>NC_142629.1:7515000-8140000 GCF_059453375.1 Lepisosteus platostomus
CTAACACAGTCAGCACAACCAAAATTGCTCAGTCAATGATTTTGAGCAATTATTCTGTTAACAGTCCTGGAACCTATGATTTTTTTTTTAATTAAGAAAAGGACATGGTCAACAATTTACAGGGAATAGTTACAGCTACTGTAGTATTGATAGACATTGGTACCAGGGTGATTGGTCTCTCTATATCCATCATAATGTGCGCTGCGGGTAAGCCATATTCTCCATGACACCGATTGTTCTAAACCAAACCTTATTACTCTTATAAAGGGATAGTTCCGTTGCCATGGTGAACTGAAGGTGGATGACCCCATACTAGGCTGCTTCCATTGTTGACTTTACCAACATTTATTTTAATTAATTTCTTCATTTAATTTGGAAAGCATTTGGCATTTTGCACATAAAACTGTAGCTATAGAAACAGTGGATATCATATTTGCCACAGCAGAGCTTCTCATTAGTTTTGTGTTGCTTTTTAGAATGTTTTAAATGCGTGCACAAAGCATGTTCCTTTAGCAATGGTATGCAGTTCCTGCAAGATGTATGGCACACTATCCAGATCTGAGGTTGTGTTCAGAGTTTACATTAATTAAGGTTGTTCTAAATACCTTGGAAACAAACCCAGGCATTTTGAATTATAATACTTTCCTTCCCCTCCCTCTGCTTGGCTTAAAGACCACATCAGACAAGTCAGCTTTTATTTATCATCTGAAATCTGCAGTCTGCTTTGTATTTTTTACACCAGGTTTTCCTTAGAAATAAATCAAAAGATAAAACCTGTTAATCATATTAATCTAACATTACAATATACTGTAGTACTGTATCTATATTTGCAAATGGCTGTCTTTTTCAAAATGCTCTTACAGTATTTTTAACTCCTAATGTTTTAACTTTAAATAGTCATCTTTTCTAATGTTTTGCATTACTAGAGATAATCCATGTCCTAGTAGATCCTGAACTAAAAATAGTTTTTAATTTGAAATTCAATTAAGTGAAACTCTGCATGAAGTTTGTATAATAATAATAATAATAATAATAATAATAATAATAATAATAATAATAATAATTGCTTACACTTATATAGCGCTTTTTCTGGACACTCCACTCAAAGCGCTTTACAGGTAATGGGGACTCCCCTCCACCATCACCAATGTCCAGCATCCACCTGGATGATGCGACGGCAGCCATAGTGCGCCAGAACGCTCACCACACATCAGCTATCAGTGGGGAGGAGAGCAGAGTAATGAAGCCAATTCACAGAGGGGGATTGTTAGGAGGCCATGATTGATAAAGGCCGATGGGGAAATTTGGCCAGGATGCCGGGGTTACACCCCTACTCTTTTCGAGAAACACCCTGGGATTTTTAATGACCACAGAGAGTCAGGACCTCGGTTTTACGTCTCATCCGAAGGACGGCGCCTGTTTACAGTATAGTGTCCCCGTCACTACACTGGGGCATTAGGACCCACATGAGCCGCAGGGTGAGCGCCCCCTGCTGGCCCCACTAACGTATGTTTTCCCTGTGTTTGCATGGGTTTCCTCTAGGTACTCTGGTATCTTACCACAGTCCTGATACAACTCGTAGCTTAATTGGCTTCTGGAAAAAAAAAATAGTCCTGGTGTGATTGTGTGCAGTTTTGTCCATGTGTCCTGCAATGGACTGTATCCCATCCAGGATGTACCCCACGATTCTTACCAGGATATTTGCATCTCAGTTTTTCAGCATTTAATTATCTATTTGTTAGAATCGTTGTGAACAAGAACTTAAGAAATTAATTATTAAGACAAAGTCAACCACCTGTCCGCTAGATCCCATCCCCACTCAGCTAGTCAAAGATTCCCTCGAGGTACTGGCAGGACCTATTAACTTAATTAGTCTAATGAACACGTACCTTGCATCAGGTGTTCTACCTGATCAATTTAAGATAGTGGTTGTTAGACCACTCCTTAAGAAGCCAAATTTGGATCCACAAGTTCTTAACAACTACAGGCCTGTCTCAAATGTCCCATCTCTTTCTAAAATTCTTGAGAGAACAGTTGTGGCCCACCTTTAATCATATCTGGATTCAAATAATATACTTGAGAAATTTCAGTCTGGTTTCTGCCCAGGCCGCTGAAACTGCATTAACAAGAGTCGTAAATGATATTCTGTTAGCTACTGACACGGGGAATGCAACAGTGCTTGTGCTTCTAGATCTTAGTGCTGCCTTTGACACAGTTGACCACTCTGTTTTGTTACACAGGCTTGAGTTTGAGGTTGGCTTATCTGGAACCATCCTTAAGTGGTTTACTTCATATTTAAGTAATTGATTTCATTATGATCAGATATCTAATAATTGTACTGCTTCGTCAATGTCACCAGTTCAATTTGGGGTACCACAGGGATCAGTGCTGGGACCAATATTGTTCTCTCTACATGCTGCCGCTAGGTAGGATAATACAAAAACATAATATTAACTTTCATTCATATGCTGATGACACTCAAATATATATTTCATTTATTCCAAATGACAACTCTTCTATTATCATTTTATTTAATTGCATTAATTAAGTAAAGACTTGGATGTGTGAAAACCTTTGGTTACTCAACTCTGATTAAACTGAAGTTCTGTTGTTTGGAGGCAACAATACTGATAGGACTACTATAACTTCAGCACTTAACTTAAATTAATTTAAAAATTTGCCTCAAAGACTCAACATGTTACCTAGGCGTCATATTAGACACAAGGCTCTCATTTTACTCTCATGTTAAAACAGTATCTAAAACATGCTTCTTACAGTTAAGAAATATTGCAAAACTAAGGCAGTTTCTCTCCACTCAGAGAGAAAACACAGAGAAATGAATACATGCTTTTGTATACAGCAGGGTAGACTACTGCAATGCCCTACTATCAGGGAGCACCCACCACTCTTTCAACAACTTACAAAGCAAATTCAGCATGCAGCAACTAGAATTGTTACTAGGAACAGAAAGTACAACCATAAAACCCCCATACTTAGGGCTTTTCATTGGCTTCCTGTCAGGAACAGGGCGGACTTCAAAATCCTTCTACTTACAAGGCTCTCAGAGGTCAGGCACCTGTCTATCTAATGGAACTTATAAATGTTTACTATCCAAGTCGCCTGCTTAGATCACAGAATGCAGGTTTTCTTCATATTCCATGAATTAATAAAATAACAGTTGGTGGTAAAGCCTTTAGTTACAGGGCCCCTAGTTTATGGAACAGTCTCCCACCACATATTCAGGATGCTGGTATTCAAATCCAGACTGAAAACCTATTACTTCAGCCTAGCCTACTCACACCTTACATTATAGCCTGCTGCAACCATGGCTGCTGGTGCTGCTGTACATGCCATTGTGAATCTCCATGTTGGCCCACCAGGTATATACATCTGTTCTGACCAAACTATCCTATTCTCCTCCCCACATGTCCAGATGGTGGCCCTGCTGGGTACCATCTGAGTTGGATGCTGCATCACTCCCATGGATCCAAGAGGGACATTGTGGATATAGCTATCATTTAGGACGAATTTACTGGTCTACAGAGATTTGCATGGAGTACTAACACAGAGACACATGATGGATGGATGGATTAATACCCTCATCATTTCCTTTTTTTTAATTCTATAATGTTAGCATGCCCAAAGGGGTTGGGCAACCAGTTGACTTGGACCCCTAGAGTTTTTTTTCTCCTTACTAAGGAGTTTTTGGTTCCTCTCCTTCATTATCTTCTGGTCTTCTGTTTTGCATTGACAAAATGTATCATCAACTGTATTGTTAAGCGCCTTGGGGCAACCTTGTTGTGAAAGGCGCTATATCAAAATTAATTGAATTCTAACATTCCATTATAACATGGCAAATAATGGGTAACAGTAAAGGAACTAAATACAGATAGCCTCTTATACTAAAAACTAAGCTCATAATACCCATTTACTTTCCTAATTGTAGAAAGAGTTCAATCTTTGATGGTTACCAGAACCCACTGTACAATAGAAGCTCTGCAGATGTTCTTTGAAAGCCTTAATTAAGGTGGATTTCTCACACATTATCAATTCCAGTGATGTACTTTCACTCTCCATAATTACATATTAATGGCCAGTAATTAATTTCAACCCCGTTAACTTAAACCATATCAAGCGTAAAAAGAATAGATAACCAGCTGAGAAAAGACCACTAGCTGCAAGTGCCGTGAACAATGTCTGTTCTGTGTAAAGGGCCTGAAACCAGAATAATTTAATTACTATGGGATTAGAATAAAAGCCATGCTTTCCAAAAGTAATTAGTCAATATAGTTGTGAATAGGAAGGAATATATTAACAGTCAGAGACTGCATTTTGAATCTGATAACACATTCATTAATCACATAATAATCCTACCTGATCACTATTTACAATCCCCATTTGCCATAGTGCTGCATGTTTTTTTTTTCCACACCCTCAGGTGTCTACGTCTGTGGTAAAGCATCTCTACCAATGTCTGTATTATGTCTCTTGTGTGCTGTGAACGTCTGTATTCATCAGACATATTGTTCTGTTCTATGATAAAGCAAAGAAAAGAAAGTGACATTTGTGAACTAGATAGAAAAGGTGATAATCATTAGCAAAGGAGCTCTTGTAGAATGTTCGCTGTTGTGGATGTACAGCAGAAAAATGCCATAGAAAAGAAAAAAGAAAGGAAATCCTGGGTTATTGGTGGAATACAAGGGATTTGTAGTCGTCTGAACCTGTTATACATTACAAGACTAGAAAATGGATGTCTTTAGCAGTTTAAAGCTAACAAGTCTTAGATGATTGGAACAATGAAGTAAGCAATAAATTATCCCAGGGTTGTACTTAAGCATAATAGTCTGTTTTATTGTCACACTAAAGCAATGCAACATTATATTACTGTGCTGCTTAATCTTTTTGCGATATCTCTATCTCTTATGCATAAACGTTAAAAGTAGTTGTCTGAATGAAAGAATGGGCCAACAGCTTCAAGATTATTACAGTGAAACCTCTCATCTAAAGATTTTTAACAACTTTTTTTAAATTTAAATTTGAAATTTTTAACCAATTTCTTACCAAGGAAGCATATGGTATTATATAGTTTATTACGGCTTCATTTTAAATTGAAAGTGGTAGGCAACCCCAATCATTTTTGTAAGTATTGACACTGGTTTCTACCTTTGCATGTTTTGAAAAATTAACTCTTGACATAGCTTTCGACAAGTACTGTACACAACTTTACAAGAAGTACTCGGGTTTCAGACAAATATCTTGCATTTTGAGAGTGCAACATAAAGCTGAACTTAAATTTCAAATTTGTTGTGATTTTTTCATGAACTGTGGCTCAAATGAGCATCTTGGCTAGTTCTGCTCAATCTACAGTACATTTGTTGCATGAAACAGATGCTGTGCTGCCCTACCAAAATATTATAGAATGGAATGTTCCATTGGATGATCCATCCTATCCAAATTTATGGGAAATGTATGGGGCCCAGCATGATGTATATCCCCATGATTCTGTGAGGCCTAACAAGCAGTAGCAGACTGCATCATGTGTTGTGTTGTGAAAAAGAAGGCTAAATTAGGTGATCTTGCAATCTTGCTGATTCTTGGTATAGATGTCATATGAGCATTGCCAAAGGCAATATCAGTTATGGTTAATGTGTAAGCTCAGACAAACCACAAGGGCAATGCTTTGCAGATAAAGAAATACCAGCGGGAATTCAGAATGCAAAAAGCTACTGAATGACATTCAGACATCTGTGTAGTGGAATTGAGTGTCGCACTAGTGATTACTGCTGGAACTACAGTCCTGGTAGTTTATTTTTTACCATTTGGATTCAGCAATGAGAATTCAAACACTGTTTTAGAACTGAATTGAGTGAAATTTGGCGTTATTCTGTTGCATAAAAGTGGTGTTTTTTAAAAATAGTGTTTTATTGTTTAAGAATCCTTATTCAATACAGAGGCTTCCACGTTCTACTATGAGGAATACTGTCTACACTGTAAAACGTGACTTGGTCCATTAAGCAAAAGAGAATAACAAGTTACTAGTGACTGCAATCTGCTGTCATGTGCCAACTGCGTCTTTGCGGGACTTAAAACTACTTTGCTGAAAACATGTCTTTTCTTCCTGTTCTTTCCCTGTTGTTTCCATTGTAATCAGCCGATGATGAACACACAAGAGGCACAAAGATGTGGGTGTCTGCACCTTTGACCTTTTCTCCTTTCTCCTGCTTCTGTAGGAATCTGCCATCCATTGTTAAGGGCTTTGCAAGAGGTGCTGGAGGGCCCAGTGTTCACACATGGCAGAGGTGTTCGGAGGCTGTGAATGCTATTAACACAAGGTCAGGGAAAAGGGCAACAGTCGTCTGAGAGCTCTTGAATGTAAATGCAATCACAAGTGTTAAAAAGGCTTGCCGTGGCTGTAAGGCACTAATGAGGAATGTTGATGACAGAATGGAAAGAAAATGGACTGTGTTCTCCACATAGCTGTGGTTTAAAGGCTGGGAGATGAGCAGGCTGTCGCACGCAACATTTGGAATGCTAGGGTTTTTCTACAAAATGACCTTTTCAGACTTGAAGTTAACTTTAACCATGTTTTGATTAACATAAAATGCATATAAGTCACAAGGTCCATTCCCAGCAGCCATATCACCCTGGGACTCACAACTGGCATCCAACTGGAGCTCAGCAGGTGTGAGCCTGGTCAGTACCTGGATGGTACACTTGGAAAAAACTGAGGTTGCTGCTGGAAGAGGTGCTACTAGGGCCAGTAGAGGGTGCTCACCCTGAGCTCTGGGAGGGTCCTAATACCCCAGTATAGTGACGTAGACACTATACTGTAAAAAAGGCGCCATCCTTCGGATGAGACGTAAAACCGAGGTCCTGACTCTCTGTGGTAATTAAAAATCCCAGGGCGTTTCTCGAAAAGAGTAGGGGTGTAACCCCGGCGTCCTGGCCAAATTTCTCATTGGCCCTTACCAATCATGGCCTCCTAATAACCCCCCTCTGTGAATTGGCTTCATCACTCTGTTCTCCTCCCCACTGATAGCTGGTGTGTGGTGAGCGTTCTGGTGCACTATGGCTGCCGTCGCATCATCCAGCTGAGTCCCCATTACCTGTCAAGTGCTTTGAGTGGAGTGTCCAGAAAAGCGCTATATGAGTGTAAGCAATTATTATTATTACTATTGCAAAGTCATGATATTGGTACTGTAACAAGGCAGCTGGATTTGGTAGTGCCGATAAGAGCCAAGCCACAATAAGATATCTTGGGTAGATTCCAGAACAAGTATTAAAAATGTACATATTAGAACAAGATGGCTAGATGAATTAAATCAAGGTGATGGTTATCCGATTCCTCTACATAAACTAAGGAGTGCAGGGAACAGACTGCAGCATGTCACCAAGTTGGATGGTCCACTCCAGGGTTGATTTAAGAGGTCTTCCCTTATGTTATGAAACATACATATATTGGTATTCACAAAATATATTTAGCTCACAAAAAAAGAGAAAATTGTCATGTTTGTGTGTTTTCTTTTATTTGTGTTAAAGAGAACCAGTTTTGGTTTGGTATATATGCATACCATGTCTTTGAATTTAATTTACATTATTTGCCATTTACTATGGATCATTGTGAGAAATTATTTTAACTGGCATTCAAAAAGTGAGAATACCCTTTATATAAATTAAATTATCTAACTTTAGAGAATTGTTTTATAATGTGTTAAATCTTACACAGTATATGTCAAGGAACAAATGTGAGGTGCTTTTAATAAGCAGAATATTGTTGTTCAACATACCCTAATATTGGAACAAGTAATAGTTTATTCCATGCTGAAAAAAAGAAGAAAGAAAACAACGTTTCGGCCGTGGAGCCGAAACGTTTCGTTTTCTTCTTTTTTTCAGCATGGAATAAAAATATTACTTGTTCCTTTGCAGCCTACGCATGTTGATGCAGCTACCCACCTGAACTACTATACCTTAATATTTTCTATCTTGATCAAGGGCAGCCAGCCCTGGTCCTGGAAAGCTAGAGGCTTGCAGTTCTTCTAATTTGCCCTGAAGTATTAATTGGTAATGACTTATCTGGAACACATGGGTTGAAATCAATTTGTTGAATTAGCTAGTTCAGTTATAACATGACATGTCTGCAAATCAGAAAGGGCCATTCAGCACACTGAGATAATGTGTTTGCTGTGCAACACAGTGGAGGGTCATGGGCTGTACAATGATCTTTAAACAAAAGGCCTAGATAAACAAACACAGACATAAGGTACAAACCTAGCTCTTCATTTACAGTGCAAGAGAATTAAACAAAAAACCAACAAAACACAAACAAGCCTAAACTCTCCTCTGAGCTTCTAATTGACTTAGGATTCTTCAGTCCCTCTCTCTCAGTCACCAGGTAGCCAAGCAGTTTACTGATGAGCGCTGTCTCTCTCCAAGACTCACACAAGAATCTTCTTAAAAATACTCTTCACTAGGAATAACACCCAAACATTCAGCCTATTGAAAAGTATATTGAGTGTTTTAGCCATAATAAATTTGGATCAACCTGCTTTGCTGGGGGCTGACCTCCTGGTCACAGGACAGGGAGGCTGGATCCCCCATGCAGAGGGAGAAGTGACCAAGCTGCAGAGGAGAGGGGGAGGTGGGTGGAGGGGGATAAAAAAAAGATGTATGCAAGGGAGAGGAGAAAGATTATTATAGTATCTATAGGATTTATGTTTTGGGTGACAAAATGATGTCATCCCTCCCAAGCTTTCATTATAAACTCAATTTTTTTTTTTTAAATAAACTATTTCAAAACATTCCCAAATATACTCACATATCCACAGGATCCAGCCTCTGGTCACTCTCTAGGCTACATCTCACTGTTATTATGCACTGCAGTGGATCTGCCCTCTGTCTCCACAAGTCAGACATCAAACAACCTGCCTTAGCTTCTTGGTCTTTTTAAATTGTCTCCTGACCAATTGTCTTCTTCCATCTGGTCAGGTGACTGACTGGGCCATTTCCCACAGCTTCCTGGGGGCCATAGGTCAGAGCAGAGCAGAGCTTCCATCTTGTCAGAATTTGTAATTTCCTTACAGCTGACAGATTTATCAATCCAAATAAAACATACAGAAATTTCCTGATTTGGTAGCTTGTTCCATTCTCCCACAACCCTACATGTACAGAGGTGCTTCTTTTTGGGGGGTTTAAATGTATTTGTTATTATTTTTCACTTTTTTCCTTCTGGTTCATAATTAGGATTGACTTTGAAGTTCATTGGGTTATCTTTATCTATGCTTTATAATTTCGAATGCTTGAATAGAGCCCCCACATAATATGTGCTGTTAGTTCCTTTGTATTTAAATATTACACTTTCTTCTACATTGCCTGTAGGAAGTCTGCCTCACCCTGAATGTTTTTTAAAATTGTGTTGTGTTAGTGCATCAGAGATTCATTTAAATGAGGATTTCTTTCCATCAATGTTTTTATTGAGAGAAAAATGATCTATTAAAAATATAAAACTAAAAAATTGAGTGAGTCTCCACCCCCTGAGTTAATTGTTGGTGGAGGGACCTTTGGCGGGAGTTACAGAGGTGAGTCTGTTGGGAATAGATTCTACCAACTTTGCACACGTAGATTTGGCAGTGTTTAACCATTCTGCTCTACAAAACTGTTCAGGCTCTGGCAAGTTCTTTGGGGAGCATTGATGGACAGGATGATGGATGATCTTCCAATCATGCTGTTACGCCCTCTACAGCTAGAGGGCGCTCCTAATCTGTCCTGTTCCTAGTTTCCTGTGCTTTGCTTGTCCTTCCGCTGTGTCTTTGTGTGGGGCTATATATATATATAATAATAATAATAATAATAATAATAATAATAATTGATTGCGCTTATATAGCGCTTTTCTGGACACTCCACTCAAAGCGCTTTACAGGTAATGGGGACTCCCCTCCACCACCACCAATGTGCAGCATCCACCTGGATGATGCGACGGCAGCCATAGTCGCCAGAACGCTCACCACACATCACACATATATCTGGGTCACCCTTTCCTCCTGGCTCAGCATTGAGGGTTCAGATGTCTTGAGACCCGCCAGCACCAGTTCGTGTCCTCCGCAGCCTGAGGGCATAGGTTTCTACCCGAGATCATCTGACCTCTTGATCCCGGGCTAACCCCCATTTTGCCGCTGCGCATAGGATCTTTTTTGCTCTCCTGGCCATTCCACGGCATGCCTTTCCGACATCTTTGCCACATGTTTTAAATTGGAATTAGTTCTTGGCTCTGACTGGGCTACTCAAGGACATTTACCTTTGTGTTTCGTTATCCCCTTTAGTGTAGTTTTGTCCGTGTGCTTTGGGGCATTGTCATGCTGAAAGGTGAACTTCCATCCCACTTTCAGTGTTTTTGCAGAGGGTAGCAGTTCCTCACTTTTCCTGTACAGTACATGAATTTTCCCTTCTATCCTGACAAGTGTCCCAGTACCCATTGGTGAGAAACATCCTCATAACACTAAGTTAACACTCTTGACCTGCAAAAGAAATATATTACATACAGGTAGCTATGGATAGTCAAATTATTCACTGTAAGTAGATATTTATATTGTACAGGCATCTCAGAGCACCAGAGAGCTTGAAGAGCAAAATGATTCGCAGATGTGACACTGAGCTATGTTGAATGCAAAGGGACAGGAAAGAGAGAACATCTTGTAAGACATCTGCTGACTTACAACCAAGTAGAAAGCAGGGCACCAGATAGACCTAGGGCAGAGGACATGGCATCAAGTACAGCAGGGGGAAAAGAAAGGAATCCAGAAAACAGAATGGATTTGGACTGAGAAAGAAGGGACACCAGATGGAAAATAGGTAATATACATGTATTAAAGGAGGTAGATTGGATAGACTTAGGACATGGGGTTCAATAGGCTGCAATTTTGACAAAGCTTGAGCATTGTGAATAGAAAAAAATTGATGCAGGAGATGGATAAAGGAAGCCATCAAATCATGCTGGACACCAGGATGCCAGGAAGAAAGAAAGCATTAAGCTAGAACGCCTGCTTGCTTGAGCTGAAGGTAAGACTCTAGACACACTCAGGACCAAGTAAGAAGGATAAACCAACATTTACAGTACGTCTTTCAATGTAGCAAATACACTCTCTGCTAGACCATTTTACTATTAAAAGGACTTACTTTTGTTCCGGGATTAAGTCCTCTGTTGCATAAAGTGTGTATCTCTACCAAACTGAAGGCCAAAAAGCAAAGCCTTGATGAGCAAAGGACTCACAATTTTAAAGGGGTGAACTGACTGGATCATAAATGAAGAGATGAGAATTAAAGATCTGGTGAGCAGTTAATTAAAACCTAGGAACTAAGATCTTTGGAAGATGGTTTAAACTGGAAAAGAAGGAAAAGGCCTGGACAAGTTATAGCAATTGAGCACTGCTGATCACATTTTTATCATACCATTAATGTCAGGTTATTGCCACAAGGTGAACAGAAAAAACAGGCACTTGCAGCACAGGGGTTCTGCAGTGTGGTGCATATGTAATCATACAGTGCCTTGCGAAAGTATTCGGCCCCCTTGAACTTTTCAACCTTTTGCCACATTTCAGGCTTCAAACATAAATATATAAATTTTTTATTTTATGTGAAGAATCACCAACAAGTGGGACACAATTGTGAAGTGGAACGAAATCTATTGGATTTTTGAAACTTTTTTAACTAATAAAAAAATGAAAAGTGGGGCGTGCAAAATTATTCGGCCCCTTTACTTTCAGTGCAGCAAACTCACTCCAGAAGTTCAGCGAGGATCTCTGAATGATCCAATGTTGTCCTAAATGACTGATGGTGATAAATAGAATCCACCTGTGTGTAATCAAGTCTCTGTATAAATGCACCTGCTCTGTGATAGTCTCAAGGTTCTGTTGAAAGCGCAGAGAGCATCATGAAGACCAAGGAACACACCAGGCAGGTCCGTAATACTGTTGTGGAGAAGTTTAAAGTCGGATTTGGATACAAAAAGATTTCCCAAGCTTCAAACATCCCAAGGAGCACTGTGCAAGCGATCATCTTGAAATGGAAGGAGTATCAGACCACTGCAAATCTACCAAGACCTGGCCGTCCCTCTAAACTTTCAGCTCAGACAAAGAGAAGACTGATCAGAGATGCAGCCAAGAGGCCCATGATCACTCTGGATGAACTGCAGAGAACTACAGCTGAGGTGGGAGAGTCTGTCCATAGGACAACAATCAGTCTTACACTGCACAAATCTGGCCTTTATGGAAGAGTGGCAAGAAGAAAGCCATTTCTCAAAGATATCCATAAAAAGTCTCGTCTAAAGTTTGCCACAAGCCCCAAACATGTGGAAGAAGGTGCTCTGGTCAGATGAAACCAAAATCGAACTTTTTGGCCACAATGCAAAACGATATGTTTGGCGTAAAAGCAACACAGCTCATCACCCTCAACACACCATCCCCACTGTCAAACATGGTGGTGGCAGCATCATGGTTTGGGCCTGCTTTTCTTCAGCAGGGACAGGGAAGATGGTTAAAATTGAGGGGAAGATGGATGCAGCCAAATACAGGACCATTCTGGATGAAAACCTGTTGGAGTCTGCAAAAGACCTGAAACTGGGACGGAGATTTATATTCCAACAAGACAATGATCCCAAACATACAGCAAAATCTACAAAGGAATGGTTCACAAATAAACGTATCCAGGTGTTTGAATGGCCAAGTCAAAGTCCAGACCTGAATCCAATCGAGAATCTGTGGAAAGAGCTGAAAACTGCTGTTCACAAACGCTCTCCATCCAACCTCACTGAGCTCGAGCTGTTTTGCAAGGAAGAATGGGCAAGAATTTCAGTCTCTCGATGTGCAAAACTGATAGAGACATACCCCAAGCGACTTGCAGCTGTAATCGCAGCAAAAGGTGGCTCTACAAAGTATTAACGCAAGGGGGCCGAATAATTTTGCATGCCCCACTTTTCATTTTTTTATTAGTTAAAAAAGTTTCAAAAATCCAATAGATTTCGTTCCACTTCACAATTGTGTCCCACTTGTTGGTGATTCTTCACATAAAATAAAAAATTTATATCTTTATGTTTGAAGCCTGAAATGTGGCAAAAGGTTGAAAAGTTCAAGGGGGCCGAATACTTTCGCAAGGCACTGTATACTGTATAGGATTGGGATGCTGGAATGGCTGAAGATGGAGGGGCAGGAGGGTAATGAGGACCTTGGGACTCATGCCCAAGTTCTAAGAGGATTTGACCTGAGCAGCACATCTGGAGATTCATGGTAAAAACATTTTCTGGTAGACAAGTAGTACCACAGGATACACAGTCCATGCAAAAGACCAATGTAAAGAAGAAAAGGATTACTTATGCATTCAATACAGTTTTAGTGATGTCAGGATTGATTAGATTGCAGCTGAGGTGAAAGTAAACTTGGTTCTCATCATCGCCTCCAACCTTTCATTGTAAACTCCATTAGTTGGATTGTTTAAGATAGAAGCCACGGTTTCGGAATCATGAAGAAAGGTGCATAGCTTGGAACCCACTTATGGTTTAATAGAAATCATTCACTCTCCATGATAAGTATTTAAGGCCATTAAATTGAGCCACAATGAACTGATAATTAGTACTGGCAACAGAAGGCAAAAATCCAAAATGACCAGATGTTCTTTCAAGGCAAAATTTATAGACATTTATATGTGCAGAGTACTAGGAAATCCATCCAAATGATTCATTGTTGTTTGCAGCTTAACATTACATAACAGATTTCTATTTAAGTGTGTTCTGCAGACTCAAGTCATGTGTTATGTAAGTAAAGTGGTTGTTTGGCTCTTTCAAAGCTTATTCCAAATTCTCACTTTTCTTGGGACCATTGTGCTCACAGAATCAAAAATAATATTTATGTTTTGCTCTTAAAGAGTAATTTTCTAAGTAAGGCAGCTCTTACTTAATGCCAGGTTCTATTAATTTAATTGTCACAATACATAGTACAGACATAAAGGTGATAGCTCATTACTGAGCAGATAACTAGGTGTTTTTTCTCTTAACAGTATGAAATACTGACAATTAAGGTTATATAAATAAAGGTTACAAGTGAAGCTGTGTATGTTTTTGACACAGGTACATAGAGATGTATGATTAACAATATCATTAAAAAAACTGAGCGCGGCAATAAATATTGGTCTATAAAAACACTGAAATTTCATATTTTCCACCAGTTATTGTATTTAACATCCCTTAAATGTCTCAGCTGACATTTAAGGTTCCAGATATAACAGTTTAAAATAGTGTATGAGTTCATTGCCCTGGAAACTTTGTTTTTGCCAGCAAGATTTTGTGCTTCAAAATACAATCAAAATGATCTCTAAAGGTATAATAACCTACAGTTTACCATTGTGGCATAGCAGAGTGTAAATTTTTATTTTCTCTAAAAAGCTCTTCTGTTAGCCAACTTTTAGTTTTTTCTACCCGTCTACAGTGGCTGCATTAGCGTCTGCAGATGAATCCGATTTCGGCTCAGCTATAAGAATTGCTCACGTGGCTATATGGGTGTTCAGGCTGAACCTCGCCAAGAGCTTTATAACGCAGCCGCCTTACTACGCACTCCCCAAAGATCATTATTCCCCTCGCTTACACAGTGCCTTTTTAGGTAGCTCTCGCTCTCTCGACCATATTTAAGAGATGCTCTCTGCGCGTGCCTTGCTGAGACATTGACTCAAACCAGCAACCACTGCGGCTCCCAGAACCACATTGCTGTAATGTGGTGTCCACCGTGCGGTTGCAGTTTAAGAGGTCAGCATGACAGACAGTCTCACTACCATCGAGAAAGAAAACGAAGCTCTCACCTGATCCATCTCAGTGCAGCAGAAGGTGAATAAACTGCACTAGAGAACCCAAGAATCCCTTCAGGCGCAACTCTGCATCAGGCAGCTGTAGCACAAACCCACTATCTACAGGACCAGGTTGGAGCAACACAAGATACTGTATATGCTGTCAGATGGTGGATCAGATGGTCTCATCCACCCAGGAGCCAGCAGCCTCAGCCCAGGTACCTGTCCAGTCAGCACACGTCCCGCAGAAGATGACCCCTGAGGATGATGTGGAAACTTATCTCTGTGGGCATTTGAGAGAACTGCTGAGCACCTGAACTGGGACCCTAACCTCTGGGCAAGCATTGTGGCTCAAAAGGCCTATTATAATCTGGATAGTGCTGCTGCCTTAAAATTCCAAACAACTGAAGGCAGAAATCCTAGCCAGAGAAGTCACGACACAACTGCGAGTCCAAAGGTTTCATGAATGGCGCTACAATCTGCGTGTCTCAGCCAGTTCACGGATGTTTGACCTCATCTATCTAGCTTAGAAGTGGCTGGAGCCTGAAGCCATTTCCCAGAGCTAGATGCTTGAGTGCCTTGTCCTGGACCCATACCTCCACCAGCTACCCCCTGGACTTCGCAGGAATAACAATTTTATTCTCGAGAGGGTTAATGAATTATACCCATCCATGACTGTGGATTCGTAACTACCACGCAGAAGGATGGGGAACAGCTGACTGGGTCCGTCGCAGCACTGTCCAATGCGTGCTCTGCTGGCTCGGTGCCACTCTAGTCCTGAGGCAGCTCGAGTTATCTGGAGAGAGAGGAGGATCCTACTGTAGCCTTGCGCAGACGGTCGATTCCTTCAAATGGATTGTCTGGTTAGCTTCTGAACTAGGACAAAGTCTGTGTACAGGATGGTGACTGCTCAGTCTCACAAAAAATATAATTAAAAACTTGGTTTGCTCCTGGCATAGCGGCTACTGCTGAATAATGCTCCATTCAAGGCAAAACTTCCATAAAGTCCAATCGTAGTGGTCCAGTGATCAAGCTGGCGCATGGGGCAGCTAGCTGGTCTGGAGGTCCTGCTGCAGGCTAGACCTTGGGCAGAATTCTGTCCTTACAAAGGGCTCACACCCTAACTCAGCACTTCGGGAAAAAGTTTAAGTCCCAAAGTTCAGACATCAAATATGGCAGGCATCTGGTTCTGTTGTCAGCCAAGTTGCTTCAGAGGAGGCCCATGGAGTTAGAGGTGATACACTGCTTTTTAACTGGGAAAAATATTGTTGGTGATTGATCAAAAAACTACTAACACCCACACCCTGCAGATCCCTGATTGATTGGTCATCTTTTTGGATGATTGACCGTGCCCTATGACTTTTAGGATTATTTCCAGATGTCTCTATGTTCCTCTGTCACCAAAAGAAACCGGGGAAACAAGAGCGCTGGTACATGGAAATGCTCCCATCTTCTCCCTCCTACCAGCGCGTATGCACTTGGCAGATCACCACATCCAGACACACCCTGGGGTTGTTGTCAGAGTACCACCCTACCTCATACTGGAGGCAAAATGTTCGGTGGCATGCCAGGAAGTGGAAAAGATCTTGAACCTGGATGTAATAGAGGAGAGCAACAGCCCCTGGTCCAGCCCCACTGTCCTTGTGCCTTGTGATAAATCCCACAAAAAGGCATCTGAGGTACTGATCTGCCCAGTATCTTGGCTATGTGGTAGGAGAGGGACAAGACAGACCCCAGGTCAACAAGGTGAAGGCAATCTACGACTGGCCAGTCCCCTTCCTGGGAGCTTTCCATTATTTTTATTTTTTTCTTCTTTTTCTTCAAGTGCATTTTTTGCGCTCTCACTCTCTGAAGCACATTTCAGAGACACCATCTCTGACTCCCACACTGGTCTCACACGGTGCCTTTGTCTACTTCAGGGAGACATCGACTCAAACCAGCGATCACTGCACCATATTCTTCTAGTAGGGTGGAAGGAGAACCAAGACATTCGTTTCTACATATGCTACATATAAATAGACGATCTATTAAATACTATGTACTGGACACAACACATACTAAAATTTCATATATACAGTACTGTATGTGTAAAAATCAAAAACATCACCATATAAAATCATATGGTTGTTCTGTGCTCAGAACTCTATAATGCTACCCACCCACTTCTTATAATATTTTATTACATTTTCATCTTGAACAATTTGACAATTTAATTAAAAATAATGTAATTATATTTTAAAGTGACAGAAGAAGTTACTTTCTGATAAGGGATTTATGTAAAAAAGCATGTCACTTTTTAATTGTGTAAACAGTGTATTGATCTCAGTAACTGTGAAGAGTCAAACATTTTCAAAGAATACGCAGTTAAAATGGACAAATTTCCTTTAAATTAGCTTTGTGTAAATAAGCGCCTAGGCACTCTGAAGAGCTCTGTGTATTTGTATGCTTTAGTGCTGAGATTGTGATTGGGTAGAAAAGATCAGGACATGTCAATGCCAATGAGTGGCTACTTAGCAAATTTGCTCAATTAAAATAAGAGCTTGCTGTAACAAGCACCCGAATAAGGGCAGAAACAGATACCGGTATATCTATTTTTAACCACAATGTCAGAAAATCTAAAATGAGCATAAGAATAATAATAACAACATAAGCACATTTAGAAATAAGAGAAGGTTACTCAGCACATCTAGCTTGTTTGGTTGCTATTGACCTGAGGATCTCATTCAGCCATTTCTTGAAAGGTTACAAATTATGTGAGGTGCATTTGGCTCCTGCAGACCTTTAAGACTTCCTTAGTGGTTCCAGTGACTTTGTGTAAAGATATGTCTCTTGTACTCAGTCTTGAATATGATCTTATATCTTGGCCAGTCTTGTATCTTGGCCCACTGATACTCACCTCAAGCAAACAAATGTTGTCAATTTGGTGTTTTGAGAAAAACTTTGATCAGATCTGAACACATCACAATTTTAATAAACATTTACCTTGTCAGTCAGATAAGTTACAGAAACCTTGAGACAAATTCTAAAGGCACTTTGTTGCAATTGAGCCATATATTGGTGTGCTGATATCACGTTCCAGGAAGCAACGGGAGGTAGGACCCTGTGCGTGGCTACTCTGGTGGAGCCTGATCGGGGGGGGTATCTAGTATTCCCGAGTGATACGGTGCCAAATCGAGACACGAAGTCGTGGTCTGGAATGAGAGCTAAGAGTCAAAGTCAGAAGGGTTCCGAGGAGGCGAAGTCGTGGTCTAGAGCGAAATGCGGGAGCACTTGCAGTCTTGCGTGCGGTTCGTGACAGCTGCTAGTCAAAATATGACTATGGTAGCCGTAGTAATTATGTTTTTTAAACAAAGGATTCCTAAGGCCACTAAATAAATTCTAGCTTCATTACACAGCTATCTACCTCATTTTGAAGGTGATACACAGTGAAAAACAAAGAGAAGCTTACACTTGTATTCATTTAGAGAGGTTTCCAAGCTCATAAATGGTAGAGATCATACTGTATATCACCCACTTATGGAAATTATTTGCTGCCTTCAGGAGCCTTTTCCTTCAAAATATTGTTATAATCATAAATTTTAGTGTTATATTAAAATACTTTAAGGAAGAAAGGGATTTTGTTGTACTGAAATACAATTTTGATTTGCCCAATTTGAAAACAATGCAATTGCTTCAATTTTAGTCAGTATGTCACAGCCACATTGAGGTAATACACTTCTAAAAACAAGAAGGGAGAGTGATATAAGTATAGGTTTACACATTCTACTATAATGAAATTTTGACAATAAAATAAAAAAAATAATCTTTAAGGTGTTTCAAAAATTTAAAAATAATGAAGTGCTGGAAAGCTCGTATTCCAGTTCTGAGCTCATAAAATGTGACCTTCTAGAACTTAGCTCATAAGTAAAACTTTTAACTGAAACAGCACCTATACATAACTGTAACATAACCCATAAGAAAACAAAACTGGCTTTAAACAAGATATATTTTGTTTACATAGGCTTTAATTCAGTGCACGTGTCTCACAAAGGACTAAGCAGCAGAAAAAAAGAAAGCATTTGCATCATTCAGTCATAACACTTCTATTGACAACATTAATTACATTCAAAATTAGGAATAGGATGTAGAAATAAATTATTTTACTTTATTATTTTCTTAATGAAACTAGATACAATATTGCTTGGAGATCAGAATATTAAATTGCTTCCATTAATCCGTGTAGAAAAGCAAAGTGTTGAAACATTGTAGCATATCGAGAATTTATTTCCACAGTCAAAAAACACATTTTTCCTTTAGGTATTTTCTAAAATAGTATATGGAAAGTATATGAGAAATGTATCATTATATATATTTTTAATCATTAATTATGAATCTTTATCTTTAATAAGATCACCACTGTCATATATTTGTATATGTAAATTTATTTTATGTCTTCTTATGTCTCTTCATTGTTGACACAATCATATGTAGTAATATATGCTATAGGTATAAGGAAATGCAGTTATTTAGATTTAAAGCTTGCATGATGACATTGTAGTGTTGCACGACAAAACCAGAGCCTAAATGTTTTCATTCACCTTGTATAGAACAAGAAATTTTACCAACAGAAGAGGTAATTTGGCCCATGGGCACATAGTAGCTAATTGATTCATACCAGGGTATTGGCTTCACTGTTCACTGTGAGGAAATTTGCTTTTGTCAGGGCCTTTCAAAATTCTGAATACTTGTATCAGGTCCCCTTCTCTGTTCAAAACTAGAATGGTTCAGTTCCTCAAGCCTGTCAGTTTAGAAGATTCATTTTAAGCAACTACATCTACTGTGTGTGGTTGTACTTCTCTGGACTCATTCCAGAAGAACGCAATATGTTTTGTATAACACGACAAGAATTGTACAAATCTCACACATGTACAACATAAAGATGCTATGAACTGAAGCTCAAGAAACCACAGGAATATGTGGTTGCATATATATAGTGTGCAGTATAAATTTATTTTGGTTAAAACTTGTGCTATTATCTTATTGGGTCCTCTTTTTCAGTTCTGGGGATGGCTAGCACTAATTCTATGGAAATTTCTTCAATAAAATTCTGAACATATACAGTATATATACTGTATAGTTCATTGTGTGCACCTCTGAATGTGAACTCTGTCCTACAGAATTGGCTAACAAAATAATCAATTTCAATCATATACAGTACCTCCTGGGCTACTCTTTATTTAATGGAATAACTTTCCATTCTACATGCCTCTATTCTATTGGTGTTACAACACTTTTTAAGATTAAATCCTTTGTAAAGGCCTGGATAGCGTTCGGTTTAGGTGATACCATCTTAATGGGTAGTTGTATGCTGCCAAACACTTATCCCAGTCCTCCTTTACAAAACTGACAAGCTGTTGGATCGTTGCTTTTGAAAGAGCAAACATCAGTTAGATATTTTTTTAAATATCCTTTCATTCCCATAGCAACTTCCTACATTGACACAATCATTTATACAGGTCCAATGAAATCAGAAACAAATTCATGGCAGAGAGGTGGTCCACAAATGGATTTTAAAATACTTGAATGCACTTTAATAATCTATTATAATTAAAATACTTATTTTAATTACTGTTAATTATGTATAAAAATAAAACCACAGTAATAGGCTACTAAACAATATATTAATTCAATAATTTAATGTATTGTATTGTAGAAAGGACATAAAATCCTGCAGTAATAAAGCTATAAAATGCCTCTCATTCATTACAAAAACCTTTGTATTTGATGACAGCAGGTAATTGACCTTTACAATGATAATTGACTTTTAGCACAATACTAATTGAAAAGCACTGGAGGCTATCTCAAAAATAATGTTAACTTACTGAAATTATAATTAGCCACAGGGATGTATTGTTTGAGACCTTAAAATGCTTTCTAAAGTAAAGTTAATAAGTCTTTCAGCAGGTACAAAATTAATATTCCTTTTATCCAAGTCTAAATTTCATATTCTGTCTCTACAGATTTCTTGCCAGACAATATTAGTCTATGTCTCTTGACATGAAAAATGGTATATTCCATGCTGTAACATTATCAATTTGATCAACATCGTTAGCTATTTCATATGTTCGCAGTCAGTTATTTTGTGGCAGAAATATAGTAATATAAACCAGAAGAGTAAAAAAGTTGAGCCAAGCTTATAAAATGGACATTGTAAAAAATTATTGTAAGTATTAATTTTGATGTGACAATGTTTAACATTCATGACATGTCATCCATTAAATTGCAAAAGATTCTCAGATTTCCATTTATGTTTGTATTTATTTTGGATTTCCATTTATGTATATATTTTCATTTAATATCTTTTGGTATGCCTTGACATATTGTAAATATTGTATTATTGTATTGTATTATATTGTAATTTACAATATAAATTAACAATATAAGCAGCACACTACAATGAATACAACAATATTAATTTGTAAATATATATTAACTACAAACACATTTTAAAATAATTAATATTCTACTTATCATAAAGCACATACTGTACCATAGTATGTAGATATTATAATAAATGAGACTATAATTTAGTGCCTTAAAAATGCCCTCTCAACATGTGTAGTATACAGTATTTACTATAAATACTAATCATTATTTTACAAATGTTAGAAGTAGTAATATACAGTACAGCAAGAATAATACTTAAAGTTACAAAAGAAAAAAAGGTATAATTGCAAGTCTTGATTACTGTCATCAAATATATGTTTCACAATCATGGGATCTTAATCAAGATTATGCTGTCTGGGCAAATTTAGTCATCTTTAATAATCCTCTCAGAACTATACACCCCATCTTTTGCTTGCTTGAGTGACTCTAGCATTATCAGAGTTTTATAAAGGTTTATTAGCTACTTTGTGCACCCTTAAAGTATGATTTTTTACTAGTAAAGACTTAAAAACTAAGGATGTACACCAATAAATGATTAAAATAGCCAATTTCTTAATTATATCACAATAATGATATCTGGTTGGCCTTTTAAGCTTTATTTGGAAAATGTGTTGAGTAGATTAGTGGTTATACAATTAGATAGATGTGGTAATATATAGTTTCTTTCTTAATTTTACAATTACTTTGACAGATTGCTTTTGACACTGCTAATACTGTACATGGTCTTGGATCCAGGTTTGGTATTAAAGTTTTACATTCAGTTCTCATTTGTATTCTTTCTCAATATCTACAGTGAAATTCTAGTTCCAAATGTTTATAACTTTTCACTTACTGGTACAGCTGATAAATCCCTTCTGTACTGTGTTGTGCTGATAAGTGTAAGAGGAAAATTTTGCACTGAATGTTGATGGTTGTTATTCCTGGAGACAGAAACACACACGGTGACCAGATGGCCTCCTACTTATTTGAGACCTTGGATGTTTTGCACTTCCAATTCTAATGTAACAAGTTGATTTTACTAGTAATTCAGTGACCTGAACATTAATTTTAGACCTGAACTGGCAGACAGGCAGCTATAACATATTGACTCTTATTATTCACAAAGATAGATCTTGCTTATTCATCCTGTTATTATAATTGAGATGTTTCTTTCCCTGATAGAATTCCACAGGATATACAACAAGCTGTTTTTATTGTACCAGCACACAACATATTCTACGTACCAGAACACGTGCTAGGTGGTTGCCAAGGTAACATCTGTGTTCCCTGACCACAGTAGCTGTTCCACAGATGTGTTTTTCTTCTCTTGAAACCTCTATACCATTGATTTGCATGTTAAGGAAAAGCAAATGATATCTTGAATGTGATGGCTAACCAGTATTCACCGGAGGTCCTGCTATATTCTAATCAAGTAACTATCATTCACACCAGCTGGGATGATGACAGTTCTCCCTGGCCTCTGGCTCTTCTAAATGAATCGAAAGTGCAGAAATAAATTAGCGTTAATTGTTTACCGATGCCTATCAAGACTCCAGGACATAATGACATTTTGACTGTGTCTTATGTACATTCTTTGAAAAGCAACTAGTTACAGGGTTAATTTGGTCCATAGAGGATAAAGGATGCCTTTCATTTTTGAATGAATGATCCTGCTTAAATCTACTGTACCTTGGGACTTTGTTTCTACAAAGACAGTGAGTCTTCAGTAAGTTGTGAAAAATGACTATATATCACAAGCAAAGGATGTCCTAAATTCAGCTACATTTGATGAAAAGACTAGAAGCTACAGTATGTATACATTCAAAATAGGTATAACCAACTGATGTGTACAATTTCAGGCCAGCTTATCTTGTGAGACACTGCATGACACAACAAAAATGAAAACTCCACCTTCTTAAAGTATTTTTAACATCCAGCAAAATGACATATAGTCTCTGAAAGTCACATTCTGTTGAAACAACCACTTTCAAATAACATTGCCTTAATTGCAAGGTAAGCACACACTCTATTAATTAACTTGAACTGTAGTCGTATTTATTGCTAAACAACTCTTTTCAGTACAAATAACTGAAAAACTTCCTTAATGCTGAAATGGATTAAATAATTAGAATGTCTTACTATATCTCTGTAAAACAGGACAAAGTACACAGTGCAAAGTTTTTACTCACTTCAGCCTCCTAGTGTACACTTGAAAACATTGTAATTTTTATCACACTCACAAACTCACGGTAGGATCTTCCCCTTCATATAAGTCATACAGTAGTTCACTTCAACTACTTTGAGTAGTTTTGAGTAGATTTTCACTCTTGGTAAAGTTCACACTGGTCAGTGTGGTCAATGTCTGGTCAGTCTACAGTATGCAACTATCATTAGTAAAAATAGTTTCCTGACAAAGGAGAAGCAGGGAATTTCATTAGAAGACGACTAAGCTTGTCATCTGCATGGTCCATACAGTATATGTGGGTTTTGTTAAACTTATCTTACACTAGAATTGCCAGGTGTGCAGACAGAGATCTCATCTAAACTTAAGCCATGTCCAAGCAACCTGCAGCAATCTGATCCAATATGATGTCAACTTTGTCATGGTCCTGAAAGACCAGAAATTTGTTCTCTATACCAAGGCCTGGAGGACAAAATTACGGTGCAATTTCATATCATCATGGTTTAGTATCAATACCGTCTAGTACCAATATCTGAGTCACTGATGTTCTCTGTCATTTGGGATTAAAATCGTCTGCACAGCTTTATATAGAGATTGGATCAAGCGTGTCTTTAACCATTGCTGCACATTCTGAATGAAAGCATGACTCTTTCCTCACAATGTGAAAATCAGGAAATTGTATTGTATAATTTAGGTCTGCTTTCGGTCGATCAGCAGGAATGGTCATGCTATACAGCGTAGTGAATTTGCCAGTAAAGTTCCCTGTATTGCTGTCCTTCAGCCTTACAAAGAAACATTGCTTTTTTTTCTCTGACTCCACCATTATTGTATCTGGGACTCACTCCTGCACTGATGTTTTCCATCGGCTCCTCCTTTACCACGCATGCTAAAAATCTCAAGAAAGATCTTGTGACAGAAGGCTTCCGTGAATTCCCTGATACCGGCTTGATCCCTGGGTGTGCCTTTTCCCAGTTCCTTTTATAAGACAACAATCTCCCACACACTCCCACAATGAGTGATTGTGTTTTTTTTTAGCTTAAATACAGTTGGTTACATTTTAGCTAGTACACCTGTATGAGGGGAGCTCTGAAACACTGGAGTTGGCACATGTTTTATATCCCTTATAGACTCCACACAACCTTTTTAAGAATTGAAAGAAAATTTGAAAAACCTACTTGAAATGGAAAATTTAAATTCAAATTCAATAGATCCGGTGTTAGCATATCCAGAAAAATCCACAAGAGGCCACTAGAGCACATTGCTTGTTAAAAGACTATACTTGAACCCATCCAAAAAGTTATGAATAGCTAACACTGTCTATATACAGTATTTCCTTCTTCAGTCCAACCAATATAATGCAACATCTCTCATCTCTCAACTCACCTATTCCAATTACATTTGTAGATGTTATAATTTGCTTCTGTCTTGGCTGTTCTGAACAGCTGATGTGTCTGTTGAGCCGCGGAAAACCAGGGACTGAAGCGGACAGGTCTTGCAGATGTCTCCTCTGTATTGTGCGTAAATAAATCTGACACAGAATGGCAAAAACCTGCCAAGCCACCTAAGTGCCGTAAAGTGGTAACCCCCAAACCCCAAAAAGCACAACGACACGTAAAACCCCAAACGGACGCCGTGTACAAATAAAAAAAATAAAATCCCCCCACCCTCAAAAAACAAAAAAAAACACAGTTCTTCCAGACTGCGAAAAGGACTGCTGGAAGCAAGCACAATAAAAGCAATTAAAAGTCAGTAAAAAAGTCTTTAAGACAGGGTGGTCTAGACCTGACTATGGAGAAGGGGTTATGGGCTGCTCTGCCACAAGAATGGATGGATGGTTCCACAGGAAAGTCGATCTTGTCTGGAAGTTCAGCAGGGGCAGCCTTGGCCTCAGCAACAGGGTATGTGGGTGGTGTCACTCTGCGGAGGCAGCTGGCGTGACCCATCAGAGAGGTGGAATGTAACGTGGCCCAACTGCTCTGTGATGTGAAAAGGAGAAGACCAAAAAGACTGGAGCTCGTGCTCCCAAATGGGTCTTCGGGTCCGGACCCAATCCTGGACAACAATTCCAGGCGGCTTCACTCTGTGTGACTTGTCATACCACTTTTTCATCTGACGCTGGCGGTCTGCCACCCTGCCGTGGGGCCGTGCCGGAGGGGTCAGAGCTGGGTACGCCCGGAGCCTGTCCAGTGGCATCTGTAGCTTACGGCCGAGCATGAGGAAGGCTGATGAGCTGGCAGTCATGGAGTGCTGTGTGGCCCTGTAGTGGAGAAGAGTGCGGAGGAGCGCAACTGAGAAGGAGCTGTCTTCAGACAGGTGGGCTCTGATGTCATTTTTGAAAGTCTGATTCAGTTGTTCCACACCCCCGTTCGCCTTTGGGTTGTAGAAAGCAATGCAGATGTGTTGAATGGCTCGGTCAGCCAAGAAAGACTCAAACTCTCCAGACACGAACTGCGGCCCGTTGTCTGTGGTGATGACAGTTGGTAGCCCCCAGCTGGCAAAGGGGGATTCCAGGAAGTCCATGACTGCCTGGGTTGTGACCGATCCTGTGGAGGCTACTTCTGGCCATTTTGAATGGAGGTCATAGGCCACTATGAGGAAGCGCTGTTGGGGCAGGACACTGTGTAGCTCCCCACAGATGTCCAGCTGGAGGTGATCTCAGGGCTTTTACCGGCCAGTCTAGGGGCTGAAGAGGAGACATAGGAGGCCTCCTGTTTTCCCTCTAGGGAGGCAGGCCTCGCAGTTTCTGACCAGTGCCTCTATGACCCGAGCAATTGCTGTTCACCACACCAGATCCTGGCACCGTTACTTGACTTTAACAATCCCCAGGTGGCCTTCATGTGCCATCTGCAGGACACATGCTTGGACACTGGCTGGAACAACCGTGCAGGTTCCCGGGGCAACACAAGAGTTGTTACAGCAAGAGAGCTCATCTTTGATGTGAAGGAAGGGGCCCAGTTCAGGAGGACCTTGGAGGGCCAGCCCGTGTGTATAAAGGTGCGGAGCTGGGAGAGCACCGTGTCCTTTTCTGAGGCCAGAGAGACTGTGGCCTGAGGTGGAGTGTGGAACATTTGGATGAGGTCGGGCTCAAGTGTGTCTGAATCAGGGCCTCCTGGTGGGTTAGGATAGGAGTGGGACAGTAGATCTGCAACTAAATTCTCATGTCCTGGAGTGAACTTTAGTGTAAAATTGTATTACTGGACCCTTTCAGACCAGTGGTGGAGTCTGAGTGGTCGATGTCCTGCTCCTGAAGTGGTGAGCTGCACAGTGAGGGCCTAGTGGTCTGTCCACTACCATACGACCATACAAATACATGCGCCACCTCTCACATGCCCAGATGCAGGCCAGGGCCTGCCATTTCCCCACACAGTACTGTTCTGTAGGACTGAGAGCCCAGGAGGTGAAGGCGATAGGTCGCTCTGCCCTGTTGTGAAGCTGGGACAGTACAGCTCCCACGGCGGTGCTGGAGGCATCGCAGGTGACGAAAGTGGGGCTGGAGAGGTCAAAGTGTGCTAGGATAGGCGGTGAGGTGAGTTGAGCCTTCAGGAGATGGATGGCTGTAGAGCATGCAAACGTCCAAACCAAAGGGGCATTATTTTGCAGTAGCTGACACAGCAGGGCTGTAGTGGCTGAGTAGTGTGGCAGAAACTGGAGATAGTAGGCTGTCATCCCAAGGAAGGAGGCATCCTGAGCTGGTGTGGTAGGTTCTGGGATGTGCTGAATGGCCTTGAAGTTGAACTGCAATGGGATGAGGCCTGCAGCTGTAAGACGAAAACCCACAAACTCGATGGTATCAGCGGCAAATACACATTTCTCTCCGTGGAGAGTGAGGTGGTGGTGGTAGAGCACCTTGAACACCCTGCGCTCATGGCTGGCAAATGTTGGGACATGAACCACAATGTAATTGAGGTAGATGACCACGCCAGGGATTCTGCCAAAGATAGTGGACATCACTTTCTGGAAACTGCTGGGGGCAGAGCTCAATCTGAATGGCACCCTTGTGTAGTGGAAGACACCAATGTGTTTGACGACAACTGTCAAGTTCCGGCTGTCAGGGTGGAGAGGAATCTGGAGGTAGTGCTGTCGAAGGTCCAATTTCATAAATACAGTGGAACTGGAGAACAGTGAGATGAGCTCTTCCACAGTGGGGAGGGGGTACTTGTCTGGTATTACAGCTTTTTTCACTGTCTTCAGGTCCATTCAGACTTGCAAGCCCCAGGACGTTTTCTCAGCAACCACCAGATTGGATACCCATCTGAGTCCGGGTTGCCCGGCCTCTGCGGCTCCTCCACATGGCTGGAGGCGAGTGTGGGAGAGGGAACAGAAGAGCACGCTAGTGTAGAGGACAAGGTAGCAGCGAGCTCCGTTTGAAATGCTATTTGAATAGCCTTGTTCAGCATGAGGTCATGAAGTGTTGTCGGCAATCTTGCAGTTGGGGTTAAGGGCCTTGCTCAGGGGCCCAACAGAGTAGGATTCTTCTGCCAGCTGCCAGATTTGAACCGGCAACTTTCCAGCCACAGGCACAGATCCTTAGCCACAGACCCACAGAGCTACCGCTCCACCCCAGAAGATACATGATTTCAGCGTACTGTATGTTACAGCAGGACCGAGAGTGTGGAAAATGCAGTGTCCATCGTTTCTGAGGTCAAGTGCAGCCCACTAAGTCTCAATAGAGTCCAGCCAGTGAGTCCAGGGCACTGGAGGCTCGCCAGGTAAAGCGAGGAACAGGGGAGGCAGTGGGAGTGAAAGCTCCATCCTTGTCGCCTATGTTACGCAGTGGAAAACCAGGGACTGAGGCAGACAGGTTTCGCAGACGTCTGCTCTTTATTGTGCATAGCTCTTAAAAGACACAGAATGGCAAAAACTAGCCAAGGTACATAAGGGCCATAAAGTGGTAACCCCCAAAACCAAAAGCGCAACAGCATCGTAAACCTCAAACGGATGCTGTGTGCGACAGTTCCATTTTGCTGTACTTAAAGTATTATATTTGTGTTACACTCTGTTTGTTATGCCTTTTCTCATGTGCTGCTGTATGTAAACTCCTGCATTGCATCAAACCAGCCAACTGTAGAATTACTGGGAAGCCTAAAAAATCATGGAAATCAAAGACTCTTTAGACAATCTCTGTGCATGAAGGGTGTTTTTAATTTGCTAGGGATACTGTAGCTAAGGACCTCAGTCCTGCAGCTAAGAAAAAACATTAGGTTGATGTGAAATTGTATTGTACAGAACAGAGCCTGGTAGAGTGATGTTTACTTTACACTCAGGATCTCTTAATGACTTAACTACAAAGCCACACATAAAGAATGTCTCTGCTGTCTTTTAAATTCAAGAGACATGAAGTAAGCCTGAGGCATACTACAGAGATTAAGATCGAACATTATAGTGAACATCAGTGGCATAAACCTCAGTGTGTGTGCCAATGAGAACACCTCATTTCGTCTAATTTACCCATCATCATCTGGACAAAATAATAAAAATACAGGAAGACCTGTCAAAGGGCACATATCACATTGTTACAGGTTTGGACAACTTGCAACACTAAATGGGTAATTTGTTTTTAATTACGTATTAAGCTGACAATAACAGGCACATTAGTCTTAGATGAAGGTTAATTGTACGTGATCCTGTCCACCATCAGATATACCTGACATTATGTTTTGAAATAAGCTTTGTGTTATCTTTGGCATACCTCCAGCTTTTTAACTAATCTTTACCTCATGTCATCTTTCCAACTAGTTATTCAGGATTTTCTACAAGGGAGACATTCAGAGATATTTTCCTGCAAATTGAAGGAACTGAACTTTCTTAGTCTTGAACAGAGAAGATAACAGGGATCCAAAATTCTCAAAGGTGTCTACCACATCAATCCAGTGGATCTCTTCAAAGTAATCAGTGAAATACGAACCAGAACTTAGAAGGGAAAATAGCTAGAAGTACATTTAAAACCGAGAAGAGGAAGTTCTTCCCAAAAAGTTGTGGGAGTATGGAACAAGTTAAGTTGCATATTGTTGAAGTGTACAGTATATCCTGGCGTCTTAAAGAAACAGCTGGATGAGATCTTGTATCAATTAGCAACTTTATACCAAATGAGTTAGATGGACCACATGACCTACTCTCATTTGTAACCTTAAATAAGTTCTTATATTCAATATAGAATAGAAGATGTATTCACCTCTGAACCTAAATAAAACTTTCACCTGCCAACATAACCCTTGTCCATTGTCTATAGTATAATCAAAACAGTTATGGTTTTTGAGTTTACACACGTTAAACTCCAGACTTGTTATTAAATTACTTTATAGAACCTAACAATGTACAACCAACAGTGCTTACAAGGTGATATGCACACCTTGTTTTAGATTTAGTTTTAATTTTAAAGGAATATGGTAGTCCTGAATAATTAAATTATTTTTCCAAATAGAGGGGCTTACTGTTACTCAAGACACTTTTATGGTTTCCAAAAACAGATAAAAATCTTAGCTTAAAGTATCTTTGTTCAAAAAGTCTGCAACCAGACTGCGTTTAATGGGAGATGTTGTCTCTGAGGTCCAGAGTCTTAGGCTTAGATCTGGTTCTCAAGTGTCTGTGTGGGATGCACATGTTTTCCCTGTATTATTGTGGTTCTCACTGTGTGCTTTAGTTTCTTCCCAGCACCTGTTGTCTAGGTGTAACTGGCTACCTAACCTGCAGTGGATTGTCCTTTTCTCTCATCCCATTCTGGGCTCTCTGCCTTGTCTTGTGCACTATAGGATTGGCTGTAGCTTGTTGCAGCTTTCACCAGGATATGTCTTCATGATAAAGGATGGACAGACCTGAATGAGTTCAATTGCATGATAGATGCATTGAATAAAAAGTCCTTGTGAACCAAAATCTGGCAGAACTCTGCTTAGCACACAGCAGGCAGTGTGACAAGGCTTAGCATGCACTACAAACAATGTTGGATGGTTCAGTGTGCATTGGCAATAATTAAGTGTACTAACCTCCTGGCCACTGGACAAGGAGGCCGGAACTGTCATACAGAGTGACAGGCAGCTGCAGAGGTGGAGATGGGAAGATGAGAAGGGGATCACATACAGTATTTATAGTGTTTTAGGAGTGGAAATGACATCAGGTGTGATTGCTAATTACTGACAGCTGAGTCTGACTTAATGTGGCTGATTTCATCCCTCCACAACTTTCATTATTAACTCCATTTAATTCTATACTAAATAATAGATACATGCTTTATGCCATAGTCTTTACCATACTTTACCCTCCTTTTACCAAAGTATGACACAGTAAATAAGGATTGCTCTCTGAAATCCTTTTGATCTGGTTCTTGAAATGAAATACAGTACAGCATTGTCTTTAAAGAGTTTATATAAATGTTAATGAAATGGTCATGAGACCTCCAAATATTCATTGAATACAATTTGTTTTTATATCTGTCCTTTTTCTCTGATAACTTAAATTCCTTTAAAAAAGTTGGTTTCCAGCAAACACTAGTTCATATTGCTTTCTGTGCTCTGGCTTGTCATTTAAAACTGCATCAGAGAATCAGGGCAATTACATGCAAAATGGCACCTCTCCACAAACCACAGGACCTAATGAAACTGTATGAACCCACACATCTGAGACAGAATAGTTGTTTCTAAGCAACTTTTCTCATGTGCTACTGTATGTAAACTCTTGCATTGCAACTGTAGAATTACTGGGAAGCCTAAAAAATCATAGAAATCAAAGACTGTTTACACAATGTCTGTGTATAAAGAGTGACGGGCTATATATGTTATCCTTGGTTAATAAAGGTGGATCTGATTCTGATCTCCGTATTTGACATTGCCAGCAGTTAATCAGCACCCAGTCTCTCCTCCAGGGCCAGTTTAAAGGAAAAAGCTACCAAGTATTTTGCATCCCGCCAACACACACTGTCCCCTATTGACAGACTGTGTATATCCTGTTTCCAAATATCTGACATACTGTATGCTCCCATGATTGGTGCAAAAAAAAAACATTCAACTTTAAAACATTTGCATCTGAAAAAAATGCAATGCATATGTATCAAAAGTGAAGACAAAATGTCAGGATAAATCATACAATGCATGTGCCTTAATGGTAAAAGTTATGGAAAATTAAGTCTATATGCAAATGAGAGTCCACATTTGACAACTAAATTAACTGTAAAGTACTCCATGATGATACTGTTCATCAAGGTTCCATAATCATCCATGTTCACAGGAACAAATTGGAAATTACAATACCTTCACATTTGGTTTATGACATAAACAAGTAAAACAAATGAGAGCAAAAAAATCTTATATACTTAGTAATGCAGTGGTCCAATCATGATCAACCTAGAAACCATGATGCTTTGTCAGTTACACTATTGTGTTTCTGGTCCAGAAAATGGACTAGTAATTCTAAAACACAAAATTTCTTTTTTGAAGCCATTCATCTTGTTTGTTTGGTAGTACTGATCTCAGAATCTCATCCAGCTGTTTCTTGAAAGAAGACATGTTGTACATAAAAAAACATCAGAAAAGAAGTGTTATTCAAACATATGTCTGTTCTGTATCAGAATGCCTTTCAACACCCTATAAGAATCACATAAATCATTAATTCCCCTAGGATGCTAACTCTTCAACTGAAATGGAAACTACACTATAAAGCAGATAATGAGACACATAATGTTTTTTAAAAAGGAACATTTGAGAAAGGATAGATGTAGATAATCAATAATAGAAAAATGTGGTGGCACATGCTATCACTCACAGAAATGGAAATCTTGCATAAAAAATGCTATTTATGTTCACCCCAGAACATAATCCGACACTGCAATCATCCAGTAGCAAGGAAATCCTGTACTGTATATATCAGTTTTTCAAGCAAGCAAACTGCACAGCTCAATATGGACTTGCTGTTTTTTTTCTTTTGTCCAGTTCCCAAAAATGGTGGTGTTGTTTTTTTGTCTTGTGTCATGATCAGAAAAAGAGGAATGATCATTCAATTCAATTTATTTTTATATAAAACCTTTCACAACAAGGTTACCCCAAGGTACTTAACAAAGCAAGTGACCATACTGTACATGCTGTGAATACAGAACAGAAAAGACCAGAAGACAACGGAGGAGAGGAACTAAAATCTCCTCAGTAAGGAGAAAAAAAATCTCTAGGGGTCCAAGGTCAACTTGCTGCCCAACCCCTTTTGGGCATGCTTACATTATTCAATTAAAAAAAGGAATAAATGAATAAAAATATTAATCCATCCATCATGTCTTCTGTATGTCAGTATTCCATGCAGATCTCTGTAGACCAGCAAAATCCTCCTAAACGATAGGTACAGTATATCCAGGATGTCCCTCTTAGATCCATGGGAGTGATGCAGCATCCTACTCAGATGGTGCCCAGCCCATAGGTGGGGAGGAGAATAGGTTAGTTTGGTCAGAACAGATGTATCTACATGGTGGGCCTACATTTTGTAGGTGAAAGGCCCAGGCCAACAAAATCAAATTGAAAGATTTGATCAATCCTGTTTCTCCTGCCAGTAACCTTAACTATATCAGTAAAGCTGATTTGTGCCAACATTACTGTCAGAAATGAAAATTGCTCTCAGCGTTCAGTACTTTACTTTATTGACATGTAAACACACATACAGGTATACTCTATATGCATTAAATTATATACTACTGTATGTCAGACACCAACACATTGTGCAAAAATGAATTAATTAATATTTTTACAAGCCCATAATGTTACCACAAGCAGTACAACTCATTTACGGTTTTCATTTTTTATGAATCACATTCAGTGCATGCATACAATATCAACATGTAGTCTTAACCTTTGGCCAAGGAAATATTTTGATTTTTTGCACACCTGATCACATCTCTCTAGGTGGTCTCCTACTGTATCTGTATCTCCCAGCTGTAAAACCAGTCCTGCCCATAGTTACACAGGCCTCCAAAACGTACCAGGACATATACTATACAGTACTTCTTTTCTCCCCATAAGCCCTCAGCCCTGCAGCACTAAGGTGTCAGTCAGAGAGAAAAATAATGCAATTCTCACTGGTAAAATAGTCACAGGTGCCTGTATAGCCAAAAGAGTCACTGCTGCATGGGAAGCTGGAGAATCCCTGGTAAACATCAGTTGACTTTCCAAATAAAGGTCTTTACACCCTGTCTGAGTAATAATAATAATAATAACTGCTTACATGTATATAGCACTTTTCTGGAAACTCCACTTAAAGTGCTTTACAGGTAATGGGGACTCCCCTCCACCACCACCAGTGTGCAGCCCCACCTGGATGATGCGACGGCAGCCATAGTGTGCCAGAACGCTCCCCACACATCAGCGGGGAGGAGAGCAGAGTAATGAAGCCAATTCATAGATGGGGATTATTAGGAGGCCAATGGGAAATTTGGCCAGGACACCAGGGTTACACCCCTACTCTTTTCGAGAAACACCCTGGGATTTTTAATGACCACAGACAGTCAGGACCTCGGTTTTACGTCTCATCCAAAGGACAGCGCCTGTTTACAGTATAGTGTCCCTGTCACTATACTGGGGCATTAGGACCCACATGGACCGCAGGGTGAGCGCCCCCTGCTGGCCCCACTAACACCTCTTCCAGCAGCAACCTTAGTTTTTCCCAGGAGGTCTCCCATCCAGGTACTGACCAGGCTCACAGCTGCTTAGCTTCAGTGGGTTGCCAGTTGTGAGTTGCAGGGTGATATGGCTGCTGGCGTATGTCATACAATGTTGTTGCTATCACTTGGGACTGCTTTCCAAGTTTAAAAACTAGTGCTGCAATGATACTTACACATATGTTGTGCAATTATTGGTCAAGGGAAATAATACGACGCTGTTAAAGATATTTGCTAGGTGTTAGAGCATTTAACGGTTAAAGTAATTTGTTCCGAGTTCTGACATACCATAAGCTGTGAGCACACTCACTCAGCGGTGTACTTGCTTCACAGGCAACTGCAGCAGGAAGATAAGAGATTGGGAAGTCTGCACCGGAAATAAAAAAGTAAAGTAGATTGACCCATGGACTGACAAGGACTACAGCAGGAAGAAGGCAAACATTTAAACCTTAACTTGAAACAAAAGGCATACACCAAAGGTTTTTGATATCTTGCTAGAATGCATTTAAGTGGGAGAAACATAAACCATATACAACGATTTGAATCTTATTGTGAAGTTTTAGATGACTAGATAGATAGATTTAGATTTAAATAATATAATGTGACTTAAAATAACAAATATGACACCTGTAAAATAAAATTGAAAACGTTTATTAGTTTTGTTCTGTGTAACAGAAATATCAGCAACGACTCATCAGGTTTAGATCCTCTTTGTTTGTAGTTTCACAACTTGAAATATGTCATTATTATCAGGTGCACTGTAGCTGCATTCTTTTTACACATATTTATTGTGTATGTCTTTGCACCTTAATTCTGAGGAAGTGTTTCTGAAAGTGGAAAGACAAACAAGTGGCCAATCAAGGAAATCCTGTTACATTGACATTGCAACATACTATTGTACATGTTTTTCTGTGAATTAAAAAGGAAGTTGTAGGCTGGACTGCATTCTAGTGCCTGATAATAGATTATTTCAGCGATACAGATGGTGACATATTTTTTGTTGATGCAGCACTGTGATAAGCTTACAGAAAAGATTGCAAAAGATTACAAAAAGATTACATTCACAACAGGAGAAAGACAGAGCTGCTTCAGTGCAGGTAGTATGAATGTAAAAACTCTAAAGCTCATGTGCATTAATAGCCACTGATGCTCTTTCATTCTGCAGTGTTTCTTATTGTACTTTATGCACTTTGAGTCATTCAGCACAAGTAACATTTACAAGCAGGAAGAGGCCACTCAGCCCACTTGCTGTATTGACAGTAAATTGATCCCACTGTCTCTTCTTAACTTTTCCCAGAGAGTGAGTTTCAGCACAGTATGACATTCTGGAGCCCATCTGGAATAACACGAGAAAAATGGTTCTCTGTTTGCACAGTCCTCAATATATTTTGAAGTTCAGTAACGCCACTTTTTTTTTTAGTTTGAGTGTTTCGCAATTTTGAAAAATTATGAAATATGCAAAAGAACTGCAATGTGTAACTTGACATGAACTGGCACAATAAAAGCCAACGTTCCATCTTCCAATTTATCTTAACCAAGGCCTACTGTACAACTTGCTATGACCCAGGCTGGATGCAGTTTGAGTTCAATGACGTGAAGGCACATTCACGTCATATTATGCTGTGTGGTATGTATAAAGGTGAGTTAAATTAAGCCAAAGGTTGTCATGATTTTTAATGTTACTTTTATTCATTACATGTCTGTGCTATATCCAGTGTATTTTTTTCTCAAATAATACACAGCTTATTTCTTTGTAACATTTATTTCGCAGTAGAGACACTGTGAATGGTTTTAATAAAGACAAAATAGTGCCAAGTTTTAAACAAATTAAATTAGTTTCAAAACAATAGAAATTTGTATAGGAACTTAAAAGTGTAATGCTACATTTCAGAATATGAAAAGAGTTCCAGGTGTACTTGAATATATGTACAGAGTACAAATAAGACCCAGATGCCTATAAGTAAATTTGATGTCAACCAAAATGCCCTTAAAGTTATTGTCTAAAAGGATACAGTATATGTATAATTAGCTCTGGATGTACACAGTCAATGGAAAAAACTGCACTGATGTATTTCTAGTTTTTCAAGTCCTCAAACAGCTGCTTTATTAATTGCATTCAACTGTCAAAACATCAAAACATTTAGGTGTGCTCTTTGCAAGCAACAATGATATTGTAAACTTGCTTGTATCAGTTTTAGACTTAAAGCAGAAAAGAAACACACAGCAGTCTTGTCTGGATTTACTGGTAGCACCAACTGCCATTTATTGGTCTGATTGTTTGACAGGATTTGTAGGATTTGGCAAAAGAGTAGCAGTTTACAGAGAGCAAACATAAAAAATGAAAAAAAAAAATTTTCCTGCCAGGCTGTATGTGCACAGTACGTACTGCTAGATGTTTGTAGCAATCCAAATGATTGCGTGCAATGTTTGCAGTTTAACCCTTGTTCAAAGGAAACTTTCAAATAAAAATATTTGTAATATATTCTTAACCTGCTTAAGGCAATATACCTTGTATCCCAAAGGAAAACAAGAAACATACATTGCTAATCAAGGTTTTATACATTCAATTTAGAAAAGCTTTGTAGATATTTAACACATTCAAGTATATAGGTGTAATGCTGTTTGAATGGGTGCTTAACTCAAAGTTTGACCAAGCATTCAAACAGATGAAAAGACTATTGTTCAGAAGAAACAAAATAATAATTAGATTGATTGTGTATTAACAATTTGTTTATGAAATTAATATTTACTTGGGTAATAATAATTTGTTTACCATGTGCCTTTGTTATAAAAGTCTGAAAAAAACAAATACAGTAGCTGTCTCCCACAGGTCCTAAAGAGCAACGTAACACCAAAACTCTCATAATCAATGCTATTCCCCTTCACCACCCACTCTGACTTCTAATTTTATTTTTTTCTTATGCTGTCTCCTTGCTGTGCATTTGTATTTATCATAATCCCACTGTACTACAGGAAAAGATTTAATCTTAACTTTTAACCATCAATCAATAGTTAAGTCTAGACTCGATAGCAGGTGTTTGTTTAATTGGGTAGACAGACCAAGCCCCTGGGTATCAGGAAGCCACCATCACATGCCAAATCTGTAATTAGCTTTTGCAGGTGTATCGGAGTTTTAATTTAGTTTAGGGCATTGTCTGTGTCCGTGGTGAGAAATGTCCCTTTCATTCTAAAAAACAATACACAATACATTTGGTTTGTCCATATTCTTATATATTTTAGACCTAAAATGTAATTAGAGTTTCATGAACATCATGAAGATAAACTTATTAAATACATAACAAAGAGGTAAGTTATATTACTATATTATATTAGCCAGCAGCTATATTACCCTGCAATTCACAAATAACAACCCACTGAAGCTCAGCGGGTATGAGTCTGGTCAGTACCTGGATGGGAGACCTCCTGGGAAAAACTAAGGCTGCTGCTGGAAGAGCTGTTAGTGGGGCCAGTAGGAGGCGCTCACTCTGTGGTCTGTGTAGATCATAATGCCCCACTATAATGACAAGAACACTATACTGTAGAAAGGTGCTGTCCTCTGGCTGAGACATAAAACTGAGGTCCTGTCTCCAGGGCGTTTCTCAGGGTAGGGATGTTACCCCGGGTTTCTTGGCCAAATTTCCCATTGGCCCTTACCAATCATGGCCTCCTAAAAACCCCCATCTATGAATTTACTTGATCACTTTGTTCTCCTCCCCACTGAAAGCTGATGTGTGGTGGGTGTTCTGGCGCACTAGGGCTGCCGTCGCATCATCCAGGTGGGGCTGCACACTGGTGGTGGTGCTGTGAGTGGTGTGTCCAGAAAAGCGCTATATAAGTGTAAGATATTAATTAATTATTATTATATTGGTTAATACAATGATCCACCAGTAAATATCCTTGTTCAGCATGTCACATTGAATTTTATGAATTTTGGCGTATTTGTCCTTACAGTCTTTTGAGGATTTGCTTGCTTTAACAGCTCACTTCAGATCCTGGAATAATATTTAAATGGGGTTTAGGTCCAGCCAATTCAAAATATGAAATTTCTTCCTCAGCCATTCTATTGCAGATTTGCTTGTTTATTTAGGATCAATCTTGCTACAGTACATTACCAACTTGTAACTCATTTTCAGCTCACGAATGATTTGTCTATCATTCTCCTTCAGAATTTGCCCATATTTATTCTAATACAAATGGTTTTGAGTTGTTTTGGGGATCAGCTCTGATCAATGTAAAATCCACAATTTAACACACTTAACTATTATTAAATAGTAAGAAAAGAGCCAGTATTAACCAGTAAAGAATACATTTGCTATTGTAAATTACTTTATTTAAATTTTTATCATCTACAATATGTAACCTTTGTTTTGACTATTTTACTGTTTTCTTTTTTACAAGGATAACAGCATCTTATTTGCCAAATATTCACAGTGCTAATATTCTCACATACTGCAAGAACTTAAACTGTTTGGCATGTGAACAACAGAATAAAATGTCTCTATCAACAAAACTGATCATGTGATACAAAAGAGGTTAATCAACAAATACAATAATCTCAATCACAAAAAGTGCAGTTGTACATGTTAAAAGCTAACTCTTTTGAACTCTGTTATGTTCTTACTAATAAAACCAACCTATTATCCAAACAGTTCGTGGCATGTAATTGTAACTGCTGTTGAGAGTTTGAAGAAATTGCGAAACATCTAAAACAAATTTACCAACAAAACCTAAAATAAAAAGCTTAGACGTCTAACCAATGTTTCAAAAAATAGTCTTCTCTAAATAAAATTAATCTCTCATCATGATAACAAATCATATTTCTGTTACTGCACTGAAGTTATTATAGTTTAAGAGTGTTCCTCTAGCTAATCAAAGCTGATCTCCTCTCTCCTAACACTTCCCTTCATTTTAAAATGTGTGATCATAGACACTAAGTGATACTACTTAATCTCCTTCAGATCTGGTGCCTTTACATGTTAATGTTCTTTGCCAGGAATTCAGAAGTTTTAATAATCAAATATACAGTATGCTCTTGAGCATCATCAAAGGAATATTTTTTTAATTAATTGAATACAGTAAATACATACTGTACAGTGTATATATATATTTCCCAAGCTGTACTTGGGAAACATATAAAGAATCTTACTACAAAGGAAAAAAAACACTAAACCCTGTACATGTTGAAAAGATTGAACATGTCACTGGAAGAAATCTGGGATAATGCACATAATCTCTCAACCTACTTTCAAACTTCAAAGATTTGGACAAAAACATTAGATTAGTTTATGATTCATATATAAGCATTTTAATATTTCATTTATCTACTGCCTGTAGTGATGACAACCCAACATTCCTGACTGTGTTTAACATACCTGTTTTTACATTGTAATAAACACTGTAAAAGAGTATGTTTTCAAAGGCAAAAGTCATCACAAATTATGAATGTTTTATTTCATGGAAAATTCCATCCATTACAGGGAGCCTGTGAATCTGTGATATAGAACATAATGAATTGCAATGCACATAATGAGGCATGTTCATTAAACATAATGAATTACAAGTACATTGACTGGACTGCTTCCAAGATCTAAAACAGTTTACGTAGGCCTTTGTTTCTGAATACATTTGGCTTTAAAACATTTCTGAGTCAAAGTTATTTGATTATCTTATCAAATGTCTGAATGACTAGATCACTATACATCAGCAATATTTCTAGATTAATTCTTACCATTGTTTCCTTTTATATTATAACCTTACATGTAATAAAGTCGGGTATATTGATCATCAAATTGAAAAATTGACACACATAGATACAAAAACATAAGATAGCACAAAATCCTGGGCAAAATACGTTTTCTCATAAGCAATGTTTAATGGTCTGCGACATTTGGACTATTCTGCTTTCTTTCAGAAGTTTTGTTCATTTTGGTGCTTCATTTTTGTATTTTTAACTATATGTTAAAACATAGCTGATAGACAGTTGTAATGAAATTGTGTTTGCTCATTCATAATGTATGGGCGACAGGGCCTTCTCCTGCTATGCCCCCAAGCTCTGGAACTCTTTGCCCAAGGATATTAGAGAGTCACCTTCTCTAAACTCCTTCAAATCCAGACTCAAAACCTTCTTCTTCAGAAAAGCCTTAACTGGTTCCATTCTTCACCCCTCTGCTCTTCTTAATATCACCTTCCACGGTCTCCTCTATTGTTATTGTTGTAATTATAATTGTGTCCTATCTTGTGAAATCTTCTTTTTATTGTTGTAGTCTTCTTATTTATTGTTATTGTCATCCTGTAAAGCGCTTTGAGAAGCCACCTTTAAAGGCGCTATATAAAATATTTATTATTATTATTATTATTATTATTATTATTATTATTATCTATTTTGATTCCACTATATTTCTCCATTGTTTGATATTTGTGGAAACAATACTAACCTTTGGGAAGGGAATTGCATCTCTACCATTCAGGTGAATAGTTTTCCTTGGTAAAATCCATGACTCTTCACAAACAAGATCAATATGGAAAGAACAATATTTAATTTACAACTGAAGGGTATCTTGTCTTGGTAACCAATTGATTTCAGGTTAATGTCGATTAAAATCCCATTTATCTTTCAACAACAAAACTATTTTTTCTTCATTCATAGCATAGAAACAAAGGACATAAAGAGCACACAAACCAACCACAATATAATGTAAACTAGCATGGGACATTTATCAGCAACAACATCAACATCTATATTTAAAGCCTATACTTTAATTATATTGATCCTATTATTATAATAGGAACTTTATTAGGCACATGAATAAGGGCAGTTTTCCTGGGATACGTTTCTTAGGTTTCTCAGAGTCTTCTGGCTGCATATCTTATTTAAAAAGTTAATTTAGAAAAAAGAAACAATGAGTTGTGAAGGAAAACTAAGGAGGAAACTGGTGACACTATGTTCTAACCTTGCATCCTGTGTAGACCCTAGTAATGGAAAGAGGAAGGAGTTGCTTTTGAAAACTAGCACAATTTTACAAAATGACACCCAAGCGTTTATTAGTCTCAGTGAAGCAATACTAGTTTCAGTGTTTTTGAAATATAGTAGTTTGAGGTATTAGCAGTCCTAACTGTGACTCTGTAATGTTTTGAGACAGTGCTAGATTTTATACTGAAAGAAATTAATGTGTTAATTACTGTAAGCAGCACATTTTTGCAAAGTATTGCTTAGACACAATTCTGTGCTTTAAAGACCAAGTGCAAAAAACTGGTAATAAGATCAAGGAGTACAGTAGTTAGCTGTTCACTATTCCCCCCATTAATCAGACCTAGAGAGCAGCGGATCAATTTTACTGTTTTGTTCATGGAAATCGTTGTAAATGAAGTCACAGTTATTCCAGCACAAATATTAGTAAAAGCTAAATACTGTAGTCACTTTACCATATAGTAACTACAATCAGCAACAACATAAAAAATAAACAAATATTTACCATTAGAATATTGTGGTTAATCAAGCAGTTTAAGTGGGGTTTTTAAGAAGTTGTAGGCAAATTAAAACAGCCCTCTAGGATTTAGATACAGTGTGTGAAAATAAAGAACCTAATGACACAAATGAGAGTTTTAAGAAAATATCACTTTTTGACTACAACTAGAAGCCTGTACAGGGGTGTCCTATTTGACAGGTTTCCTAAAGAGGAAGCGAAAGACTAGATAAAGGATGTCTTTTGAGGAAAAAGGGATGCCAAAGCTTCTGCCACTTGAGACCGACCCACTATTTCTAGAGAGCAGCAGCCCCTCACACTGTCTTGTACATGTTGGTACCCACACAACCTGCCTGCACACATCCTGGTTTTGATGAACACAAAACCATTAAACTGCCCTCACCTGAGCCCGTGTGTCCCCGTCGGGCAGCCCTGCCCCCTTCACACAACTCTCTAAGGCAGCCAGGATCATTGAGAGAAGCACAGATGCAATCACAAGCCTCCATTATACACAAACATCAGCTACATCTTCCAGAACTGACCCTAAGGGATACGGGACACTTCAACACTTTGTGCTCTGCAGCTCATTATGCAGGTGTTCTTGTTTTGGCACGTATTTCCATAAATCAGCACCTCATAACTATCTTGTACATGTTAGCCCCAGCACAAATCAGAGATTTTCTACATGACTGTTCTGATTATTTTTACTGTTGTTTCTTTGTAAGGTACATAGGCAGCAGTATGCAAATTGCAAACAGTATGCAATTGCAAAATACAAAAGTGCAATATTTAATTTCAAAGTTAAGATAATTCCATTCCTAGATGACTGTAAAATTATATGCTGTCTAGAATAGTGCACTGCTTATAAGTGTTGGCCAGGATTCTACAAAAGAACAGACCTCTGGACACCTTTAATACTCTTTAATAAACACAGCTGGGCTTAGACAATCAGTTATTTACAGCCTCTTGCTGCAATACCTCTAAAGCTAAAGTGACAAAATCACCTCATCTTCTTTGGAGAGATACAATTCAGCATAATTGTGATAATTGAGGCTTTTGAATTAATAAATTCAAATGTTGAAAAACAAACTCAAGGAGCAAGTGAAAATGGTTGAAGACATTATGAAGAGGCACAGTGGAAAGAAAGTGGTGATTTCATACATTGCTGATTGAAAAAAATAAGGCATTCAATGAACTACTGTAGATGTTTTTATATTGCAAAACAAAAATATGAATGGCTCCTATTGCCCAACACTGCCCCCCACAGGAAACAGTAAAAAATAAACTACCCTTATACACAGTATCTATAAGTACAGTTTCCATTATTCATTTTCATTTTCTACAGCATCTATTTCTATTTTGTATTTCAGATTGCCTTAGAATGATTACCATGACAGTCACTGTACAGAGGAGTCAAAGGACTGAGAGATCTGCTGATTTATTAATAGAACTAGTAAGAAGTTTAGCAGTAGCAGGGAATGTCTTGTGTTGAAAACAAGGATGGGGGCATCTTGAAATCTAACAGCAGGAACCTCTCATTTGTCATTCCTAGCAAATTTGACAATTCCCAAGATCAAAGCGTGACAAACTATTATGGAGCAGATATTGGGTTAACCTGCTTGGCTGGGGGCTGACCTCCTGGCCATAGGACAAGGAGGCCAGGACCCCTAAAAAGAACCAAGCAGGACCCCAAACCACCAATGCAGAATTTGGAAGTGCCTGAAGAAGGTGAGATCTGTGACTCATGGATTGTTGCAGCAGTAGGGCAGTCCGAGTGTTCAGGTTCTGTATAGGTTTACTGTAGGGAAGTCGGCTTCCGTTGGCCTAGGCAAGCTGCTTATTATAGGTACGCATTGAGGTGTTGATGGAAGGGAATTCAAAGGAAAACAGGGTCTAAATGATGAGAAACCAAATTAGGATGTAGGCTCTTTGTAGATGGGAAAGAAAATCTCTGCTTTATTTAAATAGGTTAGTGGGGGTGATGTTATCTGAATAGATACGGGCCCATGTTTGTGAATGTGTCCCCCAAAAGCAGCAATGGAAATTGGAGACTCCTGCACTCGATAGGGGATAGGGAAACGAGTCATGGGACGACTGCTGAGTGGGCCAGAGGTAGGACACCAGACAGACCCAGGGCCCAAGAGATGGCCACACTAGCAGCGGAGACAAGATGAAGGAACCCAGGGCTGAATTGAACACCAGGGATAAGGATTTATTTTTATTTATTTTTTAAACTGAACACCAGGGGATCAAGACACAAGGAGACGAGGACACGAAACAGTGTTCGAGCTGAATCAGACAGAAGCGCAAATAAGACAGGGACACAAGACACGGGACAATTGCTGCCTTGGTCAGAGGTAGGACAGCGGACAGACCCGGGGCCGAGGAGGTGGAGACAGCAGAGACGGGAACCCGGGGTTACGTTGAACGCCAGGTATGGGGACACAAGACAACTCCTGGCTGGGACGGAGGTAGGACGGCGGACAGACCTGGGGCCGAGGAAATGAGAGGAATGAGCCCGGGCCTAAATTGAACGTCGGGGATAGGGACATGAGACTGCTGCTGGTGTAGCGGAGCTTGTGTAGTGACGTCGGCGCCCTCACTGTGCGTAGCAGGGTCCTCAGCTGCCTGGGCTGGGGGAGGTCTCCTTTAGCTCACCCGGTTGGTGCCCTGTTGCGTTACGCCGGAGACCCGGGTTCGCGCCCCAGGTGTGGGGGACGGAACGGGCGGCTGGGGGCACGAGCCCACACAGAACCGTGACTATCACACTGGTTGGGCCTGAGGTAGAACGGCGGACAGATCCGGGGCCGAGGAAATGGCCGCAGTAGCAGCAGAAAAGGGAACCTGGGGCTGAATTGAACGCCGGGGATTTGCCAACGTGGCGGCGAAGAGCCAGATCAGTGTCTAGCTGGCATGCAGAGAACGAGAAAATCCGCAGGTTCTGGCAAAGATCGACTGTGCAAAGCAGCAGCAGCAAACAGGAATATTGATTCAATGGTGTAGGCAGTGTCTTAGCAAGATCTATGTAGGGCGTGTGAGGCAATAGGGATACAAGACACATGACTGTTGACTGGAGGAAGAGCAGAGGGGGCTACCAAGTTGTCTTAGACGCCAGGAGGTGAGGAGGGGTGCGGGCTGCTTGCTGGCTGTGCTGGAGGTAGTTTGGTGGATGGACTGGGGGCTGTAGGGACGGCAGCAGGAGCCAAAAAAAGGAAACCGGGGCCGAAGGCACCATGCAAGTGGAACTTAGGCCACATAGGACGCCGGAGGGAGACAGAGGAGAGTGCAGAAATGAAAATAGAGAGGGAGGGGGTGGGGTTGTGGGCTTTGGCCTTAGACTCAGTGGCACAGGGTTTAGAGAAGGAGGCTGGGTATAGAGCAGGGTGCAGTTGCCCGGTGAAGGCAAGATGGATGAAGAAGAGACGCAGACGAAGATGTAGCAGGACGAGACAACGGAAGACGAAGGGCAAAGGCATGGGCAGCCTGGCTTCTTTTTCCTCTTTCTGTTCTTGCGTATTCACGTTTCATTCTTTCTTCATATTTTCTCTTTTCCTTTTTTTTGTATGCCCAAACGTCGCTTCTCCTTCGTTGTGCAGGCATGTGACGATGTGAGGGGCCGCCGCAGTCGGCAGGATTCTTCACCCTCTTTAATTCCACCTTTAAAATGAGCAAGTCTTTTCTTCCTTTGCAGTATTTATTTTAATAAAACTAAACTACACATTTCGTACAGAGAAAAATACCACTGCACATATTCAAGATGACATGATCTTAGGTTCATATTGTACATGGTTTCAGTATACAGTATCTTCCAAAAGTATTCACCCCCTTCCAATGTAAATATTTAAAATGAAATATTTTAATCAAAACTTGAATGCTCAAACTGGACACCTCCACGAGTGAAAGACATTAATTGGCAGCAAAGGGTTTAAGAAAAAATCTCAAACTGAAATATGTGGGTTAAAAAACAATAAATATTCAGTGCCTTTGCAGTAGTAGCCTCTTATACATTTCAACAGAGATGTTCCGAGGCCAGAAGAAGGTTGTTTGTGATAGGGTTAGTTGCACAGCTAATATTTTCAATAGAACGTACCAGTCACTTAGCCAGTTAATAAAATTATTATTCTCATATTTAGTCTTATATGAAGCTTGTTTTCCTAATATGGTCTGACACATTGTCTTCCTAAGCAAAGCCCTACTCCATCTTGGAATCCTAACTACACTTTTAGACATTTACCCTTACTATAAGTAAGGCTGGATGAATTAAAAACAACTTTTTAACATTTAATTATTTTACTTATAATTGTTTAAAACTTTTTCACACATCTCTCCTTCCTTTTCCCTAAGGCAATCTTGCTTTCGTTCTTTCTTCTGGTTTATATCAGCTGATTTCAGTTAACTTTGCCTGCACTTGTAATTCATTGAGGGCTGCCAATCTCCACCTCACCGAGTGACTACTCCCCATTCCCATGAAAGCCAGATTGACTCCTCCCTAAATGAGCTCTTTGCTGGCTTACTTGGACTAATTTAAATTGAACAATTTCACTTCTCTTCATGTGTCAGTGCTTTACTTTTTAAGGATACTAAGAAAAGCTGGAGACTCAACAGCCACTCAGGACCAGGACGGGAAACACATGGCTGAGATTAATAATGAGACCCCTGTTCTTAACCTGGAATCTGAATTGCAAGATTTATCTCCATGTATTTTGCTTTCTATTATTAATCTGATATATTAGTTTTTAATATGATAGTTTCTTGATATTCTCAGTATCAGTGAACACTCTTTGTCCTATATACAGTAATCAGCCCCTCAGAACCCATAATTATACTGATCGTGTGTGAAAGCTGAACTTAAAACTGTATTTTCCATCTAAATAGCACAAAATCTCAGATACATTTACAGAAAAAATACTGTTTACCTCCTTACAAATCTACACCACAGAACAAAGGTAGCTTCTTCAAAATACAGACATTATTCGTCCCTGATAATTAAGCTTTGGAAAAAGTATTATTTTTATATTTCCTTAGCTGTAAAACATTAAGCCATTTACTTAATTACCTTTGCCAAATGCATGAAAAAGCTGAAAACCAAAAGTCCTTTACAGCAAAACACTGTACCATCTCAGGTGCTCAGAACAAATATACCGAAGATAAAAAGACATTCACTTTTGACTGAAACAAATTCACCAAATTCTGATTAGGAAAATGACAATATCTTTTTTTGTAGTAGGTGCACTGAGGTTTTAATAAAGAGACCTGTAAGGTAAATTCTTTTAGCTGATTAACATTTTTCATCAATAGGGTTGATCAACAATGAATGTTACAGGCTAGAATAATGTGGGGCTATTGGAAAAAAATGTGAGCTGTGACATCTGTGAAGCATACATTGCACCAGGTAATAAATGCTGTCTTTGGATGTTCTGTCCATTCTCCTCATATAGCCTGGATAGCCCTGTGCTTGTTCACTTGTCTCTGATCTTTAGATATTACATGTGTATATGATTGTTCCAAAAATGTGCATACATAACTAGTGTGATATGTTTATGCTCAGTACACATTGTGTCTGAAGAAATGTTAGTTAAATGCTGAGCACAACCTTGGAGTAGACACATCATGCTGAAAAATGTAAACTTAACCCTGCATGATTCATTCACTTTTAAATGTAAATGTCATATTCTTTAAGATCATAAAATGCATGTCAGCTTCTTTTTCCACACTGCACTGGGATGGTAAGACTGCCAAAAATAATTCAATTCAGATACACACAGCAGGAATCTTTGTTTTTCTGGATCAGCTTACAGCCTTGCTTCACTGGGTAATTTACCCCAAGAACCTCAGGTCCCATGCAACTTGCCTTAATAAAGTCAATCCAGGCATCTGCAACAAGCCCAGATACTGCCTGGCTACAGTACACTGACAGTGTCCCCATGATCATAATTTCTCAGTAATTGAGATGTAACATTTGTCTATGGCAGAATAAATATGCCAGCTGTTTCCTCTTGTCTTTCTAAAAATATGAAAGGTGGCAATAATATGAAATGTGTTCACCCATATGTTCTGTATATTATGAGAAATTAGTGTTGCAGTTTAATTTGAAATTATGAACTTGTAGAGGGAGACAGCATCTTTTCTGCCTTTCTGGGGAGATACTGACCTTGTTTTTTTTTTAAACAAAGTGTGTGGTGGCCAACTCTTATGATGAATACAAAAGGAAAGCAATGAATACAGATTTTGTGTGGGCTGAAATAAGTATGAGAGCATCTGAATCATCAACCAGATCTGATCACAGTCTTGTTCATGTTATTCCTTTTGCTTCCCAAGGTCTGTCATAACATTCTAGTGGTGAAAGACCGCTGTAATCACATTGGACAGAGAATACAATGTACTGTATGACCCTTGATACAAAACACCCAAACATACATTTCTCCGTCACCATTGAAATAACATTCAAAAAACAATTGTTTCAATGCTTAAATTCTTTTAAGACAGAGTGACGTCTGAATGATAGATTTCAGCTCAGGAGTTTTGTATTTTCAACTTACTGTATGTAGAAAAACATAAGAGAAACAAAAGCTGCTGATGTACATGCAAGCTTCCTGCCTGGTCCCGTTTTTGTTCTTATTTCAAAGTTCAAAATAAATGTGAATATTTGGGAGGAACAAAGTATTGGATAAAGTGCAGTACTGGAGAAATATTATTGAAATTCATGACAACCCATCATTCACATACAAATGGAAAAGCCATATTATACAATTCTAGGACTGATTACATATTTCTTCTTTCAGTGGAATTCTCCCAAAAAAGAAATCACTTTATGCTCTAAATATTTAGTAAGAAACTGAAACACTTCACTCAAGATTTCTTTTTCAGACTTCTTTTTCAGTCTTTTTAATCTCTAAATTAATATATATTAAGACAATAATAGCTTGGTTTCTGTAATATGCCTAGTTTTCATGTTTATTATGAACAATTTTATTTTCATCCATTAGTTTTGTAAATAGAAGTCTGTGTCTTGTACGTTGTTGCCCGTTCTTTTACTAAGCAATTACACTATGCCAGCAACAAAGAAGTCGCATGACTAGACATGACCTATTCTCTAATTAATAATAATAATAATTGCTTACAGTTATATAGATCTTTTCTGGACACTCCACTCAAAGCGCTTTACAGGTAAGGGGGACTCCCCTCCATCACCACCAATGTGCAGCCCCACCTGGATGATGTGACGGCAGCCATAGTGCGCCAGAACGCTCACCACACATCAGCTCTCAGTGGGGAGGAGAGCAGAGTAATGTAGCCAATTCATAGATGGGGGTTATTAGGAGGCCATGATCGGTAAGGGCCAATGGAAAATTTGGCCAGGACGCCAGGGTTACACCCCTACTCTTTTCGAGAAACGCCCTGGGATTTTTAATGACCACAGAGAGTCAGGACCTCGGTTTTACGTCTCATCTGAAGGACAGCGCCTGTTTACAGTATAGTGTCCCCATCACTATCCCGGGCCATTAGAACCAACATAGACCGCAGGGTGAGCGCCCCCTGCTGGCCCCACTAACACCTCTACCAGCAGCAACCTTAGTTTTTCCCAGGAGGTCTCCCATCCAGGTACTGACCAGGCTCACACTTGGTCTAGGGGTGTTTTATTATTTGACCTTGATGTCAAGGTGTCAATTTATATCTTCTATCAATGACAACTGGTATTAGAGCTCAATTGAATTCCACGCGAGTGCCCCCCCCCCATCCAGTTTGTGATAATATCTTAATTATTTGCACCATCATTTTTACTTCATGACTTTCCCTAACTTTACTCCATTCGTGTGTGACAATTACAAATACAGCCTGGATCCCTAAGTGCTGTGACACATGGACACTGGAGAGAGAAAACTCTGAAAGCAGACATCGGGATTTGACTAGTCTCTGATGGCCTCCTTTGTCTTTGTTTACAATGAGACTGTAAACATGGCTGTCCCCTCTGGGGCTGTTGTCAGCATTCCAGCTTCCCAACATCTCCCACAGCCGATTCTCAACCTAAGATGCCTGATCTCTGCCTGTCTGCCTTTCAGCAGCTCGACATTGCTGAATTGACAAAACTTGTACCGTGGGGTCATCCTTTTCTTGTGCCAAAGGCTCCCGGAAGCTGCAAGGCTGTTCTTCTCGGATCTGTGCCATTTTCCTCTGGATTTTCAACACTTGTGTTAGAGACGACGCTGACAGCTGCAAAGTAGATACAGACTCAGCAGTGCTGCCAAAAAAATTAGCCTTAAATATTTAACTTCTAGCAGTTACTACAACCTCAAGCATTCCTTCAAACTGGCATGCTATTATTATGTTTAGTTGAAACGTATTCATTTTGTAATGCTCAGTTTACAAAAGGCTCCAATTTTGTGTGATTTGGGGAAGTGTTTGACCGGGATGTCCAGTTTCTGTGTAATCCTAATCTCTATTTAACACAAGACTGTATAAAATACAAGACTGTGTAATATGTTCCGAGCAATGTAAGGAAGCATTCCTATGTTCCTAGGCTTCACCCAACAGGGTGGGGTGATGGAGTGGAAATTTAATAAATCATATCTTTATACTCATTTTTATACAGAAAACCCCTGTAGAAATACTCCATGGAAAGCCTGTGTGTTGAATTGTTTCCTCTCCTGCATTGCTTTCACAGAAATTAAGGATTTTTCAACTCTGGTGCTGTCAACAGCACTCAGTGCCACTTCCACACAGTTACAGATTTCCAAGTAAATATGCAAATAGTCTGCTTATTCAAGAGGCTTCACCAGAAGAACGTGGTCTGTTTTTCTAACCTTGAACGTTTTGCCGGCTTGGGAGTTGGTAGCAGAAACACGTGTCGATGCAGGAGTAAGGGAGGGGGTTAAGGATTCCAGTTTGGTTTGTTGTAATTGTTTTTCCCACCTCTGCCACTCTGCTGCATTCTTTGAAATAAGCCTTAGAATCGTGTTCCCCTGAACGTTTTAATTATTTAAAATGATTAAGATGATTTTAGTTTATTCTGCTTTATTTGACATATATGTTCTAATGATCTGAATTTGTACCTGTTTTTTTTTTCTTGGTTGAGATATCACTGCAATTCAATATTTTTTAAAGGGAGTATATATTTGAACATAGTTCCCTTTCCAGGGAATATGGTTTTGAGGTTTCAATCGGAAACAAGAGTCTTTACTCAAAAACTGAGGATTAAAAAATAAAATCAGAAAACAATTATGTAAGGAATAACTTTCCTCTTTCTTGCAGCTGTTCATCAATTTTAATTGGTAATGACCACAATCTTCTGAATAATACTGTCTTGGAGCTCTGCAGTAATTACTATGAGATTGCGACCTGTGAAACTTTCTTCCTCATGTTCTAAAAGGTATGTGCATTTCTCTGTCACTTTCGACATCAGGTTTAGTTGTTCACTATGCTTTGATACATTTATTTTTAACAAACTTTGTCTACATACTGTAAAAATAAATACTTCTGAAAAGGGGAGATAAGGGAACGTTGTCAGGATTGTGAGAGGACGCTTAATCTAAGATAAAAAAAGGAAGCAGTGATCTTAAATTATAATGCACACCCTCCAAGTACATTTCCTGTTTGCAGGACAGATTAGCTGCTTTTGGTGAATAGTTTTTAGCTTGGCTAACAACTAACTGAACAGAGAGTAGTACTCTCTGTAAACATCCAAGGAGAAAAGAAACAAGAAAGACATGAGACAGGAAAAATGCATTAACAGACTTTAGTATGCTAGCAGGCTTCATCAAAACCAAACCAAAATTAAGTTAACAAATGACTGTAGCTCAATGGGGAGCTTCTACCTATAATCAGCTACATAGACTTGCAGAGAAAACTAATTTAAAGTTTATAAAACTCCATTTACATGCTTTTTTCTTTTTCATAATATACAGTTTTATCCTGTAATCAATGGAAGACAAGGACACATATTGATTGCTGAAAAACAACCCTCAAATGCAATACTCTCTATACTAGGTGTGGTTTTGGAAACAACACATCTTTGACTCAGAATTCATAAATTGTCAAGACAGTTTGCTGAAAAATTGAAACTATGTGCAACTGAACATGATAATTCTGTTTACACACTAGCCACGTGAGCGTTAAGAGAACAGAAAAAAAAGGACTTCCTGGACTGAAAAGCAGACACGCAAAGAAAACATGATGCATTAGGACTGCAGGACTTGTACGAGGCAGTGCTGTTCCGTGCTCAAGCAAGAAAATCCAAACCTGGGACTTAGGTCATACCTAACAAAAGGAATGGCACAAAACGCTTTCTCATTGTTCATCTGCTGTTGCTTTTGCACTGTTTTTATTTTAAATAATAGACCTGTGGATGCAGGTAAAATATTGGTAGTGCCTGTGGATGGGAGTCACTGGAATGTCGTTAAAGTTCTGATAATGGAGCTCGTGGGGAGACGCCACGAAGTAACAGTGTTAAGATCCTCCAACGCCATGTACGCAGAAGACAAGTCCCCAGATTTTCGAATCATCACAGTTGAGCTCCCAGGACAGAAAGCCAGGACCATGGAAGAAAGAGAAAAAACAGCTCTCTCCTGGATCCTTCACAACGCTTTTAACAAAGAAAGCCAGTCTCTTTCAGCATTTTGGGATCTTTTCATCTCAATCAGGAGAGTTAGTCAGGACTACAAGATTGCCATTGAAACTGTTTTTGAGAACCACACACTCCTAAAGCAACTTAAAGATGCCAGTTTTGACCTTGTCCTAGCAGACCCATTTTACCCAGGGGGGCTGATGATAGCACGCCATCTAAAATTACCGATAGTACTTTTTGGGCGGTGGATGCCAACTGAAGACATACACTTCACCATTGCTCCATCACCTCTCTCCTACATCCCTGTGCTGCACTCCAGGTTAACGGACAGAATGACATTTTTTGAAAGACTTAAAAATGTTCTCATGTACAGTTTTGGAAACTTTCTAAACCATATCTTTATATATTCAACTTACAATGCACTGTGTCAGCGCTATCTAGAAACGGATGAGAGCATATACGAACTTTATAAAAAAGCTGACATCTATCTGATGAAAGTGGACTTTGCTTTTGAATTTATGAGGCCAATCATGCCCAACTCTATTTATATAGGGGGATTTCAGTGTAGATCTCCAAAACCCCTGCCTCCAGACCTTCAAGCCTTCATGGATAATGCTGGCGAAGATGGCATTGTTGTTTTCTCTCTAGGAACCATAATCAAAACCTTGCCCGAAAATGTGGCCACAGAAATAGCATCTGGCTTAGCACAAGTCCCACAGAAAGTTATCTGGAGATACACTGGACCTCCAATTTCTACTTTAGGAAACAACACCAAGGTTCTGAGGTGGCTGCCCCAAAATGATCTCCTAAGCCACCCCAACACCAAGGCCTTCATAGGACATGGAGGAGAAAACGGAATTTATGAAGCAATCTATCATGGAGTCCCAGTAATTGGATTCCCACTTTTTGCCGACAACTACGAAAATCTTCTGCGACTTAAAGTTAAAGGGGCAGCCATTATACTAGAAAATCTTAACCGTCTGACAAGGCATGACATCTACAAAGCTGTTCGGACTATTACAGAAGACCCATCTTATTGGACAAATATGAAAAAGCTGTCTCAGGTCCACAGGGACACACCAGTGTCCCCCAAGGAACTCGCTGTGTTTTGGATCGAGTATGTAATGCGTTACAAAGGTGCTAGCCACCTTAGAGCAGCCGGACACGATCTGGCTTTCTACCAGTACTACCTGCTGGATGTCATAACATTCCTGTTAATTGGGTCAGTATTATTTTCTTTTGTATTTTGGACTTTATTACAACTTCTTTGTAGGAAATGTTTAGGCATTACAAAGACAAAGCAAGAGTAACACAAAAGCTTTTCTTCAAAGTGAATACAAGTTAGTGTTGATCAGCTCAAGACATTTTAAATCTTTTGTGGATAAACACTTAGAACAATTCCACATTCTTCAACCGTGCCTCTTTTTTTTATTTACTTTTCCCCCCTCTACTTGTAGAAAATGTTTAAGAAATGACGATTATAAATCTTACACTCCATGCTGAGATTTACAGATTTACTCAAAAACAAATGAATGAAAAATGTTGCATTTGAATCAAAAACACTTTTTAATAAATCTGAAATGACAAAATGTACATTTTTAATTTAATTTTATTTCACTCAATTAGTTTGTCATTAGTGCATGTTCATGTTATATGTATTTATTTAGCTTTGTTGACTATGTTTTGTGTGTGCTCTTTAAGTGAGCTGGCAGCTGATCATTCTGTATTAGTGCTAACATTTTGTAAACAGAATAAAAAATGCTACCTGATCAACTCCAAGCATATTAATGTAAAATAAATGACATGATGACCCAAAAACAAGTATATAAAGTTGTCAGTTTTTATTGCATATATCACAAACATGAACGTGACCTCCGGGGTCTAGCCTCAATCACTGCTAACTCCATTTGTCTGTCTTCTACGGTTTTATCTAAATTCATAATAGCAGCAGTTTTAAATACTTTGATTTGTACATAAAATAAAGAGATTAGTGTACAGCTTTCACAAACAATCAGCTTTTTTTAAAAAAGGGAATAATGATAGCAGCAATACTTAAAAAAGGACATTACATAGTAATAAATAATTAGTAAAAAAAATCAAGTGGTTGCAGAACACTTAAAACAATGAAGTTGGCTCATTTATTTTCAATATAAAAAGGAAAGCATGGTGTCATGCACTTCAAGCACTGCACATTGAAATCTTAGACCTCCTTTAGTCTGTCTTTCTGATTTTACCAGTTTCAATCATGTATGTTCCAGAGAATCCAGGCTCTTTGCTCCAGTTTACAATGTCCTTATCATAAACAATGAGGGAGTAAATTCCTCTCTCCTTTTGTTTACCACACACACAAAAAAAACTGAAGATGTATTTTAAGACTCCAAAACCTAAGATTTATTTTTGGTTTTAAATTGTTTAAACGGACTGCCAAAAATTAAAAGAGTTGGGTGAATATGTACTAACGAACTAGTCAAAAGTGAAAAGGGGCTTAGTAAGTTCACTGTATCCAACTCACTGTGCTGCCACCATTTAATTTCTTAACACTGTCTCACTGAACAACTCTAAAATCGAAGCTCGAAGAATACACATCCTGATAGTTGATTCTGATCTGGAAGCGGTAATGTTAAAACTGAACACACAGTATTACAATGTTCAGAAGACTTATAAAATATCTACAAAACCTTAATTAAATTTGAGAATATAGAAAACGATCTTCCTAGGCTGCCCTCATGAGCCTGCTGTGGTGGAGTGAGTACATCTAGCAAACCACTTACACAGCTCACTTTTACCAGTTGCTGTGTATGCGGTTACATTAACGGACACTTTTTACTTAATTGCATCTGAGGTTACTAATCACTTAACTACTGCGCTTCTCAATAAAACTAACATTAGTTTTAGAAAATATTTCACTGTCAAGTCAGATCAGAAGAGGTATTGGTCTCTTCAGTAGTTTTGTTCCATTGGTATCTTCATTCTTCCTTTTACAAAATCAGATGTTGTGTGGAAAGTATTGTTCATATTTCTTGCCACCCAGTCCAACTTTGCAATTATTGTAACACACTGGGGAAAACATTAAAACATAATTCCCAGTAGACCTGTTTAATATGACTATTCCTATGTGCAAATCATCATATAAAGTTCCAAGCTTAAACCTTGAAATGGAGAGTAAAGGAGTATGAAAAAGCTGCCCCTTCTAATCTACATTTTCACCTACTGTATCCGATACCTGCAAAGACCTGCATTGTTCCTCGTTCAAGTGCCACTATAGTAATAGGATCTGGATTTTCCAACTTCCAACCAAACGGCTGGGAGAAATTAGGGGCTGCCTAGGCTTTTGTGTCCATAGGTCACCAAGGAGGTCTAAGACTGACCTATAATAGCCTCGATCATGACATAATTAGTTCTCTTAGTAATTAAAAATATACCTTTTTCTTTTATACATTTCACGCAACACGCAATTAAGTGTGAAAATAACAGTGATTTTTAAAAAAAACAAACATGAGTAACGAAAGAAATGGATACCTGGTCTTAAGCCTAAAATGTACAAAGCCATCTTCCAGTACTGAAACTAGATATATAAAAATATCATGAATTAGACACAAAGAAAAACATACACAAGTAGACATGTCATACAAGATGAAATTCCCAATTCATGTTAAGTATTTAGACTATGTACTTTAGCAAGTATTTGCTTTAGGTAGATTGGCTTTGTTATCAGATAGGTCTACAAGTAAGTATGTTTGTCCTTACAGATAATCTCAGTTCTCATGTGGACAAAAAATGTGGGGTTCTGTTTACTGAAGGTGTGCAGCCCAGATTTGCTAAAGCAAAGCTTTGGGACTAGAAACCCCAAGATTCCAATTAGTCGGCACAAATCTGTGAATTCGGAAAAGGGATGTTGTTAGTGAAACCTTTCATGTTAAATCTGCCCCCCAAACACACAAAGAATAAATACCTGTAAAATTCTTAGTGTTAATGTTCGTAACCCTTGGCATTGCCTCTCTCGCTCACACTGTTGCCCTTAAGGGCCATGCTCCTAGGCCTAACGGTCCTTGTCGTCTTACTCCACACTGCTCAGCAGGAAGCCCACAGGGAAGTCCTCTCCTGGCTGATTTGGCAACTGCTCATCACTAAGCAGCCCATACTGAAGAGGAGCTCTTCACTCCACTGCAAAGCCACAGGTCTCCTCCACCGCAGTCAGGAGCTTCTCAAACAGCTTCTCGTACGATTCGTAAGGTGGAATGTCAATCCGGTTAAAGCTGGGGAAATAAAACCTGGGTTTTTAGGTCTCTGCACTCAACACAAGTAACCTCACGGCAAGAATGCGCCAAAAGAAATGCATCCTTAAATCTAAAAACAAGCAGCAATCACTCATGTTTTAAACAATTCCAAAACCACCCAAAAAAAAAAACGGACCTGCTGTGTTCCTCGCACAAAGTGAAAAAGTTCACAAATTCTGGACTGAGGTACAGTATGCATGCAAATGCGTGGTAAACAGTTTATTCCATTTAAAGCACACTCGATGACAAGTTTTTGAAAAGATAAAACTCGAAAACCTCTTTAAAATTAACTCCAGCTTGTACGTGTCAACAACAAGAAAATGAAAAAAAAAACAACGTACCGATACCTAATCTCCTGAACTGTGACTCCCTTGCAAGAACATCCTCCCTTGCATAGTTTAAATATTCTCATGCTCCACATTCTTGAAGTATTTCCTTCACTCAATAAAGAATGCATCATTACAGATGAGGAAGAGTTTATCTTACCATGTGTGGGCTTTAGGCAGATTGTCTGTGTTGGCATCTATCAAGTGGATAGTGAACAGTCTTGGTCCTGCAGAACCTGTAGAACCTTACCAACACACATTCTAGTTAACACTGATCCAGGACTACTTGAACTTAAAATACAGCAGCAAAAAAATTCTGGAAAGTCTTTTGCTCATAATTATGCACAGACATAATGTACAATATGTTTGAGCTTATTTTAGATCAAGTTCAAACAATGAATGGGATGGTATATTACAATAAATGTGCCTTCAATTCCAAACCACTCTTGGAATTGAATGCAGGCTGTTATAGCCATATTACAAAACAGACAAGTTATCACAGCACTCCAACCCACTCATTCATGATGGAAACACTGATGTCTTCTACAATTGTTGTCCCCTACAGAGGGAGCACAATAAGACGTTTATTATTTACGGTCATCAAAACCAACATTTTCAATTTGACCTCACTGAGTTTTCAAAAGATTTGAGGCATATTCAAATGAAGTGTCAACAGTGCTAAAAGACCTAAAACACATAAAACATTTAGGATTTTAGACCTTTCTGAAAGATCATCAGCACATGTATATATAATCTGTCACAAGGTTGAGAGTTAAGTTACAATGTGTTTGCCCACTTTTCAACCCTGTAGAGTAAAGCAAGAATGATGACTGAGATATATGAAATTACATACGATACAATGACCTCCCACACCTGCTTCCTGGGCCAGTCAAAGCCTGCACTGGCACATTTCAGACAACGCTGGATTTCTCCATCACACTATCTTATGTGAAAGATAACTCCTTATGCAGGGGGAATTCTCTCCATTCTTCAGACACTCATTGTAAATCCCAATCAATGGCGTCTGCTATTATTTGTCAATCAAATCAGCGAATGGACTCACTGTCAGGTGCTGCTCGTCATTTACATTCCCCTACACATTCATGAAGTTCAAAGACTGCTTTTTTGTATTCCAGAACACAGGTCTGTCAGGATTAACTGTTATCTTAAAAATGGCTAAATGGCTACATTTTCAGTAGAAGCATGACGAAGGCAAAACATTGAGTGAAAAGAGTAGAAGGATGAAAAATGCATAAGCAGACTATAAATATACACAAATGAAGCTCAGCTTATGCGATAACCACCTTGCAGTGCCTTAAACCCTTGCAGAGGCACGCGGGTAGAGCCCGTAACAAACTGGAGAAGCCTCCCTCTCCTCTCTTCATCAAACGACTCCACTGCCTGCCAAAACCACTTGACGATGTTGCTGTCTGCCACGCAGTGTTTCAGTCGTGTGTTGGCCTTCCAGTCATTGAGGTCAATCTTCCCCAGGCCTCCAATTATCAGCTGCAATTCCAAGAAAATTACACCGTGAACAAGCTACAGTGTTAAAATACAACACTCTTTAACAGAGTCAACGTGTAACTATAGTCGAATACAATCATTTACCCTACAAGAAAGTGAAGCTCTGGTATTGAAGATTACAGATGTAATTCAAATTTCCTTCAGAGAGCACATTGACATTGTTTCGCCTTAGTTGCTCGTGGTTTTGCTAAAGCGAATTTGAAACTGAGACGCTGCAGCAGGGGCATCTGGGAGTCTTAGCTGGTGTGTCTGCAGGTGTTCCAGATCCTTTAAATCAGCAGCATCTGAAGAGCTGGTAGAAGCTGTTAAATTGGTCCAGTTAAGCCAGTAACCAGTTTAAGGTTAAGGGAGGTTAAGAGCCAAGCTGGAATGAAAATATGCAGACGTACAGATGCAGCCAGTCAAATCGAGCAGGGTACGCTGCGGTACAACTTGGTGGGCGTGTCGCAATATACCACAATATACCGTATGCAAATCAGATTATGTTAATAGTATCTGGAATCACCTTGTAAAACCGGCAGGTGGAGCTAATAAAGCTTAACCTCTCCTGTACAGCATTTGAGCGGTTTCGAATCCCGATCACTGCTGAGGGACAATCTTTATTCAATTAAGAATTTAAGTTGTATACTCTTTAGACGTTTAAATTTAAACTGTGAATTACAGCATGTTAATTATACATTAAAAAGTTGTTATATCTTATGAAAGCAAGATTGCTCAGTTGGACAAAAGTACACAACCTACCACCTTTATCATAAATATTTTAAGTATGCAAAAGTATTTTATGCATCAAAGTCTTTACCGAAGATATTATTAATAGTATTAATAATGAATGACCTTGGACACGCTGTAAACTCAAAGTATTACCGTGGTCCACATTCTTTGTAACCGTCTTTGTAAACGAAAATACTTTATTTTTTCATTGACAAAAAGTAACACCACAGCATTTCGTTGATCCGATCACGCATTTGTTTCCAATCATACAAAGTATGCCTTTCACATGCTCATAAAATATATTAATTTAGGAACATAAACATATTGCTGTATGTAAACTGTACTGTATATGGCTGGTCTTGGTAGTTTAAAGAAAAAATACACACCACTACTCCATTTCTCCCTAAACATTTTAAGCATCAAAGTCTTACATGTGATTATTTCGGAAATGTTTTTTTGTGCTCCTTATTACTGTACGTTTATATACTTTGTGAAAATTGGTTGTTTTAACCTTTTCTGCGAATATGCTCGTTATCAGAGTGGACAAAAGCATACTCTTAGAATTTGATTAATAGGGAATATAATATGGAGTCGCATATCTAAAGAAATTAATAACGATATAATTATATTTAGGTACTGTAGCACAAACAGTAGTATAAAACGTTCCATTGATACGTGTATTGCTTTTTCAGTGCATATCACATGACTGGATTGGTAGCGTGATAGCTTAAGTGACTGACTTATAAGCGTGAGGTCGGGTGTACAAATCCAGTAATCGCTATGAGTTTTCTTTTAACAAATAAACATTTCTTTGAAAAGCTAAAATAGCAAATATTATGGACACTACAGTATATTGACATTTTTTATATTTCTAAATATCACACCATGTTCGTACTGTATGTACACAGCGGTACCGCAGGGCGTAGGAAGCCGCAAGCCCCACATTAATGTTGCACATTCGCCTGGCGCTGCGGCCAAAGAGCACCCGGCTGGGGTACGCGTTGAGGGGCAGGACAGGAGTGGTAGTGATCAGGGCGAGGATTAGGAAAGCCGCTGACCGGTGCAGCTGGCTAACTTAGAAACGGGCGTACAGTCTGGGGAGATCGCCCGGTTTTTGCACCCCTGTGTCTGGTCTGCTCTGCTCTCTCTCTCGGGAGTGCTGGCTGTGCCGAATTTCACTCCACAAAGTCTGGGTCTCTGTGTTTACATTGTTTGTAAACAAACCGGTTTCACAAGTGTTTCCTCAGCTTCATCATTTTCAAAGTAGAATAGGGCAAGTCTTCCAATGAAAGACAGTCCACCTTCCCCCCACAGGCAGACTGACATGTTTTCTTAGAAAAACAGATTCACAACGCGAACCTGTCAGTCTTCTGTGTAAAAAAATCGGCTGTATCTTATTTTTTGTTTTTGTTTTGTTTCATGTTAATTTTATAAGGGAGAGTGTCATGGGAGAGAGAGACCCCCTTACTCCCATCTTGATGAAAATCGCAAATGTGTGTTTCATAAAATACTTTTATTTTTCACAATCTGACAATGCAAGACAGAATTCACATTCACTGCGCCCAACTTTTCAATGGAAAATCAAGCCCGGCTTTTCAAAGGAATTGCTTTAACTTGCTAATGCGTTACTATACCAATCCGGGTGTGGCGAGTTTCCAAATTCTCCTGACTGCCTTGGGCGAAAGGAACCTGTCTTTCATTGGAAAGCCGGGGGAGGGCTGTTCCAGCAGGAGGGTATTGTACTTCCTCTTGGGATCAAACGTGGAAAGATTAGATTGTAATCGTTTTTATTTTTTAAATCAATTTGAGAAAAGTGTTATCTATACTAAAAAGCTGTATTTATTTAATACCACTTGATAGTTATATTAATAGAGATAACAATTCAAGTTGATACTGTTTAGACTTTGAATTATTATAAACTATATTACAGCATCGTACACATTAAACATGAAAAAGTGGGTATATTTTATAAAAGCAAGATTGCTCAGTTGGACAGTATAAAGCAAGTATGATTTTAATGTTTGTAATCGCTATTCTTGCAACTACAAACATAAACTGGAATGCTACAGAACCCTAAACAGACAATACACACTTTTAGTTTAGCAGGATTTGCACGATAAGCACATTGTTTAACGGGGATGACACTACCCACGTCTATTATCACTGTACAAGACTACTTCAGCCTGCGTAATCTGCAAAGGAACAAGTAATAGGTTTATTCCATGCTGAAAAGAGAAGAGAGAAAACGCAACGTTTCGGCTGTGAAGCCTTCTCGAGGGTCTTCAGCTCAAAATGAAATGCTAAAATGTAATGTAGGCTCTGAGTGGGTTAAACTTTGATTTGGGCTTGCTTGATGTCACGGTCTTTCATCTGAAATCCTGATTGAATCCTTCTAAACTAAAAATTAGACACAAGAAGAGAAGAGGCTCTGGTGAAATTTCTCTGTGAACTAAAGAGTTAAACTGTAAAGTGTCTCCTCCTTTTAAACTTGTTAACGCAACACGGAAGATATTACCGTATTAATGATGTAGCGTTATTGGCTCACGTGGGTTTGCGCCCTACACCCTGCGGTATCGCTGTGTACATACAGTACCAACATGTTGTGATATTTAGAAATATAAAAAATGTCATTAAACTGTAGTGTCCATAATATTTGCTATTTTAGTTTTTCAAGGAAATGTTTATTTGTTAAAAGAAAACTCATAGCGATTACTGGATTTGTACACCCGACCTCAGGCTTATAAGTCAGTCACTTAAGATATCATGCTATCGATCCAGTCATCTGACATGCACTGAAACAGCAATACACATATAAATGGAAAGTTTTATACTACTGTTTGTGCTACAATACCTGAATATAATTATATCGTTATTAATTTCTTTAGATACGCGACTCCATATTATATTCCCTATTAACCAAATTCTAAATGTATGCTTTTGTCTACTCCGATAATTAGCGTATTTGCAGAATTTTTCACAAAGTATATAAAAATACAGTAATATGGTCAGAAGGAGCACGGAAAACATTTCCGAAATAACCACATGTAAGACTTTGATGTTTAAAATGCTTAGGGAGAAATGGAATACTGGTGTGTATTTTTTCTTTAAACTACCAATACCAGCAATATACAGTTTACATAATATGTTTATGTTCCTAAATTAATATCGTTTATGACCTCCAGATGCGTTATGCTCTATTCTTTTTATGCTCAGCTACTAAAAATTCCCTTTAGTTGTAAATATAAATATGCAATACTAAGCAGATTAAAACGTGCACAGTAAAGAGATTAAATGACTAAATCTTTTCACTACGGACCCTGTCGGTCATTTTGGCCAGCCAATCACGTACCGCGGTACGGTGCGGTGGTTCATGCGTAGTTGCGTGCGGTATGGGTTTGTACCGCAAACTTTGAATGGCTGCATCTGTACAGCCTCCCTGGACCAGATTAGGAAATGCTTGTCTTATAGTATGCATGTGTATTACGCATTTTTGTCTTAAAATATAAGTGTTTCTATATCGGACGTCTTATAAAGTCAACAAAATAATGTTTTAAATATGATAAAGACACTTCCACAACATAAAAAAACCTTAATGAAATTGAAATAGATGAAAGCTCAACAACCAGATATTAAACAATAATATGTCCTAAAGGATAGCAAAATTATCTTTTAAAAGTTAAAAATGGAGATCTCTATAAGAATCCAGACACAATGGGTTATACCTAACTAGTGTCAATATTTCCTCTTCCTAGATCTTCAGATAAAGGGATTTTTACTCAGATGAGCTGCATGTGAGCAAGATTGATCAAAAGAATCTGGTCTGGTTAACTTGAATTAAATTCGGGGTAAATGATTAAGTGTCAATCAACAGTTCAGAAAGATAAAATATAAGATCAGATCAGTAAAAGGAAAAGAGAGAGAGGAGTCAGAAGGATGTGCAATTTGAAGCTTGCGTCAGGAGAGAGCATCTACTTTATAATCATCCAGACAAAACCCGTTTGGAACTAAGTATATGAACCTTGGTAGAGACAGTTTGCTATTCTGTGTTTTTAGTCAATAATATGTCAGTTAAAAAGGTCTTTCCTGCTTCAGGATATTTTGCATTCTGTTTTATTTAGAAGGCAGCTTATCTCTTCTTTGGCCTCCAAGTCAAATACTTGGTAGCAGTCTGGGTTTTTCTGGGTGATTAGAACATTATAAATGTATAAATGCAGAAACATGTGTGTTGTTTTTGTTGTGTGTAGTGTTTCTGTTGTCATATTTAATAAATATTTATTTAACCAAGTGTGCCTGGATTATTACTCTTTTCACCAAAGCTATGCAAGGGAACAAAAATTAATTAGCCTCTAATTATACCAACCGCTCAGGTGTGTTCTGGAGAAATCACTTACAAGTTGGGGGTCATGAATAATTATTTTACTTATTGACTAAACTGCTCGGTCAATTCTTGATATTCACCAATTTTGTAACCCCCCATTTGTAACATTACATAACTTATTTGAATACTTAGAAATAAGAGAATAATTATTAACATAATAAAAATCTTCTAAAAACAATTTTAAAACCCTTTTTAACTAATGTTAATGTAAATTTAGTATTTACATCATCTCCACATTAAACAGACTGTCACAAAATGTGTATTGTTTTCTGTAAAATGACATTACCTCTAACTCCTTGTTATCAAAAGGCTTTAACAGATGCTGAGGAATCAACTCATTAAAGCCCTTCTGCAAGGCAAGAAACTGAGCTTCAATCCCTCTCATAAACCTCCAGTTCACATAGAGCCTGAAAAAAAGCACATTGTTTCATAAATCAAAATTCAGATGAAGTACTAGAAAACATATGTAACCATGTCTTGATTTCTACACTCAGTGCATCCGGATAGTTTGCAAAATCCAGACTAGGCTTCCGACCCACAATATTTCAAAACCCTCTGGAACTTGTTTTGAAAAGCAATTTTTGTGCAACTTCACCAGAAGAAGGTTCAGTGGGGCAAGTATGTAGTCATTTATGGAAAAACAAGGAAGTTCTTAAACATCATTGAGGGCAAAGATAGTAATGCATTCCAGTTATCTAGCTCAGGTTTACTTACAGGTAATGTAACATTTTCCCTTACAGATTAAAGACACCCAGTCGGTACACAGAGTGACAGAATCAAACAGTAAGAAAAAAGTATAATTTAAAATGAGGATCACCCAGAAAGCAACACCCCATTTTTGTTTCTGTAACAAAAATGGGGAAAGGGAAATCTCATAGACCAAATGTTCCATCACTTTCATCAAGTGAATTTAGGCAACACTTATAAATTGTGGGACAGTACTTCCTGGGTGACGCTCATCCAGTTGAGGTTGCACTAGAGGGGCTCATGCGTGGCCTTCCCAGTGAACATGTGCTTGGTGGGGGAGCTATATTGCCATTGGGGCAAGCCTTGTCATGTCATTAGGCAGGATACCCTAAGTGCTGGCGGATGGCTAGATCAGTGAAACCACAGTAATCTGGGCTTTAGCCAGCCAGGGCTGCCTCAGCTGCAACAGCGATTTCTGGGATCATCCAGCACTTGCAAACTTGCACTGATACCAATAAGAGACATCACTTCTCCAGGCAGTGCTAGTTCTCCTAATAAAGCAGTGAGGAGTTCACAAAGTGTCAAACAGTGAACAGTTCTGACACGCATTTTGGCACGCTGGAGGAGTGCATGCACAGGATCTTATATTCTGTTACCTGGCATTTCCCATCGAGATGGTAGAAAACAAAGTAGTGGCAATTATACATTTAAAAGAAGAAGTCACACTAGACAACAATCTATTAAAATTCACTGCACTTACATACTCACCTTACATACTCCTTTTTGTTCTCCTCCGTTACTGGAATGTTTCTACCATTTGGTTTGAGCTCGTGCTGGAGAAATTTGCCAAATGCATTATGCTCTACACAAAATGTATGATCCAAAACAGGGGTGATGTCATTCTCACTATAAAAAAAAACACAATTTTATTAGATTGTATTTAAGTCTAAATAGGTCAAGACTGAGAAATGAATTTCTACGAAAAGGTTTCTGGCATCCCATTTTCATGCTGTTTAACCCCAAGCTATTGAGGACTTTTTCAGGTCATCATTCACAGCAGCGTTTCACTGATGTTTTCTACCACATACAAAACTCACCAAACCTCAAGCGCTTCAGACTTAACTCACAAAATACGAAAAAAGTGCGTCCTGACTTACAGAATCCATACTAGGCTCTTGTGCAGCTCAGGATCCACGGTTTCCAGGTCTGACAGCTGAATGGGCTTTCCCAACAGCTGCTTATAGAAAGGCAGTGTAAATCCACCATTAATGTAATGTCCATGGAAAACTGCCAAGCCCATTATTCGGCCAACAAAGTGGAAATAAGACAAATGGTCCTGCAACACACCAAGAGTTTTTGTTATTAGGGCTGGAATAGCTATATAGCAAGAAAGAACACACCACACAGGGAAATACTGAGAGATCTCGCATGGTTAGCAGTACCCTTATTTTGTTCAGTACTGAACTATGTTTTCCAAAAAATACAGTAAGGAAGTTTATGCTGTTGATGACTCCAAATGATAAACTAAGTCAAATGTCTGTCCCACGAGAGCAAACATTTCACTCACAGGATTGATTGAAGAGTCAGGATTTATCTGCAGAGTGTAGATATTATCTGTAGAGTACTGGAAGAGCCCATAGTATGGATTTAACATCTCATGGCACAGGAGATACAACCACTCCCTAAACAGAGAAAAGAATGATGGAATTACATAGGATCACTGCAGCTGGTGACATTATTATAGGACCTGTCAGCTTATGAATAATAGGAAACATGAAGAAAACTAAATGTACTATACAAATGATTTCATTAATTACAATTTTAAATGTATTACTTCACTATAAAACAACTCCAAATAGGGAAGACATTTGACATCCCCAGTCATAGTCTCATTGACACACTCACCGAGCCACACCACCATAGTCTAGCCCTTCTTCACCACGAAATTTCACCATCAGCCGTTTCTTCAGGTCTTTGGGCCTCATTTTCATGATCTGCCTGTAAGACTCCTAGAAGAACAATAGGCTAATAAAATATCACGGACAAAATATTGCAGATTAAATCTGCAAAATACATTTAAAAAACATCTGCAACACACATAGAAACAGACAATACACTGAGTAAAAAAAAACACAATTTAATTTATTTTGATCTCAATTATTTATATTTTCATGACACAAAACAATATTAATAAGAGGAAGAGCTGTTGTGCTGAACTGAGAATGTCTCAGGTTGGTCATTCATCCACAGCACAGAATATCCTTAAATTTAGAATCTCAGAATCCTGACCTGTTCCTCAGCAGACGTGTGTAACTATGTCTGCAAAGATACACTGACATCTGCTGGTGGCACTCACATAAAATACAAAGATATCAGGAATGTGAAGCTTCAGTTTGAAAGAAAATTACATTGCAGTTTGAGCAGGCTTTCTAGGTTGATTCATAACAACCGCCCTTAAGAGCTGGAGAAGCTCATTGGACCAGTGAGACCAGTAATGAGCTGCTATAGGTCATTCTGAACTGAGCTGGAACTAATTTAAACAATCTCCAATCCTGGTCCAATCCAGTCTTTTACGTCATCCAAAAAGTTAGGAAATACCTATGATTTATTAATCAAATAGATTAACAAGTATTCTGGTCAGTTAGAACTGTATTATCTATAAATTATCTATACATTCATTATCTATAAATATATCTAAAAATTATAACCCAATTTATCTATAAATTACTTCGATTAACCAATCACCAGCTTAAACCTAGAAATAGGCTACTCAATGGTGATTTATAACACCTGTTATATGGTGGCTCTCTAGGAGAAAAGTAAAATTTCCAGCTGATGTTCTCCTCAAGAGCCAAAAACAACGCATCACTCCCGGATGTTAAGCAAGCCAAGCCTACACACGCAGCGCAGTTCTGAGACCTCACCTCAAATATCTCCTCCCGGGAAACTTCAATCCGACAGTGCCCGGCCTGGGGCTGCTGCAGGGATAGCTCGTGCCGGAGCACTTTGAGTTTCTGCACCAGGTCCCTCTCGTAGCGCACGGGCACCTCGCCCTCCCCCTCCTCCACCGACACCTCGGTTTGCGTGGGCAGAGTCTGGCTGGACTCCTTCACCTGAGACTGCTGGCTGTGGCACCACAACAAACACGCTCTTCAGACACAGATTCACGGACTTATACCGTAATGATCAGACCTCCTAATACCGGCAGGGCCACAAGCACAGAAATAGATGGGAATAACTAACAGTTCAACTGAAACACAGTCGAAAAAAGATATTAGAATTAAAGTGCATATGCGTATGCCTTCCCATCGATACGTTCTGCATACAGCAAACAGGTGAATATGAATCGTAATTTAAATAACATTTTGGATACATAATGCAAATGTTTTTATGAAACACTAAAATGCTGGGTTGGGACATTTCTGATAAAATCTATACACATATTGGACATTATCATTACGTAACTAAAGATTGATGCAGACAATTGTGCATCAAATATCAGCTTAAAAGGTAACTGGTTAATCCATTTGTTACCTCTAATATACTGATTATTAAGATGGCTTTGTCTTAATTTGATTTTACAGTCCAGGTATCACTGGGTAGAAGTGTTTACCTCATTATATGGTGTAACCTAGGGTCAGTGAATTGTGTTGTTCTGTTGTTGTGGTCAACAAAATATATTCTTCCTGACACTGTACTTCTGACCTCCCAGCCAGGGGGCAGAGGCCCTAGATCTTCACAGCTCACACTGTTGAGGTCTCTGCAGGAGGAATGACATAGAGACGTGCTTTAATATTTCACTCACACAAACTGTGGACACACAAAGATGTAGAGGCGTGCACACCAGAGGAGATGTCCAACTATCCCATGTTACTGCTAATGGAATTGACTATTTAAACTTTTTTTAAAACATTTTTACATTTTCCCCTGTCAGGTAAAAACAACTTGGTAAAGCCACTCAGAAACTTTAATTATATGACACTAATCGGTTCTTAACCTACCTTGGTATTCGTGGGTCATGCCAAGTACTTACACCAGTCTGTGTGTGCAGAAAATAAACCTGGCCTTGTACTGTTGTCCTTTGCTCTGTGGGAAAAGAAATAATTTCTGATCAATTTACCAGCTTAATAATTCTAAAATGTGGAGTTAAAATCACATATAATCACATGTGAATAATTTAATAGTGAAATGTTTATTTGAAACCATTCACCCTTTAAATCCAAAAAGTTAAAGTACAGAGTTTGTTAGTGCTGTGCAATGTAATTCTTGTTCCATAAAAAACTCACTGGAAGGGTATATAACCACTTTAAAAATTAATTGCCATCCATTCAGACAACTTAACAGAGCTTATCTGTTTCTACAAATCTAAGCTCTTAAAGCCAAAAACAAATAAAAACTATGCATTATAGAACCCTTCTGTGAAACAAATCTGAACGGAGTAGGATATCCAGTAAATCTTTCATAATTTCTTCTAACAATACACAATTGGTTTTTCAAACTGAATAATTCAGAATCACTATTTTTCACAATTTCCAAATTTGGAGTCACCACAGGATGAGTGAGAATATGTACTCTTTCTCCCCAACAAGTGGGCTGCCAGACTCCTTCTGCATGTTTCATGCCGGCAGGCCTACGGTGACATACCCCAAAAAGGAGTAAGCTGTCAGCATGGTGACGAGACACCTCGCTCACTGACAACGCTGTAAATGTATAGATTTCTTTTAGTACAGGTATCGCAAATGTTCAAAGACTAATTAAAGCCCACTCACGAGATAGGGGTGCCCTACAAATCCCAGCCTCAAAAGGCTAATGGCATAGGACGGATATGAACAGATCACAACCTGCTCTTACAACAGGTGACTTTCCTGGTTTAGCCATGTGAGAGCTGCTTTCTTGCCCATCATATAATGCGTATAGTCTCTCCCAAAGATAAAGAGTGCTACCAGCTTCCTTTGAGAATAATGCAGAAATGGCTCACCGTAACCCTCAGGGAGCTCAGGTGACTGATGCCCATGTGGTCGGTTTTGAGGAGTGTGCGCATGACCTCTGGGCTCCTGATTTCTGATCCGTTGTGCCTGAAGTCTTTGTTCTTGACTGGGCGATTCCAGAAAGCGGCAGCTGCCCCCTCCTGCAGCTCCTGTGCTGTCGGTGTATGGCAGAGGCTCCTCCATGAAGCAGCTTAGTGGCCTTCCTGGTCCCGAATCTTCATACACTGGTCTAGGAAAATCCAAAGCACATCTCCCTCAGATGGCACGCCCTACGTTCCGTAATTTAAACCGCTCCTTTTTTAATTAATGTGCTCCAAGTGATGTTTCAAAACTTCCCACGTGTGATTAAATGGCAAGATATGTGATTTCAAACTTTACCTGTTAAGCTTGAAGACCCTGCTCAGAAATATGGGATTTCACATTTACATTTTTATACAACTCATATTCATGTGGACCTGCTGGTGACTTATGCTAATCCTTGAATGTGTATATCCTGTAATATATATATATAATTTTAAACTTAATTAGCGATGAAAAGATTTACAAACAGAACAAGTCCAAAACAGCAAAATAAACGTTTGCTTTCATCTTTGATTACATTATGTTCATACATCCTTATAAAATAAACTACATTATGCCAGCAGATATGGGGTGTTATACAAGAAAATACAGTTGTTTAATGAGAAAAACAACAAACAACAAAATAGTCTACGCAGAAATATCACTGTATATTTGCTCATAAACTGAAATCAGGTCTCAGTGGGGAGATAAAATGAATCCATTAAAATGGTATGTTCAAATTTATTATATTGTTAAGGGTTGCATGTACAGATTTCCAGTATTTTTGTATTTCTGGGCATGACCAGAATATGTGTGAATGCGTCACAACTTGCTCTCCACATAACCTCCAACACTGTGAACTGCTGCCTTTTTGTTTGGCTTGAATTTTAGGGCTGCTAAAAAAACGGGTCAGATTCTTCCAACAGAAGTTTCTCCAGGTCTGTGAACGAGTAGAGCCTTGTTGAATCTGTAATTCCACTGATCTACAGAAATTATTGTATTGATTTCTTTTTCCCATTTTATTTAATATATATTAATATAATTGAATCTTTTTTCATATATTTGATACGATTGTACATCTTTGATATTTTTCTCAAGTTACCCTGCTGATAAGTAGCTATAAAATTATCAAGCAGTTTGTTGCCTTCCTTTATATATTGTTGCTTTCTCCAGCTGTTTATATAATATCTGATTTATAGATATCTGTAAAAATCTTTTTTCCAGATTGAATTGTTGTGATAGATCTTCAAAGTTTTTCAAATGATCCCGTTTCATCATAGTACATATTGCTGTAATCCCTTGCGTTGCCCAAATCCTAAATCGTGTGTCAGGTTTCCCAAGGAAATCTGAATCGAAAACTATCCACCATAATTTTTTTCATAACTGAATATTATTTCAATAAATCACCAACCAGAACAATCACCGAATAGAAACCTATGAACATGTTCCATATTTGACCAGTAGGTGGCAGTACTCAATCAAAGAAGCTTAATATTCTTTTTTTTTTACATTATTTACCCTTCATTTTCTAAAAGTCCTCTGCAATCCACCACTGGTCCTCCACTACCTATCCGGTCCCGGGTCTGTAGACTTACTGAAAAAAAGGTAAATTTGGTTCGTTGTAGAAAACAATTTATTATTATTAAAACATTTATCATTTTTTAATGCTATTATTTAACATAAAAGCAACAAGATAATCTGACAAAAGTTAAATTTCTTACAAAATACACCATATTTCCACCCCCTAGTTTGCTTTTGAACGTTTTCTGGACATACAGTGCAGTCCATAAGTATTTGGACAGTGACACAATTTTTACTGTTTTGGCTTTGTACTCCAGCACATTGGATTTGAAATAAAACAATGACTATGAGGTGCAGAATGTCAGCTTTAATTCAAGGGTATTTACGTCTATATTGGGTGAACCATATAGGAATCACAGCCCTTTTTATACATAGCCCCCCCATTTCATGGAACCAAAAGTAATTGGACATATTAACATAATCTTAAATAAAATTTAGGATGTTTGCAAATTCTTTGCAATTGATGACTGCCTGAAGTCTGTGACCCATAGACATCACCAGATATTGGGTTTCTTTCCTGGTGATGCTCTGCCAGGCCTGTAATTCAGCTATCTTCAGTTCCTGCTTGTTTCGGGGGGTTTTGCTTTCAGTCTTGTCTTCAGTAAGTGAAATGCATGTTCAACGGGACTCAGGTCGGGTGATTGACTTGGCCACTCAAATACAGTCCACTTTTCGGCCCTGAAAATCTCCATGGTTGCTTTAGCAGTATGTTTGGGGTCACTGTCCTACTGCAAGGTGAAACGCCATCCAATGAGTTTTGAGGCATTTGGTAGGATCTTAGCAGATAAGATGCTTCTGTACACTTCAGAATTCATCCTGCTGCCGCCGTCTGCAGTCACATCATCAATAAGGACAAGTGAGCCAGTTCCACTGGCAGCCATAAATGCCCAGGCCATGACACTGCCTTCACCATGTTTCACAGATGAGGTGGTATGCTTCGGATCATGAGCAGTTCCATTTTTTCTCCATACTTTTCTCTTTCCATCACTTTGGTTCAGGTTAATCTTCTTCTCATCTGTCCATAAGGCTTTGTCCTAGAATTCTTAGAGGCTTTTTATGTAACCTGGCCTTTCGTATCAGTGGTTTGCATCTTGTGATGAACCCTCTGAGATTATGCGGGTGTATTCTTCTCTTTATGGTAGTCTTTGAAACATCTATGCCTACATCCTGGAGAGTGTTCCTGATCTGTACAACAGTTGAAAAGGGTTTTTTCTTCACGATTGAAAGTATTCTTCGGTCATTCACTACTGTGGTCTTCCGTGGTCTACCAGGTCATTTGCTATTGCTAAGCTCACTAGTGCGTCCTGGCTTCTTAACAATGTACCAAACAGTTGATTTTGACACATCTAATGTTTTGGCTTTGTCTCCGATTGATTTATTCTAATTTTTCAGCCTTAAGATGGCCCGCTTTAATGGCATTAACACTTCTTTGGTCCTCATGTTGAGAGACAACAGCAACAGACTCCAGATGCAAATGCCACATCTAGAATCAACTCTAGACCTTTTGTTAGGTCTCCTGTGCATGAACTAATGATGCAACAACACACAGCCGGCCAAGAAACAACTGAGCAGCCAAATGTCCAATTACTTTTGGTCCCCTAAAATGGGAGGACTACGTATAAAAAGGGGTGCGATTCCTATATGGTTCACCCAATATAGATGTAAATACCATCGAATTAAAGCTGACATTCTGCACTTTGATATCCAATGTGCTAGAGTACAGAGCCAAAACAACAAAAATTGTATCACTGTCCAAATACTTGTGGACTGTGTTTTCTTCTTTACAGAGTACTCTGACATTGCTTTACTCGCATAATAAAAATAACGCTTTTTTTTTTTTTACAGGTCCTTACCTACAATTTGACCCCGAACTGTGTCGCTGTCAGTGGGGTTTAATTTGCATAGATCCAAACGCTGATCTGTGGGCGAAAAAAAATTAAGTGAACTGAAAAATATCAGGTTTAAAGCTGCACTTCAGTTAATACAATAACAATAAAATACCTTACAACAGCTGAATAAAACCTTTCAGCAAAATATCTTACTATTCATTACAACATGTTAAAACACAGAAAATGCTAAAAAAAAAGGGGGGGTCAAAGTTGATAAGCCTTATATTATATTTATCTGACTTGCTTAGATAATCAGTTTAGCAATGGCCTTTCATGTCTCGCTACATACTGATGTACGAAATGTCATAAAGTTAAAGAATTATGACTGCATTTATACAGAAAACTATGAGTAAGATAATTGTCTTTTGTTGAATTAGAGCTTTTGTTAGATTTTTTTTACACTTGAACGATTAATCTATCTATTCATTAAGTAAAAGTAATAAAAGGTTGAATGTAGGTTTACTGCAGCTCCTTGTCTGAGGTGTAAACGTACAGCCAGTATCCTTTAGCCTGCTGATGGCGTTGGACAGCAGTCTCACACAGCCCAGGAAGCCAGCTCCCTGTTTCTTATGGATTTTCTTGTGGTTCCATACACTGATGGTTATGGAATCGGTTTTCCCAATATATCTAGTCAAGGAGAGAAAGAGCACAGTTTTGTGTCAATACAAAGGACAATATATTTTCAAATACAACAGGACATTAATATCCACCTTTAAGTCAAGAAAAACTGTGGCAGGTATTTTTTCCATTAAACAAACAATATTCTTTTCTTTGTTAAAGACAATAACATGTTGTCAAGTGTATTGCCTGGAAAACAATAATCAATAAATATATTTCATGAGATGGATCATACAAATATTGTGGTATATAAAGAGCTGGTCAGTATGCAGAAGACATGATTAATCAATTCTTTCCACAAAATATTATGAGGCGCCAGAGGTAGTCTGCACTCATTGATACATTACAGCACCACTATGACATGGGGAATTTCTAGGAGAAAAAAAAATGCTAGCATTATCTTGTCTTTGCCAAATGTGATATACTGGTAGAACTGTTTTCATTGCAGGTTTTTCTTCTAGTTAAACAAAATCATTGAATGTTTGTCTTTCCATCAATAGCTCTTTTGAGTATGTAATTATTTTGCAAAATAACTAAAATTCATCCATCAGGTATGTTTTGCTACCTTGTAACTCCTTAATGAAATATTGTGTGGTTCAACAATTCTTGCACAATGCTGAAACTGGTTCATCAGCGAAAATGAACCACAAACTGCCACTGTGAAATGATGCCATCTCTTTTGCCGTTGCACAATTATGCAGCTGATTACTTCTCATTGTGACTCCTGACCTGTCGCAGTAGCAATCACAGGCTTCTCTTGGCTTATTCTCAAAGTCCACTCTAGAAAAAGTTAAATCACTCACAGGTCATAATGCTGGTTCCACTTGGGGTCCAATGTGCTCTTGACTGTGTCTGTGGAATGGCACTGTCCGGATCCATCTACTACTACTTTAGCGAAAGGGTCAGGTAACCCTGTGACAAAACACATGAGGAGCCTGAATCATCTTACAAAAAGAAGGCAGTGTATGCAACAAGACAGAATGTGAAAGGAGTGTGTATATAACCCAAAACGTATTAGTCAGTTATCACTTATAATTAAATTATAAGCCCCTGATTAGATGCATGACACAAACACGTCTCCGGAAAAAATATTACAGCTCTTAGATATTCACTGACAAAACACTAACCGAAATGTTCTTGGTGAAATAAAATCACCGAGAAGTAACACTAGGACAATGAGGACAATTAAGAGAGATCGTCTAAGCAGTGAATTCCTTGGTCATTAACAAACTTGTTTTGATAGCTGCAGGTCTTTCAAAGCAGGCAGTGCATGACATTCTGCTTTTATCAAATGAGAGTGCAATTCTAAGATTATAAAAGCCTTTTTTTGTTCTTTTTGTAATACTTGCATCGACCGCTGTGTGTAATATGCTTATTGGCTCTTGAAATGGGAGTATACAGTAGAATATTGTAATTCAATATTCCCGGAAGATACAGTTTCACGTCATCATGAACCTCAGCTTCAGCTACAGTGATGCCTCCACCCACCTCCTCCTCCATTCCCCCCCACTCTGAAATACTGTCAGGTCCTACAATGTTAATTCTGTTCAATTTATTTTTTTTAAAACTGTTGACCGCAGTCAACAGAGCATTATTTTAAACTACTTCTTTCCACGCAAATATATTTCCAGCAAGTTTCAGTTCCAATGGGAACCATTAATGTCTATTTAATTTCTCACACAATCTTTAGAGCAAAAATTCATTTCAATGTAAGATGAAACAATGCTATATTTGGAAATGTAACCAATTCCAAATATAATATCTCGGTGAAATCTGTCGACAATAACTATTTAACAAAGATTATATGATTTGTCACTTCACAGCCTTTAGACTTCATAAGTCTTAAGGGCCCTGTATAACAGGTGGGGATACCTTTCCATGCTTCTCAGAAAAGTCTTATATATGTAATTGTTACAAGTACAAGCGGAATTGTTAAACCATTCAAGCTGCTCTTGAAATACAAACAAGTTGATGCTTAGACCAAGTCGTCATGCAGTTACTTGTCCCCAGAAGTCATTAAAAAAATTCAGGCCTGTGATGCATTACAGTCATGTGTAACGGATTCACACTTGAACTTTAGCTGTGACTAATTAAATCCAGTTTCATAAATTCAATAGCCATCAACCATTTTCTTCACAAAACACTAATGACACCATATCAAATGAAAGCCACCTCTTTTAAAAAAATTCTCTTACGACTTAAAAGTGGATGGAAATGACATATTGTTGCAGTAAGGGGAGCAGCTGGGTTAGCTCGTTTGCATTTCTCAGCTTAATTACCTTGTTCTGACGGTTTAAACACAACGAGAAATGTCTTGGTGCATTGACACAGCTGCCTTGGCCAAAGTTACAGATGACAACAGGAATGGCACCATTAGTTAGCTCAGGAGAAACTTACAGTTAAACCATAAAGTCAGGCATACTTGAACATCAATATTTATGAGTGACCAGCTGGTATTCCAGTGAGGTCATTATGCCAAGCTCCACGATATGTATCATGAGGACAAAACAGGTGTCAGGAAAGGATAAACATAAAAAGGAAGCAGAACAGACAGCAACAACATACATCATCATCCTGATCACAAGAAGAATGTGAGAGTTTTCCCTTTCTTTTGGGTGGAAACCAGATTCAGTCCAGGTATTCTGAACCCACAGGACTTCTGACCCTTACAATTATGACACATTGTTATCTGGAAATTCTGATTTCCTTTGCTGTGTAATCTACAGGTTGAAATCAGCTCTACTGTTAGAGTGACACCTTGTTTAGAGTAGGAAGAACTGTAACCATGCATTTGTGAGCATCTGTTAAGACAAGGAGACTTAATCCTGGTTAGGCTTGGTTTTTAATTAGACAGATTCCCCTTTGGCCTGTTAAGGGGGGCTGAACTTTGGGATTTTCTGTAGAAGGCAGAATAATGTCAGTAGAAGGCAGACCTCTGCTACTCAATGAATTGTACATATATTTAGTAGAGAAATACTAAATGAATTAATGAAGTACTTGTGCTGTCCATGTTTGGGCCTGGTTATTGCACTGTGCTGAAGAAAAAACAACACTTGCCACCTAAAACTCAGTACTCCTTGACTTTAGGGGGTGGAATTATTAACTTTATGATTTGCTTGCATAGCACTATGGTATCTTGACCCCTTTCTCATCCAATTCTTATTTTTAGACAGATTTAATAATCTTATATTTTGAGTATATTATATATCCCATAACTCTTTACAATATAAAGAAAATAGCAATTTGTGTAACAATTTAAAAAAGAACATGAAAAGATCAGGTTGGATTGATTTTACTTACTGAAGAAATCCTTCTTTGCCAGATTCTTGGCACATAATACTAAAAAGAGAAGAAAAAAAATAGTTAGCACCATTTTATTAAACTGTTTTCAAATTTAAATTTAAAAATGAATTATTTTTATCCCTTTTAAATATGTTATTTGAAAAACAAAAAATGGCGATTGCAGCAGCACACAATCGTTCTCAAAAATACATTCCAATTATTTGTATACAACATCTCAAAATCCTAATTTTACATTTATGAGCCACCTTTCCAAGGTATTTCTTTGAACATAAAATAAGTTGCCTTTCCTGCAGTCTCAGAAAATCTTGCTAGAAGAAAATTACTACTCATTGGACAACAAATCTATTAATTCTTCCAATTTATTCTCCCAAATGACCAACAAAGCAACAGAGCACATCATTTAAACTCAGTCCAGACAGACCCCTGAGGAGGGAAGAAAGCAGAATAAAAAGCAGCTTGCATCTCTTCTTTATGAAAAACACTTATAACCTCATGTGTCCTGCTGAGTGGTTGTGACATTCTTACCCAGTCTTAACTCACCATCTACCTGACCAGCCAGGCATTCAAGCACATTTCACAGAAGACTACAATTACTTTTTTGATGTTTAAGAAACATTTTTAGCATGAATTTCTCTGGAGTGTCTGCAAATTAAATTGTATTTATTGGCTTCACATACTACTTCAGTGGGTGACAGATCATGGATTAAGTCCTACAGTATCTTCATTTAACTGTCTTAGTAATGCAGTGCAAGTGCACTTATTTAATACAATTTGACATTTACCTAACAGATAATTAAAAGAGAAAATATTCATGCTGTATTAATATATAATTTCTTTCCCAGTATGTATATTGAGCAAAGGCTTAAAATGGCTATGGCACCTACATTTAAAAAGTGGTCAGGAGCCCTAAGGACTTAACATCTACTTATCTATTTACAGTTTGCCTTTCTGGCAAAACATCTGGAACAACTGGTGGCCAGTTAAGAAAGGATAAACTTTAATTATAATATCGTCTTGTATCTAATATAATCTGTGCCTTTAATGTTCACATGACAAACGTACAGGAATCATACATTTCCAAGAAATCCCTTTATTAGTTTGACTCTTATTTGAATCCAGAAGCCAATTTGTAAATTTTTACTTTTAAATCTGACCTTATTCCACTTTAGAGTGTTCCACAGGGGTCTGTGCTGGGTCCTTTACTTTTTAGTATGTACATGTTGTCTTGTGTTCAGATTATTCACCATCACTGCAATTCTAATGACTCTCAAAACTATTTGACAGGACATCACAGATAAGACTTATCTCTTAGATGGGCTGGGCGATATGGCCTAAAACTTATATCACGGTATAATTTTTTATTTTGGACGGTAATGATATACATCACAATATAGAATTTTTTCTCATAATTTAAATAGAACATACTTTAAAAGTACAAGACTTGGATAGTACGTTTTTAATGCCTGGAGTTAACTATTAGGTTATTATTAACTGTTGGTTAGCAGTTCCTTTAGTATTTTTGAAATTTCACATTAAACTGAAGTAAAAGTAAAACATTTTAAAAACATTTTTATTTTGCAGAACCGACACAGTACAATAAACTCATGAACATGAATTATATAGATATGTAATTGTTCAAATACAATTCTTATAAACTTAAATATGTAATAATTAAAACAAAATAAAATTACAAAACTAAGTTAAAAAATATTCAAGCACTAAAGTAATAATAACTAAGTTTTTAAAGTAAATAATAAATAAGTTTTCAAATGGCTGCTTAGTGTAAAAATCTTAAAAAGAGGGTGCATTGCACACACTAGGTTGTACTTCAGGTTACAGATTAAATGCCAGAAAGACAATTTCCAAACACAAACCATTTTCCAAACAACCAATGAAGCACTCTTCTTTTCAAAAATTTTGTCGCTTGTTCCCGTCTCGCTAACGCTGCCTTTCTCCAGTTCTCCGCGTATTTGTGCTTGCAGACAGGCACACCGAACACGTGCGTTTGTGTTCATGGAAAGGGGAAGAGGAAGACCGCGTGTTTTTATTGGCCACAATGACCTCAGATGCGCCATAAACCAGACGTCTGAACCACCGAAGATAAAAAATTCTGAATATTTCCAAATTTCCAAATATCAGCAAGATTAATATTTTCAGAATGACATAATTGGAGCTAAAATACGGCCTAATTTATGACGGGTCAATAGTAAAAATAGTAAAAAATTTCCAAACCCTGTTCTGCGACTATGCTGGCAGCGCAATCTATCTAAACATCAAAATCCATTCTCTACCGGTATAAATGTTATAGCCAAATCCATACCGTGGCACATATTTCTACCGGTATACCATCTATACCGCCCAGCCCTAGATATAGAATAGATATAGATATATAGTATATGGACACAACAGATCTTGAGCGAAACTAAAACAAGATCCCAACATCAGCTTCTTAAAGACTTCAATTGTTGCACAGCATTAATGGAAGCTAGAGATCTTGGTATTTCTTTTGACCCCGTATTACAACTTAAAGCGCAACTTACATCCACCTGTATAAGAACTTTGCTTTTTAAGACCCTTGTTCTGCCTGTTTGATTCTGAAATATTGACATGTGTTTTCAATTAGCCAGCAGCCATGTCACCCTGTAACTCACAACTGGCAACCCACTGAAGCTCAGCAAGTGTGAGCCAGGTCAGTACCTGGATGGGAGACATCCTGGGAAAAACTAAGGTTGCTGCTGGAAGCGGTATTAGTGGGGCCAGCAGGGGCGCTCACCCTGCGGTCTATGTGGGTCCTAATGCCCCATTATAGTGACAGGGACACTATACTGTAAACAGGCCTTCAGATGAGACGTAAAACCGAGGTCCTGACTCTCTGTGGTCATTAAAAATCCCAGGGCGTTTCTCGTGAAGAGTAGGGGTGTAACCCCGGCGTCCTAGCCAAAATTTCCCATTGGCCCTTATCAATCATGGCTTCCTAATAATCCCTGTCTATGAATTGGTTTCATTACTCTGTTCTCCTCCCCACTGATAGCTGGTGTGTGGTGAGCATTCTGGCGCACTATGGCTGCCATCGCATCATCCAGGTGGATGCTGCACATTGGTGGTGGTGGAGGAGAGTCCCCATTACCTGTAAAGCGCTTTGAGTGGAGTGTCCAGAAAAGCGCTATATAAGTGTAAGTAATTATTATTATTAATTAAGATTACACTACTGTGCCTTACTTATTGTTATGCCTTTTTTACTGGGTTCTCCGAGATACTAAATAGGCTTCATTATGTCAGTATTTAGCAGCCTGTGTATATACTTAAAGTACTCCACATAAACACATAACTCTTCCTCTATAAATTGTGCTAGCACAATGTATATTGGTAATTTGCATATTGATAAACTTGGTAATATTTATTGGTAATTGTTTCATTTAAGTGCAGTTTTATGTAAATTCAAATATGCTTCAGTCATGGCATATTGTTTATCTACTAAATGGTGACACCCCCACAACAAACTCTTCATTATATCATTACATTGTGTGAGAGACATCCAATACCTGTAAACTGGGACTGAAACACAAATGCATTATATGGGTCGGATTACAATTCCAAAATCAGGTGTCCCTTATACATGCTTGAAGTATTTATTAAATCTGCTAAATCACAACTGTCATGAAGAGTTAGTTCAATGTCCTTTAAAAAGCTTATATACAGGTATGCACATATTCAAAACAAAATCAGACCAGTAACCTAGAAAACTTGTTTGTAATGAAGTAAAAAATATTTTGTAGCACACGTTATATTGTACTGCACTTAATTTTACATTATTATTTTTAAATAGATGAAGACTTACATTTAAGTCCATGCTGACTAACACTGATGTTTTTATTTTGATCAGATTAAATCCAATTTTTAAGATTTAAGGAGAACATCAACAGTTAGCCAAGTGTAATTATTTGCCCTATTTATTTAATCTGAAAAATTATAAACATTTGTAGCATTGAGTACATTAGGGTATAACAGTTCTTTAATCATCTTTCCTATAACATTAAGGCAGTAGTATGGTATAACACTGTAGTATTTCACAGACTATGTGTAATGTAACAAGTCACTTCATATAAAGGTCATAAGAAAAAACTCCTATCATGAGTGAAAACCAAGAAGATTAACAAGTGCTTTTTGTTGATTTATCGCTATTCCTATCATTATTATACATACCATGAATACAGGCCTCTAGGCAGAATCATCAAACCCATTATTCAAGTGCCATTTCCTCCCCAGTTATAGGTTTTTAACTAAAATAGAATTTCCACACTGCAAAAAGCATGAATATCAATCTGACTGGATAATTACTTTCACACAAAATTTAAATATACAAGAGAGTGTATACTCATCAAACTTGGATTTATTCCACTAACTCCAATTCAATTCCCTACTCAGATCATTCCAATTCCTTTAATTACAATTCTTCATGTTCAATGAAATCAATTAGAATTTCATCCATTATTAAATCCAATCATTATAAAATGGCAATCATGTAATTCAGAATCTAAACCTGAAAGATAATTCCTAGAAACAAATATTTGAAGAAAATTTGGAAGAAAATTCACTCACATAACATTTTGTTTTTTTTTCCCACTTAAAAGAACAACAATAAGAACAATAATAATAATAATAATAATAATAATAATAATAATAATCTGCCTAGTCATAAATATCATTTAGCAATTCTTGAACCTTTCCAGAGACTTTCAATTTCATTCCGTGTTTCAGTATTTTTAATATTTGTATAGTGTATTGCATTATAGGAATAACAGATATTCAGATTTGTCAAATCTGACCTCAAGCCTCCCATTTTCCACATGATTACACATTCTTCTATTCTAGCCTGTTATGTTCCTAGAAAAAAATATTTGCCATTGAACTTAGAGATGTATTGAAAAAAAGGACCCTTCTATCAAAATCCTAACCCCATATTTTCTATTGCAGCAGCAATTTCCATTATTACATAAAGATTAAATGGGAATCCATTAGGAGAAATAACTGGAGATACAATATGCAAGGTTGTAGAAAACCATAATTATGGATACTTTATTGCATTTTATCTAGTAGTTTGGTATTTACTGCAACTAAAGCAATCATTTGACTTTCAGCTCCCACTGGTTCCTAATTACAGTTATTTACTGTAGAGAGGATTAGAACAAACTTGTTCAGACTAAACTGGAGAGCTTCACTGAAAAGATCAAATTTGTTCTGAAACATCTGGTACAATAGATGCTTTCCATTCATGGGTTTCCCTTTGCTTAATAGTAAATTTACTGAGGCAAACCTTTGTCGAATTATGACCCCTGCGCTAGACTAACTGCAGGTCAGCATGCCCACATACGGTAGGATGATGTAGATAAACCGCAGAGACAGTCTGCTCTTGTCACACAAAGTTATTCCACTCGGCTCACCTTTTGGACCTGCTTATATTTCTGTTACAGGTGTCCTTATCTGGGTCAATGTAAACCAAAAGAAAAACAATTGGTAGTATGTTTGGCGAAAACAGGAACATTTTGTCTTGCCAATAAAATGAATTTATTGCATATATTCAGCAAGGAGAGAGCTGGGATCAACAAGTTGGCTGCTTGTTGAAAGAAATGTGAAGACAAAATAAAAACGTGTTTCTAGAAGTGCTCTATATGTGTGTCCTATCCACGATTCTATCATTAAAAAGATGGAGACATCCATCGATATTTGAATCAATGTCAGGGAAATGTGGGCCTGCATAACAAGTGAAGGCTGTGCAACTTAATGGAACATTAATCAGAGACCACAGGTGCAAGCCGAGATATACCACCAACAAGAAAAGACGGCTTGATACACATTTAGTATTTATAATGTAAAGTTGTTTGAGAATTGCCATCAGACAACCACAAGGCTGAAAATGATTTTTCTAATAAACGTGTCCAAGACCATACTATAAACTAGAACTATCAGGAGAGAACTATATCTAGCCTTATTTATTACAATGCAATTGGAGACTACATGGTAAGAACAATGCTGATTAACCATTGCTTTACCAGTATTTCGTAAGTATTAGTAATAGTTTCCAATATCACTCAGGTGATGTTTGTTGCAAAACCCCATGCAGAATTTTAGAGTTTTTTTTCTCCTTTTTGAAGTGACAGGAAGGATATTGTTGAGCCATGGACATTTTCTCTCATCTCAGTCACTGAACTTTTCTAAAGTTGCTATTGCCCTCACAGCAACATCACTAACTGGTTTCCTCCTTGACCAACTACTCGGTTTGGAGGGACAGCCTTATCGTGGCAGTGTCAGGATGCCTTTCATTTCTTACTGATCAAGTCTACCACAGTGAAAGAGATATTAAGGCCTGCCAAATGTTTCTCATTTTAACCCTGTTTGCACTGAAAGCTCCTGAGTTTTCATGACTGAATATTTCATTCCACAATTCATTAATTGAGAAAACTCTGAAATCATGTGAACCACTGTAATAGCCACTATTATAAGACAGGGGACACTCAACTAATTACAGTACATGACTTGTCATGGTAATTTTATGCCACCTAAATTAATTTAGGCTTGCCACAGCACAGACACCAAATTCCTGAAATATTGAATTTTCCATTTCTCTTTCATATTACCTACTTTCTGTTTTTTTGCTAAACATTGCCGCCTTGCAGCTCTGGGGTGCTATCTGCTTGGAGTCTGTACATTCTACTCATGTTTGCCTGGGTTTCCTCTGGGTACTCTTGTTTCCTCCCAGAGTCCAAAGACATACCGCTAGGCAAAATGCCTTCTGTAAAATTGGCCCTGGTGTGAGTGTGTCTGTGCATACCCTGCAATGGACTCACGTCCTGTCCAGGATGTATCCTGCCTTGTGCTTGTTGCTTGCCTGGATAGACTCCAGCTTCCCTGAGACCCTGTACTGAATAAAACAGTTTAGAAAAGGGATGGATGGATTTGTAGTTCATGTGGATTTTCAGGGATATAATCCCTGCAAATGGCAAGGGTGTACTGTACACAGTAATTAACAAATGTATCTTCTGTCAAGAGTGCATGATTACCATACCTTCCACAGGAGTGCAAGAAACACTGCAGTACTCTACCTACAGGCAACATTTTAAAAATATTACTTGAATATTCTGTTCTCAAAAAATACTCAAATTATTCTAGCATTATTATGATTTTACTAAAATTGATTACACTAACATCTCTTAAAAATACAAAGAAATGTCACTGGGCAGGCGACTTCTATCACCACAGAATTAATTTACTGTCATTAAATAACAGAATAGAAAAGTCACACTATGAAATACACTGGGAAGATCCAGGTGGGGCTGCACATTGGTGGTGGTGGAGGGGAGTCCCCATTACCTGTAAAGCGCTTTGAGTGGAGTTTCCAGAAAATCGCTATATAAGTGTAAGCAATTATTATTATTATTATTATTATTATTATGATTATTGGGAAGACTGCATACAGTACAGTATATCAACCTGCTCGACAGAATCTGCCCATATTGAATGCATCTTAAATTTAAAATATAGGTCATAATGAAGTTTATTCCTCTGCTTAAAAAATGTTTTTCCTTGAAACCATGGACTGAACAAGATTTCAAGTGAAGAGTGGGAAATGAGATCTCTGGCTCTGTTGTTTTCTATTAGGGTGTTTAACCTAAATTGGTGAAAGGCAGAACAAACACTAAAACAATAACATAGGACCCACATACTGTAAAAGCATCAGTTTAGGATTATTTGTTCACAGCTCTCTCCCAGGGGGCTTTCAGGCTTTGCAAACAATCCTGCCGATGCGCTTTGACTAAATGCCAAACCGTCTGGCATGGTCCTGGCATGGTCCGATAGTCAGTTATCATTGGCAATGCCAGGAATAGGAGAAGAAAGTTTTCAAAGCTCAGTCTTTCCCCTTAATTTATGATTATGATATCTAGTTTTATGGGCTTTTTTTCCACAAATCCTGTTTTTCCAAATTATGAGTCGCAGAGGTGAGAATCCAATAAACAAATGAAAACGCATTGGGCTGAAATACATGCTATAAAAATGCCTTACCACTATGTATATGTCATCTCTCTGGCTATGCTGCTATAGCCCATATCCTCTCTTAGACGATTTTACTGTTGGTGCTCCATAGAGTTCTATAATCGGCTAGCTTTCGTCTGAGACGGAAGCCAATGGGGCATGTCATTCACCTTCAGGGGCTTTGTGGCCACTGCAGCCAAGAGTCTGAGTGCCAAGAGGCTGCCCTGGTACACTGGGTCACGGCCTACACCCCCTCCTCACCACCAAACTCCACGAGGAAGTGGAAGCATGCCTTTCAACATCACTACAGTTCGCCAGTCCGTTATTTAGATTCTGCATTAGAATGCTCCGTTTTTTTCCTTTATTAGCAGTAATGCTCACCCTTATATTGTGCTGATAACCTCTGTTTAGAAACGTCACTTTACATTGTACTTCCTGGTCCTAATCTCCTGAACTTTCTGGCACGTTCAGACTCTGTTCCCTGCAAGGCAACATGCAAAAAAATATAATTTGAAATTCTGTGCTCCAAACATTATGGTACATTCAGATGTATTATCTTTTATTCCAAATACACCACACCAAGTTTATTTTGAAACTTTGACAGTAGTTCCAAATGCGCTGCAAGGCATGCAATTACAGATCAATAAACATCTTCCATATGTAGTATGTCTTTGAGCACCTTAGCTTGGGCTAATTTATTTATGGTAGCTCAATCTAGTAAGCTAAAAAGAACCTAAAAGGACCAGGAATACAATGTAAAATGAACAGAGGTTTATCAGTACAGTATAAAGATAAGTGTGGCTGCCAATAAAAGGAAAAAAACAGATTTAAAAAATACAGGAATGCATTTCCCATTGGACAGACCAAACTACTTGATAAAGAGGCTAAATAAAAACCTAGAGATTGTGCATCTGTGGGGCTATGTTTTTTGATAAGAGACAACTTAAAAGGTAGCAATAGGTTACAGAACAACTGCAGGGCTGTCCCTTGACAATTGGCACATAACAGTTCAGATAAGGAAACATTTCCTCCACTACTCTGAAAGGCTGAATTACAGCAGCAAAAAAAAACTTGAATGGCAGCCTTATTCCTATTACCGTTACTGTTGTAGTTCAATAGACTCCAATGAAACTGAAGAAACAGGAATTAAACTATGCGCGAAATATACATGAACCATCTCTAGGCACTGCTAAATTCCAATGATGTGGATTCACCAACTGTGGGGTAAATTCAAGCCATAAGAGAGCAAGTTCAGAATTGCACAGTCCCATTTAGGGTTTTAAAAGTTTTTTTAAAAATCACTAATGTAAAAGTTGGGCCATCTCTCTGTGGAAGCTAAGAAAACTGGGTAACTTAGTGTGAACGAGCAGATGTGACATTTCCTAAGGCACATACTCACTGGGTCAATAAGCATCCATCCTCCTACTGAATCCGCTCAATTCCCCGAGGAAGGAAATTTACCCTTTTAGTCAGGGACAACAAACTGACTACAGAGACAGAGGGAGAGGAAGAGACATGCATAAGACTTTCCAGCCAATGAGTCACTTAAACCTCCATTCCGCTGACAAATTATGGAGTAGCAATGAGAAAACATACCTCAGAGGCACAATACTATGTTCAAACACAATAGACAACAATTCTGTCCACTTATGAAGCCGTGACAAAATGCCATTGTAATGCATTAGTCAAATTTGTACCTCTTCCTGCAAGTGTATTTGCAATTAATCATAGGAACTGACAGAAATTTTAAAGCATTGTCCAAACTCAAGCTAACACAAAGCAGATTCTAAAAAGATATGGAAAGTGTTTTGAAAATATACATTTTAAACATCCCATATCAAAAATGCTTTGTCTGTGACTGAGAATTCGGTTACTATTCAAGTTTCCGTTTGCATGAACTGGTAGTGATCTTTAGTCATCTTATTTTCATCCTGTAAAATAAATACATTAGAGTGGCACACATTTCCACATGCATTATCTTGGTTGATCTCAAGCTTAGGCCAACCCTTTCAAAATGCTTACAAATTCATGCATAAACAGTTATGGAAAAAACAAAACTTAGGCATGACTCCGCTCTTAAATATTTCTCCTTCTGTGGTTACAGAGATTTCTTTTGCATTGTTCACCTTGCCTATGACTCAGAAATGTGGATAATTTATTACACTTTTTCACATCTGAACCTCACCAGCCCCCTTAAAAATGTTGCATAGTCAAGCTGCATGTAGCCTGCATTTCCTCAACTCACAAGTTCAAACCAGGACAGCTGCTGTACAAAAGAACAGCCTTTATATCAAAAATAAAAACTGTGACACATGGAGAGTGCCCCAGAAGAAGCCTGAATCCAATCTGGGTTTGTTCAAATGAGTGCACAATCATCAATGATACACTACTTTTTAAGGGTCGACAAAAGAATGCAATGGGAGCTGATAAGATCTCACACAGCAGTCTGACTACTGTTTTTCTTACTGTGCCAGCCTTTTCATGTGCATAAACTGAACAAAAAAATATTCCTAGTTCTACAAAATTACTTCTACTGCCTCTAGTTTAATGAAATTTCACACAGTAGTCCTGGCATCAACAACATGTATGAACGAGACGGGTAAAAGGCAAGTGAAGAACATGAACCCACAGCACAAGCTCCGATTCCCTCCTGGAGTCATTTAACACTCATACCCTCACCCTCACAAAATGGCCTGGCTAACATTCTTGCAGTAATAATCAATTTAATTCTCATGATCTCTGGTTAATTTCCTCACCTAACCATAAAACAGCAGAAAAGGGTGGCAGTACTATAGACTACAAAAGCCCACAGAAGGATATTTTGGATTTTATGTGAAAGACAATGTAAAGAAAGTTTCTATTAACTGTTGTCTCTGCCTCGAGCTCCAAGACCATGCCTTCCTCTGCATACTAAGCAATTTGAAAGAAGAGCTGCATTCTGCAAAATGTTAATATTTTCACATTGAGTTCAAAGTTTTCTTTCTGGGATTGTGAAAGCAAGCGTGTCATCTGAACACTGAAAATATTCAACAGGAGCACTGCTTCATTTAATTTTTTTTTCCTTTAATCTTTGCAAATACAATACTTTGCAAACAGCCATTGCCTGTATTTTTTGCATCTAGTGTTTACCAGCACACTGTAAATCCATCAAAGATTAAGATCAAACAAAAAGGTGTCTTCTTAAAAGGGGGGCAATAGAATTAAATGCTTTTAAGTTGCAAAAACTGTTTCTCTTTTAAACTATTAATAACTTTTTGCATCACTAAAGTAAAATCTAATATTTCCTGTATTCTTTGAGTAAACATTTTGATTAGAAAAGGTATGAGCTACAGTAATCAAATGCATGTGCAAGCTTAATCATCCCACATTATACAGTCATAATATGCTTTCATTTGACAGCTTTTCACCATATGGTTTACAGGTTTGTAACTATAGAGAGAAGGTTGCTATAATTGCATTTCTGAAAGGGCAACAGATACTATTGGTCCCAACAATCATTTGTAACATTTAAATGCCTCTCGGTATATTACTGAGCTAATTGATAAAACCTTTTTCGAGGCTGTACTGCATTAATCTGTCTGCATTTTCCCTTCATGATTTCTGAGAATAATCGAGTCACTGCACTGCTGCCCTATAGAGTTTCCACACAAAGCAAAAAATCCTTAGGATGCTGGTCTGTATTTGATGTCCAAGGAGGTCTGCAAATCTTGTATGGATCTGCCTACTACAGCACATTTCACTGCAGTGAAATCAATCTTGCACTCTAGAAGATTGTAAAGAGGGCACTGAAGAAAATTAGATTTTCATTGAAAGGTTTCAGTACAGTACGGTTCCAAAATTTCAAATAATTCAAGCAATTCTGAACCGGATTGTTTGCAAGATTCTGAACCTAAAGATTCTGAAACTAAAGCTACCTGACAGCTGAAGACAATATCACCCACATCTTTTTTTCAAAAGTGGTTTCACAGTGTGAAATGCTTACCACACATACTGTAACAAGACACTGGGACATGGAACAAAACTAAAATAAGTCTCTGACAATATTTCATTCTTCTTGGAAATTTGAGGTTCATTACATTTGACTTTTTAACTTAAAATTCATCAAAAACTTAAAGTTATCTCTATTATTTCTAAAACTTTGGCTTAATATTTTAAACAAACAAAATGAACAAAAGTATTTTAGTGCACCCTTGGTCAGACATAGATCAATTTGTTCAAAGCATGCACAAGAGCTACTTGGTAAATGTATACCCCTCATCACCTCATGCACATTAATATGTCCTTCACTGTATACTATTAAATACTGCATGGAGCCAACAGAGGAATATATAATTAGAGATCACTAGTATATCTATCTATATATATATACTCTCTACATGACTAAATAAGTTGTGTGTGACAGACTATGTAATGCTTGGCACACTGAGTTAAAGGTTTTCTTTCTGGGATTGCAAAAGCAAGTGTGCCATCTGAACATTGAAAATATTCAATAGGAACACTGCTTCATTAAAGAATTTCTTCCTTTAAACCATTTGCATAGATACTTTGCAAACAGCCATTACTTGTATTTTTTACATCTAGTGTTTACCAGTAACACCGTACATCCAAGAAGATATGCCATCAAAGATTAAGATTAAACACAAAGGTGTCTTCTTAAAGGGGGGCAATTGAATTAAATGTTTTTAAGTTGGAAAAATGATTTCTCTTTCAAACTATTAAGTAAAATCTAATATTTCTTGCATTTTTTAGTAAAAATGTTGATTAGAAAAAGTACGAGATACAGTAATCAAATGCATGTGCAAGTTTAAGCATCCCACATTATACAGTCATATTATGCTTTATTTGACAGCTTTTCACCATATGGTTTACAGGTTTGTTACTATAGACAGAAGGTTGCAATAATTGCATTTCACTTCTTGTCTGGCAACACAAAAGGTCAATGAACTCAAACACATCACAACTGGTCTTAACCGTATCCAGTTACAATGACCTTTCACTGATGCCATCCACTGCTATAAGATGTCTCAGCTGCTGACTGTTTATTGGGCTTACTGTGAAATTATTATTATATCTGAAAGATGAGTCAACTGCTCAGGCTTAACTGTCAATGTACCCGTTGCAACCACTTTAATTCCAAAGTTGCAGCAGACTGAGGTACCATAACCTTTTTAAATAAACTACAGTGGACAATTCTGTCAGTTAAAACCTCTATCTGTGCTTGACGTTCTCTAAACTGCGCTGTGTGCTGATGTGTTCTCAAACTACACAAGTGCTGAATCAGTGGTGATTCACTTTGCACCACATGCAGCTCACATGGGCAGCGGGCAGCCACAACACTTCTCCTTTACGAAATCACTAGTCGACACCAAACGTTCTACAAAGCTACGAGTAAACTGTACAGTTCCACTTTTTGACATTTTGTTCTACAAACACTACAATTAAGGTATATGTTATGAGTTATCCCCCCTCCCTCTGTGAAACAGCTTCTATCGACCCAGTGGAGTTAATGATTTCAGTCCAATCAATAGTGTCAGTTTACCAAGGGTAGGGCAGCAGACAGTCACTGGAGACTGCATAACTAACCACATCCCCTCTCTTTCTGCCAGCTGAGTTGCACAACATGCGCTGGAATGTCAGAGGAGTCACATACTTGACATGCCTGCACTGTACCACCCATAGCCTTTAACATGACCGTGTACTACAATGGCTTTTCTGAAAGTTAGCAGGGAAAAAAAAAAAGACTCGTCATGGGAAAGGAAAGTGCAGGTGATACTAAATGCTGTAAGACTGCACTAGCCTGATAGCCAAGGGACCTCACTGGCAAAGACCGAGAGCAGACTTTGTCCCCATCAAGAGCTACAGTATCAACATGATTACGAACAAGAAATATAGGAGCAACTGTTAAGATAAATAAAGTAACTGCACTGAGAAGTTGTATATACAGTATATCACAAAGTTACAAATAACATGTACTAAACCATATGGCTTTTCACAGTCAGTGTGTTATAAAGGTGTATATTGGATATATATGCTGCCCAACAGGAGCCAATGGCTGCTAAAAGGTTGGGCAGTTCTGCAGGATAAGGGGCAGTCTGTTGACTTAACCTGCCAATCACAGTTGGTGATGCCATTGAATGGGATGTTGATCACTGATGAGATGTGTATTCTAGGCTTTTTCAACATTTTCTGGCTGGTGGATCCCTTTTCACAAACACCAATGAGATTCCTTTAAAAGGAATGGAAGAAAGGAACCCCTCAAGAAAATATCTGCAACGTGGTTCAAAGCACACATCATACAGAAGATGCACAGCTTGCATTACTTCCAGGAGTGGCCATGTACGCTTGATAGCCTTGCATTTTTGCCAGTAATTCCCCTGAGCATCAACCATCATCACTGTGGTCAAGTAACGGTGATGACAAATAAAGGACAGCATCATGAATTGAACTATGTCATATCCATAAAATGTCAGTGCACCTGCTACAAAAGACCTTTTCTTATATTAACTATACCATATTTTTTGGAATTATAGGCAATGTGTCTTTTGATGCTCAAAATTTAAATGCAGAATTGTAGATTAATCTAACAAGCTGCCAGGACAGATCCCAAGTGTTAAGTGTGTTGATTGTACACACTAAGACACTGAGGGTAAAATGTGTTTGTTATTTTCTGGGAAATTCCTTGTAAAATCTCTCCAGACGCCACGTTGAAATCCCATGATTTAAAACAAAAACAAAAGAGAAAAAAAATGTTTAATGAATCTGTAGTTCAAGACTGTTATTAGTAACAAGAAACAAGGATTCTATTAATCTGTACAAAAATATTTTATTCTGGAAACAAAAAGCACATATTAGTATTACAGTTTATTAATATGGCACTATTGTGAAGAAGACTTAATCGAAATATCGTTCCTTCTTTTTAGTTTTCAGAGTGGAATTAACCTTTGAAGTGTTGAAACAAAGATCTAATACAAGAGAAAATAAAACTTCAAGACAGAAGAAAATTTGAAGTATTCATAAAATCTAAAACACTACATCACCTAATGAAAACGAAATTCAAGAAAACAGTAACTGGTACGTACATGACAAACTGCAATTCAAAATGAAGTCAATTTCAGGCATACGGAAATTCAGCTTAAGATTTCTCGAAAGCAATGTGCTCGTCAACGAGGAAATATTTAGGTTACTTTCGGGGAAAAAAACATGCTGATTACATCGACAAATCTTTCTACTGCAACACCATACAGGTAAGCACATTTAAAAAAGTACCTTGAGACATAGAGAAAGTGAAATACGTTATGGAAATGTTACTCAGTTACTTTAAAACTGAGGGTTTCCAGAAATAAGGTGCTTGTCTCCACATTAATTCACTGGCCTTCTCTGTGCAATCTTTCTTGTTTTAACATGCCTCCAGTCTGTTTTGTCTACATATTAGGCTACACCTTGTGCTAACTGTACAAAGCCTCCTAACAGCATTTGCCTACTTTCATGACTTCTGCAGTCACCTGATACCAAACCTACTTATAGAGCATAAAACAGCACCCGTGTACAGCCAAGCACTGCACATTTACAGGCTGTTAAAAGCAAACAACTAGAATGGCAAAGCACTGGGGATCAAGCCTCTTTTAATACTTCAAATAGGAATTCCACAGTAGCTTAGATTCGATAAACTTGACCTATTACAACACAAAATCCCAAGAGAAATAAAGTTCCTCAAAAACTACACTTAGAATTCTAAAGCCAAATGGTTCAGACAAGCACTTATCTTGTGAGCAGACAAGAAAAAAAAAAACAGACAAATGCTACCAAGCCTATATTTCATAAAAAAAAACAGTCACCCTCCATTTTAATCCACTAAACCAAAGTTGAAAACTTGGCCTAATCTATGAAATCCATTCTAAAAAGAGGATTATCAAAATTGTTCAACAAAACAGTGAGCTATAATTTGTGAACTAGAAAAGCCTTTATATTAGCATATACATCAAGAATATTTTTTACATTATTATGTGTTATGAAATACAAGATGCAGCCTAAACTTGTTATACACTGGCAATAACAACCCATTCACTCAGAAAGGCAGCACATCAACCCACTATTTCTCTATACTCAGTAACTTCTGTGTAAAGTCTTCCTTTATACAGATTAATACTTGGCATAAGAAGCTAAAATGAATGCGTTGAACAACTGACAACAAATATACCTAATGAGATACAAGAGACTACTAACACTGAGTTGTAAACTATATAACTTAATGATAAGTGGTTTTAAACTAATGCTAAATTAATGCTATTATCTCTTTACTGATTTATATATTATCTTTTTCCATTTAGGAACAAGTAATAGGTTTATTCAATGCTGAAAAAAGGAAGAAAGGAAACAACGTTTCAGCCGTGGAGCCTTCTTCAGGTGAGTTTAACCATTTAGACTTCTTTATTTGAAATGATAATGTATAATGGTGTGTCAGTCAGCACTGCAGTCTCACAGTTCTGAGGTTTTGGATCAAATCCAGGGCCTGCATTTCTCACAAATGTTTTATAAGTGTTTTCTGTAGGTATTCCATCTTCCACCTCTCAGACACATACAGATAGTTTGGTTAGCAATGATGAACTGTCATCCCATGACAAGCAGGAGTGGAGTCTCTTCTTTATGAATCTGCCCTGTCGAGAGTGGTCTGCCACAATGCCAACCCCTGTATAACTGGACTTGGACATAAGAGGAAAGCTTGACAAATGATACACATAAAGCCAATGAAGAACTACATTTATCCTACTGTCTGCAATGCAACAAAATACCAGCATTTTATATCGAGAAAAATATTCCTTAATAGTGATCACACGGGAAATCAGCCAGGGAGTTTCATGTAATTTTCTTGTGGAACAAGCCTCTTTGATGAGGACTCAATTAATTTCTAACATTTGATCCACAAATTTTACTCTTCCCTTTTTCTTTCATACCAACCAAAAACATCAAATCTCATGATCAAGTGCAATGTTGCACTTTATCTTACTGGTAAATATTTTTTTTTGCTGACTGACTGCTGCATCACACATGATCAGGTGTATTTTCCATCATGTCATATATTACATACATCATATAAAAGTGGTTGCTCACAGTCTGGTGAGAGATATTGTTCTTGTTCCTTTGTGCCATAGCTTACAACTTAAAACGCAAAGGTTGAAAAATGTAATGTCACACAGATATATTAAAATTAGCATTATTTCAAATCACTGTAAATTGATCTACTTTACCCTAAAATAATTCAATATCAACAATTATCTAAATTGTTTTTAAAAAATGCAAACCAAGAAAGGGAAAGGCTGAATGAATCTATGAATTGGTTTCATTACTCTGCTCTCCTCCCCACTGATAGCGTTCTGGCGCACTATGGCTGCCGTCGCGTCATCCAGGTGGATGCTGCACATTGGTGGTGGTGGAGGGGAGACCCCATTACCTGTAAAGCACTTTGAGTGGAGTGTCCAGAAAAAGAGGTATATAAGTGTAAGCAATTATTATTATTAATTTAAATACACAAACAAGGAAGTGTGCATTTCTTGATATGGAACTTTACCACAGAACACATCCCATAATTCATTTTAATTTCAACAAAATTCCTTCTTATACCTATTCTGTCATTTTATTTCACTCTATGTAACACATCACATCTGAGCATCCTCACATCACATATAAACAGGGACTGCGGTGCAGCATACATCCTGCAGTCTTTTCACCTGTATGACTAACACTTGTTGCAGTGTTTTTGCAATGGGAAATCTATACCTTCGGTGTTATCTGTTGGACTGCCATTAATCAGTTGCAAGAAGTTATAAAGCACATGGATGCCTACTATCTATAAACATATTTTTCTTGGAAATATTTTTAAATAAGTTATAAAATTATTACATAGTAGGTATGTGAATCTTACCATACCTAATTACCAAATATGGTCATGACTGAAAAAGTTGTTTTCTACAGATGAAAAGCACACAGTAATTCTGCATAACAGTCTGCAAATTTGTAGACAGATAACAGCAGCATCTTTGAGGTACAAACAGGAATTTCACCCAAAACATTTAAGTGTTAAATGGGGCAGCAGAGTGTCAAGAGACATCAGTGTCCTTTATGCCCTGCAGGTCATTGCATACAGTAGAAATTCGAGACCGGTACCAAAGCTTAACAATACCACAATGAAGCACAACTTAAACAAGCCCAGTATGTTTACCACAAAGTTTGGGTCAGTTATAAGGTCAAAGGGGCTATAGAACTTTATTGTCTGTAATAACATCAGAAAATTAAGGAAGGCAATGCAATAAGATCCAATACAAAGAACACAGTTTGCTCTAAGGAACTTGAACAATTTTTTTCTGCCAGCATCCAAATAAAAGGGAATGTGTCTTTTCTCTGTTCTTTTTAACACAGTGATCCAAAAATGTGCTTTAGTGTTTTCCCTTGCTGTAGTCAGCAACTATAAAATTGAAATTCCATACAGTATCAGAAAGAAACAGACACTTTTTTTTGTCTAAAAGGAGCAGGAATTCTAAAAACACTATAATTCAATCTCTCCTGGCATCTGTGTCTTTCTAAAGAATTCAGCCTGTGCAGTGCATGAACTGTCAGGACCTATCCGGCATCACAAAAGGGGTCCTTGCTGAAAAAGGCTGCAGACATTGTTTTTGTTTCCATTAACAATACACTACGAGCACTGGCTCAATGGAAATTGTGTTAAATGGCAACCTAACAGCACATCATAAAGCAATAAGAAGTGAGAAACAACAACTGAGACTGAGCACTCTTGACTGAAGACAACTGTCTTTGCACAAGCTAATCAAGTTAATACTGTTCTAGTGCTACCGATTAAAATGTCACATGGCAAGAAATCCGACGTAAAAAGCAAAACTTAAGTTTTTTTCATCATCTAAACGTTTACTGAATTACAGAGGACAGTTGTTTGTTATGCAAAACTCCAGCTAACAACATCAGAAGATCGCTTGATTGGCCATATACAATTTCTTGTAGGCTCTCATTTTCCACCAGATTTGTAACCGCATATAAAACAATATAGATTACAGAAAAAAAATTAAAGGTGCGCATTAAAAACAAATCACACCAAACTGTGTGACCCTTGTGAATCCCCTCACATAAATCAGGATATATTTTATAACCATCTCCCTGCAACTTAAATTTTGTATCCCTCCTGTGTGCATTATTCCTAGCTCTTAAAAAAGGATTTCAGCACTTAAAAAACTCCCTTTCGCAGTTTCAGCAAGACTGTAATTGAAGTCATTTGCACAGGCTTTTATAATGCTAACTGCAACATTACTTGCAGGCCATGCAATGCATAAATTTAAATTTAAACCCCTAACAAGCCTGCCTTCAAATTTTATGTTATGCAGATGTATATAATTAAAAAGCACAAAAATAAAGTTGGACTATATGAAGCAAATTCATGCTTGGATATTTGCATTCCCCCCAAAATAACTCCTTAACAGTGATGAACAAAAGCTGTCCGCAGAATGTTAAGCTTAAAAATGACTAGGCTACAAAAACATTCAGTGTACGGTAAATGTTCAGTTCAAAATCTAGGGGTTTAACAAGGGGTATTGTAACATTTAGTCTAACAGACTAAACCGACCCTCCTGGGCAACATTTCCCAGAACAAGGTCTGGACTGATGAGGCAAAATAACTGGGAGACTAAACACTGCAGCAGCCAGTGTAATGGCTTCATGCTCATTGTTACATGACACTCCAGACATTCCACAGCCAATTAGAATTCCTTTCATCTGCTCGGGGGGGGTTGAACACAGCTGGAACTGATGGATTAGTCTAGATCCCTACAACACTTATGAAGTGTGATGTTTGCATTGCTAGGAACAGGAATTCTGCATATTTCAACACAATAAAATAGCATTGCTCAAAACAGCCACAGAACATCTATGTGTTAAGAATCACTAAGAATGTATTTCAGAAGAAAAAAATATTTCAAGAGTGGCCTAACTAAAGTAAAGCAGAAGAATAATCGATAATGCATGCAAAGCATTGAGATCTTACAGTTCTTCCATGCGTTAAACTTAGAATACATTTAATAGATGTTAATTATTGTACATTTCACATGTTACAACTGCCTTGAGATGTTAAACCTGTTTTACCAAAGAGTCATAGCCAAGTCACCTAATCTTGCCTCACCACATTCAACCCCTGGCTCTTATACTCTAGCTTTTAAATGCTGTTGAATGTACCTTTTTAATACTCTCTGTTGATTGTTGTTTTGGTTGCTATTGCACATTACATCAAGACGGTTGAAAGTTGCAACATAAAGATTATTAAATCCTGTAAAATCAAACAACCAAAAATTAATTAAAACTGGCACACAAGGTCCATACCATTAACACACTTCTGAAATAAAAACCGCTCTATTAAAAAGCCGAGATTACTTTTATTCAGTAATTTTCATTAAAGCGTTTAATTTCCATTTTCAAATCGTCGTGAAGACTGAAGAATGGAAATGGCTGTAACTGTAAATAGTGTGGATCTTTCAAGCCCTTGCAATTTCACAATCTGCCTCCCATTGACCGGCACACATTCTGCTCCTCAAAAACAACAACAAAATCACAGCCATTTCAGGAACTATTCACCCATGAACTCTTGTAAGGTCAGCTGAAGAAACAAGAGCCACGGTCTGTTGAAGGAACAATATTTCTATCAAACAGCTCGGGCACTTAATACTTAACCAATTACTTATTACTAAACTCAAATAACATTATTGCAAGATTTAAAAACAAATAAACATCCCCATGAAAGGTTGCCCCTGTGTAACACTGGTAAACTATGACAAAGAATAATTTAATCTAATTTTAGATTGTAAAATCAAAATGTAACTGTAGCTAGACATAAAAGCCTCTTCCTATTAGACTAAGTCAAAGATACTTAAAACAAATTAAATAACACTATCTTCTCTCCATACAGGGGTATGGGAACAATGGAATTCAGAATTTATTCGAAGTTGTCACTCTCCAAAGGTGTTTTTGTCTCCACTTCGGCAATTAAAAAATCAATTTACAGACGGCGCTTTTTGAAGCTCTTTACACAAATAGCTTCAGTAACGTAAAGTTTGATTGAAGTTATAGTAGAAGCTGCAGTACAACATAATCCAGAAACAACCCATGTCTTTCATAGGTACTGTGTGACTGAAAGCTCTAGGCCTATACAGCAACCAGTGGTCTTCTGTGTAAATGTATAATGTATAATGATGAATGGTGAATGTGAATGGTGAAATACACACACTTCTTAACTTGGATATCTTTGATCGAGTACAGCATTTTTGTTTCTCATCTTTCATATGACAAAGTAATGGTGACATTAGGAGGCTACAATACAGCCTATACTTTGCTTCGAGAAACAACTTCATGATTCTTACTGTAAAGCCAGTTTACTGCATCATTGTCAATCACAAACCGGCCATCAAAACAATTCAAGCTAAAGTACAAGATGGGCTGACAGTTCTATATTTGTGACCAAAAGATAAAATGACGACAAACAAAATGAATGCTCCATCAGCCCCAATACCCGTGAACTTTTAAGTTATCAGCTGGACAGTTACATTCCCCACCCCTGTCGCTGGATCTAGACAGAAAACAAAGAGTCAATCCGACAAGCAAAGCTAAACCATAAAACGCTTTGGCTTTTACGATTAACATTTTTTTGCCCCTAATACGCCCCAGTTTGCAGGCCAAGTCTGTCCGGGTTAAGAATGCACTACATGAACCTATGGGATTTTTCATGCCTCACATTAACACTCCACGCAGACCGTAACAAAATTCTAACGCACTTTGTCAGATTCTAAAAGACAAACAATTAAAATAATAATGAGAATCTGAATCTCGGGTTCATGGCCGCAAGCTTCGCAGTTTGCATAGCAATGGTAGCAACTACCCATGTAGAGGAAAACGGCAGTGTAGTCTGTAAGAGGCAGTCTTTCACATGTACTGTAGCTGAAGGGCCCATAAAACAGCGATTAGACCCCATTCAGATTCCAGTACTAGTAGACAGTGCTGACACCCTCCGGACCCACAGGAACAGAAGACTGGTGCATTGACCATAGCTTCTCTACAGCACCTCAGCCCTCGTAATCCGTTCGGGGAAAAATGCGCCGACAATCGGGAATATATCTAATTTGGAGAACAATAAGAACGATTTACTTGGCCACAGATTTCTGTTAAGTGGAACTGAATGGGCATGGTCTCTGTTTTAGTCAGGCTGCAAAGCTGACAGGCCTAGATCATACACATGTATGTACAGTGCAGACACACACTTCACACAAAAGCAGGCTGCCAGGTCTGAGCGTCAGCTTGTTGCCTCCGTCTCGGCAGTTCCGAGTTTGAACTAGTCCTGCAAATCATTCACCGCTCTGCACAGCAGGGCTGATCCGGTTCCGATCCCGGCTCTGCCAGAGCAGCTTCCTCCCCGGAGCGAAATCAGTCAAGCACTTCGAAAATTAAAAGGACAGACGGGTTAGCAGGCGCTCTAATCAGGCAGGAAGGAAGCGACATCACCGCCCGAGTGCGCCTGTGCACAGTGTGTCCCTTCCATTTATTTACAGACAGCAGAATACATTGCAAAGGCAAATGACAACATTAAAGCGGAAACGATCATAAATGCAAGGTGTTCACGATATGCAACTGATGCTGATGTCCAGCAAAAATGCATAAAAGTTACAAAAAAAGGTTTGTAAGAGGCCGATGTAAATGTGAGCCTGGGCCGTGTGCACCTACATCCCGTGCACAGATCGTTTGTTTGTAAGTCCTTATTGTACAAATGAATTCTGCCAAATCGCAGGAAACAAAAAAGTGGGCCAACCTCGTCAACAGCAGATCCCAGCAAGCCTGGTTCATCGCCAATGGTACAGAAATTACCAGGTCTACGGCTATTTCACCTCGGTTGGTGCAGCAAGGGGTCTGCCCACAAAAGGCTTCCAATGAAAAACACCCGGCTTCTTCACCCACAACTAGGGTGTATGGCATTAAAAGTGGAGGTGCCGGACTTAAAAGGCAAAACTGCAACACAAACCCCTAACAACAATGGTGTTTTTGCTTACCTGTCAGTCGGATTTTGATGCTAGACCCGTTCCTCCGAGTCCCAGGATTCGACATCACTCCGGAAAAGAAATAGCTAACTTTCCCTTAGGTCTGACCTAAGATTAAAACTTCACCACGAAGCTAGACTGTCGGGAAAAACAAAATACACCAAGACGGTGTTTCTAGAATGGCTTATCAAGGGTATATTTTTATTATTTCCTTCTCGGAAAATCCCCCAAAGCTCCCAGCTCGCATAACGCTCCTAAACATTTTCGAGCTCAAAGGCGTTCTGACGTCAGCGCAGCACGGCGGGACGTGCACGCACACGACTGTGGCGTCGAGGTGTCAGAGCGGTCCCGACTGCTCGGGACAGGGGGAGGCAGGGGCTGGATGACAAAGGAAAAGCGAGGAAAGGGGTCGTGTCCGTCTACTTCTTTAGAGAGAGGCGGCGCCCCCCAAGCTTGGTGTGTTTGCATTGTAAAAATCTCAATGTCAGTGCCATGCCTAACAGTACGTAGGCGTACTCACATGAACGCAACTACCTTTATGCAGATATGGGATGTGTGCCTCAATACGTTTAAATTGGCGTTTTACAACATTTCGGAGTATATGAAAAATGCATAGCTACTGTACATGTGTGGATTATGGGGGAAATTAAATTCCTAACTTTGGTTAACACGCCAGAATCCATTTCAAAGGGCGATAAGTAGATTTCCAAAACGTCTCATGTTTTTAGTTAGTACAAGGATACGTCTTGTGCTGTACAAAATGGAAACGTCCCATACACAATTACATCCGAAATATTTGTGTTACATGAATTATAGTCGTTTTAACGTGTTGTAAATTAAGTGTGTTCTGTATGACATCCTGGATCGACTTTCTCTTAATGTGATACCACTCTTGATGACTGCTTGGATTATTTTAATACAGTCTTAGTTTTGATGTTTAAAATACTAAATACCCTAATATGCTTTTGTTTAAATATATATATATAGAATTAAATATTGAATTTAATATACTGAAATTCGCTACACTCCAAAAAATGTTACGCAGCCGTTATAATTGAGTAATGCTCAAATTTCTTTAAGGAGTATTTAACGTCCTTAACCTGCCCGTCAGTACACTCATAAACATCTTTACCAAATACTAATGACTCAGCTGTTGTGAAAATTCGACGCCCTTAAGGATTTACAAATTGTATGCAGCAGGACAGCCGTATTTAATGTCAACATGATGATACATTAATTTATTTCGTGGATCAGCTTCATAGCGTTTTTCAATTAAACTTATTTAACTACATAAAGTACATATAGAGGTCAAATTAAATAGCTTTATTTAATATAGATTTGCATCTTAACATTCACAAAGAGTAAACCAGCTCTTGAAGAATAATGTGATTTAGGAAATAATAGTTTACTGAAAACCATGTTTCATCCACATCAAAATGTACTTAGTGTAGTACAAGATTCTCAAGTACAAGATTTTTTTAAAAAAGTTTGACATCTGCATTTGTAATATAATTGTATTGAATCCACAAACAAGTGAACCCCTGTGTTTAATGATGAAAAAGTCTTAAAACATAAAACGACAGTCATATCCTCATTTGTAAAAGTATAATATTCCACACCATATTGGCAAACAAAATTTTGAGTGGGGATTTCTTTTAAATAATTTTTTAAAGATATCCAAGTTTCTTTCTCAAGTCAAATAAAATCACTTGCATCCACCTTCCAGCTAATTGATACCAGACACAAAGCAGGTTCTCGTCAGGCTAAAACATTCTTTACAAGCTGTTGGGAAAGGGCATGTGAGTGCACCTACAGTAAAGAAACTTTAAATAATTGTGACTCATTTCCTGTCCAAAAACAGAATTATAATGGCGCATAACTTTGGTATCCGGCCTGCTGAAAGTCTGGTCATATGCTGATGTACAGTAGTTCTCTTTCAGTGAGTTTTTGATTTTGTGAAAGCACGCACCCAGTTAAATTTGGGCAATGCACAAGATGACTACAGTTCCTGCCTGGTGGGACTGCTCCAGGCCCAGCGATCTGCAACAGTGTACAAGACCATGGCAACTTGTAGAATCCCCATTACCTGCTAATTGTCGCTGGCTGGTACCCTGTTTCAGTGTAGCTCTATGGGATGCGTCTTGCAGTAGCTTTCATGGAAGAATCTTATGTAAAGTTCGGCTGCAAAAATGAGTTAAGTGACTGTCTGCTCCCCTATCAATTTAAAGACGGTGTTCACCTAATTATATTGATAATTTTGTGGTATAACCACCTACATAATCTAAACGCTGCAACTTATTTTTTTCCAGTCAAGCTCATCTATTGCTTAAACCAAAATAATGTGAACATCAAGGTTTTTCTGCTACTCGTCACTTCAATTTATGGAATTATTTTATTAAACTAAATTAAATGCCGGATCTCAATCACTTGTCAATCTTGATGAGTTATTTTACTTCCATGACTCATAACATGATTAAATGAGAAATGAGAATCTCCTCCATGGAGCACCTGCTCAAAAGGAATTTCGTATAAAGAATTCTAAACAATAGTAAATCATTCCCTTATTCTCGCCTTAAGCTACGCCATAAAACTTAAGAGTCTTGCTGGCAAGACATGAATCCTAAACACTATGCCATTGCAGATAGTTACTAAATTCATAAAGCCACAGAGAAACAAAATGGCGTCTTTGACCTACATAATTAAAATGTAAAAATGTGCAACTAAAGAGTTAAGGGCATTTTATTTATCAACAGGTTGAGCTTCATTGTGGATTGCAAAGAATTAGCTATAAATGAAACAAAGGCTTCCTCTGACAAAATGTACAGGGAAACAATCCCCACAAGACAAACAAGGATTCTGACTGCCATACTGCCTATGGTTCAAACACCGGTCAAGGTTTTAAACATTACTGCATTCTTTAGGAATCGTGAGAACCACATTCCACAAAATTAACCACATTTGAAAAATATTTAATTGGAAGAACTATACAAGCACATAGATCAGAATGAAAAAATACACATCCTCGGTACTTACAAATGAGTTGCAAAGAATGGATTGTATACATTTAGGTCACATGGAAAATGAAAAACAAAAATGCACATCTTTCTGATATCCAATTGCAAAATGCTCCCAAGTACTATATTTGCAAGGCTACAAATGCAATTGGAAAAGAGTAATCAAGCATACTCTATACTCAAACACATGGTTTCTGCATTTTACAAATTTGCATAGCTGGCCATAGATGTCTACTTGTTTATTTACAAATCCAGGCCAGAGCAGAAGCTAACCTACACACTCTAACCATATGTTCACTGAGCAAGATAACTTACTCGCAACACAGTCATTCAATTCAACATGTATTCAACTGTATCTGTCAAAAACATACATATATAAGATACATGAAATATATAACAGATTTTGATTTATGATTTTAAGATTTTGCAGAACCAATAGAATTTTAAAACTCATTGAAACCAGTGAGCATTTAGCAGTACATGTTCTAGATCAAGTAGTTTCCATTGCATAAACATCTGAGCTAATACGAAAAAAACAGAAACCAGCATAAATTAGTCTCAAGTTAATGACACAGATGGATATATAGCAGCATTCCAAAGTAATACAATGGACTGGAAATAGGTTAAATAGAAAAAAATGTAAAGAGATTGGATTACCTAACAATGTCAATCCAAGTCATATATATAGTATGCTGTATGTATACAGTAGGAGGACCAAGGAGGTTTGAGGAAGAGATCCATATGTGGCACTATTGCCAAAGACATGCAGGCTGTCAGCACACATTATAGAATTGTATATAGGGGAAAAAATATTTTATTGTATGACCCATTGTTAATCAGATATTGCATGAATGTAGAGTTTTAATCAATGCAAGTGCTTTAAAACACTGGGGATGTTTACCTTATTTCAAACTAATATTTCTCCCTTATTGTTCTGGTAATTAAATTTACATAACCATAATTTGGAATTAGCATGTGACCCATCTTATAGCTTCATGGTAAAGCTCCAATTGCATTACCATGTTAGACAAATTAGTACTGAATGGACAAGCACCTTTCAGTGAGGTAACCATTATCTTGAAGGTCCGTGTAGTCCCTTTGGCAGAAAATCCAGAGCACCCTCAACATCTAATCCCAGCCCTCCCCCTTTAATATCCTGTCTGATTTGCTCTAGTGGTTCAGTTTCTGTTCAGAAGATTTGGATCAGATACAGAGTTTTTCCCCAACCAGTATATTTGGAGCAGAGAAGCCAGGCTGTGTTCCAAAATTACACCTTTGTAACTTGAGTCACTCTGGAGTTCCTCAAATCAAAATTGGAGTGTGAATATATCCTGAAGAGAGTCAGGTGAAAAATCAGTTGCTACATTTAAATTCTTAGGTATCATCTATGATTATTCCTTCAGGTATCCACACGGAAGGAAAATGGGCTTCTCTTAAAACAGAATTCAGATCTGGCGACATGGGGAAGTAATCCCACACATCAGGAATGGTAAAACATTTCCTGCAGTACCACATGTGAAGGTGAGGCTACTCAGTCTTACTGGGACTTTGAAAGCTTTCTCAGGTGTGTATTTTAATAGGTAGCTAGGATAGTCTTTCCACTGAGCAAGATGGCTTCCACTTTGGCAAACTGGAATGTTCATCATACAACCTCTAAATGCAACTATTTAACCAGAATTCTCACTTCCAGAAATTTCTCAAGCATATCATAGTCTTATTTTTAAGAAAACTTGCATTATGAGGGATTTAAATAGCTTCAGATATTTCACCTGATTTCTATCATGCAGAAATGTTAGTATTCTGAAAATCAGATCCCAGAGGATACAAATGCAAGACTTTGCATTTCTTTTCCACGTCAATAAAAAGATGTGGAATTTGGGTTACTAGTTAACTCCATGCCTCTGTAACTCAGAAAATCACTTTTTGGGAATTCAACAGGATGGTTATACTTAAACTTTAATACCTTACCAATTTATGCATCAAGACATTTAGCCATGGTACCCATTTAACAGAGCTTAGTGTTTAATAGCAAAGTCTTGCCAAGGTCTACAAGTTAAAAAAAGACCTACAGTCAGTCATCCATTTTACTGAAAAACCACAACATGGAAGAAGCATGCCCACTACGCGAGCTATGATGGATACTAGGTTTTCATGTGGACAAGAAGTGAAGATAGGATTTAGAAACACTTGATACTGTTAAACATGCATTTCAAAAACACTTTATTATCCATTTACTTAGAATGCAATAATTCACACAATACAAAGATATGAAGAGTAAAAAAAAAAAACTTGTTCTACACCTTTTAATGCCATTTAAGAGGAAAAGGGCTTAAGGTTCTGAATGGTGAAGTTCAGAAATTAAATTTTTTGTCCACCTCCTGTGGCTGGAAAATGTAACTGCTTTTGGTGGCTTCCGTTTTCAGGCATTCCACATCTGACTCCTAGGTTTAAGATTTTCACAAGATGAGAAATGGGTCACGGCAGAAGGAAAGGTTTAGTCTACAGGTCAACATTTCACAATGTTCTATACAGCCCTCTAGTGTTACCCAATTATAATCATCCTTGCATGACTGGTAGAGATGAATAACACCCATAATTTAGAACCCACTAAGTTTTTAGCCCTATACAATTTTTGTATATGTAGTCTTTTAGGTTTTGACATTTTCAATTTCTAAGATTATAGTCTCAGACAGTTTTCATTAATCTGATCATGTAAACAATCCTTTAAATAGTGTAAATCACTCAAATGTGCTGATTCAATGCAGTAATCCATGTGTGGATTATAACTACATTCCAAGTAGACAAAAGGACTAAGCATGTCTGGGGTTAGGACTTGCCTCTCTCCAGAGCAAACCACACATGCTCATTAAGAAGGCAGGTGTTTATTACAGTTGGATCCTTCTGCAGACTTTGAAGAATATAAAGCTGGCTTTTGGGGTTCAAAATAATCCTGTTAGGAGCATCTTTAGTAGCTGCTACATTGGAACAAAGGTTTTGATATTTCAGGCAAAATTCTACATACATTTCCTTGCAAAGTAAGTAAAATCAAAAGGTATATTATGTAGAGTATCAGTTAGGGTCTCTTGCTCCCTCCCCAAGGACAAAGTAATTATCTGCCCCTTTTCCAATATGCTGCACCTCCAATAAAGCCATACATATACACAAAATGGAATTGTGGGCAATGCAGGAAGGTACAGTAGCTTTTGATCAGGCTTACCTCATTAAAGTACTTCTCTATCAGTGCCTGTGCTGCTCGATACACAGAATCATTCTCGTGGTTCTGCAGCAGCTCTATCCTGTCAAGCCCTCCCAGTTCCTCCACCAGAAGGCACAGCTTCTCCGTTTCCCCCAGCTTCTCCGAGGCCTGCAATGGAGCAGTTCCAAAAGTAGCAAGACTGCAGTCTCACATCAGAAAAAAACCCAAAACATTTAGAGCTTTTAAAGTTAGGCAGGGCAGTATTTTCCCCCAATCATCCATCACCAAAAGCTTTCACTTCCTGATTATACGATGTATAAATTATTAAGCATCACTTAACTGACATAAGGTGTAAATTCTTAAAGTCACCCAAAAGATCAAGCTGCTTTCTCCACGCAATGAGACTGCATCTATGCCCTATTGCACACAACACCTTCATGTCTCATTTTTGTTACTTAAGTCTAGGAGGAACACGCTCCGAGGTTTAATACTAAGGCCTAGCCCAAGTACTCTGGAGCTTTTCTCCTAAAAAAATTGCCTACCAGAAAGATGTTGCTGATGGCATCAAGGATGACCAGGATGGTTCGGCTGTCTTTGATCTGCAGCAGATGCAAAAGGGCCTCTAAACCCCCACTCTGGACAAGGTGGACAACTTGATCCACAGTGCCTCCACTCGTGTAGTTGGTGATGGCCCACACAGCCTCACGCTGGGATTTGAAGTCCCCCTGAAGAGCATATGGTTAGTTGGCCATTTATCATCACCTGTGTGCATTTAGAGTAACTTACACTTGCAAAATTCAGAATTAATCTACATTAATGTCCACAGATTCTCTTAAATTCCATAAGAAGCACAAGCTGGTAGAACCCATTAACCTTATGGGCTGGTAAAGAATGTTTTGCATTGAAAAAACTAGCCCAAAGTCCCATTTCTTGAAGCAGGAGGATTTTATATGCATGCTATCGTTGTAAAACTATAGGTGTTACGTATACAGCTATTTTGCAAAAGTATATTCACCAAACGATCCTTGACTGAATGCTGCCACCTGCTGGCACTTCATGCCAAACAGCAGTTAAAAGGGAAACACTGGGGTATGGAAGGTGAAGGCAAAATTATGTACATGACCAATTATGCAAATTGAGAACATGCTTTGCACTTACATTTCTGAGGAGATCAATGAGGGGCAGGAGAAGGCCACACGTTATGAGCTGCTGGATTTGTGGTGAAGGTCCAGCTGCAATATTGGACACAGTCCAGGCAGCTTCCTTCTGCACAGAGGGTTTTGGGTGACGCAGAAGCTGTGGCAGGACAGACAGCACGCCTGCATCTATGGCAGTCTGAGTCTGCACATCTGTTCCAGTTACAATATTCCCAATGCACCGGAGAGCTGGGGTCTACAAAGAATTTGTACTTTCAGAACTAGACCTAATATCCAAGCTGTTTGAAAGGCATTTTGGAAGAGGCATATTTGACTCCTTTCTCTAATCACTACTCATTAGGAACACCAATAATCAATTAATATTATACAGTACATGGAACATCAATGATTAACGATTGCAAAACTGGAGCTGTACCGAGACAAATCAGTCAGACCTTCCTCTCTGTACATCTCCACACCTAGGTTTTTCGCTTTCCTGCCTAAAATGCATTAAGATGGTTTGGAGCAACATTACAAATGGATATGGGTTGGATCTCTTCACAAGCAGCATGAGGCTCTTCCTATCACGACTAAATACAAATGGTATTTACCAGAACTGATAGTTCTTTGAACCCCATCAGGGCCACAAGTCTTGGTACAATGCCAGTCTTCACCACTATATCAATCCGGTCATTTGACCCATCAGTGAGATAGGACATGGCCCAGCAAGCATCAGACAGGATTTCCTTGTCCTCGTGATGAAGTAGCTGCATCAGTGTGGGCAGGACCTGCTGCACCGCAGACAGAGGAGGGTAAGGGTTCTTGTTCCTGCATAGGTTTGACAAGGTCCAGGTCAGGTTGCGCAGGTAACCAATCTGCCAAAACAAGAGATTCTGGTGGTTTGGGGAAATGCAAGAGGCAAGTAAAAAATATTCAGTAACATGAACATGATTCATGGCCCTGACAGCGATCCATTACAGAGTGCAAAGTGCTTACTGGGGTGTCAGGTGTCACTTTCACAAGCAAGGCAGGAATAACGTTGCAGTTAATGAGAGCATCACGATATGCTGGACCATCACCTGGAACAAAAAAAGGTTCATTGCATCACCCGTCAAAGACAAGAGACTTAAGACCCAATAAAGCAATTATTTCCATCTTCAATAAGCCCAATGATAGACTACAATTTAGTCAAATTAAGGTTAAACTGGTTAAAGCCAACACCATCTAGAAAAACCAGCTACACTGGGGCCCTTAAGAACTGAATTTTAAGGAACCCTTGTTATGCATTCCCCCCCCAAAAAAAAAAAAAACGACAACAAGTAGGCTGCTAAAATTCTAAATTAACAGTCTGTCCTAAAAACTCATTTTGATTTCATGCGCAATTTATTTCAAACAGGTGAGTGGTAATAAAAGTACCTGCAATATTTCCCAAGGCCCACACTGCCTGCTCACTGATGTGCAATAATGGTGAAGACAGGAGGGAAATGAATTTAGGTATAGCACCATGCTCCACAACCTGCTGTGTGTGCCATGAGGTACCAGAGGCAATATTGGTAAGGGCCCAGGCTGCCTCAAACTGAAGAGCAGGCTCATCATCCCTGCCCAGAAACTCCACAAAGCAATCAATCAGTCCCATGTCAATGACCTCCTGCAGGGGTGGGGATTTCTCTTGGGAGAGGAGTTTCCTATTGGGAGGGAAACATTCACTTGACAGTCAAGATAACAGCATACAGTAAAATGCACATACAGTACAGTCATATGGGGAGAGAAAGGCAATCTAAGTCAGTAAAATAGCTTCAAAAAATAAGGTCTCTTTACTTAAGGCATTTTAGGATGTAAATCTTCCTGAGGAAGAACTCCTGAAATTTCAGTGCATTTCCATACAATGAATGCAGGTGTAGGATGATTGCCAAGGATCCCAAGTTTTGCAAGTTCGATTTAAGTTCAAAAAAGGTCAGACAGGATTTGCAATTGCCATCAACCCTGTACTGTACTTATTTCCAACTTTCAGAAATGCCCTCATTCAGATGTTGCCTGAAAGTTTATAGATTGATACTTTATTGATCCCGTGAGGGAAATTGCAGAAGAAAAATATCTTGGGTAATGCATGAGAGTTGTCTGGTACAATTGATAAACTAGTTAGAGCTATTGCCAGCAATGTGCAGGGAGGCTTCAAAAAGCTCTGTATGCTGAAGTTGTTGCAAACAGTCCTTTAAGCAGGATATTTGGCACACTGGACTGAAGAAAGTTAATTGATCTGCTTGCTTGACAACTTAAATGTCTGAACAAATGACACTGGAGTTTTAGAGCTCAGGTGGGAGCCAGCAGAGTGTACCCTCAAGACCAGGCTCAGGAACCACAGCCCTGGACATTTCATACCCAACTGGCAACTACTGTACCATCAGAGATCACCACTTTTCAGCTTGGCTTCAGTTAGAAAAATCCCACTGTGGATATTACAGGTTTAGGCAGTACCTTGCCGCCTGAGTCCCTCGGGTTTGTCGTTCTTTACAGTCACTGTTAACGCAGCTGACAATCTCCTGAAGGGTGGCTGCAATAGACTAAGGAAGAAACCAAGTTGTCACTATTGGATTAGACCATCAAATAAACACAGGCTTCACCCAGCTTTGGGACTACCGTCTGCTGAAGAGATTACACTAAGAACTCACTAACATGAAACTGCATGCCAATGAATCTCCTGCCTTTCAGATGACAGTGTACCAAGTATAACCAGCCTGCGGTCATTGTGAGGGCAGTGAAACCAGAGAATCAGGCAGACCTTTGCCTGAAATTACCCTGAAGTGGAATCACTTCACTTTCATCACAGCAGAGGAAAAGAGTGCAGCTGAATGATGTATACAATTGATGTTGCTCAACAGATTACATCTGTCCAAACCAGGGCTGTTTAATCTTGGTACTGAAGGGCAGGTCTGTGGGTTTTCATTTCAAATCAACATTTAATGAGCTTAAATCAACTTAATAGCTTCTTCCAGTTCCTCAGGTGCTGCCGTTTTAGAGATCCTACAGGACTAGGACTGGAAACCCCTGGTATAAACATAATTTAAGAGCTCTTACTTCAGCTGCAACTTTATTACAATGCATAAAGTTACCTGCGGATTCGGACACTTGAGTTCTGGAGAAAGCGGTTCATCACTCGGCAGTGAAGAAACATTTCTCCTCTTCAAGATATTCTCGTTCCTCTGGGCTTTCCGGAGTTCAATACTAGCTTCTATCCTCTGTCGCCTGAGTTTCTGTTTTAAAATTAAATATATATATATATGCACACACTGAGAAAACTGAATATTAAATAAACATTCAAGTGCCTGTAAAAGTGAAAATCAACTGCTTTCACCGCTTAGAAGAAAACGCTCTCAATGGCTCATCGAAACCGAGATCTTGCAACTCACCGCTGGGTCTTTGCCTTTATTTTTGAATTTAGCAAGTCGCTCGTCTTCTTCGTACGTGGGCATTTCGGCTCCTGAAATAAATGGTGAAAACCTAAATTCACAGCAGAGCTACTTATACAGTTATATCCAGTACTTGTAGACTACGATTAAAAAAAGCCTACAACAATTGGCCTCGAACAATTCATTAGCGTGACACACCGGCATTAAATGAAGGTCTAGTTTTTTTGTTACGAAACCAAAAAATTAAACCTTCATTGAATTCGTCTCGCTAGTCCTTAACACCGAAACAAGTACATTACAGTAACTGAAATATACACAACGCAAAGCTGTAACCGAAAGAAACCGGACATTTTTTGTTCAATTCTAAATCCAATAACGCACTGAGACATGTGCATTGCTGCCTCAGTAGGTCACGTTACGGCTATTTACTCAAATTAAACTTTCTTAAATTTTAATTTTATCTTACATAGAACGCTAATCTACCTCAGCTATTTTCCAAACTATTCAAGGTCTGTCCACTCTGGTCAAAATTCAACTATCGCCATTTTTGTTTGTGTGTTTATATGTGCAGGTGATGAGCACCAAAATCGTAACAGGTGGGATTTTTTTCTTCTGTTTGAAAGAAGCCACTCCCATTCTAATAGGATGCTAATACTAGTTGTATTTTTAAAAAGTGTTTGTAGAAATAATCACTTCTAAAATAACGCTACTATATTCTAAACTGAAACTTACGTTATGTTAGTTTTTAAAACACGAAAGACAAAACACCTCCTAACGGCACCATACAGTATTTCAAAGTGAGCTATTCTTATAAACTGTATTATGTATAAAACAATATACGATGTATTTATATTATTACCTTAAGATTTAAATCAGACATATTCATCACTGTAGTTGAAAAAGATGCTGTTTATGACTTTTAAGCATTGATTTATGGATTTATCCATATGGGAGTTTTGTTACCTTTGAAAACTTTAAACATTCTATTCAGAAAATGTATAAATACGTTTTTTAACGAAGAGTCATCCACAGACCTTTTCCCACTTTAACATCTAGAGATGTTAAACGATGCTTGCTGCCTAAGTAATAGGGCTTCTCATTCTTAATAAACTGATTTGAATGATGATGTCTGCTGTGTGTTCATTCAGTTCACTCATCACCTGGCAATTGGTAGCATAACAGCATCAGCCGAGAAAAACATCCTCCCTGGGGTGTTGACATTTCATACCCCTAGATCTATTAAGTACCCAGTTTTAGTATTTCCACAGCTCTGCACCAATTTAGATGTAGGATGTGGTGGAAAATGTTTCCCATTCTGTACTCTGAATTTAAGTTAAACTCGTTATAGAGGTTCGAGTGTCTGCACCGGTGTGCGAGTTGCAAAGTAGCATAGGAGCAGAAAGAAAAAAACAAGGCTTTGGCCTTTCTTCAGGTTTGTGACACTCCTGGCAAGTGCATTTCAGCTGTGGAGTCATCTTTAGGTGTATGACACACTTGAGTGAGGCCCCACTACCTAAGCAGAAGGAGACATCTCCTTTAATATTATTACATTGATTTGCTTTATAATAGCTCCCCTTCATTACCACACAGTAACAGATGACAATAACTCAGCTCAATGAGATGCATACTGTATGTGCAAAAGGTACCACTATTTTAAAAGTGAAGATGCCTGAATTCAATCATGTTGTAATTTCTTAACTTATATTACTGGGAAGTAGGAAATAGGATCTATACCAGGTGTAAAGTAAAACATTTTGGACAAAACCTCAGTTGCTTAGAAAGCAAAATGAGATATTTGCTCATTTAAACCCTTTCAGAGAGATTATTATGGATATGTTCAACATAAAGACCACACTGTTTGTGGTCTGTTACTTATGGAGTTCTGAGTTATGTGTGAAACACACATAATGCTGCTTAAGGCTATTGAAAGCGTACACAGCGCCTCTATTGTGACCTGTTGGAAGTCCCTTTCAGTGAAATTTGACTGTCTGAAGAAACTGGTATTTTCACTGTTCTCAGCATTAGGATCAACCTGTGAACAGGTATTTTTACACATGAAGTCAGTTCTTTGTCCCTCTTATAGTCAGTTAACATCTGAACACTCAGAGGCTAGCATGCAAGTTAAAGGGCAAGGATCACACTTAACGGTAATCCATCCATATTCATTTATTAATTTTAATATTATTTTTATTAATCAAAATGTTAGTATTGACATTTAAAAAGTATCAATTGCACCCGAATCGATAAAACCACGTTCAGGAACTAACTTTTGGCATCCCCCTTCTGAAAGGTTGCTAACCCCTGTTCTATATAAAGTCCTTAAAAAAGCAGTATAGTTCTGTAAACTTTAAAGGGCAAATTGTTCCTCTGCCTGTGGTTTCTGGCAGAGCAGAATATGTTGGTAATTCTCACTGTCTCCACAGGGAGGCCTGTGGCATTCTCCTCCAGGGAAAGAGAGAAACAGCTGAGAATGGGACTTTTGCTCCTGCCTCATCCACAAAGCATTAAATAAACTTCTTAACAAGGTGTCTAAATCTTTCATTTCTATGGATAATTGTCAAATGTAGGTACTGGTTATTCTTTGGACAACACAATCTTATGGCTGCAATACATTGTATTTTATTTGCATATTCACACTACCACAAATGCTGAAACCTTTGAAAGGGTTGTTCAAAATACATTAAAAGCAAACCACAAGGATGCATTAAGGGACTAATTAAACAAATATAGATTAATAATTCAAAAGTAGCTCCCTCTGTAGCAGAACAAAAAAACCAAAGCAAGGATAGAACCTAAACAACAACAAGAAAAATAAAGATTATGATAGACTTATATTTACTGGATTTCATAATAGTTTGTATTATATTTTTACACACAAATCATATTTTTATAAAGCAAAAAAATGTGCTTCTTTTAAAAAATGTTTTTTTTCAAAGTGTTTTGAAAGTGTAAGCATGGCAAATTCGTAAATGAGTTTCTTAATATTCCTGGCGCAGAGAGTAGCCAAAGCAGAAGATGTCTTTCTTTAGCTTCCCATAAAGGGTAAAAGAAGAAAGAAGAACTCCCCAAACACCAGAGCATCAACTGATCCTTCCCAGCAGGACCAAGGCTGCTGCTTGAGCCTTTTGTAATGACTTTTTTAATAGTTACTCCTTAATCACGAGTACCAGAAGACCATATATAAAGGATCCTCCAAAACATCCAGCATCATCAACTAGCTCTCTCAGTCTCACTGTTGGTCTTTCTCTGGTAAGTAATCAGATAAATCAACTGCACATATACATGGCATCAAATGGGATTTTCTGGAAGTTTTACTCTCTCTTAATCCCTTTAAGAGATAAAAAAAGTTTATTTCTGAAATATTATATTAGTAACTGTTGCAATTCAATTAGCAACCAGACTTAAAGATCTGTATTAGGCTGCTATTTTATAAATTATTTTACATTTGCAATTCTATACATCTTAAATTTGCATTTTTTTTTAAGATAAGCTTTGTAAAACAGCTCACTGTCTTGATTGAAATGAAAGAAAAGCTTTAGATGCAGAACTAGTGCAATTTCCCTGGTACTGTGTACATTAGTATTTTTTGTCACAGCAGAAGAACATATCCCCTGTAGTACAGTCTTGGAAATTTTACGGTCTGTAGTAATTAGCATGTCTTAAGTTTAAACAATAGAGTTATTGAGTTGAGAATAGGACCACCTGGCAGTTCCATGATTTTGAAATGTTTTTGTCTATTTTCTTTGCAGCCTCAGTCCGGGAGGTATCCTGAATTCTCTTTTCTGCTTCTTCTTCTGCTTTCGGAGAGTTACTCACCATGCCAGGAGGTTATAAAGGAGAGTGTGGGGACGATGTGGACCCTATGCCTTTCCTGGCTCCTTCGGAGAAGGAGAAGCTGGAGGCCGTGAGCAAGCCCTACGACATCAAGAAGTCCTGCTGGGTGAAGGACGAAAAGGAAGGTTTCATTGCAGCAGAAATCCAGGGAGACAAGGGTGATCAAGTCACTGTGAAGACCGCCAAGAACACTGTAAGTAGCAGACAGAGCCAACAGGTCACAGGTCCCATGTACAGGCCTGTCACAAAATAGGTTTGCATGCAAAGGTATTGGCTAGTTGGAGAAGAAGAACTAACCAAGCAAGCATTTCATGATTTGTGGAGCGAGAATGGGTGACGTGGGTATGTACAGCATGGTGATTAGTGCTACTGCCTCATACTGTAGCTGTTGAGTCCTCAACTTATTTCCAACCTGAGTAGGTACTGTTTGGAGTTTGATTACTTTTCTTCTTGGCCAGGTGCATGGGTTTCTTACCACAGTCCTGTATAGTATCTAGGTTAATTGGCATCTCTATGGGAGTGTGTGTGTGTCTATCCTATCCCAATTTCTCTTTGTCTGCTGTAGTAGACTCACTTTGTCTGCTTGTATTGGAGAGAAGGGATGAAAAAAAGCATTGTTTATGTGATGTTGCAGGAACAAGTGAAGTTTCAATATTAACCAACAATTATACTGTTTTTCTTCCTTAAATATGTACTACATATACTTAATACACACCTCTACCAACCTGCTAACATATATTTACTATAATCTTCCTACGGTCAGAACAAAACATTCTTATGTTTTCCCAGGTCTGTGGAAGTCTTTCATTTTGAACTTTTATTTTCTATTGTTGTAATCTACAGTAAACAATCTGATATAGTCATATGTAATACTGATTATTATTATTTCTCTTTGGCTTTGGTAATGGTGTTTGCATAGTAGTTTTAAATTTGATTGAAAGCATTTAAAACATAACAGTGCACACAAGACAAGGCTGTTCAGTCTATTTTGTTTTTTTGGCATTTTAATTTTTAAGGGAAACAAAAGTTTCACCCAGTCATTTCTGAAAGATTTGGGCCTCAGCTAGCTGGCTGGGAAACCTGTTCCAGGTTGTATCTATTGGTCATTGTGTAATAGATACATTGTCTCACCATCTTCAGCAATATTCCATTTATATTAATGTCATGGATGTTGGATTAATTAAATAATTAAGAATATTTTTTCCTGATCATTTGTTCATTTAGATTGTGTGGCAGGCCCATGGGTGTTGCTCAATAGCAGCTATCCTTATATACAGTAGGCAGCCGTGAAGTATGAAATAGTGCACTTTATTTTATGCAGTGCAAAACCACACAAAGCAAAAACCTCACTCTTGAGGTTTTCATCTCAAATGATGCAATAGCACTTAATATACAGGGGGGCAAGAACCAATTTATTCCATCTTTTATTCCCTCCCCCCAGCTGGATAATACATGACTGCTTAACTGTACAGATCAACCACAAAAGTAAGTCTTGTTATTTCTTTTTTTTTCCTCCAGACTCTCACCTTGAAAAAAGATGATATACAGCAGATGAATCCTCCCAAGTTCTACCAGGCTAGTGACATGGCTAACCTGACCTTCCTGAATGAAGCCAGTGTTTTGGAGAACCTGCGTTCACGTTACATCACTATGAGAATCTATGTAAGTCCTGAGTCTCAGGGAGCCCTGTTCAAACACGCACAGTTGATGACCCTTTCAATATACAGTATATTTAAGATTCTTTTCTAAAATGTGTCCATGAAATTGCAAATGAACCCAACAGGGAGAGTTCATAGTACAGTATGCCTCACATCTGCAGGAAAACAATTTTATTTTAGCTGAAGATATGCTCAAAGTCATAGCTAAGAAAGAGGCAAATCTTTTTCTCTTCATGTTAACAATTACACATTTAGAATTAACATTAAAGAGATGTTAAAAGAAATTAATAATATACTGTAAGCCCCATCCTGTCTTGTAATACAGTATTCTACCTTTACAATGACCAGAGCCAATTTTCTTGAAGGCTGTTTAACATTGCTATGTTGCCTGAGATAATAAAACACTCCCAAGACACCCCGTTCTTTGGCACATGTTTGTAGTAATCTATGATGTGTACCTTACGTGTCTTTTCTATTCAGTATGGAATATAAAGAAGTGAAACGTATTTAAATCACCCCTTCTACCCTTTAACCATAGCCACAACCCCAACTAATTAATTTCTGAATTACAATTAACTGTAAATGTGACTTGTTTTCCTCCAGACGTATTCGGGGTTGTTTTGCGTGACCATCAACCCTTACAGGTGGCTGCCCATCTATGGGTCAAAAGTTGCCCAGATGTTCAAGGGAAAGAAGCGCAATGAGGTGCCTCCCCATCTCTTCTCCATCTCTGACAATGCCTATCATGACATGATGATGGGTAAGTCAACACATCACAGCGGTGTGGTACTCAGAAATACACTGAGGCATGTTAAATTATTACTGTGTAATACACCATTATGTATGGAAAATAGAAACACATCTACTGTAGAGTTTCATCTCCCTGATTCCAAATATTGTTGTTTGCTGTTGTCAGGAGAACAATATGTGAATAAAGTGCAGGCAATTTAACAGAGCGAGAAATAAAAGAGAGCAGGTATGAAATAAAGTAGTATGCTCAGAGAGAAAGCTGGAGATTGAGGAAGAAAATATTCTTTCTAGTGGGAACTAAAAGTTAATGCAACACCCGATGAACTGAACCCATGAACTTTAGAATCAGCTAGGTCACAGCCATGTGTAAACAGCAAGTGTCTGTGTACAGTATGACAGCCATCTATAACCTGAAGCCTCTAAGGGAGGAAGAAAAACAAGAAAAATAAACAAAAACCAGAACAAATTGTACTGAGTCATTTGCCTTTTTTTGTCCACCACAGAGCATGAAAACCAGTCTATGCTGATCACGTAAGTCCATGCAAAAAGTTTTTTTTAATCTTAGATAAAGGGACCTGTTACCTATTGCTTTTTAACAACCAAATTCCTGACCTCCACAGTTAACAAGCCTCATTGTCTTCTTGTCTTTAACATACAAGCACACTGCAGAGGTGTTTTTTTAAACATTTTGTCTTATTGCAGCATTTGTTCTTTAATACATCAACTCACCAAATAAATGCAATGTATGATTAAAAGTATTATTAAGAAAATACAATGGTGGCTTTATTTATGGAACAGAAGTTTTAATATATCTAATTATGGCCAACAGTTAGATCAGCCAGCAGATGAAACTAATTCAGGTATCCATGCTGAAATGTAATAGTGTGTATGCTAGATATAAGAGAAATTCACAAGAATTGCTATATGTTTTGCACTCATTCAACTGAAGAACTACAGAACAGTTATATCCATGATATATGTACCAACTTGTTAGAAGTTTATTTTCAAAAACATTTTAGAAATAATAGAAAGTTTTCCTTTCAGTAAACAAAATTGATCAGAGATCCTCCAATATTTTAGGAAGTACTGTTCAAGGTAAAAGACGTTATAGAGTTTAAAATGTTTAATTAAGTAAAATGTAATTTTTTTTCTATCCTACAGTAGGTTTATCTGTTATTTGTTGTACATCTTTCATATGATACCAGTATTTTACTTGAACAAATTTGTCCTAAAATTGTGGAAATGCACTGTGTCACAGAATGCAATGCAACAGAAATGACATAATAGCAATAATTCGGTCATAATGCCATTAAAGGATGATACTCTGAAATGAGTGATTCTGAGATTGTACTACAGTTAGAATGACAAAAGTCTGACACTCTCCCCTCTCCCCAGTGGAGAATCTGGTGCTGGCAAGACTGAGAACACCAAGAAGGTCATCCAGTACTTTGCCAACGTTGGCGCAACCGGAGGAAAACCGTCCTCAGATTCCAAGGTAAATCTACTGCAGCAGGATGTGGGTCATTCAAGTACAGTATCTGCACTTCAGAGAGGCAGAGTGGGACGAGCCCGCTGAGGAACAGAGACCAGCTATTGCTGGAGTTAATCTTCTGGGGAAACATGTTCTGTGATTTCTTTTTCATCATACAAATGATACTACATGCACAAATTTACTTGTCACTGTAGCCATATTGCAGTAAGTGACTTTGCTGAATTTCAAGCAGTCATAGGATACAGAAGCAAACTAGAAATAAATAAATTTTTATTACATTGCCCCGTTTTGATAATGACAAGATATACTGTTTGATGACATTTTTGGTTGTATGCCAGGAGGAAAGTTCTTGGAACTAAGGTTATGTTATATAAATTCTGGGTAGATCCTCAAGAATTTTCCTCCATTTTTATAACATCACTTGATCAAAAGTTATGAGTGTAATTTGCCATGGATTCCTCCACAAGTTTATCCAACATTTTGCCCTCAACAAATGATCACATTTCACTTGTAACTATAGGGTTTAAAAGTAACACCTTTACGTGCACCTTCACTTCAAAGGTCAGTTAACAGTTTTGAACACATTCTCCCTAATCTTTTAAACCCCAGTTTACCCAGTTTTACTCCACTCTCTTGTGTTTTACATCAATTTTCCAATATTTTGTACACATTTCATATATGAAATTAGGTTAGCCTCCTATCATCTACATCTTTTCTTTGTAACAACTCCATCATTGCTTTTTTCCCCACTTTTCATCATACAGTATATCAGTGTTTTGTCAATGTCATTACTCAACAAAACATTACATGTTTTAATATCACTACAATCTTGCTTTGTAAGGACTATGTGAATAAGGGCACTGTAGTACTTTCACTGTATTAACTGGCGGGACAATCTTTGATCTGTGTTTGACACAGGGCTCCCTGGAAGATCAAATCATCCAGGCCAACCCTGTGCTGGAGGCTTTCGGTAACGCCAAAACCACCAGGAACAACAACTCCTCCCGATTCGTAAGTCTCTTAATTATCACTTGTGGTGCAAGTAAATTGCCCTCGTTAGACGAAATGTAGTGAATGTTTATTTATTCATGAACTTATTTTATTTTCCTTGTAACTTTATTGGAAATACAATTTGGACCTCATATCTCTTATGCCTATGCAATAATTAAACCTTACAGACCTTAAGTCTGATTTACTTATTTAAAAGACCCCTACTTGTCCTAGTAAAGTTATTAATTACTAGAGATATTAAATTAGGCTTTGAGGACAATTGATATGTTGGTTATTGTATGAAAAATAACGTGATTTGTCTCACTTGTGCTTTCCAGGGTAAATTCATTCGAATCCACTTTGGGCCCACAGCTAAGCTGGCTGGCGCTGATATTGAGAGCTGTAAGTACTGTACTGTAAAACCATTCTGGTTAAATTGAATTTAAAAATTTCAACAACTTTTTTAACAACTTCAGTATTTATATTTATGAATATCTTTAATTGTAAGCTGTTGTGATTCAAACAATTTTCTAATTGGAAAACCAAACTTTCACAAAAATATCAAGTCTAACACCAGAAGCAGATATGACCACAATTTGCTCCAAATGAGAGAAGTAAAAATAATCTTTGTTATAAATAAAAGCCCTGATTGTTCCCTCGGTGATAAATATCCCACCTAATAAATTAATTTTGCAGAATATATGACCCTAAGCCTGATCTAAATACCATTGTCTTCCTGAATCTGTATAAATTAAATAATATTTAATAATCTTATTATAATAACTTTTTATATGTTCCAATATTTCTTTGTGATAACTATGTTACAAGTTGGTCTGGATTGAAAACCAGATGTTATTGGGGGATGCCCACAATTGAATGGTAAAACATTCTAACAAGATGCATTTGTTGCAATTCTTAAAACTGGACAACTTTCATGGAGTTCAATCAAATAATGTTATTCAAAGAATGGGGAGCTGCATACCTTTATGTGACCTTAACAGGAGCTTGTTTGCTCCTGCAGACCTGCTGGAGAAGTCTCGTGTTATTTCTCAACAAGCTGCGGAACGTGGCTATCACATCTTCTACCAGATCCTGTCAGGGAAGAAGCCAGAACTTCTTGGTACGTTTAAACATACAATACTAAGGAGAAACAGCATAGGCAAAGCTACATAAAGCCTTTGTCTATTGAAAAGACAATTTCATCGCAATTGGAGTGAGACAATATTGACCTCTTATGTTACTGCCTGTGGGTCAAGACTGATATATTCTTTATGTGAACTCTTTTATATTCAAGAGTATAATCCTGGAGGTGTGGCTCTCAGTCCATGGGGGTGAGAATTTCCATAGTAACTTATTGTTTTAGTCTTTGGAGTTCCATCTCTGGGCTTATGTCATAACTCTCTCTACTCTTAAGGCCATTGTGAATTACATTAAAGATCCTCTTCATTAAGCAGACTTGTGCATGAATTTATGAATTTCTGCAATTTCCCCTTCATTTCCACTTTATGGGCATTTTTCCACCATTTACAGGAATTCCAGAGAGGACAATCCTTGCCACTTAAAAAACGAATACACCTTGTACATTGCAATATGCAGGGCTGAACTAGAATTACATGCAGTGGTGCTGTGCTGCCATTGAGCTTGTTCTGTGTATTGTCACTTGCAGAAACGCTGCTGCTCAGTCCTGATCCCAAACAGTATATCTGGGTCTGCCAGGGTGTGACTGTGGTTGACAACATGGATGATGGAGAAGAACTGCTTCTCACTGATGTAAGTCAGAGCCCGGTGCTGATATTAACAAGGTTCTAGATTGGGTCCTTGTCTGTGAGATTTAGGGGAGCTTTGGTAAGGAATCTGGTAGAAGGCCAGGAACATATATTTATTTTGTATTCACTTGCATACATTTCTGGCTTTTCTTTCTATTAGTTGGTCTTATGCCATTAGTATATCTATCCCATACTAAGTAAATTTCATCTATCTGAGGCAAAAATGCCCTCATAATAACATCTTTTATTATATGATATCAATGTACTTTTGTCTTTTAGCTACCATGTGGAATTTATTAAAACAACAGTGGGTTATACTTTGTCTATATAAGGGTCATTATTATGCGCATGATAGCTAAAATCTGTCATGAATCTGCAATTAGTTCATTGATTGCTGTCTAGATAAGATAAGGGAGGACATATGAATCGATATAGTTGAACACCCTTCATGTCCCAGTGTCTTACGCATGCTGTATATTATAATGTTCGAACAGGAAGCCTTTGATGTATTGGGCTTCACTCAGGAGGAGAAAATGAGTGTCTACAAGCTAACTGGTGGCATCATGCACTTTGGTAACATGAAATTCAAGCAGAAGCCAAGAGAAGAACAGGCTGAAGTGGACACCACAGAGGGTAAGATGTAACATACTGTCGAGTGCCTGTATGTATGCAGCACCTTCCAATGATGTTCATTTGGCCAAAATTCAGATGATGTTTACACATTTTTAAGTGATTTGATAATCAAAATTTATATGCTCAGACTGAAACAAGATAAATGGCAGCAAAACCTTCACGCAGAGATCCCAAACTAAAATACATTAATTCTGTTATTATTTACCCCCTTTGCTTTGACAAGCCTAAATTAGTCCAGGCGCACAAAATTACTTTGACAAGTCACACAGTCCTTTGAATTGCCTCTAATTTCGATTAATGACATTCCTGTCATGCCCTCTACTGCTAGAGGGCGCCCCTACTCTGTCCTGTTCCTAGTTTCCCTGTGCTTTGCTTGTCCTGTCCTTCCAGTGTGTCTTTGTGTGGGGCTATATTTTTCTGGGTCATCCTTTCCTCCTCGCTCAGCATTGAGGGTTCAGATGTCTTGAGACCTGCCTAGCACCAGGTCGTCTCCTCCTTGGCCTGAGGTCATAAGTTTCTATCCGACATTGTCTGACCTCCTGAGTGTTACGGATGTCGGAAGGGCAAGACGTGGAATGGCCAGGAGAGCAATAAAGACCCTATGCATAGTGGTAAAAGGGGGCAACACGGAGGTTAGCCCAGGCTCAGGGGGTCAAACGATGTTGGTATAGAAACCTATGCCCTCAGGCCACGGACGTGGGGCGACCTGGTGCTAGGCGGTTTTCAGGACATCTGTACCCTCAATGCTGAGCCAGGAGCAGAGCAGACACAGGAAGTAAATAGGCTACACAAGAAGACACACCGGAAAGACATAATAATAATAATAATCACAGGGAACTAGGAACAGGACAGAAGAGGCGTACAGGGCGTGACACTGAACCTGGGGTAACCCCCGTTTCGCCACTACGCATTGGGTCTTTATTGCTCTCTTGGCCATTCCACGGCATGCCCTTTCCAACATCCGTGACTGTTCCCACAGTCAGGGAGTGAATTTCAACATTTAACCATGAACACAAAAGTTTATTAGACCAGGACAAAGTTATAAAAACATGTCAAAAGACCCTGAATATCTGTAGTACAAAGAAACTGGTTAGGGATGGCACAGTGAGGCCCACAGTGACTTTGAAAGAGCTATAGAGTTTAGTGAATAAGATGGGAGAAAATGTCCAGGAGTCAACAATATCCAGGCAATTCTGCAAAGCTGGTCTGTACGGCAGAGCAGTAAACCCATCTCAGATCCTGCATGAAGTCTGCAACAAACCATTCAAGTGATACAGCATTACCAGGTTTTGTGGTCAGAAGAGATGCCATTGGAACAATTTGATCTTCTAAAAGGAAAGCATTATGTCTGGCATATAACTAAAGTTCACTAAGAAATTAAGACTGGCACAACCTATTTGATCTAATACAATATATACAGTACTGTACTGTACACAACTGGCACTATAGAGCTGACCCAGTTTAGGAAACAGAATCATTTTCAAAATTTAAAGTGAATGTTGTTGAATTGTGACCATTTGCTGGGTTTATTAGCTCATTGCCCATGTCTATTACAATATAACTCATACTCATGCATTCTCCACCAGCTACCATGTATCTTGAGGAGCAATCTTATGGTATCCATTATTTTGAAGATATCTCTTTCAATTTGCATTCGTTATAAAGAATACAGGGAGTTATTTTGTAAACACAAAAATAAAACCATAATAATTATCCTCTCTGTCCTCCTCAGTGGCTGACAAAGTTGCCCACCTCATGGCAGTCAGCTCTGGGGAACTCCAGAAGGGCATTACCAGGCCACGTGTGAAGGTGGGGAATGAGTTTGTGACCAAGGGGCAGAACCAAGACCAGTGCAACTACTCCATTGGTGCCCTGGCCAAAGCCGTCTATGACAAAATGTTCAAATGGATGGTTGCCAGAATTAACAAAACCTTGGACACCAAGATGCAGCGCCAGTATTTCATTGGAGTTCTGGACATTGCTGGCTTTGAGATCTTTGAGGTAAACAAATTATCAATTTCTATCCCTTCTATCACACAAATATACAATTTTACTGAAAGAGATATTTAAATTGGTTTTGGTTGCAGCACTTAAACATTGACACAGTCTGGGTCAAAGTAACAGTTTTAATAAACCAAAAGCTCTGGAGTATAAAAATTCCTGAATTAAATCCATGAATTTCACAGTTATTGCCTATTTCTTCACAGTTCAACAGCTTCGAGCAGCTCTGCATCAACTTCACAAATGAGAAACTGCAACAGTTTTTCAATCACCATATGTTCGTGCTGGAGCAGGAAGAGTACAAGAAGGAAGGAATCGACTGGGTCTTCATTGACTTTGGTCTGGACCTGCAAGCCTGCATTGAGCTGCTGGAGAAGGTGAGATAAGGGAGGAATGATTATATGCCTTTACATACACCATGTTTCAGTAATTTGAGCTGTGTGGGTTGAAGTGTTTTGAGTTCATAGTCTCATTGTCCTTTTGCAGCCCATGGGGATCTTCTCAATCCTAGAGGAGCAGTGTGTGTTCCCCAAGGCCACTGATGCTACCTTTAAGGCTGCCCTGTATGACAATCATCTGGGCAAGTCCAACAACTTCCTGAAGCCTAAAGGAGGGAAGAAAGGCCCAGAAGCTCACTTTGAGCTGGTCCACTATGCTGGCACTGTGAGTTTGTAAACCTCAAAATGAAATCTGATTAAGTCTGTGTCACCATTTTGGATTATAGCCATTACATCAGTTTTTGATGTCTTTCCTTTCAAATGTCAGAATTAACTGATCTTTCTCCCTTTACTTCATTGTTAAGGTTGGGTACAATATCACAGGCTGGCTTGAGAAGAACAAGGATCCACTGAACGAGACTGTGGTGGGCCTGTTCCAGAAGTCATCTATGAACCTTCTGGCTGCTCTCTTCAAGGAGGAGGAGCAACCTGGAGGGGCCAAGAAGCAGAAGAAGGGCTCATCCTTTCAGACTGTTTCTGCTTTCTACAGGGTATTCAGCCATCTCTGTGCTCCAAACCTTTTGTTACAAGAGCTGGTCCAGGCTCCCGTGAAGGGTAGTTCAGGGCCCTATGCAGATGGTATAATCCGGAAGTAAGTGGAGAAGAACAAAAGGGAGACTACGAGGATCAGGGTGTATTGACAGACAGGGGGGCATGACGGTGATCCGGTGCTCGGGAGGTGTGGCACAGACAAACAAGTCCAAACAGTCCAAGGGGGAAATCCAGGGCACAGGAACCACCAGAGACAGATGAGGTTAAAATCAGGAAATGGGATCTGGAACAGGGAGTTAAAAAACAAGATAACGAGGCCATTCACTTCAAGCCCCTGTCTCAGGACGCCGTGATGAAGCCTATGCCGTTGGGTCTCTCCTGGACCCGCTGGTAGACGGGCGTCCAGGCGTCCATCTTCCAATGCTGAGCCAGGAATAGTGGGAGGGCCAGGCTTAAATAATGACAGACTAAACAGGGGTCAGGTGCCAGAAATAAACTAAAATAGGAAAGGGTCGGACCGCCCTTAAGAGGAGGGATGACGAACGCGACACCTTTCCTGTTCTGATATTCTACAAATGATAAAGACATAGAATCTTTTTTAATTCACCCCATAGGGGATCAGACTTTGTCAAAGCACATATGTTAACTTAAAAAAGCAAAGTAGGTTCTGTCTACTCCCAGCACTGTTTTGTTTTATGATAATTTGGTTCCAAGTGACATTACAAAATGCATGTTTTTGGTATTAGGGGAAGTTCAATAAGTCTTTACTATTTTTCATCTCTTTTTACAAACAGGAGCAGCTGAACAAGTTGATGACCACGCTGCGCAGTACTGCCCCTCACTTTGTCCGCTGCATTGTACCTAATGAGTTCAAGCAGTCAGGTAAGATACAGCACAGCTTAACACAGTGCAGATCTTCAACATGAAAGGATACCTCTGAGTATCATAGGGTTCATACATTGAGCAATCTTGTACATTCATTTTTATACGCCAGAATGAATACTTTAAAGTGTAAATGAGTCAAAAATATGTGTTCAATAATCAAAATGTATGAGGATCATTATTTTCATAACTCACAGACAATGTGTGTAAAAATAAGAAAGGAATCTTAGGACATTTGGCAAGTTTATTTTCACACCATGTTCCTCTGAAATATCTGAAAGCTCTGTGCAGGGATGCTACCTGACCATGTCCCTGTCTTCACCCAGGGGTTTGTGATGCCTTCCTGATTCTGCACCAGCTGGCCTGTAACGGTGTGCTGGAGGGAATCCGCATCTGCAGAAAGGGCTTCCCCAACAGGCTGCAGTACCCGGAGTTCAAGCAGAGGTCATTCTTGCAGTCATTGTGTATTTCTTACTGGGGCTGGTGTTTGCTGAATCCATTGTAACAGAACAGTTCCTTCCAGACCCTATGTGGACGAAACAATCTGGGGTTGAGTGAGAAACATGGGGGAAAAAGCCATGCAGGAAACGGGGATCAAAACAGGGGGTGTGTCCTTGGTGTGCTGGTGTTCGGGGAAGGTGTGGCCGAGGCAAACAATCCGGGAGAAAATCCAAGGGGAATCCAAATGAAAGCAAAAGTCCAAAACCGGGCGGTCAATCCAAAACAAACTAGATAAAAACTGGAACCGGGTCGGAACCAGCAGGGGGGGGGGGGAACGGGAACGGAGAATAAAACCTTAACGGGATCAGGCGCTTCCAGGTCCCGGACTCGCATGATACGGAGATCAGATGCAGAGCCCGGATTAACGTCAGCGCCTGGCTTTTAAGGAGGACTGTGAACAGGCTGAAACAGGGGACAGGTGCACAAAATCAAGTCCGAAATGAAAGAGACGGAGCCCTTAAGGGGGAGGGACTACAGTCGTGACATCCATGTATTGCTGTGCAATTTCTTTTCATTACCCTGATTTTGTCATGATCTTTCATTTTGTCATGATCTGTCAGTCAATTAACAAGATAAATCCACTGCGACTAGGTATAAACATTCATGTTTTCTCCCTGCAGCCATCTAGATGTGTAAGCTAGTGTAGGTTCTCTTCACTATGCAGTAAATTAAGCAAGTAAATGAGTGCTTACTATGCCTTAGGTATAATGTAGAAAACAGGAAAGTTACATGTTGTGTATATCAGTATCTTACCTTATTTATTTACTATACAATAACCACTCAAGTATGATAATTTCCTGAAACCTTTAACTTTCTTTGTCTTTGATTTGCTGTGTGTTTCTTATTAATGTAACTATTGGTCTTGTGTGCATATTTTACTGTTACAGGTATTATATTCTGAACCCCAATATCATCCCTAAGGGATTTGTGGACAACAAGAAAGCCTCAGAGCTAATCCTGGGCTCCCTGGGCCTGGATGACATGGAGTACAGGATTGGGCATACTAAGGTGAGACTGGACATCACAGAATGAACACAGGGAGAAAATGTCTTCAGAAGTTCTACATATCATAAAAGGACATCAAATCAGCCACCTGCACATAATCAAGTCTTTAGATACTTGCATCTCAAGGAATACAATTTTACATGATTAGTTTTTGTTGTTCTCTTGTCTCTTAGCAAAGTGTCTAATAGTGAAGCCTGTGTATTGAACTCTGATAATACACTTCTAGAGATAATACTCTATTTTTGCAATGCATTTAATATATATATAATTCAATCATTTTCAAATTGTTTTTGCTTGTTTTCTTTATAACTTTATAAATATCATAAGATTGGTATCCTTGAAACTAGAGGTCACAAGGTCAGAGTGTAAAATATAGTTTGCTTATTAATTGAAAACATGACTATTTCACCTCTAAAATGACAGATACATTTATCCGTCGCTCAAATTTACCAATCAGAAAACAAATTTAATGTTTTATTGAATCCTTTGTCATCAATTCATTAAATCATTTCTACTTATGATTTCCCCTCTAATGTGAAAGGTGTTCTTCCGTGCTGGAGTCTTGGCCAAGCTTGAGGACATGAGAGACGAGCGACTGGCGAAGATTATGACCATGCTTCAGGCCCGACTACGTGGTGTCCTCATGAGAATTGAGTTCAAGAAGATGCTTGACAGAAGGTCAGTGGTGACAGTATTCTCTGGCATGAGTATTTAATGCACAGTTAGGATTCAAGATTGAAATTCAAAGAAATGTTGTGATTGACCATATGAAACTGACTGTATCTTGAAACAATTTTTAGGGTTGAGCTTTCTTTCACAGACACACGAGGAGATACAGCAACAGAATTAGATGAGGGATAGAGCCTTCTTTCTGTATTGTCTACACTACCAATTCAGCTCATTTTGCACATTCCATGTTGGTAGTTTTAAACCTACCAAGAAGTAGACTTACGTATTATAACTGAGTAGCAGAGATAAACATTTCCAAAACGTTGATTTCTCAGAGGACAAGAAGACAGCATAAATGACTTCACGCTAAAAGGTGTTTTGCTCCAATAAACAATTTACAACACTATTTCAATCTCCAAGCTTACTTTTTTCACACTTGCATTTTCTTTTTCTGCAATTCCATTGATAAAATTAGGAATTATTTCTGGCCTCAAATTAAAAGCTTTGGCAATGACGCTGAGATCCTGTGTGTGTATACACCCAAGTGAACTTTCTTGAAGGATTTCGATATTTCTTCCTGTTGTAGAATTGCTCTGATCGCCATCCAGCGTAACGTGCGCAAATTCCTGCAGCTCCGCTACTGGGGATGGTGGAAGCTCTACAACAAAGTAAGTGGAGGGAGTCTAGGACTCAGCCGCTTTCTGTAGTGTCAGTTTGGGACAGAACCCCTCCAGCTTTCCTCTTTCTGATGTCCTGCCCTTCAGGTGAAGCCTCTGCTGAATGTGGCACGGCAGGAGGATGAGATGAAGGCCAAGGAGGAAGAGCTGCGCAGTGCAATGGAGAAGACCCAGGAGATGGTCAACAGGATCAAGGAGCTGGAAGAGAAGTTGGCCACCCTCTCCCAGGAGAAGAATGACCTTTCGTTGACTCTGATAGCGGTGCGTCCTGCTCCACAAAGAGCCATTTGGCACAAATGGTCTTGAAGATGCTAAGTTATCCAACAACCTAGCCATTTCTTAAAATCCCTGTGGTACTGGACTATGACTAATTCACCTCAATTTGAACATTCAACACTTATCTGTACACCCTGTTTTCAATTTGTTATGAAATTCTAAATACAAGTTTATATGCACCTGTGTGTAACTATTACTTTTGTAACTTGTTCGAACACATCTAACAAATTGGTTATGCAAGATGTACCTTTTCTAAATCCACTTTGAATGTTCGCTGACCCTTTACTTTAGTTCTAATATTTTTTTCTAATACTTCACAGGTAATAGAAGTTGTATGTACTGTATTACTCTACCTGCCAGACCTATTTGTCTATAGTCATAATTATTGGCCAATAAAATACTGTGTTAGGTGTGTAGTTGTTCACAGCAGCTTTTCTCACGCATTTCCAAGGCTTTATTCCTAACCCTTCCTGTTTTAACTCTCTCAGGATCACAAATTCTATATATATACTGTGTATGTTATGAACAGATAATCAGTTTCCTCTCTGTGAACATTAGAAAATAAATGGTAATTGGAATAATAGTTCACTCTGGGGTTTTTAAGTCCTCCGCTGTCAAAGCTTAACTCTTGCCCATGTCTCATTCTCTCTACATCCCCTGCCTGCAGGAACAAGAGACACTGGCAGACGCAGAAGAGCGTTGCACCCAACTGATGAAGTCGAAGATCAGTATGGAGAGCCAGATCCAGGAGATGAAGGAGCAGCTGGAAGAAGAAGAGAGTACAGCCAGTAGCCTTGGGGCCCATAAGCGCAAGCTGGAGGGAGAGCTCAACGACCTCAAGAGGGACCTGGAGGGGCTTGAGTCCACTCTTGCCAAGACCGAGAAAGAGAAACAGGTAAGATCACCTTCAGGAAGGGCCATCTCTCTCTTAGACTGAGCAGAGAAACGGTTTGGATTGTTTCTCTTTAATTTGGACAGGGAGGACAGGGAGGTTCAGTCTGTGGGGGATCAGTAAAAACAGGAGAATCAAATATTTGTCCCCATCCTCAGAAAATGAACTACATTTCAAAACATCTTAAAAGGGGTCATAATAAATTATTCCATAATTCCAAGAGTAGTACAATTAGTATTAATTAAGGCACAATTTAATATTTACCTGACAATTATAATGTTAAAAAGGTTTGTTCAAAAGACTAAGACAAATATGATCATTTAAAAACATCACATAACAAATACAAACACCACACAGAAAATTATGACATAGTTTTAAGATGATTATGTGTCATATGTTCTAAAACACAAATATATTATGCATAAAAATACTTATAATTTTGTAATACAATATTGTAAGGGACAGAAAAATAAGGGAGGTTTTTTATTTGTAGTATGGTAAAAATAAATGTGGGCATAAAAAAAACAGGAGGGAAACTGTAGCCAATATATATTACCAGTTCTTCACCCCAAATGAGGGGTAACAAAACATCCCCAAAACATCAACATTTTGTATACAGTCATGGCAATTCCACACCTGAAATGCTGAGTAACAGAATACTATTGCAATCATGTGTACTCACTGTGGATAAATAGTATTCCATAATTCTGAATTGTGTATCCATTGAGGATGATTCTCATCTTGTTCTTTCCCAGGCTCTGGACCACAAAGTGCGCACCCTTACTGGAGACCTGGGCCAAAGAGATGACAGTATAGCCAAACTCCAGAAGGAAAAGAGAGCTCTCGAGGAGCTGCATCAGGTGAGGCCTGCTTCAGTGTTCTAGAACAGCTTCCTGTCTGACAGAAAACAAGACTGAACCTGTACTGAAAAACACAAAACAATAAATATATTTTTGGGTGCCTCCTGGAAAGCTTTATACATGAAATTAAACTACATTTGTTAGCATACACCCATGCTAAAAATCACACAAAATTAAATAAAAATATTGAATATATGAATATATATTCCTGATATAATATAAATCCTGATATATAGAAAGTAGTTGCATACAACGTTTACATTCCCCCCAAAATTCATACTGTCAGTTTAATATAGTAAGTAAAAACAAACATAGGCTTGTTCCTGTTTGCATATAACGATGGTATCTGGATTTTGTTTCCAGAAAACTCTGGATGATCTCCAGGCAGAGGAGGACAAGGTGAACCACCTCACTAAGAGCAACAGCAAACTCAACACCCAGATCCATGAGGTGAGTGAGTTACCAGCAGAGATGGAAAATGAACAGTCAATGCAGCAGATACTGTGGTGTTCCCAGAAGAAAATAGCTGAATGTTCGTATGATGAGACTACCTCTCCTTGATCTTTCAGCTGGAAGACAACTGGGAACAGGAGAAAAAGATCCGTGCTGAGGTGGAGAAAGCACGACGGAAAGCTGAGGGGGATCTGAAAATGACCATTGAAAACCTGAACGAGATGGAGAGAGCCAAGCTCGACCTTGAAGAGGCTGTCAAAAAGTAAGAATGTCACCAGGCTGAGTCACCAGGAGTCATGGAATAACTAGGGGAGCAAATATCTCAAAATGAAGTACAGTATTGCTGAGCTCAAGAATTACAATAAATTATTGTAACATAATTACATGAGATTTGCGTGTCATTTTTGTGCTATTGAGGTCAACTTAATAAAGTATTTGCAGTCAATAATTTACTTACAATAGGTTATAATAGGAAGAAGTAAGTAATACTTATTATATTATTATAATTATAAGTATAATTATATAATTATTAATATAATATTATTATAGAAGTATATAATACTTATTATAATAGGTTATAACAACCTATTATAACCTACATGTGACTTGAGTGTTCTGTATGCAACTGGGTATTTTATTGTTTGTCTCATAGGAGGGATTTTGAGATCAACCACTTGAACTCAAAATGGGAGGACGAGCAGTCTCTCAACTCTACTTTGCAGAGGAAGTTCAAAGAGCACCAGGTACTAAGAAACACATGCAGTCTCGTTACAAGGCAGACAGGAATATCGACACTTGCTTCCAGTTACTAGTTACAACCTTGAAATGAAATCCTTACTTTCTGCTTCTTATGACTTGTACCTGTTTTGTTTGCAGGCTCGTATTGAGGAGCTAGAAGAGGAGCTTGAAGCTGAGAGAGCCATGAGAGCCAAGGTATCTCCATCAAGAGCTCATTGCTGCTGTTCAGAAGTCTGTTGTCATTCCTGAGGTAGTGATTCTTGAAACCATCTTCCTTCCTTTATTGAAACAGGTAGAGAAGCAACGTTCTGACTTGTCTCGTGACCTGGAGGACATCAGTGACAGGCTGGAGGAAGCAGGGGGTGCTACAGTTGCTCAGGTGAATCAGTAAATCCTTTTAGAAATTATGTCACTCCTCAAGTTGCTCCGGGTGAGTAACAGTGTTGAGAATTGACATCTGCAACATGATGAGGATAGTTACACAGGTTTACCCTTTTAAGACATAGCTAAGTCATTGCTATTATTTGTGATACTAACTGGAGGATTTCTGGTCAATGATCCCCAGATTGAGCAGAACAGGAAGAGGGAAGGAGAGCTGCTTAAGCTTCGCCGGGAGCTGGAGGAGGCAGCTCTGCAGTCTGAAGCCACAGCCTCTGCTCTGCGCAAGAAACATGCCGACTCCATGGCAGAGCTTTCTGAGCATGTGGAGAACCTGCAAAGGGTGAAGGCCAAGCTGGAGAAGGACAAGCAGGTCATGAAGGCTGAGATCGATGACCTCAGTGCCAATGTGGAGACTATCCAGAAGGCCAAGGTAAAGAAGGTTGAGTTTAGAGCTCTGTAGGTTTCAAATGAGAGGAAGCCCATCTGGCCTGTATGGTAGCTAGTATCTTATTGATCCAAGAATCTCTTTCCATCATTTCTCAATAGGCACTATTTTACATCTGATTGAATGTTTGTTTTGTCGATGTCTGTTCATAACAGTTGTAGTAAAGATGTTTATGTGAAGGACCTTTTCTCACATTCAAACATTTGTACTGAGACCTAATGTTTTGTATCAAAATCTAAAATTGCCAAGTGGTACTCACAGGACATTAGAGAGAGTCAGCAGCAACTGTTTCTCTGTGCAGCTGAACGGAGAAGCCCATGTTCGCAAACTGGAGGACAGTCTGGCAGAAGCCAACGCCAGACTGACAGAGATGGAGAGGAACCAAACGGAGCTGAATGCCTTCAAAACCAGGATCTCTTGTGAGAAATCTTGTACATTTTATTGTGCCCCCTCTCCATTGACAAATTCATAATACAAGAAATTGGCGAATAAAGTGATCTTACTCCAGGCCTGTTGTCCACATATCTAGATAGTGGATATACAGAATTGCTACAAAACAGGGATAGGGAGGGTTTTAGTTGTTAAAAGAAGTTAAATTATAGTGAAATATTTTTTCTAACAATAGAGAACCATGTACTGGAGATGGGTTGGAGATGGGTCGATACATCTTCTTCCACCCCTCTTGTTACAGTATATAGGTGGGCGTCATTTTACCAATTCACTTCGGATCTCTCTTTATGAAGTATAATACATGGAGACATGAGCTGCAAGTATGGTTATCATTGCTGACCAATACAAATGTCAGAGATATGTTTTTCAATCATCCTGGTCTTGCTCTCTCCTGCTGTGCAGCTGAGAACAGCGAACTGAGCCGGGAACTGGAGGAGACGCAGAGCAGGTTGAACCAGGTCCTGCGTGTAAAGACCACCCTGACCTCCCAGACCGACGAACTGAAGAGGCAGGTGGATGAGGAGTCCAAGGTGAGCTGTCACTGTGAATTGGCCTTCAAACTATACATGGAACTTAAGGATTCTTGACTTGAAAATATTCTATTCTATTATCTAGAGAAGTACCGAATTGCGCCCTTCTCCTCTCTCCCCAGTCTCGCAGCGCCGCAGTGGTTGGTCTGGCCAACGCCCGCCATGATCTGGACCTGATGAAGGAGCAGCTGGAGGAGGAGCAGGAGAGCAAAGCAGAGATGCAGCGGCTCATCTCCAAACTGAACTCTGAGGTCACGACCTGGAGGACCAAGTATGAGACTGATGCTATCCAGAAGACAGAGGAGCTAGAGGAGACCAAGTGAGTTGTTCCTTAATCCAGAGATGAGACAGGCATCTGCTCTGAGTCAAGGGATTTTATGCATATTACATTTCACTATTGTTGGATATTTACAGTAGCAAATTTCTACTAGTTGGAATTTCTGATATAACATAATATGTCTCCAGTAAGACATATTTGAGGTGTAATTTGAAAGTTACTGTTTACAATAAGGAAAATAACTATGAATAACTTTGATTCACACATGAATCATCCACCCATAACATTTAAAATAACTATGTATAATATTTATATTTCAACTGTTTTCTTGTAAAGCCAAGGGACAATTGAGTTATTAATCAGTATATACAACAGTTAAAGCCCAAAAGCAGAACCCCTTTAAGGCCGATTTCACTCTACAATGATTTGTATGAAACACAGCTGACCTTGATGTTTACAGTGAATTCACTTATGATGGAGTAAAGGAAACACCCAAACAGTAGTGGGTTTCAGGAACAGGTTTCCAGCCACTTGGTTGAGACCCAAACTCTGAGCACCCAACACATCAAGTTCCCTTTGGGATAAAAAAAGTCTTATCTTTAACAAACATCTGGATAAAATTTTATATTCACTTAGACACTTAACTAACAAAGAGGCAGGACAGGCCGAATGAGCCCCCTCTCGTTTGCAGACCTTTCTTATGTTCTAACTGGTATAAATCCCAGCTGGCCGTGATGTTCTTTGCTCAGGCGCAAGCTGGCAGCTCGGCTCCAGGAAGCAGAGGAGGCGGCAGAGGCAGCGCAGGCCCGAGCGGCCAGCCTGGAGAAGGCCAAGCAGAGACTGCAGGGAGAGGTGGAGGACCTCACCATCGAACTGGAGAAGGTGCTAGACACTCACTCACGGATACGTTAGTGGAAAGAAAAAATGTAGACATAAACCATTCAATCATAACATGTCCCTGTTTTTCATTGTAGTCCAATGCCGCAGTTGCTGCCCTGGACAAGAAACAGCGCACCTTCGACAAGATGATTGCTGAGTGGAGCCAGAAGTGTGAGGAGCTGCAGCTGGAGCTGGACAACTCCCAGAAGGAGTGCCGCTCCTACATGACTGAGGTCTTCAAAATGAAGACGGCTTATGAAGAGTCACTGGATCACCTGGAGACTGTCAAAAAGGAGAACAAGACCTTGCATGGCAAGCACACTAAAATTAGAGAAGATCTGAAAATTAATTCTGCTATGCTTATTTATGAAGTACATGGAGATTTTTATCTGGGTCACACACTCGGTATATATAAATTATTAAGGATCATAAACATGTAAGGAACTTGAATATCTTGCATGGTGAGCATAAGATTTACTACATCTGCACTTAGACGTAATATCACATAAGCTGCTTATGAACACAGCAAGGTTTTTTTTAAGCAAACCATACAGGGTAAAGTGTAAGACACACAGTGCATGAAATTTTCTCAGATCAATTTAGGTCTAGAGGAATAAACAAAGCCACACATTTTGGCAGTTGAATAACAGGATGCTCCTATTTAACCTACAGAGGAGATTAAAGACCTCGTGGAGCAGCTGACTGAGGGTGGGAGGAGTGTCCATGAGCTGCAGAAGATCAAGAAAAAGCTGGAGATTGAGAAAGATGAGTTGCAGGTGGCTTTGGAAGAGGCTGAAGCTTCTCTAGAGGTAATGAGGTCTCTCTAGAGAAAAAGGCTAGAAACATACACAGTGGCAGTTTGTTTTTTACAAGATCCCACTGCATTTTATTAGACCTGGCTAAAAACTGTAAAATTAAATCAATAAATTATTTAGTAACCAAGTACAGTTTGGAAGGATATTTCATTTTGAGTATACAAAGGTTTATTGGACATTATAAATGTATGAAAGCCAGAGGGTACAATGCTTTTTGATTGTCTTATAACTTCAGAGGATCGCTAATTTGTAACATTGGTCTCCAGGTTGAGGAGAGTAAGGTGGTTCGTATCCAGTTGGAGCTGGCTCAGGTGAAAGCTGATATTGACCGAAGAATCCATGAGAAGGAAGAAGAGTTCGAAGTTACTAGGTAAGGTGTTTCACCAGAATTCCTAAAATGTTCCTTGGGGAAAGAGTATCAATTTAACTATATCCTCCCCAAAAAAACTTTTATGAGCTTTGAGAGAGCCAGGTTTATCTGGTGGCAAGTGCTGAATTGTATGCAGATAGCAAAGTAAAAAATTAACTGCACATAGAAATTGAATATGGGCTTGGTCCTCTGTTCTCAATTATTGATTATTTCACATTTGTATGGATCACACAATCACATCACACAAGGATTTTTAAGTCCTTTTCATTATGAAGGAAAAAAGGTTAATGATTTTACCAACAGAAGATCCAGTAAGTAATACTGTTTCCTATCTGTAATGTCTAAAATTTTCAATGGGCTTTCCAGGAAGAACCACCAGCGTGCCATTGAGTCACTACAGGCCAGCCTGGAAGCTGAGGCCAAAGGTCGGGCTGAGGCTCTGCGCCTGAAGAAGAAGATGGAGATGGACCTGAATGAGATGGAAATCCAGTTGGATCACGCCAACAAGAACAACAGTGAGCTGGTCAAAACTCTGAAGAAGATGCAGCAGCAGATCAAGGTAGGAATCTGTAAAAAACACCCTAACTCATCTCAGAGACAGTCCATTTCAATTCACTTTATTCTGAGCTTTACAGCTTCTAGTTTTCATCTTGATGTGTCCATAGGTGTGCATCTATACATTTCTTTGTGATGGTTTCTGTTATAAAAGACAAGGAGATATGTTTCTATTTTCTTATTTATTTGGAGGATGATTCCTCAAGTCCCACAATATTTAGAATAATAAAAATCAGATGTTAACAGTATAGAAGAGCTTCAGTTTATTCCCACAGCAGTAGGCCAGACTGTGGTGATGGTGAAATCTCTGACCTCACCTGACCTGACCTGCTGCAACCTTCCCCCTCTCCCTTCCAGGACATGCAAATGCAGATGGATGAGGATGCTCGCCAGCACGAGGAGCTGAGAGAGCAGTACAACCTGCAGGAGCGGCGGCTCAGCCTTCTTCAGACCGAGCTGGAGGAGGTGCGCAGCGGCCTGGAAGCCTCCGAGCGCTCCCGCAAACTCATTGAGCAGGAGCTGGTTGAGACCACCGAGAGATACAATGAGCTCAATGTGCAGGTAATCACTGCTAATGAAGCCTTGGATGGGAGAGAATTGTACAAATAACATCTTAACCTTACACACAGGTGAATCTATTAATGTACATATCTACTTCTTGATACTAATCACTGCTCTCTGTATAAATTAGTCTTAACACAAGCTTGGATAAGTAGCAGTATGCATTTCTTGCCGTAAGAATATTATTAATAATTGTACTTCCTCAAAGTGTAATTTTCTTTACATTTCCTCAGTTGTGGATTCAATGGATTAAATGCAGTACCATAGCATTGTACTATAGGAGACCTGCCATTAGCATTGTTCTTAATATTGTTTGAAGCAGGACTTTTTCTACAAGGAATGTGTTTTTCTAATATAATGTACTTTTAATATAGTTTTATGTATATTGGTATATTTTAAAGCTAATTTTGGGCTTTAGAATGTTAAAAGAATACACAAGAGAAGCTTAAGAGAATACATAAGAAGAACAAGAAGAGTTCCTGCTTTAAAAAGTCTCTCTCTCCTACAGAACCAGAGCCTGATTATCATAAAACGTAAACTTGAGGCTGACTTTCAGCACATTACCAATGAGAATGAGGAGCTACTGAGTCAATTCCGTGCGGCTGATGAGAGAGCTAAGAAAGCTGTCACTGATGTAAGCCTCTTATTCCATCCCTATGCATATTTCTTTGTAAAAATGTAAATACATTTTAATGTAACTGTATTTGTTGGCAATATGGCCAAATGCATGGCTGTAATATCAATAATGATTTTTAGTGTTTTAATATACTGTATGCTTCACTTTTTCACGCATATTCTTAGGTCTTACATTTTTAATTTCTCAAACCAGATGTTGTGTTCTCCCTCATTTATGTTGATACTGTAGGTAATTTAGCCTAGTATTTATTTTTACATTTAATTTCAAATGCAAAGTAACACTTTTTGTTTGATCGATGTCTGATTTATGTTGAGAAAAGAACAACTGAATTTCCTAGTTTCCTAGTTCCTAGTGTCTGATCAGCTAGGTGTCAGTCTTGAATATATACTGTACAGAGCTGTACTTGTTCTAGGCCACACGCATGGCAGAGGAACTGCGCCAGGAGCAGGATCACTGCATGCACCTGGAGAAGATCAAGAAGACCAACGAGATCACTATCAAGGACCTGCAGTTCAAGATAGAGGAGGCTGAGCAGCTCGCCCTGAAAGCAGGCAAACGCACAATCCAGAAGCTGGAGACCAGGGTAAGCAAATCAATTTGTACATGAAAAGATATCTTTTTTTGTTGATTTGTAGCATGTGCTTTCAAAGGTAAGGTGTGGCATAGAAAGGTTATAACCCTCAAAGGCACAATATTCTACCATTTCTTTTAACAATTTTAGCATGAAAAACTTTTATCTATTATACATATATTGGCTTGAACCTCAGTTTATCCAAAGACAAGTCCAAGACTATGCAGAAGGGGGTCTCCTGCCATCAGACAACAAGGAAAAGGTTTTTTTAGGCCACAAACTATATAGCCAGAGTCGAATGGCTCCAAGGGGGTGTTGAGTTAGGGTCTGTAAACCACTACAGTTAACCATATAATCCTACAGACCCCACAGGCTGATCAGAAGAAATGTGAGACCACAGTGTTGCTTGTTCTGTATTGATACATTTGACATGCAAGACCTTTAATGTAGCAGGTGCTTTTCACTCATTGAGGAGAGAATGCAGGAAGTTGTGAACTGTGGAGATATCACAGAAGATAAGTTCCATATTCTGTGCACCAGAACAAGAGGAGTCTCCACTCCTGCAGGCATACTGATGCCTGAATGGTGCAGACCACAGTATCTGACAGCCCTAGATCTGAGAGTCTATGTTGATCCAGGGTGAGAGACAGGGTTCACATTTCTAATAATTGTTCTGTTGTTTTAATTAAAGTGGTTCAGAATAGCTTTGAAGTATCTTCCCGAGAACCCAATGTCAAGGTCTAATCATAAATTGTGCTCTGCATACTTCTCCAAGACCTGTGTTGCAGAAGGAAAGCATGCACATGGCTTCAATCGGTCTTTATCCATTTGGTACAGATAAAGGACCTGGAAACTGAACTGGATTCAGAGCAGAAGCGCCACGTGGAGACAGTGAAGAATCTGTGCAAGAATGAACGTCGCCTCAAGGAGCTGGTCTTCCAAACAGAGGAGGACCACAAGACCAACCAGCGCATGCAGGAGCTGGTGGAGAAGCTGCAGAACAAGCTGAAGTCTTACAAGAGGCAGATTGAAGAGGCTGTGAGTATCTGACCAAGGAGGCAGGATCTCAGGCCTCTACAAAACTCACACTGCAAAACTGGTATCCATTCTTATTCCTGCCTAAAACACTGAAGCAGTGAAGTGTTATGGATCTGAGGAGTCCTACATTTTTTAAAAAGGAAGTACTGTATGTAATCAAATAAGTAATTGTAATAATCCAGTTAGACAATAATAATCCAGTAATTACAACAGAACAGTGAGTATTTAAATACATGTACACATGTTAAAGGTTGTCTCTTTTGATAGAATGATATATTCTAAAGCCAAAATCAATATACTGTATATTTAAAAGACGGAGTTTGGTGCAGTTGTCTGTAGGTGGTTCTGCAGTAGGTGACTGCTGTTTCTCTGCTGCAGGAAGAACAAGCAAACCAGAGCCTGTCCAAGTACAGGAAGACTGTCCATGAGCTGGATGATGCAGAGGAGAGAGCAGGCATGGCGGAGTCGGCCCTGAACAAGCTGCGCACCAGGAACCGTGCCTCTGTGGGCAAGGGCATCACCTCTGTGGAGATCATCCAGGTGTCCAAGTCCTCCTCCTCCAAGAGTGTCTCCGAGGAATAGGCTCCTGTCCACGCTGGCTGGCAGGTAAGAGCACTTGATAGGATTTATTTTTACTTCTAAGCTCTTTTGCTGGCTTTTCTCTTTGGTCTGTTATTTACTTTAATAACTATTTATCATAATTAAAAGCCTTAGAAGTCTACCATATAAGAAAAAGAGGTAAACACAATTAAATTAACTATCCATTTATCAGTGGATAGAAAAAACTGGATCTTAATCTTAAAAGTTGAATTTTTCGTAAGAATTGAAGATAAGTGGTTAAAAATATTCTCCATTGCCTTTAATTTAGCTGCACTGTGCTGTATTCAATATTTCACAGTTTAAATATTTTGTCTTGTTAACTACTGTACAAAGCTAAATGGAATAAATTAAATGTGTTCATATTTTCTGAATTTGGTACTTTTAAAGCAGTAACAATGATTAATATTGGGCAATTTTCAAAAACAAGTCATACATTTACATTTTTGTTAAATTAATTTTTGTTATGGACTATTTGATACTCCAAACAGTTCGGGGGGAAAAAATATCTCAGTAAACCAAGGGATGGGTGTATTTGTAAACCAATTAGCAAACTGTAAACTTAAGTGCAAGTTATTTTGGTTTAAGGATTAGTGGTCAGTATCACCTATAAACTTTACTAGAATGTGAAGTTACCACCCTCTAGTCCTTCTGAGAAAGGGTGGAGAAAATAAATAATATAAAATATACAGATACTAATGTAATATACAACCACCCTAACAAACAGTAAACCAATATCACTTGTCAAGTTTAAGGATTTACAGTCTGTCAGTGGGTGAGCGTCAACTCACTATGCTGTTTGTGAACTAGCTAATACAGAGTAGCTAGGACTGTAGTTGTGGCTCCATGCACCTTCTGTGGGGTTCCAGAAGGGTCTTGTAATTTAATTGTATTAACCAGATGACAATAAAATCATTCAATAGTATTCTGCATCGGTAGTAAGGGGGTTTCTCTACAGGGCGTCTGCACCTGGTCCATGAGTTGGAGACTGGGTTGTACGCGTTTATATCAAAATAAGGCTGAAACTCGTTCTATGGGTTGGACTACGCATTTACATGCGTTCTGTCAGTTTTCCCTCTCTTTCAATAGTGAAAATGGCGATTGGTGGTATATTGGTGAGTTTGATTACGATGTCTTAGGCAATCAGTCTTGTTCAGAGGGGTTGAACAATGTTAGCCGTTACTATTAGCCAGACAGGAAAATCCTTTGTACTGCATTTCATAGAGACAAACTACCAACGGTATGCCTGGCTAACAGCCAGCCCTTGATTGAAAAAGTTCTTCTGTTAGGATTACCTGCTTTTCAGCTGTGATTATGGGGCATGAAATCAGAAGGGTTTCGATAATTTGAGCTGTTCGACAAAGGCGACTAAATTACACTGGGGCACTTGAAAACGCTTATAAAAAGGAAATGAGTTCGATGCAACAGGATTGATCTTGCACTGGATGAACAGAGGAAAACTGATTTTGACATGCACAATGCTATAGTTCGAAGAAACAGGGACACTCTCAAGAGCCATGGTATTTTTTCAAGTCCATGATGTCACTAACAACAAAACCACTGCTGCAATCTCAGAGAAGATTTTGATATTTTGGGGGAATGTGACTATAAAGCTAATTAGCTGCCCAGAGCGCCTTCTTTTCAAAATCCCCTAAGTAAGTCACCTGCTGGATGAGATCTGTGAAGAAATGAAGACTATCCTGTCTGGCCCCAACACAATGGAACTTCACATGGGGACTCGTCTGCACTGTTCCTTTTGAGATTCTCCAAAACAAAAGCCGGGACGTCTAATTTCTGTGGTGCGATGAAGAATGAGAGGATAATCTCCTTTCCTATGAGGAATCTGAGAGAGAGACCAGTGTGTCTAGCTGGAGGAGGAATCCCAAAGAAGACATGTGCAGACACTACCACAGCTGGACAGTGATCACAGACTATTCTAATGCAAATCAGGTGTTTCCTTTTTTGCTTTATTGGATCCTCAACATTTCAACTCCTACAGGATGTTCCCTGGCATTGGGGAGATGCCCGAGATAATGGTGATGTACTCTATGGCAGATTGTGCAGGGAAGAGCCCAGGTGACCTTCTTCTTCTCCTTCAGATGAAGGAACTTACTAAGAGCCTGTCCTTGCTCTACTCCCTGACATACCTGGTTGACTGGTCAACTGCCTCCATTGAGCAGAGCTTCTCTGCTCTGAAAAGAATAAAGGCTTATGTGAGAAACTTGACAGGACAAACCAGGTTGTCAATTTTGGCACTCTTTGTGATCGAAGGGGATCTTCTCATCCAACTCAAGAGAAAAGACACATTTTACAATCAAGTGATTGAGCATTTCATTGTTAAGGAGAGGAGAATGGACTTCATTTTTAAGTAACCCAGATCTGGTGAGTGTTATGGTTTATTATCAAATGTTGCCTAATGTTATGAAATAGAATGCTTATAAGGGTGATCTTTTGTTTAGCAATGTAGGCTATTTAATTGTTATTGTTTATAGGAATGAACCTTGAAGTTCTACTAGTTGGCAGCAGGATGTGTTAGAAAGAAATGTGAGTGCTTCAATTTGGGTTGAAGACTGTTTCAAATTTATTTTGTGCCGATGTTGCTACCAGCTGATAAAATAATGTTGATTTCTGGACTTAAGGTTGACTGGCTGCCTGCCTGTGGCTTATTTTGCATACATAGCTCAAGGAATACACAAGTGAAACATTTGTAAAGCACCACAGTTGTTGTATTTGATTTGGCTGTTGTCTCTTGTGGCATTGTTTTGTCCTGCCCTGTTGTGGTTTTCCATTTGGCACAGTGAGTACAATAAATGGCCACACTAAGTGTGTGTGTACGGGCATGTGTCCGCTATAAAGTACTCCCCTTCTCTTGAATCACGCAACCTCCCCGGAAGGGGAGTATTTTTCCACCAACAGTCCCGGAGGGGTTTGGACCCGCGTAAGGCGTTTTTTTTCTTTTTGCCTGTCCCGTCACATAACTTCACCGGACCAGGCACAACATTTTTTTCAAATACTAAGTTTTTTATTTTGTTTTGGCCTTACGCACCCCGTTAAACAGGGTCAGTCCAGTCTGGTCACCGCTGTGCTTCTTTTTTCCAGACAGGACCTCGTTAAATAGGCTAAGCCCAGCCTATAGGTCGCGATGCACACCGTTACACCTTTCTTTTGCTTTTTGTATCATTTTTCACCCTTTTTGTGTTATTTTTGGTCCCTGGTAACCTCACACGTTGACTTTTTACCAGTGCTCGCCGTGGCTCCTCTCACTCCCACATTGTCACAACTATAATTACACAAAAACACAACCCTGTTAAACCCAATCTGTGGCATCATCAACCAGGATCACTGTGATTTAAAAGGGCATCGAATAGAATTTCTGCAAGACTGATATAGTAACTTCACCAAAGGAACCTGTTTTATGTGTTGGCCTTTTAGGCTCATTACAATGCATGAACTGAAACCTACAGTAGCTGATCACCACAATTGCAACTAACACACGGACTAAACAAATGCGGTTTGGTTGGCTAAATCTGACCAGTGGGCTATGTGCTGGACATCTCTGGTCTAGAAGATGTAAAGAATGCTTCAACATACATTTCTAAGTTCCTTTTTCACATACTTACCAATAATAAAGATCCCTGTGGTACTCCTCTAATTACATTACTGCAATCAGAGCATTCACTTCTTATTTATACTCAATGTATTCTGTCCATTTTAAATTTCAAACATATGTATTACCTTGAATAGATTCAAATGGGGATGGGGAGCTGTGTCAGTGTGCACGTTTGAAAGAATAAGTCATGTTTATTTTCTCTGTGATATTAAGAGGTTGCTTTCTGAGAAAGTCATTATCTTGGCTCAAAACCTAAACCTAATTACAGTAGGCACAGCTGCACTGAATATGTCTTTACCACTCAGAGGGAGTGGAATTCCAAGAGAGAAAAGGAGCCACCAGGATACATATTATGTCGAATTTGCCACTCCTCTAGACTAAGAAGTTAAATAAACTTGTTTTAAGCTAAAAAGCTTCAGTCTAGGCTCACCAGGCTGCAGCCTAGAATGAAAGAGTGAGTTCCATGGGAGAGTTCTAACTAGTGGAGGACTGGGCTGATTACAGGCTTCTAGGAACTGGTAAAGGAGTTTTGAGAAACATTAAGGTTAGACTGTATTTCCATGGACAATGTGAATTAAATGTGGTGCTGAGGAACAGTATTGGCTTAATGTTGGGAGGTGGAGCAGGGACTCCAAGTAGCAGGGCATCACTTTGCTAGGTAGCAGTATATATTTTCTTCACAACTGAGAGACAGGAATTAACATGGCACAAGTTAAGGTTCACAAACAGTTCCTACCTGGACGATCTGTAATCTGGGTTTGACCACTGTAACCACTAAAACTGTTTTCTAGCCAGTTACAGTCTAATACGGTAACAGTCTAGTTACGGTTCCCTTCAATTTTGCCTACAGTATATCAAAGTAATTGTAGGGAATAGAGGAGGTATATTTTGTTTTATCTTTTATAAATAACTCAAAACATCTGTCATTTAAAGACACTTTATATTTTATATATATATATAAAATATGAATATATATTTTATAAATATATATTGTATTGTTGTAAAACTCTTTGGTGTTGCATAAATGTTTAAATACTGTACATTTGGCTGGCATGTGATTTACTCTTAAGTTAGAACAGCAATTTTAGGTTTATTTTTCTTCATCTTTCCAATGTCACCTGCGCAGCAATTCTCTTGATTTTCAAGCATAAAAGCATAAAAGGGGGGCAGTCTTTTAGACTGATCAGAATCTACCCTAAACAGCATTTCTACAGATCTATTTCTGAATCCCTAATTAAATGATTTAATTTAACCTTTTTTTCCCTTTCCTTTACTATTTTTCAAAAGCAGCATTTAAACTTTGTGTATCCTACAATTTCTTCTAACTTTTACCAGTTTTGCCTTAAATTGGAGACTCAGGCATGCTTTTCACATTAATCTATATCCACATCACTCAATATGAAATATCCAAAATCTATGTACTTTGTTGTTCTATGAACATACTTGAATAAATATGACACGTTTCTTCTGATTCTCATGATATTCATAATAACTCTTGTCTTACTTAGAGATTTTCTTTATTATGATCAAAATATATTATATCTTTTGGTAGGAATGTAAATAAAATAATGAAATATTTCACCCATAACACTAATGGCAGCCTTGCTAGAGCATAATTAATGAACTCTGCAAATCCAAGAGAAACATGAGCATTCTGGAATGTTAACAAAACTTTTCCAGTGCACAACTGATGTTCTAATCTATTTTCTTAATCTTTTCAGGGTGAAATGCACAACTACCCACTCCCTTTCCCATGTGGACTGTTCCCAAGCAAAAAGCAAGACAGCTAGAAGACACTCCAAGTCTTATAAAGACTTGAAGAAGAATCCAGTTTACTGAAGTTTTGTCTTGTCCTGCTTGTTGTGTAGACTTGTGTCATAATGATGGGATTGGATTGGGAAATGCTGCACTTTCATATCAAGGATGGAAAGTGCACCACTGTATATCACCCTGCTACTGAATGTGCATGAATGCACTGTTTCAAAGTCTTAAAAGTAAATGTCTTAAAGCATAGTTCTAATAAAGCAAAGCAATGAGCAAAGCAAAGCATTGTGTTTTTGAGCCTTAATTGCAAGCTAACAGAGATGAAACTTTCTTTCCACAGTGATTTTGTTTGAAGTCCATTTCCTCCAAGGGCATTTTTTACAGCAGTTGTTGTTGCTACTAATTTGCCTCTGATACTCTTTTAAACAAAAGAAATTTACATTTTGTTTGCCTTATGATCATTATGATCATTAGAGTAGTTACAGAGGAACCAGAAAGGTAAAGACAGAAAGGTTAACTGTATTTAATTTATTTTAGAGGAACAGCACAGCTGTTTCTCGTCTCCAAAATACAGCTCAAAAGTTTAATCAAATGCCAATTACAATGAAAAGAGATGATGATTATAAAGGAACAGTGTATTTGGTGTTAACGTGCCAGGCTGTGGAAATGATGGAACTGATCCAAGATCAGAACCCTGCTCACTTATCAGAGATGAACCAGGGAAAAAATGCTGCAATGGTGAAACTGTGGTGGAGGAAGGTGTGCCAGAATGCCCACTGTGCCATGTGTAACCAAGGGGCATTTATGTATATGGAAACACAGTTGGGAAATTAGAATTTGAACTCCTCCCAAACTTATGTTAAATACCATTTCAGAATCTCACTCAAACTCCAAAAATGACAAAACAAGCCACTGAATATAAAGGCATTGTGTACTTAATACTTTAGTGATAACTCACATGGCTAATGACCAGTGCTGTTACAACCCCACAAAAAATATCCAAAATACCAAAGCAAATTTCAAACATGGAGCTAAGAGTGAATTGATTCAGCTGCAAATTTACGCAGAAAGGGAGCAGAATGTTTGTGTAGTATGGAAGGAATGAAAAGTGCATAAGATGCAAGCTTGAGCTTGTTTGATTGAATACATTCAAATATGAGGTGTTCCAGAGGAACGCTCATCAAGAAATAAGTGAATGAGAAGCACTTATCACGTTGTGAGGGAATGCAAGACAGAGAAAAAGTTGCAGCACTATCTGCAGCCAGAACTCTGTGGTGGATAGCAGAAGAACATCCTGGACACAGAAGTAAGAAGAGAGCAGTTGCATGTTGAAATTTTATGGACTGGATAGGAAGGACTGAAGGACATATTCCAAGCAGAACCCCCCAAAGAAGATGAAATATCAGCTTCTTTTGCAGATGAAAGTTTTGGGAGAGCAAAGAGTTGAGAGCCAACACCACACCAGTTGGACACCAATCAAGGGGGGGTTAAGGGGTGGGTAGAAAACCATTTACCATAGCAATCAGAGCCATGCTGGCACCGGAGACAGCAAGGACTATAAATTAGGAGGCCCAGATTTAGTGCACATTGACACCGGGTGCTGGCACCCATAGGGCAGAGTGTATGTCAGCAACAGGGTGGGCTCCTGCAGAGGCTGTGAAAAGAAGGAATGTATAAAGGTAAAGAAACAAAAACAACAAAGATATCCTGGAGCCACAGGTGCAGTGAGTTGTGCAACCAGAAATAAAACATAAGGGGGATAGAAAGCAAAGCAAAGGGAGACTGCAGGAAAGGAGAGAAAGAGGAAGCAGCCATGGTTGTTTGGGTATTCCAGGAAGTGGTGACTTCAGGAGAACTTGAAGAAGCAGGATAATTCATAGCAGGTACAGGGAAGAGGAGAGGTTGAGGTTCGATAGCTGCTAGTGCCAGACTGCACTTGGAATAAGCAAACAATGGTCAGATCTCTGAGTCTGGCAGTGCTAGGAAGGGTGACGAGCACAAGAGGATGATAAGGCAGGATCCAAGCAATTAGTGCAGGACAGCACAGAAGTAATAAAGCTAAACTCTAGCAATGCACAGTGCAAGAGACCCATCCATCACTGAGTAGAGTAAACATCAAGTGTTAAGAAAAGATTCATGCAGATTTGTGGACAGCCAGTGAGTGTTTACATAGTATGTAAGAGAGTAGAAAGCATAATTATTAACTGACCTTCTGAACAGCTGGTAAATAACACCATGTCTGGTAAAAAAATAAATATAAAAGGGTATAGAAACAATGAAAAGGTCAGTCAGAAATGGTGATAGACTCAAGTGCTTACTCCAACAAAAGAATTTATGTAGATTTTCCAATCAAAGATAATAGATTTCCAGAGTTAAATGAAGAATTATATTTCACTCCATAAATTTAATCATGTTTTTAAATGTTTTGTAAGTTTTTATGTTTGAGTGTCTACATTTTTACATTTTATATTTTCTTACAATTAATAAGGCTACATAGATATTAATAAAAAAATAACCAATGATTTAAGTCTAAAGAGATAATTATTCAAGTGTTTAATAGATTAATAGCTGTATCTTGAATATAGTACATACCCTAATGAACGCAATGTTAGATGTAAAGCATTGGTAAATTGCTGTCTTTTGAGGTAATGTAACTTTTGTAATATACATATTTAAACATTTGTGATACTCTATTTGTCCTATTAATAAAGATTTTAACATGAAAATAATACCCTGGAGGTTTAGGGCATATATAGGTCCTATTTTAAGAACCTCTTAAAAATCATGAATTGAGATACAGGTTTTCTACTACACAGTTTTAATTAAATTGAGATTTATTTTAATAATTACATTTAAAAAATTGGAGGAATGCTAAATTGAAACTGTGAACTGTTTCTATTATATTGTCTGGGGGGATATTGTTTTTCAGCCTGAATCTCGCTTCTACAACGAAGTAACTAATTTTACAGGTGTCTGTGATAGAAATAGAAAAAAATCTGAGAATCGCCTCTTGAATCTAAAAGGTAACACATCAAAAAATGCTATTGATGATTTGAGAGGCATAAAAGGAATGTTTTTTTAAAGCACACACAGGTAGCAACACACACTACATTGTATTTAGGAAACACTGTATTATAGAAAACCTATAAAGCACAGCGAGCGACTTAAGACCAATTCTAGAAGTCCCGAATATTTGCAATGTGCACAATAAAGTGGCCAGTAAGCACGAGCGTTCAGATGCCACAGGCTAAACAAAGACACATAGAAGCACAAGTGCAGTAGAAACAGGTGCAATAAAAATAAACAAAGCCACCTTTTTTAGGGAAGTGCATGTGCAATTACGATGAATAAAATAAATTGTACTCCTCTGGAAACAAGCTTCACACAACGCGAAAGACAACACAATGGAAGACAGTTTCATACAAAGCAAATGTGTTTAACGTAACAAAATATTGCAAAAATAAATAAAAAATATAATGTCATACCTCATGATCATCTTCTGTTGAATAAAGCGTTGCGCAAGCAGTAAGATTCTGAAATTCCTTCTGTTTTGAACAGTTGTGTGCTACACCTATTACACCGATATAACTCGTGCATTTGACTGGTCTAAGAAATATAGCTTTGTATACAGATTATATAGTTTAATTTATATGTTATTAATTCTTTATGTACAGTATTCTGAACCGCAAAATTCGTGATGCCATATTTTGTACTGTATATACTGTATTTACTGTATCTGTTGGTTGCAAACGTTTAAGCGTTTTGTTACATTCATAAAATGAAGTACAGATGTAAAGTAGTTCAATTCGCACACCTTGGAAAAAGTAATAGCTAATATTGCCTAAAATGAAATTGGATGACTTTGTACGCTATTGTTATCCGTAGTTTGATTGCAATGTCGCCGAATTCCTTCACAAAATACCCAGGTGCGTTTATATTTTCTATTGAATAACGCAGAAAGTGGCAGAAGTGTTTCTTCTCCTGGACTTTCGTCTGTTTCAAGGATGATAGTCGAACATAATGCTCATAACAAATTATACACAATAAAAAAGAAAATGCATCTTCAGAAAAATGAGCATTTCCAAATTAAGTGTTTGTTATCCAATTTGAAAATAATGCATTAAATTTATTTTTTATCATTATAAAAGTACAATAAAAGATCTAAAAAAACATTTCAGCAGAATTTGTCATTTCACGTTGAAACAAGTTTATAAAACCTAGAGATTAAAATCGAGTAATGTTAATCATGTAGCTGAAATCGCATTTACAGTATACAGAAGAAAAGGTCGTGGTACTGTACATCGAATGAAGACACCGCCAGTGATATTTCAGCGTTGACTTATCCACCTGCGACTTTTTTGTTCATTCGAAAACCTAAAATATTTTATTTCGCAAATACATAAACATTATTTTTTAAAAGCGAGTCATGCGCGTGTACATCTACGTGTAAAAAGCCGCATTTTAAACGCTGTTCTCCTGCCCAAGTAGTAGTATCACAATATAAGGCTTTGCATAACGACGTCTACTGTGTGTTCACTCAATCAACGCCTGGCACTTGATAGCTTTAACAGCGGCAGCCTAGAAAAACATCCTCCCTTTGGGCGCTGAAATTTCATACCCTAGATCTATTAAGGAGCCAATTTTAGCAGTTCCACAGCTCGGCACTAATTAAGATGTAGAGGGTGCGGACATTTTTAATGCTTCTCATTCTGCGAAGTGGATTCAAGAACGTTTACAATGGCATTATATTCATTCATTTAATAATACTTTTGCTAGTTACCCATATAGTATACACTTGACAATAACCCACAGCTTTATAAGATGCTTATGTGCGTAAGTTATCCCCCTTTTTAATTTGAAGATGCCTTAGTTCAATCAATGCGGTAATGTTTTAGCCTGCACTAATAAAAATATGTTCCGAATGAAGTCTTTCGAGTTTTAAAGCACAATAGTGATGTAAACTTGAAAGGACTTATGGTAAATTTATTCCTCTGCATCTTGTTTTAGCACACCAGAATATGTTGGTTATTCTCACTGTCTCCTCAGGGAGGCCTGTGGCATCCTCCTTCAGGGAAAGAGAGAAACAGCTGAGAATGGGATTTGAGCTCCTGTCTCATCCACAAAGCGTGAACCGAGCAGCTAAGACATCTAAATGATTATTTGATTTATAACATTAAGTGTCAAACAGGCACCGTTTATTCTGTGGAAAACACAATTTTATGGTTTCAAAGCACACAAAACGTTATACTTCATTAGGATATTCACACTTTCCAAAGGTGCTGAAAGCTTGGAAAAGGCTATTTAAAATATATTACAAGCATATCATTGGCTGTAATAAGTGGCCAATTAAACAATTTGTGATTAACAATTTAAGAACCATGACAACAATTATGATATAGAGAAGCTACTGACATAGATTGCAGTGTATATGACAATAAACTATTTTTAGAATTTTTAAATCATAGTACTTCCATCTAATGAGAATATGTGTATCATTTTAAAATGATGTTTCTTGAAACGTGCAAGCTTAGAAAATTCTTAAATGATTTTTTTAAAGTATCTTGGCACACATGGTGGCCAAAGCAGAAGATAAGACATCTTTAGCTTCCCAAAAAGGGCAAAAGAAGACTGAAGAATTCCCCAAACACCAGGCCATCAATGGAACCTCTCAGGACCAGTGCTGCCACTTGAGCCTTTTGGTAATGACGTCTTTAATAGTTACTGCTTAATCAGGCGTTCCAAAAGGTCATATATAAAGGATCCCCCACGACTGCCGGCAGCATCATCTAGCCCTCTCTTTCTCTTGTCTTCCTCTGGTGAGTATTCAGATAAATCAGCTGCATATATGCTTTGAATTTATTCTCCCTTTATCCCTTTAAGAAGAAGATAATTTAGATTAGGAAATTATAGTACAATACAGAACGGTTTTGCAGTTAAGGTGGCATATAGGTTTAAAGCCTTCAGTAAAGGTATGTTATGAGCATTAAGAGTTTACACGAAGTCTCCACTTGTGTTTTCTACTATTGTGTTGTTGGTGCAGCTCAAGCTGGGTGAGAAGAAAACCAACTGTGTCTAATCCATAGCATTTACCAAAGAAACCTTAATGACTCATTATTAATTATCTAAATTATTTTTTTTTAAATTAATGCAGTTTGCCTAGTACCGTGTACATGAGTATTTTACTGTATGTCACAGCAGAAGAACATATCCCCTGTAGTACAGTCTTGGAAGAGTTATGGTCTGTAGTAATTAGCATAATTTAAGTCTTAGCAATGGAATTATTGAGTTGAGAAAAGCACCACCTGGCAGTTCCATGCTTTTGAACTGTTTTTGTCAATTTTCTTTGCAGCCTCACACCGGGAGGTATCCTGAATTCTCTTTTCTGCTTCTTCTGCTTTCGGAGAGTTACTCACCATGCCAGGAGGTTATAAAGGAGAGTGTGGGGACGATGTGGACCCTATGCCTTTCCTGACTCCCTCTGAGCAGGAGAAGCTGGATGCCATGAGCAAGCCCTACGACATCAAGAAGTCCTGCTGGGTGAAGGACGAAAAGGAAGCTTTCATCGCAGCAGAGATCCAGGCAGAAAAGGGTGATCAAGTCACTGTGAAGACCGTCAAGAACACTGTAAGGAGCAGATAGAGCCAACAGGGTACAGGTCCAATGTACAGGCCTGTCACAAAATAGGTTTGCATGCAAAGATATTGGGTAGTTCTAAGGGAAGAACTAACAAGTTTTCCAGCATTAATAATTGTAGGTTACCAACGCAAGGATTTTGTGTTTTGTGTCTGAAAGTGGGAGGGGGAAACAGAAACATCAGAAAACACCTATATGTTCCTTCTGCAATTAATACATCAAATACTTATACTTCTTCAAATCCACTCCATCCACCTCTGAAGTGCTGCACCTACTTGTACCTGAGTTATACACAGCAGGCCCACTGCACAGCAGATACTATGGAATACTATTGTAATTTCCTGTGCTTTTTCTTCCAGACTCTCACCTTGAAAAAGGATGATTTACAGCAGATGAATCCTCCCAAGTTCTTCCAGGCTAATGACATGGCTAACTTGACCTTCTTGAATGAAGCCAGTGTCTTGGAGAACCTGCGCTCGCGTTACGTCACTATGAGAATCTATGTAAGTCCTGAGCCTCAGGGAGCCCTGTTCAAATGTACACAGTAAAGACCTTAGTACTAATGTACCCAATACAATTTTAGAACCTCTTCAATATGCAGAACATTGATGATTTTTTCTAAAATGTTTTCATTAAATTGAAAATGAACAAAACAGGGAGAGTGTATAATATGCATCATATCCCCTATTCCAAAGTATGAAATTTTAATTTAATGTAATTTAGCTGGACATATGCTCAAGTGCATAGCAAAGCCAAGAGGCAAATCTTTTTCTCTTAATGTTAACATGTAAAAGAAATTAATAATATAATTTTGCAATGCAATATTCTACCCTTACAATGAACAAGTCCATTTCTTTTGAAATCTTTTTAATATTGCTATGTTGCCTGAGAAAACTCTTTTCTATTCAGTATGAAATATGAAGAAGGGAAACAAATATATTTAAATCAACCTTTCCACCTTTTTAATACAATCTCCACCCAAACAAATTAATATCTGTTGACTGTAAATGTGACTTGTTTTCTTTCAGACGTATTCGGGGTTGTTTTGCGTGACCATCAACCCTTACAGGTGGCTGCCCATCTACGGGTCAAAAGTTGCCCTGATGTTCAAGGGAAAGAAGCGCAATGAAGTGCCTCCCCATCTCTTCTCCATCTCTGACAATGCCTATCATGACATGATGATGGGTAAGTCAACACATCACAGCGGGTGTGGTACTCAGAAATACACTGAGGAATGTTAAATGAATATAATACACAATTATGTATGGACAACAGAAACACATAACACATCTATTGCAGTGTTGTTTGCTGTTGTCAGGGGAACAATATGTAAATGAAGTGCAGAAAATTTAATGGAGAGAGAGATAAAAGAGAGCAGGTATGAAAGAAAGTAATACAGTATGCTCAGAGAGAAAGCTGGAGATTAAGGAATAAAATCTTATTTCTAGTGGGGAGCTTATAAATAGGGGGTGAAGTTGAAGTATCAGCAGCAATTATTAATATTGAAAAAGCTTATTGGGGCCAACACTGAGCGCATGAACCTTAGAATCAGCTACTGTAGGTCCCAGCCATGTGTAAACAGCAAGTGTCTGTGTACAGTCCCTTACAACCCTCTAAGGGAGGAAGAAAATAAACAAAAGCCCAAATAGTTTGTACTGATTCGTTGGCATTTTTTTTTTGTCCACCACAGAGCATGAAAACCAGTCTATGCTGATCACGTAAGTCTATGCAATGCTTTTTTGAATTTTAGATAAAGGGTTAGACCTGTTACACATTGCTTTTTAACAACCTAATTCCTGATATCCACAGTTAATGAGCCTCATTTGAAATGTTTTGTTCTTGTCTTTAACATACTTCTTATATTTAAATGCCTCTTTGTCTTTTCCCAGCATTTAAGATATCTTTTACTTTTCTTAAATGTATCAATTCACAAAATAATGTGGTATAGTCTTAAGTATTTTAAGCAAAATGCAATGGCAACATTATATATGGATCAGAAAGTTAAATGGAACTTAATCTGAATAAACTGTTATAAATCCCAGTGATGGATGGGATGAACTCAACTTTTATACTTATGAAGGCTAAAACTATTTAATAATTTATACATCTCTATTTGTAGAGTAGGGTTTTCTGCAAAAACATTCAGAAAACATTAGAAAAATTTCCTCTCAGTAACACAGACAGAGAGATATCTTCCAATCATTTATGAAATGCTCTTCATAGTAAGGAATGTCCTACACATTATACAACTGAAAAAGGTTACATTTAAGAGAAATGTAACTTATTTCTGTCTTAGGTTAACCTCTGATTTTCATACATCTTTTATAACGTCAGTATGTTATTCTGTGTGAATTTATTGTAGCAATAAAACAGAGATCCCATAATATCTATAATTCGGTCATAATGCCATTAAAGGATGATACTCTGAAATGAGTGATTCTGAGATTGTACTACAGTTAGAATGACAAAAGTCTGACACTCTCCCCTCTCCCCAGTGGAGAATCTGGTGCTGGCAAGACTGAGAACACCAAGAAGGTCATCCAGTACTTTGCCAACCTTGGTGCAACCGGAGGAAAACCGTCCTCAGATTCCAAGGTAAATCTACTGCAGCAGGATGTGGGTCATTCAAGTACAGTATCTGCACTTCAGAGAGGCAGAGTGGGACGAGCCCGCTGAGGAACAGAGACCAGCTATTGCTGGCGTTAATCTTCTGGGGAAACATGTTCTGTGATTTGTTTTAAATACAGCAGTGTATTTGTCCCACCACTGACCATATTGGAGTAACTGACCCTTAATTTAAAATGTAAAGCTCTTGGTTACAGGATATGGAAACCACACTAAAGTAATAGATGTCTCAGTGTGGACTCAATGTGGAGATACTTTGTTACCAATTCCAGAATTGTTTTTTGTACATTTTCACAGATATCAGTGTTTTGTCAATTTCGTAACTCAGTATGTGCAGATAAAATGTTTTAATCTCACTACAATCTTCCATTTTAAGGACTATGCCACCTGAACAAGGGTTCTTTCACTGTATTAACTGGCGGGACAATCTTTGATCTGTGTTTGACACAGGGCTCCCTGGAAGATCAAATCATCCAGGCCAACCCTGTGCTGGAGGCTTTCGGTAACGCCAAAACCACCAGGAACAACAACTCCTCCCGATTCGTAAGTCTCTTAATTATCACTTGTGGTGCAAGTAAATTACTCTCGCCGGATGAAATGTAGTGAATTTTTATTCATTCATGAGCTGATTTTATTTTCCTTGTAGCTCTATTATAAATACAACTTGATCCCCATATCTCCAATGCTTATGCATTAATCAAACCTTACGAATCTTCTATTGCACATGGTGTATTTAAAAGACCCCTACACGTCCTAATAGTGATTAATTACTAGAGATGTTAAATTAGGCTTTGACTACCATTTCAAATGTTTGTAGTCAAATGACTTTGACTATAATTTCTATGTTGTTTATTGTATGAAAAACAACAGGTGATTTTTTTATTTCACATGTGCTTTCCAGGGTAAATTCATTCGAATCCACTTTGGGCCCACAGCTAAGCTGGCTGGTGCTGATATTGAAAGCTGTAAGTAAATACTTTCTGTTGGAAGGAATAGGTTCTATTAAAAAATCTCAAATTAATTATACATCAGTATTGAACTTTATGAATATTTTTTCTTTAATTAAAAGCTGTGGTGAATAAAACAATTTTGACATAGAAAAACTTGCACATAGATGCCAGTTTTTATCCCAGAAGTACATCTAACCACCTGTTTTCCACCACTCACTTGTAAACAAAGATTTGAAAAGCTGCTTCCAATATCTGTCACTCCTGAATGAAGATCCTGAATCCAGGGTAATCTTAGAAAATCTTCAAAATTTAACATGTTTTCCACAACCATTTTATTTTTGAGAATATTAATAATTTCATTGAGTTCAGTCAAATTAGGTTCTTCTCAGAATGGGGAGCTGCACACCTTCACGTGACCTTAACAGGAGTTTGTTTGTTCCTGCAGACCTGCTGGAGAAGTCTCGTGTTATTTCTCAACAAGCTGCGGAACGTGGCTATCACATCTTCTACCAACTCCTGTCAGGGAAGTTGCCGGAAATTCTTGGTACGTTTAAACATTCTAAGGATAAATAGCATGGGCAAAGCTACAGAAAGCCTTTGTCTGTTAAAAAGACAATCACATCTAATGGCGAGTGAGGATGGTACTGTCTGTGGGTCAAGATTTTATGTGATTGTTTATGATGAGCTCTTTCATATTCAAGAACCAAATTCTGGAGTGTTGGCTCTCAGTCCATGAAAGTGAGAATTTCCATTGTAACTGATTATGTGTTGGGAGTTCCATCTGCAGGCTTATGTCTGAGCCATAACCATGTCTGAGCCATAAGGATTAGACCCTTTTTGCTTTTTGAGCAGACTTGTGTATAAACTAATGAAACTATCTGCAATTTCTCCTTCATTTCCATAGGCACTTTTCTTCTACTTACTGGAATTCCTGACAGGCTATTCCTTGCCACTTTAAAGACCAATGCAGCTTATATACTGTAACTTTATTGGTTTGATTAGAACTGAACTAGGTTAACATGCAGTGGTGTTGTGCTGCCATTGAGCTTGTTCTTTGTATTGTCACTCACAGAAATGCTGCTGCTCACTCCTGATCCCCATCAGTATGTCTGGGTCTGCCAGGGTGTGACTGTGGTTGACAACATGGATGATGGAGAAGAACTGCTGCTCACCCATGTAAGTCAGAGCCCAGTGCTGATATTAACAAGGTTCTAGATTGGGTCCTTGTCTGTAGTCTCTGTAAACAGTGTGATTTGTGGGTGCTAGGGTAAGAGAGGCAGATATGAGATAAAATAACATTCGAATTTGAGCAATAGGATAGATGAACACCCTTCATGTTTCTTCATGACTGAGTTTGTAAGATTTAGGGAGAGCTAGGGTAAGGAATCTGGTAGAAGGCCAGGAACATATACTCATGTTGTATTCACTTGCATACATTTCTGGCTTTTCTTTCTATCAATTGGTCTTATGCCATAAATATCTCTATTCCATACCAAGTAAATTTAATCTATCTGAGGCAAAAATGCCCTCATAATAACATCTTTTATCATGTGATATCAATGTACTTTTGTCATTTGACTACCATGTGGAATTTAGGTATTAAAACAATGGTGGGTTATACCTTGTCTATATAAGAGTCATTATTATGCGTATGATAGCTACAATCTGTCATGAATCTTCAGTTAGTTCATTGATTGCTGCTTAGACAAGATAAAGGAGGACATTTTAATCTATACAGATGAACAACCTTTATGTCCCGGTGTCTTACACATGCTGTATATGATAATGTTCTGGCAGGATGCCTTTGATGTATTGGGCTTCACTCAGGAGGAGAAAATGAGTATCTACAAGCTAACTGGTGGCATCATGCACTTTGGCAACATGAAATTCAAGCAGAAGCCAAGAGAAGAACAGGCTGAAGTGGACACCACTGAGGGTAAGATGTAACATATCTGCCGCGTGCCTTTGCGCAGAGCACTGTTCACAAGAACAAAAAAATGTTACTATAAGGGAGGTGACAAAAAAGAGAAGGCTTTTTGATCTGTCTAGATTATTCATTTGCTAGTAGCAACCTGACCCAAGGAAATAGCAAAATAGTGAAATTTGGAAATCGTGGTCTAGAGGCACACATCTATACCCTTGAGCTGATATTTGGTAGGGACTGGGGCGTGAACATGCTTGTCACAAACATCATTATTGGAAGTTTAGGTAATGTAAATCAAAAAGACCCTACCATCTGGAAATACTCTGATCGTAGCAGAATGCCAAGAAGTTCTTCAATAATCCAGGTGTGCATCAGCCATGCAAATTCAGAATGTAGGCAAAAAAGGAAATATGGATACATGTTTTGATCATCCATTACTACCTTGGGATTTGTATACAGTATAGAATGTTAAGAGATACTGTACACTACAACCTCTGAAATGAAATTGTATCATTTTTATACAAGGATTTAGATAGAAAACTTCCAGCGTAATAAATTACATAAACTTCTGATGCAGACAAACTAGAATAAACTGCATTGCTATTGAATGCAATAAAATAAGGTTTAAAATAACTACTGTAATTATACTAAATTGAGTGCACGAAATATCAAATATCAGCACATCAAAATTGGAGATCCCTTCAGCTTTTTTCCTTGGTGGTGCACTTTGTTCATTGTGGGATGAAGTGTAACATCCAAAAGCGGTTATAAATATAGCTAAAACGGCTATAGACTTTTAACAGTCTATTACTAAAACAGTTCTGTTACTAACAAGCAAAAATGGTTTAAGCAGTATGGGGCCTAATATTAGAGGATAACTATTTCAAACTGAACAGTCCTTTAAAAGTGTAGACAATATGGTTGCATGCAAAGAGAGAATACCTTGATTTTAAATGAAAAACTGAAGAAATTGTCTTTGTTCTTGAATATGATGAATGTCCTTCCTCAGTCATAATTCATAATTCGTCCAAAATTAATTCTATAAATATCTGGAACATACAATACATATATATTGTAGTATGCTACTCTGTCTTTCCCTCTAGGTGGGCTTTTGGATCTGGCCATAATTTTCAGTTCTATGATAAAGCATAATGCAGTATGGTATAGCAACCTGGTATTACAGTCTTCCTGTGCAAAAAAAATCTATGATCCCCAGACTCTTGAGGATGTGTTCTAAGATGATGGGACAGCCATTTGAGCAGAGTTTTCAAACTGAGTACTGGTATGATGAGTATGTTGAGACTCTCTGTTAGCATCTCATGTTCAGCAAGAAGAAAATCAATTCATGCCTTCAAATGTATGTTTTTAAGTCCCTCAGTTTAGACGTAACATGAGAAATGGAAAATCTTTTATACCATATTCAATCAAACTGCTCAATCAATAAATGAGTTTGTAATTGATGAGTAATGGTTAAAAGACAAGTGCAATCAATAGATTATGTGAAAAAGTGAAGGGGTAATACATAATTTTATAGGCTTAGTGTAATTCTGGGGGGAAAATTTACAGGGTTCTGGTGTAGTTGCATGGCTTCCTGTAGGAGTATTGTGAAATGAATAGGTGTGGCTAGATGCCTGTAATGAAATGTAATATTTACTTGCACTGCTTGTATGTTTTGTAAGTTTCTGTGAGTATAAAAAAAAGCTGCTTTGATGCAAGAAACAATTCTGTCACAAATTTCATTAGAAGGACTCCTCATTTTACCTCAGTATATTTAAATTGAACTGCTCAAAGTAACTGGTAGTTAAATTGAATGTTGAAAAAGTATAATATTTCTTACAGCATTTTTCCAGAGAACCATTGAAAATTGGATTTTGCTATCCTTTTTTAAAAAAAATGTCATTGATATAAATCCATTGTATACGTTTTTTGAGTTTGAAATCTAACTTAGCGCACAGAAAGCAGGTATGCTAGAAGAATACTGATACCTTGTTTCAAGCACATAACACAAAGAGAAAAACAGATTCATTGTTAACAATTTAGTGGCTTTTAGTAAGGCTGATTTGTGACATCCTATGTAGAAGTTTTTATGCTTTTCTGCCCTCTTTTGCCCTTTGCTGCTGATGTTTTCCTCTTGGATTTCCAATCTGACATCAAGTAAGATGTTAAGCATCAGAAGCAAATTTTTCTATTTCAGTCACTGAAGCTTCTCCCTTAAATATGCTTAGCATCCCCTGTTTACCTATTTTGATAATTTTATCCACCACCTGTATCTTCTATTTGGATCTACTGATAAGATTAAGATAAGATAAGATTAATTTATTTTAGAGTTATGTTTGAGATGCATATCACATTCTCCAATATCACATTCTCTGTTTGATCCTTTCTGTCATCCTCAGTGGCTGACAAAGTTGCCCACCTCATGGCAATCAACTCTGGGGAACTCCAGAAGGGCATTACCAGGCCACGTGTGAAGGTGGGGAATGAGTTTGTAACCAAGGGGCAGAACCAAGACCAGTGCAACTACTCCATTGGTGCCCTGGCCAAAGCCGTCTATGACAAAATGTTCAAATGGATGGTTGCCAGAATTAACAAAACCTTGGACACCAAGATGCAGCGCCAGTATTTCATTGGAGTTCTGGACATTGCTGGCTTTGAGATCTTTGAGGTAAACAAATAATCCATTTCTATCCCTTCTATCACAAAAATATAGAATTTTACTGAAAGAGATATTTAAATTGGTTTTGGTTGCAGCACTTAAACATTAACACAGTCTGGGTCAAAGTAACAGTTTTAAGAAAACCAAAAGCTCTGGAGTATAAAAATTCCTGAATTAAATCCATGAATTTCACAGTTATTGCCTATTTCTTCACAGTTCAACAGCTTCGAGCAGCTCTGCATCAACTTCACAAATGAGAAACTGCAACAGTTTTTCAATCACCACATGTTCGTGCTGGAGCAGGAAGAGTACAAGAAGGAAGGAATCGACTGGGTCTTCATTGACTTTGGTCTGGACCTGCAAGCCTGCATTGAGCTGCTGGAGAAGGTGAGATAAGGGAGGAATGATTATATGCCTTTACATACACCATGTTTCAGTAATTTGAGCTGTGTGGGTTGAAGTGTTTTGAGTTCATAGTCTCATTGTCCTTTTGCAGCCCATGGGGATCTTCTCAATCCTAGAGGAGCAGTGTGTGTTCCCCAAGGCCACTGATGCTACCTTTAAGGCTGCCCTGTATGACAATCATCTGGGCAAGTCCAACAACTTCCTGAAGCCTAAAGGAGGGAAGAAAGGCCCAGAAGCTCACTTTGAGCTGGTCCACTATGCTGGCACTGTGAGTTTGTAAACCTCAAAATGAAATCTGATTAAGTCTGTGTCACCATTTCATTTTGGATTATAGCCATTACATCAGTTTTCGATGTCTTTCCTTTCAAATGTCAGAATTAACTGATCTTGCTCCCTTTACTTCATTGTTAAGGTTGGGTACAATATCACAGGCTGGCTTGAGAAGAACAAGGATCCACTGAACGAGACTGTGGTGGGCCTGTTCCAGAAGTCATCTATGAACCTTCTGGCTGCTCTCTTCAAGGAGGAGGAGCAACCTGCAGGGACCAAGAAGCAGAAGAAGGGTTCATCCTTTCAGACTGTTTCTGCTTTCTACAGGGTATTCAGCCATCTCTGTGCTCCAGACTGTTCCTGTTCTGATATTCTGCAAATGATAAAGACAGAATATTTTTAAATTCACCCCATAGGGGATCAGACTTTGACAAAGCACATACATTAACCTAAAAAAGCAAAGTGAGTTCTGTCTACTCTCAGCACTGTTTTGTTTTAAGATAATTTGGTTCCAAGTGGCATTAAAAAAATGCACGTTTTTGGTATTGAGGAGAGTTCAATAAGCCTTTAATATTTTTAATCTCCATTTTCAAACAGGAGCAGCTGAACAAGCTGATGACCACGCTGCACAGTACTGCCCCTCACTTTGTCCGCTGTATTGTACCTAATGAGTTCAAGCAGTCAGGTAAGATACAGCACAGCTAAACACAGTGCAGATCTTCAATATGAAAGGATACCTCTGAGTATCATAGGGTTCATACATTGAGCAATCTTGTACATTCACTTTTATACTACAGAATGAATACTTTAAAGTGTAAATGAGTCAAAAATATGTGTTCAATAATCAAAATGTATGAGGATCATTATTTTCACAACTCACAGACAACATGAAAGGATACCTCTGTGTATCGTAGGGCTGATACATTCCACAATCTTGTAAGTTCTCTTATATCATTGAGTTTTATACTCCAGAATAGGTACTTTTAAAATGCTACACAAAAATACGAAAAATAAACACAAAAGTTCACTTTTCCAAACATATAATAGGTTTATTTCTTAAATAAAGCTGAAAATGTGACCCTGGCAGCTCTGTGCAGGGATGCTACCTGACCATGTCCCTGTCTTCACCCAGGGGTTTGTGATGCCTTCCTGATTCTGCACCAGCTGGCCTGTAACGGTGTGCTGGAGGGAATCCGCATCTGCAGAAAGGGCTTCCCCAACAGGCTGCAGTACCCGGAGTTCAAGCAGAGGTCATTCTGGCAGTCATTGTGTATTTCCTACTGGGGCTGGTGCTTACCTGAAGAAAAAGGAGTGACTGAACTCTGAGTAGAATGTTGGGCAATAGCTCAAATACAACACAACCCCCTCCCACCTTAAATTGTAAACTACTTTGTATGCAAATCAGGATTTATATATTCAAGATTTTTATTTAATTTTATGTAATACTTTAGTGGGGCGTTAGCATGGGGGGTGAATTGTTGTCCAATTTCTTTTCATTAGCTGATTTTGTCATGATCTTTGTCAGTCAAAGAACAAGATAAATCCATTAGTGTGAGTGAAAACATTCCTATTTTATCCCTGTAGTCACATATAGATATGTACAGTAATTTCGATTCTCTTCACAATAGAGTAAGCTAAGCTAAATAGCAGGTTGCTTTTGTTATTATGTAGAAATCAGGAAAGGTCAGATGCTGTACATTTCAGTATCTAACCTTTATTTTTTGCAGAATAACTACACAAGTATTCTAATTTCCTGACACCATTTTTACTAGTGTGTATATTTTGCTGTTACAGGTATTATATTCTGAACCCCAACGTCATCCCTAAGGGATTTGTGGACAACAAGAAAGCCTCAGAGCTGATCCTGGGCTCTGTGGGCCTGGATGACATGGAGTACAGGATTGGGCACACTAAGGTGAGACTGGAGACAGAGTGAACAGATAAAATGTCAACAAAGCTGAGGCCCGCATTTAATCAAGTCTTTGCCGGTTGGCACCTCAAGGAGTACATTTTCACATGCTTAGTTCCTCTTGTTTTTCTGTCTCTTCGCAAAGTCTCTAACAGTAAAGACTATGCATTAAACGCTAATATTAAAGAGAATGGGCTTTTTTTTCACTTAATTCAAAACTTTGTCATATAAATAAAACATAGAGTTTTTACGTTTTTGAAATAAAGAAGAAAATTGCTTTCAGAAGATTTTAGGTCTTACATAATCTTTGCAAATTCATCCTAATGAAATACTGAATTTATTAAATTAAGGTTGGCATGTTATCTTAACTTTCATTCTAATTTTTTTAGAGGATGGGCAAGTTTAAACGTCTTTAAGACAAAGCACTCAGGAATCCATATTTTCCCCTCTAATGTGAAAGGTTTTCTTCCGTGCTGGAGTCCTGGCCAAGCTTGAGGACATGAGAGACGAGCGTCTGGCGAAGATCATGACCATGCTTCAGGCCCGACTCCGTGGTGTCTTCATGAGAATTGAGTTCAAGAAGATGCTTGAAAGAAGGTCAGTGCTGACAATATTCTTTGGCATGACTGTTTACTGCACAGTTAAATCTCAAGATTTAAATGCAGAGAGTATTTTTAATTATCCATATGAAACTGACACCATATCCTGAAAGTGTTCTCTAGGTTGAGGTTTCTTGCAGAGACACATGAAGAGATGTGACAGTAGAATCGTCTGAGAGGTCCTTCTTGCTATAATTTTACACAACCACATCACACAAACAACATTTGTGTATTCGCATGTTCCATGCAGCACTGCTATTGTTGGTACTGTATATTGACATAAAAAGTATATGTATATATCCATATATTCCATCAGGGGAGGCACAGTGGTGCAGTAGCCACTGCATCACAGCACTAGGGCCCTGGGTTTGTTTTGGAGCTGCGGTGCTATCTGCATGGAGCTTGTATATTCACCTCGTGTTCGTGGGGGTTTCCTCGGGGTGCTCCAGTAACTGTGCCTCCCACGGTCCAATGACATACTTGTAGATAAAATGGTGTCTGGGAAAACTAGTCCTTGTGTGAGTGTGAGTGTGTGTGTCTGCATGTCAGCCTTGTTATCCTGTCCAGAGTGCACACTGTCTTGCACCTGCTGCTGCTGCGATAGACTCCAGTTCTCCTTCCACCCTGTACTAGATAAAGCAGTTAGAAAATGGATAGATACATACTTTAAGAAAATTTAGGAGAGATGTTCAGCCTCAGGTTAAATATTTTAGCAATGATACTAAGTTATTGTGTGTATACACCAAGCTGAATGTTCTTGATGGATGTCTTGTTGTAGAATTGCTCTGATCGCCATCCAGCGTAACGTGCGCAAATTCCTGCAGCTCCGCTACTGGGGATGGTGGAAGCTCTACAACAAAGTAAGTGAAGGGAGTCTAGGACTCAGCCGCCTTCTGTAGTGTCAGTGTGGGACAGAACCCCTCAAGCTTCCCTATTTCTGATGTCCTGCCCTTCAGGTGAAGCCTCTGCTGAATGTGGCACGGCAGGAGGATGAGATGAAGGCCAAGGAGGAAGAGCTGCGCAGTGCAATGGAGAAGACCCAGGAGATGGTCAACAGGATCAAGGAGCTGGAAGAGAAGTTGGCCACCCTCTCCCAGGAGAAGAATGACCTCGCTTTGGCTCTGGCAGCTGTGTGTACTATTCCATAAGACTTAAAGCAGAGCTTAAAAGTGGTTAGGCATTTACTAGATCACAGCAGATTTTCTCACCCTCCTCCAAGGTCTTATTGATAAACGTTTCTGTCTTAACTTTCTCAAAATCACATTTTATTTTATATTATGAATAGATAGTCAGTTTCCTCACTGGCAACAGTGGAATGGTAATTGGAATGGTAATTCCACCCTGAGGTTTTTAAGTCCTCTGCTGTTAAAGCTTAACTCCTGCCCATGTCTCATTCTCTCTACATCCCCTGCCTGCAGGATCAAGAGACACTGGCAGACGCAGAAGAGCGCTGCACCCAACTGATGAAAACAAAAATAAACATGGAGAGCCAGATCCAGGAGATGAAGGAGCAGCTGGAAGAAGAAGAGAGTACAGCCAGTAGCCTTGGGGCCCATAAGCGCAAGCTGGAGGGGGAGCTCAACGACCTCAAGAGGGACCTGGAGGGGCTTGAGTCCACTCTCGCCAAGACCGAGAAAGAGAAACAGGTAAGATCACCTTCTGTCCTTCAGGAAGGGCCATCTCTCTCTTAGACTGAGCAGAGAAACGGTTTGGATTGTTTTTCTTTAATTTGGACAGGGAGGTTCAATACGTATAGATTTTAGTATTGCACACACTTTGTCTTCATCCTCAGAAAATGTACTAAATTTCAAAATATTTGAAAAGAGGTTATAATAAACTATTCCATAATTCTAAGAGTAGTACTATCAGTATTATTGTAGGTATAATTTAAAATTTACCTGGCAATTACAATGTGGAAAAGTTTTTAAAAAAACTGATACAAACATGGTAAATTAAACAGGACCTTCACACAGAAATAAACCAAAGTTTTAACTTGATTCAGTATCCAGAAATGTAAAATAAAAATAAATTAACACAAATTCTTCTTTAAACCTTACACAAAGCGGAATGAGCTTTCTCTAGTTGTGAACGGTATATTGTTCTACTATAAAATCACTTAGAAGATTAGAAAATGGAATTGACTCATGAAAGAGTCCCCTGCCAATTTTGAACTATAGCTGGAATTCACATATTCTTGTGCACTGCTTTGAAAGTTTATTTAGAAGGTTTCCTTCTTGAAGGTTCACCACCAATACAAATTATATAACCGTTTTCCAACTTCCCAGTTTGTACTACTCTGAAAGTAATGTTTGTTCTCTATTTCTTAATCTATTGCTTTGGTTTTATTATGCATTTTGTACGCAGAATAGACCTACGCAAAAACAGCCAGAGATTAAGAACATTCTGAATCATGTATCCAATAAGCATGATTCTCATCTTGTTCTTCCGCAGGCTCTGGACCACAAAGTGCATAACCTGACTGGAGACCTGGGCCAAAGAGATGACAGTATAGCCAAACTCCAGAAGGAAAAGAGAGCTCTCGAGGAGTTGCATCAGGTGAGGCCTGCTTCAATGTTCTAGAACTGCTTCCTGCCTGACAGAAAACAAGGTTTGTTCCTGTTTACATATACAGTAATGATGCGGTATTTGCATTTTGTTTCCAGAAAACTCTGGATGATCTCCAGGCAGAGGAGGACAAGGTGAACCACCTCACTAAGAACAACAGCAAACTCAACACCCAGATCCATGAGGTGAGTGAGTTACCAGCAGAGATGGAAAATGAACAGTCAATGCAGCAGATACTGTGGTGCTCCCAGAAGAAAATAGCTGAACGTTCGTATGATGAGACTACCTCTCCTTGATCTTTCAGCTTGAAGACAACTGGGAACAAGAGAAGAAGATCCGTGGTGAGGTGGAGAAAGCACGACGGAAAGCTGAGGGGGATCTGAAAATGACCATTGAAAACCTGAACGAGATGGAGAGAGCCAAGCTCGACCTTGAAGAGGCTGTCAAAAAGTAAGAATGTCATCAGGCTGAGTCACCAGGAGTCAAGGAGCATTGGGGAACAAGTAACTCTGCAGAGCTAAAGATGAATTACATAGGTTTTGTGTGTTATCCCTGTGCTATTGAGATGAACTTACTGTAATTAGCAATTTGAGGGCAATAATTTAAAGTGTTACTTCTTACATTATAATATTATTACCCACTGTACATCTCTTCACTTCCTCATGTGACATTAGTGTGTGACATTGGGTATTTTGATGTTTGTCTTATAGGAGGGATTTTGAGATCAACCACTTGAACTCAAAATGGGAGGACGAGCAGTCTCTCAACTCTACTTTGCAGAGGAAGCTCAAAGAGCACCAGGTACTAAGAAACACATGCAGTCTCGTTACAAGGCAGACAGGAATATCAGCCAATGAAAGTCATTCAACTTTACAGCTGTCTGGTTTTTCCTTGCAATTAATTTTTATAGTGAAGGCAGCTGTTCCCGACCCCAGGCCATCTTCTCATAAAGCCTGGAAAGCTATTAAGATAGACCTCTCAGCACTCAGGGTTCTCTATTTTCTCAAGAGCGTTTTCATCAAAATATCAGTCTATGTATACACCTTACATAAGCAGTCTCAATTGAGTCCAATAGCATTCAACTTATTATTTTTATTATATTAATAATAATAATATTTTATAATTATATTATCATATTATTATTTAAATAAACTCTGAAGTTCTGCATGTTTGTATAGTTAAGCCATCTTCTCAACTTAAAAAGTCATATGAATCATAATACTGCAGGAGGTTCTTGACTAAATTTTGCTGAGCTGCTTGAGTCTGTTTAAGGGTGACAGCAGTTCCCCACCTATAATATGAATCCACTTTCTTCCAGTTTCCAGTTACAAGATAGAAGTTACAACCTTGTCTGCAAACTTCTAAAGATTTGTGCTTGGTTGATTTGCAGGCTCGTATTGAGGAGCTAGAAGAGGAGCTTGAAGCTGAGAGAGCCATGAGAGCCAAGGTATCTCCATCAAGAGCTCAGTGCTGCTGTTCAGAAGTCTGTTGTCATTCCTGAGGTAGTGATTCTGTAACCATCTTCCTTCCTTTATTGAAACAGGTAGAGAAGCAACGTTCTGACTTGTCTCGTGACCTGGAGGACATCAGTGACAGGCTGGAGGAAGCAGGGGGTGCTACAGTTGCTCAGGTGCATCAGTTAATCCTTTTATAAATTGTCCTTCAAGTTTACCTACTTAGTCATGGCTATGTCATCATTATTATTTTCTCAGACATACATTTATGGCCCTAAAACAGTTCATTTTTCATCTATATGCTGACTAATTTTATTGTATTGATTAAAGGAATTATTGGAATTCTGAGCACTGTAGCCACAGCCTTAATATATAGTGAATATTACAAGATGCAACTTGTCTCAGACATACTGCAGTTCATAGCGCACAGTGATTCAGTCAGAAGGATTTGGTGTGATACTAACTGGAGGATTTCTGGTCAATGATCCCCAGATTGAGCAGAACAGGAAGAGGGAAGCAGAGCTGCTTAAGCTTCGCCGGGAGCTAGAGGAGGCAGCTCTGCAGTCTGAAGCCACAGCCTCCGCTCTGCGCAAGAAACATGCCGACTCCATGGCAGAGCTCTCTGAGCATGTGGAGAACCTGCAAAGGGTGAAGGCCAAGCTGGAGAAGGACAAGCAGGTCATGAAGGCTGAGATTGATGACCTCAGTGCCAACGTGGAGACTATCCAGAAGGCCAAGGTAAAGAGTTTAGAGCTCTGTAGGTTTCAAATGAGAGGAAGCCCATCTGGCCTGTATGGTAGCTAGTATCTTATTGATCCAAGAATCTCTTTCCATCATTTCTCAATATGCACTATTTAACATCTGATTGAATTATGTTTAGTCGATGTCTGTTCATAACAGTTGTAGTCAAGATGTTTATGTGAAGGACCTTTTCTCACATTCAAACATTTCAAACATTTGTACTGAGACCTAATGTTTTGTATCAAAATCTAAAATTGCCAAGTGGTATTCAAAGGACATTAGAGAGAGTCAGCAGCAACTGTTTCTCTGTGCAGCTGAACGGAGAAGCCCATGTTCGCAAACTGGAGGACAGTCTGGCAGAAGCCAACGCCAGACTGGCAGAAGTGGAGAGGAACCAAACGGAGCTGAATGCCATCAAAACCAGGATCTCTGGTGAGAAATCTTGTACATTTTGTTGTGCCTCCTCTCCATTACTCAAGGCCTACATATGTCCACATATGTAGATACAGTATATATATAGTATTTCTACAAAACAGGGGTAGGAAGGGTGTTGCTTTTTAACAAAAGTTAAATTATAGTGAAATATTTATTCTAAATAATAGTCATGCACTGTGTTGAAGATGGGTTGTAAAACTATATCTCTCCTTCCACCCCTCCTGCTACAGTGTATAGGTTAGTGTCATTTCACCATATCACTTCGGATCTCTCTTTATGAAGTATAGTACATGGAGACATGAGCTGCAAGTATGGTTATCATTGCTGACCAATACAAATGTCAGAGATATGTTTTTCAATCATCCTGGTCCTGCTCTCTCCTGCTGTGCAGCTGAGAACAGTGAACTGAGCCGGGAACTGGAGGAGACGCAGAGCAGGTTGAACCAGGTCCTCCGTGTGAAGACCACCCTGACCTCCCAGACCGACGAACTGAAGAGGCAGGTGGATGAGGAGTCCAAGGTGAGCTGTCACTGTGAATTGGCTATACATGGAACTTAAGGATTCTTGACTTGAAAGCATTCTATCTATTCCATTATCTAGAGAACTACCGAATTGCGCCCTTCTCCTCTCTCCCCAGTCTCGCAGCGCCGCAGTGGTTGGTCTGGCCAACGCCCGCCATGATCTGGACCTGATGAAGGAGCAGCTGGAGGAGGAGCAGGAGAGCAAGGCAGAGATGCAGCGGCTCATCTCCAAACTGAACTCTGAGGTCACGACCTGGAGGACCAAGTATGAGACTGATGCTATCCAGAAGACAGAGGAGCTAGAGGAGACCAAGTGAGTTGTTCCTGTGTTTCTCAATCCAGAGATGGGGACAGGTTTCTACTCTGTAAGTCAGTGATTTTATGCATACTATTGTTGGATAGTGAAATGTTGGATATTTACAGTAGCAAACTCACTTTTGTTGGATGTCTTTTAGCAAATTTTTACTAGTTGGAGTTTTCGATATGCTGTAACATAATGTGTCTCCAGTAAGACACATTTGAAATGTAATTTTAAAGTCACTGTTTGCAATGACCATTTTTCAGATGAGATGTTAAACCGAGGTCCTGACTCTCCATGGTCATTAAAGATCCCCGGGCATTTCTCGATTAAAGTAGGGAGTTATCCCAGTGTCTGGGCCAAATTTCCCCCCATGGCCTTTACCATGGCCTCCAAATTGTCCCTATGTATGATTGGCTTGTACTTGCCCTGCAATGGACTGGCGCCCCGTCCAAAGTGCACCCTGCTTTGCGTTTGTTGCTTGCCGGTATGCTCCGGCTTCTTGTGACACTATATGTTATAAAGCGGTTTGGCAAATGACATGACATGTTCGCAATGATGAAAATTACAACTTTAATTCACACATGAATCATCCACAAGTAAGATTAAAATAAATATGAATAATGCACTTGTTACAGCTATCTTTTCTTGTAAGTCCAAGGGAAAATTGAGTTATTAATCAGTATATACTGTACTTCAGTTAAAGCCCAAAATCTGAACCCCTTTAAGGCCAATTTTCTCTCTACAACGATTTGTATTAAACACAGCTGGCCTTGATGTTTACAGTGAATTCACTTATGATGGAGAAAAGGAAACACTTCTTTACCCAAACAGTAGTGGGTTTCAGGAACAGATTTCCCAGCCACTTGGTTGAGACCCAAACTCTGGGCGCCTTTAACAAACATCTGGATAACATTTTATATTCACTTAGACACTTAACTAACAAAGAGGCAGAACAGGCCAAATGAGCCCCCTCTTGTTTGCAGACCTTTCTTATGTTGTTACTGGTATAAATCCCAGTGATGTTCTTTGCTCAGGCGCAAGCTGGCAGCTCGGCTCCAGGAAGCAGAGGAGGCGGCAGAGGCAGCGCAGGCCCGAGCGGCCAGCCTGGAGAAGGCCAAGCAGAGACTGCAGGGAGAGGTGGAAGACCTCACTATTGAACTGGAGAAGGTGTGTCCCTGCAAAATGAAATCCTGAGGATTTTGTTTGTGAGAAGAATGGTTGATACCTTTCCCGGCACTTCACATTAGTTTTAATGAACAATGTTGTCACAATAGCCGGTTCTGACTCCGTGAAATGCGTAGTTAAGGACCCTATGTGAGACAGTAATCCGGAAGTCACTGGAGAATGACATCAGGGAAGGCACAGTGTGTTAAAACTGGAATGACAGACAGGGGGCAGTGACTGATATGATCCAGTGGATGGGGGGGCACAGGCGAACGAGCCCAAAGGAAGTCCAAAAGGGTAGTTAGGGTGCAGTCCAATATCCAGATGCCGGGAGATCCATCCAAGACGCAGACGATTAAAAACGGGAACAGGGAACTGGTACCAGGAACACAAAAGTTTAAAAGCATAACGGGGCAAGGTGCTACGAGCCCCAGACAGAGGTCAGGTTGCCGAGATGAGCTCTGTGCCCTCAGGCCACTCCTGTGCTGTGTGGTAAGCAGGCTTCCGGGCATCTGTCTTCCAAAGCTGAGCCCAGACCTATGGAGACACCGTTAAATATGGGAAAGAGGATGGGACACAGGTGCAACTATTAAACTAAGAACATTAAAGAAAAGGGTAGGAGCGACCTCTAGAGGAGGGATGACGACCGTTACAATATAGTTTTGGATTACAAAGAGAAAGGCTGGGAAAAATAAGCGTACTTGTTCTTTCTATTAAATTTGCAAAACTCCTAAGCAAATCTGCTGCCACATAAGTTTAGCTGGTTCTCTTACTTACAGTTCCGTACCAATGCACAGAAACCTATGAAAAAACTTACAAGAGAATAATTTTCCTTAGGCCAATGCTGCAGCTGCTGCTCTGGACAAGAAACAGCGCACCTTCGACAAGATGATTGCTGAGTGGAGCCAGAAGTGTGAGGAGCTGCAGCTGGAGCTGGACAACTCCCAGAAGGAGTGCCGCTCCTACATGACTGAGGTCTTCAAACTGAAGACGGCTTATGAAGAGTCACTGGATCACCTGGAGACTGTCAAAAAGGAGAACAAGACCTTGCATGGTGAGTTCGCCGAAATCCAAAACTATGAACTGCCTTCTAACAATGCAAGGTTAGAACAGAAGTGGACCGATCATGTACCATTTTCTCATCTTGCTTAAAGGTGACAAAGTCATGCATGTTGGCAGTTGAATAACAGGATGTTCCTCTTTAACTTGCAGAGGAGATTAAGGACCTCGTGGAGCAGTTGGGTGAGGGTGGAAAGAGTGTCCATGAGCTGCAGAAGATCAAGAAAAAGCTGGAGATTGAGAAAGATGAGTTGCAGGTGGCTTTGGAAGAGGCTGAAGCTTCTCTAGAGGTAATGAGGCCTTTCTGGAGAGAAAGGCTACAGACATACACAGTACCAGTTTGTTTTTAAGAGATTCCAGTACATTTTATTAGAACTGGCTACAAAATGTAAAATTAAATTAATGTAATAAAAATTAAGTAACAATAAAAAAATGTGAAGCATACTTGAAGTTGAACAGATTTATAGAATTGTTTATTACACATTGTATATTTATGTATGTAGAGGGTTTTTGAATATGTCATTATTTTCTAGCTGACTTTAAGACATCAGTAGGCAAGCTATGCCAATTTTAAATGGTCCTGTTGGTCACCAGGTTGAGGAGAGTAAGGTGGTTCGTATCCAGTTGGAGCTGGCTCAGGTGAAGGCTGATATTGACCGAAGAATCCATGAGAAGGAAGAAGAGTTCGAAGTTACTAGGTAAGGTGCTTCACCAGAATTCCTAGAATGTTCCTTGGGGAAAGAGCATCAATTTAACTATATCCTCCTCTAAAAAAACTTTTATGAGCTTTGAGAGAACCAAGCTTATTTAATGGCAAGTGCTGAATTGTATCCAGATAGCAAAGTAAAAAATGAACTGCACATAGAAATTGAATATGGGCTTGGTCCTCTGAGTTCTCAATTATTGATTATCTCACATTTGAATGGATCACACAATCACATCACACAAGGATTTTTAAGTCCTTTTCATTATGAAGAAAAAAATTGTTCATGATTTTACCAACAGAGGATCCAGTAAGTAGTACTGTTTCCTATCTGTAATGTTTGAAATTTTCCATGGGCTCTCCAGGAAGAACCACCAGCGTGCCATTGAGTCCCTGCAGGCCAGCCTGGAAGCTGAGGCCAAAGGTCGGGCTGAGGCTCTGCGCCTGAAGAAGAAGATGGAGACGGACCTGAATGAGATGGAAATCCAGTTGGATCACGCCAACAAGAACAACAGTGAGCTGGTCAAAACTCTGAAGAAGATGCAGCAGCAGATCAAGGTAGGCATCTCTAACAAACAACCCTAACTCATCTCAGAGACAGTCCAGTCCAATGCACTTTACAAATATTCTGAGCTTCACAGCTTCCAGTTTTCATCTTGATGTGTCTACAGGTGTGCATCTATACATTTCTTTGTGATAGTTTCTGTTATAAAAGACAAGGAGATATGTTTCTACTCCTGTATTTTCACAAAGGAGGCTTTCTTATTTATTTGGGGGATGTCTCTTAAGTCTCACAATATTTAGAATAATAAAAATCAGATGTTAACAGTATAGAAGAGCTTCAGTTTATTCCCACAGCAGTAGCCCAGACTGTGGTGATGGTGAAATCTCTGACCTCACCTGACCTGACCTGCTGCAACCTTCCCCCTCTCCCTTCCAGGACATGCAAATGCAGATGGATGAGGACGCTCGCCAGCACGAGGAGCTGAGAGAGCAGTACAACCTGCAGGAGCGGCGGCTCAGCCTTCTTCAGACCGAGCTGGAGGAGGTGCGCAGCGGCCTGGAAGCCTCCGAGCGCTCCCGCAAACTCATTGAGCAGGAGCTGGTTGAGACCACCGAGAGACACAATGAGCTCAATGTGCAGGTAATTGCTGCTAATTAATAATAATAATAATAATTGCTTACACTGTATAACTGATATGATTTTATCTTAGTCACACTGTCACTGAAACAATGTTGAAGAAGGCTTGTGGTGTGGGGGGGTTATTTAATAATAATAATTACTTACACTTATGTAGCGCTTTTCTTGACACTCAAAGTGCTTTACAGTTAATAGGGACTCCCCTCCACCACCAATGTGCAGCATCCACCTGGATGATGCGACGGCAGCCATTGAGCACCAGAACGCTCACCACACATCAGCTATCAGTGGGGAGAAGAGCAGAGTAATGAAGCCAATTCATAGATGGAGATTATTAGGAGGCCATGATTGATCAGAACCAATGGGAAATTTGGCCAGTATGCCACGGTTACACCCCTACACTATTCAAGAAACACCCTGCGATTTTTAAGGACCACAGAGAGCCAGGACCTGAGTTTTATGTCTCATCTGAAGGACGGTGCCTGTTTACTGTATAGTGTTCCCGTCACTATACATGGGTATTAGGTCCCACACGGACCGCAGGGTGAGCACTCCCTGCTGGGCCCACTAACACCTCTTCCAGCAGCAACCTTAGTTTTTCCCAGGAGGTCTCTCATCCAGGTACTGACCAGGCTCACACCTGCTTGGCTTCAGTGGGTTGCCAGTTGTGAGTTGCAGAATGATACAGCTGCTGGCTATAATTAAGCCTTGGATGAGAGCAAATTGTACAAATACAATTGAGAAAATGTTAGAGATTTTCACATAGTTTTTAATTTTTATATGAAAATATGTTTAATATTTAACATAGTTAATATTTGAAACTTTAAAATGTTATTCGATCTTAATCTATGTCCTAATAATAAAGTTAACCTGATGAAACAAATGACACAAAACATGATACTCTTTGAACATTTATTTAGTCTCAAATGAACTTTCAATATGCATGTGTGACAAAGTATGTGATATCACATACTTTGCTTAAAGGAGGCTCCCCTTTAAGCAACTATGAATGCAATTAAATGTTTCCCTTAACCATTATTTACATTGGTTTTGTGGAATTCTGGCTCATTCCTCCTTACAGAAAACCTTTTAGGGCTGCTTGCATGGATAAGTCAAATCAGATTTGACTGACATCATTTTATGTACTGTACTGTATATTGGTACATTTTAATGCTTTGGGGTCTTTAATATGAAAGGAATATGAAAAATTCCCACTTGAAAGACAAATTCCAGAAACGTCTCTCTCTCTACTTCAGAACCAGAGCCTGACTCTCATAAAACGTAAACTGGAGGCTGACTTTCAGCGCATCACCAATGAGAACGAGGAGCTGATCAGTGAATTCCGTGCAGCTGATGAGAGAGCTAAGAAAGCTGTCACTGATGTAAGCTTCTTATTCCATCTCTATGCATCTTTGTAAAACTATAAATACACAGAATAATGTACAATAGGCACCATAAAAGTTCCTTTGATGTGTTGGGAGGTATTCCCAAATGCATGACTGTAATACCAATAGTATTTTTAGTGATAGACTGAGCTAAAGCTCAACGCATACATTTGGAATTCTTTGGGGCATAAAATAATACCCGATAGCTTTTAGGCTGCTTGTAAGCTCGTCACTTCTGTATTCAATTTCTAGTGCAAGTCTACTTGTATTTTTTTTATAAGTTTATTCTATGATGAGAAACCAAAAACTGAATCATAGTTCCTAGTGTCTGATCAGCTAGGTGTCAGTGATGAATATATACTGTAAAGAGCTCTACTTGTTCATTGTCAACTGTTTCACTGCCGAATGACTCTGCTGCTCCCTCTAGGCCACACGCATGGCAGAGGAACTGCGCCAGGAGCAGGATCACTGCATGCACCTGGAGAAGATCAAGAAGACCAACGAGATCACTATCAAGGACCTGCAGTTCAAGATAGAGGAGGCTGAGCAGCTCGCCCTGAAAGCAGGCAAACGCACAATCCAGAAGCTGGAGGCCAGGGTAAGCAAGTCAGTTTGTACTGAAAAGACATGAGAATGTTTTTTTATGCTGTTTGCATCAGTATCTTTTTACGGTAATGTAAGGTAGAGAAAAGTTAATGTTCCAACATTTTCTTTAAGTAAGGTAACAAGGCCATAACAACATTATTTTCCTTTATAAAACTACTAATTTTTATAAACTAGAAATATGCTTCTAAAAAAAATAAAAAAATAGTTTTATGAAGTTATTAGTGCATCCATACAGAATTTTAATGATGCTCTAGTTATTCAAATGTATTTTGTGCTAGAATACTGTTTGTCAGTACAGTGTTTATTTAGCTGGAGTCATTAACAAGTGTGACTAACAATCAATGAACCATAAAATACCGACAAACTCTGAGTTGAAGTAGGAGAACAAAGAAATCGATATAAAAAGAATGCAATGTGCAGGACAGAAACCAGACTGGAAACTGTCAAGCAATAAATGGTCGGTGAATAAAATCTGTGTGGTTGCTGAAGAGCTGCTTTTTCACAAGTTTTTATAGACAAAGGGGATAAGAAAACAAGTGATATTTCTGGGGATAGAAGTGTGAAGAGAAAGCAGTTAGACCTATTTTAAATTAAAGGAGATTGTAGCTCAAGACTACTTACTTAATTCTTACTTACTCTTTGCACAATTCTTTGCACAATCCTGTAAAGTAAATTGCACTATGCACATTGCACTCTGTACCCTGTACCCTGTCAGAAATGTCTATGTCTACATTGTCTATAGCATAAACTTGTCAGTGTCTATCTGTATTCGCACCGTAGACCTGGAGAACAATATCTCGCCCCTCTGTATACTTTTATATGGCTGGACTGGCAAATTAACTTGAGCTTGAACTTAATTTAAATGAAGAAACTACCTCAAAGAATTGTATGCTATTTTGCTAAAAAATAAATGCCAAACACACACACCAAACCATAAACATGCATAAAAAATGTGGCTTTAAATGTTTTATCTGGTACAGGTAAAGGACCTGGAAACTGAACTGGATGCAGAGCAGAAGCGCCACGTGGAGACAGTGAAGACCCTGCGCAAGAATGAACGTCGCCTCAAGGAGCTGGTCTTCCAAACAGAGGAGGACCACAAGACCAACCAGCGCATGCAGGAGCTGGTGGAGAAGCTGCAGAACAAGCTGAAGTCTTACAAGAGGCAGATTGAAGAGGCTGTGAGTATCTGTCCAAGGAGGCAGGATCTCAAGTTTCTCCATAACTGCAGGAGATGGTATCACAGAACTTAAGAATCCCATCACCCTTACCATTCTTATTCCTGCCTAAAATGCTGAAACAGTGAAGCAATGGCCTGAGAAGTCCTACATATTAAAACAGGAAATAGTTAATCAAATAATTACAAAAATCCAATAGTAAAATAATAATCAAATAAATAAATGCAATAGTACAGTAAGTATTTAAATACATGTACAGCATCTTAAAGGTTGTCTCTTTTAATAGAATGATATACTCTAAAGCCAAATTCAGTATACTGTATATTTAAAAGATGGAGTTTGGTGCGGTTGTCTGTAGGTGGTTCTGCAGTAGGTGACTGCTGTTTCTCTGTTTCTCTGCTGCAGGAAGAACAAGCAAACCAGAGCCTGTCCAAGTACAGGAAGACTGTCCATGAGCTGGATGATGCAGAGGAGAGAGCAGGCATGGCGGAGTCGGCCCTGAACAAGCTGCGGACCAGGAACCGTGCCTCTGTGGGCAAGGGCATCACCTCTGTGGAGATCATCCAGGTGTCCAAGTCCTCCTCCTCCAAGAGTGTCTCCGAGGAATAGGCTCCTGTCCACGCTGGCTGGCAGGTAAGAGCACTTGATAGGATTTACTGTTACTTCATGACTGCATGATGCAGAAAACTTTAAAGTACTTTGTATCATTAAACATGTTCCACAGCTCTTTTATTGGCATTGTTTCCTTAAGCTGTTATTTTGACTCAGAATTATTTTTCATCATTACCTGCACCAGAAAGCCTTTCTTAAGAAAAAAAGGATTGATCACACGGAGAAAGGCACCATTAATGCCTGTCAGTGGGTAGAGAAAAGTGGTGTGATCTACATGCCCTGTGGACTTAATTGCAGTACGCTTTCAGATGTTTGCCTCATAATGTAATAGTGGATGAAATATAGCTGTAGATTCAGGATAGGGAAAACAAAAGGATCTCCAGCAGCATGTACTTTGTAGAAGAAATTGCTGTGATTGCAGTTATAAATTATTCAAGAAAAAGCTTAAATGAAGTCTTTGGATGAAGCAAAAATAAGCTATCAAATATATCATGTTTTATTGGTCGTTTATGTTCTCAATGTTGAAATTCCCTAATAGCAAAACAATCCTTTCAGTCTTCTGTTGGAGGTTTCCATGCATTATACAACAATTGTTTAGTCTGTTTACTGTTATATGAATAAGGAAATCTTAATACTTATTAGTCTATAAACAAACATCTTCTAGATCATTTATAGTTTAATAGGATCTAGAAATATACACAGTATAACCTGTCTTCCCCATTGACTGCTTTAATATTATGAAAAGATATCACATATTGAGACAGGAATGTAAATGAAAGACTGCATATTTCACTTTGATGGCACCCCTGACTAACATTACAAATCTAAGAAAGAGAAATATGACAATCCTGGAATTTTAATTAAACACTTCCAGTGCAGGAACTCACAGTGACGCAGTGGTTAGCATTGCTACCTCGCGGTGCTGGGGCCCTGGTTCAATTCCTAGGGTGCTATCTGCATGTTGTTTGTATGTTAACACCAGTGTTTGCATGAGTTTCCTCTAGGTGCTCTGGTTTCCTTCCACATTCCAAAGACACGCATGTAGGTTAACTGGCTTCTGTAAAATTGGTACTGGTGTGTGTGTGTTTGTGTGTTCCCTGCAATGGAGTGGTGTCCAGTCCAGATTGTATCCTGCCTTGTGGCCAGTGCTTCCTGGGACAAGTTCCAGGCCTCTGTGACCCTGAATTGGATAAGTGGTTGTTGAAAGTGATGTAATGCAATGATTTCCAGTGCAAGACAGCTGTTTTTAACATACATGTTTCATCTTCCCAGGGTGACATGCCAGTAACCCACTCTTTTTCCATCTGGATTGTTCCTGCGACAAAAAACAATGAGACAGGACGGCTGGAGGACACTCCAAGTCTTGTAAAGTCTTGAAGAAGAATCCTGTTTACTGAAGCTTTGTCTTGGTCTTGCTCTGCCTGCTGCGTAGACTTGTGTCGTGATGATGGGATTGGATTGGGAAATGCTGCACTTTCATATCAAGGATGGAGAGTGCACCTCTGTATATCACCCTGCTACTGAATGTACATGAACAAGCTGCTTCAAAGTCTTAAAGCATAGTTGTAATAAAGCAATGGATGTAATTAAAAAAGGTTGTCAGTGTGTTTGTGAGCCTTTTATAAGTCATAGCTAACAGCAGTTTTGTATTAAAAAAGGAGGTGATTATTTTTACATGCTTTTCATATTATTTGTACTCTACAAGGGCAAGATTCAGAAGATTTCATTCTATATACAACTTACTTCATTTTTGTCCTGAAGGGAGATCACCTACAGTAAATCTAATTGTTCTTTCTATTTAACTTAACTTTCCATTTATTCTGAGAATTTCACGATTTCTTTATATTCCTGGTAGGCAGTCTATCTGTACTAGCTTGGCTGAGGCGCATTTTATGTACCTGTGCTGCCAGGCACAGTGCTGCATCTTAAGTCCAGTTACTGTATATAGTCCATTAGAGTTCCACCTAGGACTGAAGAGATTACTGAGGGGAGCAGGCAACCTGTCTGCTCTACTTCACAGTGCTGATGTCCAGTTTATTTTGACTTGTGATCTTTTACTCTCATATTATTTAAACACAGTGTCCTCCAAAAATATTTAGACAACAAATTATAAACTGAAATTTTCACTCTAACATGTAATAAGCATTTCTCATTATGATTGATAATTGCAGCTCCTAAGTATTTTATTTTTTATAAAGTGACTTCAGTTCTACTTTCAAACAATTACACATATTGGTAGTGTTGAACCTATTTAGTTTGAAGGAGCAAATACTTGGGAACAATCAGATGGCAGGTGTCTCTAGTTGGCCAGGTGTTTGTTGTTGGTAATTAGAAACTCATAAAAGATCCGTGAACATCCTTATCAACTTGTCTCACTTTGACTTTAGTGTTTGGAGTCTGTGGGGGAAAGCCAAAATGAACACCATAGAAGATTCTATTAAAGGAAAGTAGATTATTAAGAAGAATAGCCCAGAAACTTGACATACTAAAATAAATACTTTGGAATACATGGAAGAAGAAAGTAACCACAGGTATAATTGTCAATCAGTTAAGACTGGATTGGGGGAAAACTCTTAAACACCTGTCAGTCACCAACAACCTCCAGGGCTCAATGATGAAGGTATCAAAATCCATGGCTCATAGTAGACCGATCAGAGATCAGAATTGCAAAGGCTACACCTTAAGATGTAAACCTCTCATTAGCACCAAGAACAGAGATAAGCCAGGATTTGTTAATAGGATACATACTGGAATCGAATAACTTTTCAATCATTCTGGTAAAGGTGAAGGTGTGGAGAAAGAATACAACTACAGATGCTCTAATGAACACCACCTCTTCTGTGAAGCATAGTGGAGGTAATGTCATGGCCTAGACATAAATGACCACCTCTGTGTAATAAAATAAAACTTTATATTGTGCCTTTAAAAGTGGATTCTCAAAGTGCAGTGAGAGGTGATACAAGAATTAAACTGTTACAATGAGGGTTTAAAATACAGTAGGAAAGCAAAGGGGCAGACACAGAACCAGTTAAATAAAAGCCTTTATAAAAAAAAAATTGAGTCTAGATTTGAAAGAGCTCAAGGGAAGTGACTCTCTGACATCTATAGGGATCTAATTTCAGAGCTCTGGGGCATAGCAGTAGAAGGCCTTGTGAGTCAGAGTGAAGACCAGATTGGGGGACAGACATGAGACCAGAATTAGATGAATGGAGGTTGTTAGGTTGGTAGTAGGATGATAGTAACTCAGACAGCTACTGAGGTGCCAAGCCATGTAGAACCTTATAGGTGAGCAGTAGGACTTTGAAGTATACCTGATAGGAAGTGAGTCTGAGGACTTCAGGATAGGAGTAATGTGATCACTTTTGCTAGACCCGGTAAGGATTCTGGCTGTTGAAGTTTGGACATAGTGTAATTTCTTCACTGTGGATTTACTGTAGATACCCCAGTAAAAATGGAAGTGTTGACCAGCTTTAGCGATATTTCTGAGGTGGAAGAATGTTTTACAATATGCTGCACATGTGGGTCAACCCTGGATAAATATCACCCCCATATTCTTCACTTTAGGTTGAAACTCTGGCACAGTACCTTCCACAGATAACCTTACTGCATTGGCTTTACAAAGCTTAAAGCCAGCATAGTGTAATAGGACCTGGTGTTACAACCTATGGCTGTTGCATTGCGGTGGATGCTATGTAAAGCAGTTTGAGAACTTTTGCAAGGAATGAAAGAAAATAGAATTAATAATGACTATAATTAACAACAGCCAATAATTGTAAACATTTTAATTTTTGATCTTGGTCTTGTTCATCCTTTTAATTCTGTATTTTAAATTAATTTCAGTAGGTGTTTGCCGTTTTGTAAAATTGTACATGTATCTCCTCCCGTTTGTCGTCACCGTGCTATGTGGAGAGTGATAGGGCTACTCCTGAGTTTTCTTTGTGCTGTGATTGGGCTGCAAGCTTGCTGTTAAATCTGGGAACAGTGGGTCCTTGTTATTTCCTGGGTTGCCTTGCAGTTCCGAGTTTATCGGAGTGAATTCGTGTCGACTGCCCAGAGTCCACGAATTCAGGTCCGCGCCGACCACAGAAACCGAAGCCGCTTACCCGAAAACCACCATCGAAACAAGATTCTGAAACGTAGGTAGAACATGTACTCAAGATTACAGGCCTACCGGGAGACCGGCTTGCTCGACCTGTGCTATGCTGCTTACAATCACCAGGGAGCAGGCTTCCGCTCTTGGGAAAAGCCGGTGTTTGGAAATTAGAAGGGTGAAAGAAGAGGCCTTGTTTGATTAATGACTTGGATTTTATGTATCTTGTATATATCTGTGATGGTTAAGTCCGTGTTCTCTATGGTTAATTTTCAAAGGTAGTTTTTCATTCTAAATACCTAATCTTATTTTCTAAATTACTGAAGTCTTCCTTAACGATCCGGTTAATTACACCTAGTATGACAGCTCTTTGAATGAAATATTTTAGTTTATTAATAAAAAATAATAATTAAAACATTGTTTCGTTTTTTAAAATATTATGTCTCCGTAAATGCAAATTATGATTTTTAAGGCTTGTAAACGCGTTGTATATGAAATTTAAACCTTACAACCGCTGCCTGTGTTTGAAAAATACACAGACATTGCACTGAAGCAATATAGAATTTATTAAGTCTAAACAATATTCATTTTATTATAATTATTTTAAGGCGTTTTACTTTTTGGAAATACATAAGTGACTGCAGCAGTGATGAAAAACGTCACACCCACGAATCCGTGTAAAATTCCAGATACCGGCGGTTTATTCTCTTCCGGGTTCTTATGAAGGTACCTATTGCTACACGTCCAGTGATCTTTAAGTTTCTTTTTTTAATGCTTTTGAAAGCTTTGGTTTCTTTTTCCTTGTCTACAGTAATATGTATAATAAACTAAATACATTAGGAAAATGTAGCAAATGGTGTGTAAATTCAACGATAAAATAATTATAGGTGGGATTTTCCTTAAAGCTACATACTGTACGTGTTTTCTGTCCTTATTGTTTGTTTCGTGCAGTCGTGGATATTATCGCTGCATTGAGATTTACAGACAGGAGTTTCCTAATGCGATATTTGACCGCATATCTCTTATGTGAAAACAGCAAAAGCACAAAGATATAACAACGCACTAGGTGGTTAAATCAGGTACCCTGAGTAATGACAAACGAGTTAAACAGGTGGAAGAACGAGCAATTACTGTCCACTGGTAATTCTGATAGTTAAAAATGAGACAAAATAACGTCCTACAATGCATTGATCTGTTTTTTAAGTAGTTTTTTAAGTTTTAATAAACTGAACCATTTTAAAATAGTATCAAAGGGATGATTAAATTAGCAAAGGAGGTAAGACGGCTGCGATAAAAGAAACGATTTGTGTGTGCGCCTGTATCATTTGGTCTGATCATTGTGCAAGCAAGTACCTCTCTTTTCGGTTGGTAAAACTGCCCACAACTTTGCTTATAGGATTGCTGTGTTTGAAGGTGTCATCACGATTGATTACTCCAGTTTTACAATGGATGTTTTGTTTTTTATTTCCTGCAGAATTTGGTCAGCTGCCTGAGGAATCTCTTGGATCATAATGTCGCTGCACCAGTTTCTTTTGGAACCCATCACCTGCCATGCCTGGAACAAGGACAGGACTCGTGAGTGAACCCTATAGGGCGTATGAAGAATATTCCTGATAACTTGTATTGTTAGGAGCCCATTTTCCTACCTACCTTATTTTCATGTTGTACAGTGTTGAATATGGGTAATCTGTGTTTTCTTTTTCTATATTTCTGTTTCAGAAATTGCTATAAGCCCCAACAATCACGAAGTTCACATTTACAAGAAGAATGGAAACCAGTGGGCAAAAACTCATGAATTGAAGGAGCACAATGGGCACATTACAGGTATATTTTAAGTGCTTGACTTTTCTGTCACAACAGCCTCTTAGTTGTAGTAATGAGGGTGGACTTCCAGCCAGTCTATTATGTTTTCACTGCTTTCTGAATTACTAAAATATATCTGGTAAATCACCATTGGTGCTTAGTGGTTCTTATTTGCACAGGATTTAAGTAAAGCATTTCATGACTAGAGCCTTGATCTCCACAGAGGTTAGGAAATGCCATCTTGCATTAAAAGTCTTTTAATTTGGAGAAAAGGTGAGAATATTTGGTAGTTAAACAGGAAGTTTGGTTTTTACATCAATCACCCATGAGAGATTTTTCTTTTCTTTTTAAGAGGAAAGAATTAGAACTTATTACATATCAGACACTGGAAAATTAAACTGAATGCAGCTGTACAAATTAAATTTTTATGCTCTTCTCTCTGTGCAGGAATTGACTGGGCCCCTAAGAGCGATCGTATTGTTACGTGTGGTGCGGACCGCAATGCCTATGTCTGGAGTCAGAAGGATGGGGACGGAGTGTGGAAACCGACACTGGTGATTCTGAGGATTAACCGAGCAGCCACGTTTGTGAAGTGGTCACCGCTGGAGAACAAGTTTGCCGTGGGCAGTGGAGCTCGGCTCATCTCCGTGTGCTACTTTGAGTCTGAAAACGATTGGTAAACCTCACTGGAGTGGATGAATGTCAGCTTTCCCTGATTAGATGCTGCCCAGTTCTTTATTTTGGACTTTCACAATTTTGCTGATTGATCCATAAATTCAGAGGCTATGTGCTGTCATGCTGTATCTGTGTGGTAATGAAAGTTACCCTCTGAATCTGTAGATCACGGTCGGGTTGCCTCTTAGAAACTACCAGATTACTGTAAAAAAAAAAGTTTCCAGGATGTCGATAGACTGTTGCTCCGAAGAAATCACAATCAGATCTGAGTGTTGGTCCTAATCTGCCAGTTTACTCTTAGCAGTAGCTTTAGCATTTGGTTGTACAATATAGATTTTCTCTTCCCTTAATTTTTTAACTAGCATTTTCTGTAGTGTAGAGAGCAGAAGCAAATCTGAACTTCAGTGCACTAATTAAATTGGGCATAAAATAAATTAAAATAATTAAGTAAAGGTAATATACATGTTTATTTAATGAAATTCAAGAGTAAATCTACCTATGTTCTTTACATAACATGAACAAATTTAATCTTAAAGTGCAGAGAATAAATCATTCTTCTTAAAGGTATATCTATTATCTTTTTTTAGGTGGGTTAGTAAACACATCAAGAAGCCCATTCGCTCTACAGTCCTGAGCTTAGATTGGCATCCTAACAATGTCCTCTTAGCTGCTGGATCCTGTGATTTCAAATGCAGGTGAGCACATTTGATGACATTGGTTTGACCATATATGGAACAGTCAGCTGCAATCTAATTATGTGGTGAAAAGCAGTGTTAATTTGCAAAGTGGAAGCTTTAAGATAAGTGAAGCTAAGTGAGTAATTGGGGTATGCATGACATCTTATTCAGTATTTAGCTGAAAAGCATTGTTACCTTTATATTTTATAATTGGCATGCATACAAAATCATGTACCTTTTTTCCCTTCTTTAAGAGTATTCTCTGCATACATCAAGGAAGTAGAAGAGAAACCAGCACCCACTCCCTGGGGTTCCAAGATGCCTTTTGGACAGGTGATGGCAGAGTTTGGGGGTGTTGGGAGTGGAGGATGGGTTCACAGTGTCTGCTTCTCTGCCAGCGGGAACCGCCTAGCCTGGGTCAGTCACGACAGCACGGTGTCCGTTGTAGACGCTTCCAAAAGCATGATGTAAGTAGAATTTTAAGTTATTTAGATGTGCATGGAAAGAAAGTAGATCATTGTATCCAGGAAGTAGATCTGTTTTGGGTGCAGCCTGCAGTACGTGTTTGAAATACCAAAATGACTCTTCTTCAGATCATATGCAACTTTCTCTTTCTCATTCTGAAGGGTCGTGAAGCAGGTGAAGCAAACTGGTTGAAAATCAAGTTAAGTGTGGAGTCTCCTGAGTGGCTCAACTAAAAAACGTGCTCACTGAGCACAGACTCAGCTTTGTGGTCATTGGTGCTAGCCTGAGTCATGTCATTAGCCAACTGTGACCATGATACCCCAAATGGCCATTTCCAATTCATCTAATTTGTCAGTCGGGGCTCTCTTAGCCCTCTTTGAGGTTTGTGATACTGTCAGTTAGGGACATGCCTCTCCTCCAATCAGCACTGAGTCTCCCTTGTTAAAACACATGCAGAACAGTGGGCGGGTTTGAGCACTCTGCCTGCACTTCCTCATTCTCTTTGTGTACTCACATGAGTTATATCCGTGATCTGAAACATGAGAAAATACATATGTGCCCGATTTGGAATAGCTAAGTGTAACAGAAATAATTGACAATTATTACTTTAGAAAAAACCTCTGTTAATAGGTTTGTTTATAACTCACTTTGTTTTAGTAATTAGGTTGGACTTTGGGTCACTCTCATTTCCACTGAGTTCCTACAAAGCTTGTTTAAAACTATGCAGAGTATCTTTTTTCTATAATTGTTAGCCAAGTACAGTGCACTGGTGCATTTTGTCTGAAGCTTGAATCTGATCGAATAATGGATTAATTTAATGCTTTTATAATTCTAGGTGTGCCCAGCTCAAGACAGAATTCCTTCCTCTTCTGAGTGTGATATTTGTATCGGAGAACAGTGTTGTTGCAGCGGTAAGAAATACAATAGTACAGCAACATTTATGTTCCAAAGTATCAATGATATTGCTTCATTTGTATTGAATTAGATCTAGGTTGAAACATTTAGTTAATATGCAGCCTTTTGCATTTCTTTCATTGAGTTTAAAAAAGGATTTGCTGACAAATGGGGAGAAATAAGGGATCCATGCTTTGATCATGACCAGTGGCTTTTTGACTATTCTTCAGATCTATGAAAGGAACACATAGTTTTTCCTTATTCAAATGATAGAATATCAGGACAACTTACAGACCTCCACGTGATCCAAAGTAGTGTTAAAATTTAAAGGGCATTTCCCCTGAACATATTTCAATTTAATTATGGTTCTACAAACAAAATCCAAACATGATGCTGCCGTTTCCCCGTATAACAAAATGTGCATTCTTTGTGCTAGGGTCATGATTGCTGCCCAATGCTGTTTAACTGTGATGACCGTGGGTCTCTGACCTTCATCTCCAAGTTGGACATTCCAAAGCAAAGCATCCAGCGCAACATCTCTGCCATGGAACGCTTCCGCAACATGGACAAGAGAGCCACAACCGAGGACCGCAACGCTACTCTGGAGACGCTGCACCAAAACAGCATCACGTAAGGGAGTCATTGTAGACCTGCTAGTTTTGCCTAGTGTGTCTGCACAATAGTCCAAATGAAGAACTTGTTCATTGCAGAAGATGTGCTGTGCACATATGCATCCAAAAACTTTTTAACATAGCTGTTGCATAGTGTGATGGTTATATATCGTGTAAGTTAAGGTAAACCATAAACACGAAACTAAATATTAGTAATATATTAGTGTATTTACATTGTATAGGAAAACAGTTAAGGTACCCCGATTCACAACAATAAGACTATAGGATTGCTTTTTTTAAGATGTACTCTCACAATGATAGGGCTAGAAGTTGTTTACAACTGTACAACAGTATGTCATAATTGCATAGGTTGAACTGGGATGAGGTAGAATAATATTAACCAAGAATCAAGTCCACAAAAATAAGCAGGGTGTCTTTTTTACAGCCAAGTGTCTATATATGAAGGAGACAAAAGAGATTGTCGTAAATTCTGCACTACAGGAATTGATGGAGCAATGACCATATGGGACTTTAAGGTACTCGCATTAGATTGTCTAAAAATCTTGGCACAGTAGTTAAGTATTTAAATAAAAACTGAAGTTAAAATATCAGTACAACTACTACTACTCTCATTTGTAGTCTTTCTAACCATTGACAGCTAAGCAGTAACTGATGAGGTATGCATTATTTTTAGCTTAATTGTGATCTGTAATTTTAAGAATTTTACTTAATGCATGTATTTTATCTATTGATTGTTATTTAAGCACGACCATATGAAAACTCATAAGGTGGTATTGTATTTGTATTTATTGTACAGTTCTCTGTAAAAGACTTGTCTTTTTCACTAGACTGTGAGTGTGGTACATCCTAGCCCTGGGTGTGCTGAGACTGCAGTATGAAGGTTTTATCTAGCTATCTAGCAATAAGCATTCACGTTTTAACCGTGCAATTCCACTCTCCCTCTCCCACAGACACTAGAGTCTTCTATCCAAGGCCTGCGGATCATGTAAGGGAAAGTGCAAGTTAACTGGCATGAAGCAACTCGCAAGCCATGCAGTTTGATGACTAACAAGGTGTCTTCTGACAACCCTTTCAAAAGATTCATCAAAAAGCACTGAAAGACAGGAAAAACTGACATCATTGTTTATTTAAAAAAAGAAATAAAGAGGAAATGGGTTTGGAATCTTTGGTTATTACTTTAGCTGTGATTTTCTTGATTCTTGATACCAAAGCTGCTACCCAGCAGTTTGATAGTAAGTCATTTGAAATAAGCTCCTCTGGACACATTTTGGAACATTAAAGGGGGATTTCATGTAAGAGTTCTACTTGTAATAAAAAACATACACTACTCACCCTGAATAAGTGTTTTTATTTGATGTTTACATTAATCCTTTATTTCTTATATTACTAAAAATTAGCAGGGAAGATTAGCAGAAGTCAGAAGTGGAAACTGAGAAAACCTTTAATACTGAGAACAGAAACCACTTTTTACACAAAGGGTTGTAGGAGTATGCAACAATCTACCATGTAGGTTTAGCTTCTTCAAAATCTTGAATCAATTAGCTACAAGGTTGCCAAATGGGCCAGGGTGGCCGAGAATATTTTGTAACTCTTCTATTCTATGTTATGCTGAAGAATTTGTGCTGCTTGTGTACTTGAAATGTTTTGTAGTATCACCACCTCTAGAGAGTGCAGCTCTTATTATGGTGAATGCAGTAGAATAGTGTATGGCATTATGGTTGGACATAAATTTGAGTTGGTAAACATGGGGGCAGCATTTGAAAATCGTTGATCATCACATTGTAAAGAATTATGCAAGTACTGTATCTGCATTGAGTTTAAGAATTGTTGTTTTTTAATGAAACCTTTTCAGTTTATTGTTGAGGGTGTATAATGCAAAAAAAAAAAAAATCAAGTCGGTAACTTCAAATTAAGATTTGAAGATTTAATTTTTTTCTTTAGATGTAATTAAAATTGTTTCATTTTTCTGCACAAAGCTTTCATTTAATTTTTTAATGCGAGTATGTATTTTGTGCCTGAAATGTTCAAAAACAGCAATTTTAATTTTAATTTCTCCATTTGGTTCTGGGTCACCTTGACCATGAAATGGATAAGTGGTTATTGAAAGTGATGTGATATTTTCCATGTGATAAAAACACAAAAGGCATTACCTATCCATATAGGATCTGGATCAAATTTCAGTTTGCTCCCTCTCTGGATAGTCATGTCGTGCACGTCAGCTTTCAGGGTTCATGTTCTAACAGTGATCCATCTGTCCATTCAAGACATCTTCCCTTTACTCTGAACACCAACTGAATGCAAACAGCTTATGTCACAAAGACAGACTGGATAGTGAACTAGTGAAAATGAGACAGGACATGCTTTTACAAACCTGTGAAACCTGAACTGCATGTGCAGTTAATATATTGCATGTGCATATGCAAATACTCTTGAACAAAAAATGAGCTAAAACCACATGAATGTATCTCGAGTGGATATTTAAAGTACATATTTCTATTAATGTTAGTGTTACACTTCAGCATATTATAGTTTATTAATTGTAGTACTAAGATTTAAATGGTTACTGTATATTTATAGTGAGTCACATCCACACTGTGTAGGAGATAGTTTAGATGGATACAGCTAGCACATTGTTTGTGTTTCTGTATGTATTTCTAATTACTTGTCCTCAAAACTGTAAAAAATTCATACAGTAATGAAAATGCATATTTATTTTGCCATAGTCCAGTTGTTAACCTCTACTTGGTGAGGGAAAGGGCAGAGAAATTGGACTTTTCTGTTATTTTCACAAAATTGTGCTTACAACTTTTAAATTGCTTTAGTTTCCATATGTAGGGTGTACTTCTGCACATTTCTTATTGTAAAGCCCCACCCACATTTTCCTAATGACTTTCAGATGAATTTTAGCATCACGGTTTTAGTCCTGGAAGCCAAGTTAGACCAGACAATTTTGAGATGAAAGGGTCTTGGTGAATAATGGAGAAGAAGGGCAGGGGTTACATATCTGCTGACAAGCCGGTATGTGCCGTTAAAGCTTGGGTCCTGCTCGCTAGCTGAAAGCCGCCCACACAAGGAAGTGGTTACACTTTTGAAGCAGGAAAAGGGAAGTGTAATAGTTTTCAGAGAAATAAGTTTTCTTCAGCTCATTCAGAGCCAGCGTTCGTGTTGACTGCTCAGAGTCCATGAACTGAGGCTGCTTGTTTTACATTTTGACCAATTTTCATCTCCTTCAACTTTTTAGTTCAAGAGGTACCGGTAAGTAGACATACCACTACTTTCTTCTGAATTTTTAATCTGTTGCAAAAATAGCAAAAGTCTAGTATTTCATGCACCTCAGAACTGCTAATGTCAGTTAAAGTGTTATTTGAACTTTTTCCACTTTTATGACTTTTACAGGTTTAGGTATAGTTGTTAGTGATGTAAAATGACAGTTAAAGCCCTATTAAAAAACACAGGGTTCTTTTCTTTGCTGTCAATACAAAAAAATGTTCGAAAGTAAAATGGTTTCAACTTTGGGAGTCTTTCAAAATTGAAAGATGTTTTTTTTTAATCCATTCAAAGTTTTATCCTGTTCCAGCACGGGAACTGGGCTAGTGGATGGTAGTTATAAGACAGAGAATTGAGACCACTGCTGTCCGAAGAGTGGAGCTTGCAACAGCTAATATTCACACAAGCCTGGTACACAGAATTCATGCATAGTAAGAACATAATTTGATATATTTTCCATAAATAACTTGTTATTTTTGGACTTGTAATGTGGGGATGTTTTGAAGACATCAAACATTTCCCGCTAGCAGGTCACGTTCCAGGCTGGCCTGCATTTAATTACCCTAGAGACCACAGAAAGTAGATCTGAACAGAGCTGCCTTGTAATTAGGGCATTCATGGAGTTTTCAGCCTGTTACCTTCATGCATAAAGCTCACTATGTCAAACAAATTATTGAGATGCAGCTTCTGCATTTACAACTTCTCCTTTTGCGGTTGGGTGCGGAAGTGCTCTGACAAAGACACAGTTTTAGTGTGCACACTGCAACTGCATTTTTTTCATATGTGGATATGCATTTCTGCTATTTTTAAACAACTTTTAACCTGTGCATAGCCATTGAACAGTCTTCTTTTTGCCAACGCCAATATTTCAAATTATACTAGATTAGCAATACTGCATAGTTATTACACAACATCACTGTAGAAAAATCAAATGTTCGAATTAATTTATCGCTAATATAACATATGGGTTATGGCGTTTGAATACAGAGAGCAGTTAACCTCATACGACATATTTATTTTTCAGTGTCATAAGCCATGTCTTACCACAGTTTTCTCCTGGAACCCATCAGCTGCCATGCCTGGAATAAAGACAGGACTCGTGAGTATACATTTGCATTTGTTTTGGGTTGGTGCAAAAGATTAACAGAATTTGTATTCACAGCAGAATTTATTCACAACGTCCCCAAATCAGCTCACTTACTACACCTCATATCAAGTTCTCCAGATATATGGTTCTGAAGTTAAATATAGCCACTGGCCAATAGCCAGGTTGTTGGAGGTATTTCCTTTGGAAGAGCAAGTAGAAACTGGCAGTCAGCATTTACTGAATTTCCCTAGATTTCCTTATGATACTAATTTTACTTTCTCAGAACATGCTCTCTCCTGTAGATTCGGAATACATATGATGTGTATAGAGGTTTTGCAGAAATAAATATTTCCTAAAAGTTTTAATCTAAAAAGGATAAAGGGAAATGAAACAAAAACATTGAATTTAAGTGGAAAAAACCTAAAAGAATATTTGAACCAATTTTGCTGCACAGCACCAGAAGAACTACAACTGAAGCTACTATTATTGAAGCTACTCTTTCACATAGTTTCCAAACTTGTAATTACAAGGGTGGAAAATATATACTATAGCGGCTAAAAATGCTTTAAACAGAAGCCCTATCCCGTTTTAATGGGTTTGCTTGGGAGTGGTATTTGTTCACAATTTGCGTGCATGCATCTGCCTCTTTGATACTCACTTACAGGACCATGTTGAATAGATTTCTTCTTATGAATGTATATGCTGATATCTGGCAAGACATGTGGTATTTAACAGCTGCCTTTGCTTCTCCCAGCGGTTGTTTTTCAAGACGGGATCCACCCAGTTAGTCTGTAAACTGCAAAGCCTTACTTCTGCACCACAAACAACATCTAGATTAACTTAACCCGGGCTGGACAGACAGGGGGATTATTTAAAATAAAATTCCATTCCAAAGTTCCATTTTGCGAAGGAGCTTCCTAAATGCAAACTGGCCGAGTAGCCAAAGATTCCAGAAAATGTATTCGAGACTGACGCTGAGACTTCAAGAGTTCTATTTGGGATAAATACCACTTTTAGGAAACTGCCACAGTTAGAGCTGAAGGATGTTGATCACAAAAAAAGTAGAAAGAAAAAGACCACACTCATGTGTTCAGACACAATCTAGAAAAATACTTTGTTCAAAGATAATTTACAGGAAAAAGCCATGTATAGTCATTTGTGGTTATTGTATGTATGTGTGTAAATGCAGTTGAACAGTATGGTGTGTTTGTAGTTATACACCCGTCTCATATTTTCTCTCCGTCTGATGAGAGAAACAGCAGTGACTAATTCCACCCAGACTTCCTGTTTTACCATGAATGGTTCGTTGTTGATGATTGGATGTGCCTAAAGCAGACCACAGCAGAAGAGAGAAATAACCCAACTCTACCGTGAATTGCTGGCTGTTTGTTTTAGTAGTGGAAACAATCCTCTCCTATAAAAAGAGGGGGTGTTGGGACTTGAATTCAAGTTAAATATTAATGTTTTTATGAAGGCCATTCATCAGCACAAATGTATTTGTGTTTTAGGAAGTGGTTTGACACAGGCAGAGAGGCCTATATTGATATTGTGAGAACATCCTATGCAAATTATTTCAGCTTGAGCTATTTTTTTACACCACATTCGCAAATCTACCTGTAGAGGACATGGCTGATATTTTTCTGTCCTTGACAAACTAGGGAACAATCAGTTTGCTGTAAATTTTTTGTGCACACAGCATGAGAACCAAGGTCATTGTCATTTGCCAGCATCTATTAAGAAAGCTTTTGGTGAAAAAGAACAGTATCCATCTATGTGCACCGTATTCTGTGGATTTTAATTTTTTCACACCCTTCACAACTGATATGTAATTTTTATTATTTGGAGAAGTTGAACAATATTGTGAATATTGAAGCTGACACATCTATTTATCTAGAATGTTTCATCCTAAAAGGCATCAAAGTTATTCACATATTAGGAGGAACCCACTTCATCCAACAGTGAAATCTGTGTGATGCATAGCAGCCACTATTACATTATGCCAGCCATCCCACTACACAGCAGATCAGGAAGAGAAGTGAGAAACTGTTTCACCAAAAAGGGAACACTTTACATTACAGGATTTTTAATGATCAAGTAGTCGAAATCCTGGTTGCCATACTGGGGTACTGGTTTGAGAACCAAATGGAAGAGTGTCACCTACTCGTCCACCACAGTACTCCTTGTAGCTGCACCCTAGTTTTCCATGGAGGTCTCCCATCAGAGTACTGACATTTGATGGAATCAGCCTACAAGTCAGCGATGCTGCTTAGAGCAGTCCAGAGAGCATTTATAACAGAGGCAGCTTGTAATATCCACTGGACTTTATATTAAGTTACAGTATATATAATAATATTAGTAGTTAGCTGTGTCAGCATGTGTAGGCTGCAAAGGAACAAGTAAAGTTTTATTCCATGCTGAAAAGAGAAGAAAAGAGACACAACATTTCGGCTGTGGAGCCTTCTTCAGTTGTCTACATACAGTATAATAATATTAATTTGCTTTTCATAAACCTATCTTTCAGAAATTGCATTATGTCCCAACAACCATGATGTCTATATCTACAAGAAGGATGGAGCCAAATGGACCAAGATCCACGAGCTGAAGGAGCACAATGGCCAAGTGACAGGTGAGGAAACAACGAGTGAGCATGTATTTCCAGCTGTTGTCTCAGTGTCTTTAAAACTAAGCAGCTTGTAGTACTGAGCTATGCAGCAGCTGAAATGAAACGTTAGCTTACAGTATTTCACTTCGCTAGTATGACTTGACATTGGTCTGTGTTATTGAGTTGAAACCATTAACATTTCTAAGACATTTCAGAAATCAATATGAATCTAATTAACATAAATATGACACAATGTATTTCTAAGGAAAAGGTACAAAAGATCTGGCAGCATGAACCAGAAGACACAGCAGAGGCAGTTCAATTTTCTCAGAAATGTTTCTTTAAGAGCTCTAAGAAGGTGCAATTACAGTAGGCTATATATGGGTTTGCAAAACAGCTAGCTACAAAATGAACACAATACAGCCTTTCTACGTGTGTTAAGCAAACATTGACAGGTTGCTAGAGAAACATTTATTAATAAAACAACAACTTGTCTTCCTGATGAGATGCTGTCAAAAGAAAAATAAAAAAATAAGTTGATACAAGTATCTGGTGAGTCATGCTATTGTACTTGGACATTATTTAAAAATAATAATAATAATAACATTAATTAAATAAATCTAATTTGTCCTATTAAGCAAGTAACTAGTTCAGTGAAGTAATAGAATCTGGTTTGACAGTCCCTGATCTGGTTGATGGGGGACCTCCTGGGCCTGTTTCCTCCAGGGAACTGGTCAAACTGCAGTTTACAACTGGGAAGATTTTGTTGTGTTTGTTCTGTGACAGGCATCGACTGGGCCCCAGAAAGCAATCGCATTGTGACCTGTGGGACTGATCGCAATGCCTATGTCTGGACCCTGAAGGGCGGCGTGTGGAAGCCCACTCTGGTCATCCTGAGAATCAACCGAGCCGCCCGCTGTGTCAAGTGGTCCCCCAAGGAAAACAAGTTTGCTGTGGGCAGTGGCTCCCGGCTCATCTCAGTCTGCTACTTTGAGCAGGAAAACGACTGGTATGTTGTACAGCTGCGTTTCCCCCCATCCTGTACTCATGTACTCATCAATGGCATTGTAGTTCCCCTTTAAATTGAACTTTTTGCATGCATTTTTAAAACTTTCAGTTCCTAAATAGTAGAACAGGTTGGAAAACTGTGCCAGGTGCAGTGTCAGAGTGTGTCTCACAGTGTAATTTCTACCTGTGCCTGTAACACTACTAATTGCTAAGCAGTAAAAGAAATTTAGAAAGTTATAGGGGACCAAGAATTCAGAGTAACAGAGTTCTACTTTCTAGATTTTTTAGAAATGATACACACAAAGGTAATTAAGCAATGGGTTCAATAACTTGAATTGATTAGGAGCTCAGTTGAAATGAAAACCAGAAGAGAATGCCAGGAGGAGGGAATGGTGCTGTGTAATGTATACTGTATGCTGAACCCTGAGAAGACTGTAGAGATGGAAGTTGTTGGGTTTTTAATTCAGAAGCTTGGGAGATGTGTTTATGAAGATAATGCCACTGCATTCCTCATGTCATCGTGTGTTTTCATTACCCAGGCCTGGTGAGTCACCTGGTTATATGTCACAGATGCTTATATTGGTCACTGTAAATATGTTAGGAGATAAGGAAGAAATTATAGGTTTATTCCATGCTGAAAAGAGAAGAAATAAAAAACGTTTCGGCTGTGGAGCCTTCTTCGGGTGTCAACCCACCTGAACTATGTTAGGAGATGACTGGCTGTAAACAGATTATAAAATTTTGTCAGTGTCAGTTCAATTACAATATGAAATATCTCCTTAATTTGTAATTAACTGAATTTATACAGCTGGACCCATAAAGGGCCATTTCTCTAGATTTATTTTTTTTAAACAGTAAATTTGGAGCAAGTAGTTGTGTATATGGCATACTAGTGAAGCATCTACCATAATATGCTTGTCAGAATATGGGGTTAACATGACTAATGGGCTTCAGAACCATTAATATGCTGCTCAGCTACAATATTCATTCTTCGCCTATCTGTCTATCACATTTTCTATGTAGGCTTCCAACTCCATCTGGTGCTCAATCTGCGCAAAACCCAGGAACAGTATTTGATGGAAACATATTGCATTATATCATTAATTAACAGAAGCTTTGTCACTGAATGAAAACCAGGCCAGCACCTCTAGTAGCATTTGCCTTGAACAGATAGTGGGGGGATCAATGTTTGTAAACCCAAATCAACAGTCGTTTGTAATGGTTCCAGAAAAGCTCAGTGTTAGCCAACAGCATAAGAAGGTTTGCAAATGAGATGAGTCCATCTGGCCAGTCTAGTTCATTTGTTTTTAGCAAATGGCACTTATGTCACCTTTCTGTGATGGGAATTACAATGGATGGAATATAGAGACACAATAACAATTATAGATGTAATTTAAGTCATTTATGCACTTCTTCTACCTTGGGTGTAATTGCACTGAGCAAAAAAAGAAAAAAACGGCATATGGTACAAAGATACTCAGTAAGCCTTTCAAATTAAAGTTACACACATTAACACCGCATGTATTATCCATCTGCTTTGTAACAGTCTGATACAGTAAACCCACGAGAGAGATTCAGTCCCTGGTAAAAGGTTCATTTAAAAAATAATATCAGTGTAAAATCCTTTTTGCAGAAAATATGCATTGCATTGCAATTAGTTGAAATTTGAGACTTCTGCTTTACATTTCACCCATAACTCAGAACACATTAAAATACAAATGATTTCCAACAATGAGAAATAAAGATTCTGTTAAATTTGTCATTTCATTTCCTTGTGTTCATAGGACCTAAAATGAGCAGATGGGGAGTGACTTGAATCTTATTTTGTATATTTTTGTGAGTAATGAAGCATCAAAATTAGCCAATTTATCAGCTTTTGGTAGAGATGTTATAGAGATTTTTATTTTTAGGGTAGACAATGCCAAGATTAAAGTCCTACTTGTTCATTCAGACTTCCATTTCCTGCTGCGTTTAGCAGGCTAGTATCATGTGCATAGTATGCAATTTGGAAAACTATAAAGAGTTGCTTTTAAACTATTAACTGTTAAACTATATGACTATATAAGTGTCTGGTGCATCTGTGACTTGGTATGTAAAATACACATGATGAATTCTGATATATAAATATATATATTTATATTCTAAAGGTGGGTCTGCAAACACATTAAGAAGCCCATTCGCTCCACTGTCCTGAGCCTGGACTGGCATCCTAACAATGTGCTTCTGGCAGCTGGCTCCTGTGACTTCAAGTGCAGGTACGGTGTAGGTAGTGTTGGACAACTGCATTCTGGCAAAGTCCACTTGCATTCTATACTCAGTAATTCAAACCGAAAATACTTTCACGCTTTCTTAATCAATTAATCTTTGTTCAGATCAGGCAAGTCAATGTTTGTGGCTTTAAAAATTACATAGTCTCTGGACCAACAATACAATGTTTGGTGCTGTTAGAAATTACAGGGACCTCCAAGAGCTTCCCTTGAGAATTTCTAATAGTTTCCCTGATCTTGTGCTTGTTAGTTCGTTCACAGGTACTCAACAGATCAGTATTCGATTTCTAACTGAAATTCACTGTGAATCAGAATTTCTAGGCAAATACCCATCCAGATTTCACTGTATAATGAACTGATCAAGTGCCTTCTTCAGGAAAAGACCATTGAATGATGCAACATACTGTACAGCCTTCATTGTAGATGCAGAATAGATTTTTCTGTTCTGTAACTCAGGATCTTCTCGGCCTACATCAAAGAGGTGGAGGAGAAGCCGTCTCCAACTCCCTGGGGTTCCAAGATGCCATTCGGAGAGCTGATGTTTGAGTCCAGCAGCACGTCAGGCTGGGTGCACAGTGTCTGCTTCTCCAACAGTGGGAGCCGCGTGGCCTGGGTCAGCCATGACAGCTGTGTGGCTGTAGCAGATGCTGGCAAAAACACTGCGTGAGTACAGCCCTGTTGTGCACAGAGCTCTGCAAGCCCTGACCTGGGGAAGCTGTGAAACGCTCAGTCTCTGCCTCTCTAGGTGCAAAGTTAATATGCTAGAGCTCATGCATGGACATCTAGATTACTCTTCTAAATCTTACAAACTGGTGTATTCTACAGTGCCTTGCAAAAGTATTCAGACTTTGCAGTTTCCACATTTTGCTTTGAAGTTTACAGACATGACCCTGTGAACCAGCTGTTAATATTTGTTACATACACAACATACTCCACATATTCAAAGCAAAGAACAAAACGAAAGAAGTAAATGGATAACTAAAACATAAGAAAAATGGAAACATTAAGATTGCATAGGTATTCAAACCCTTTGCTTTGGCAAACCTTAATTAATTTACATGCACACAATTACCTTAACGAACCACATGATTAGTTGCGTGGCCTCTGTCTTTCCATGTTAATAGTGGCTCTCATGATTTTAGAGTACAAATACCTGCCTTTGTGAAGTTCCTTGGTCACTCGCTTTAACCAAATATTGAGTTTGAGGGTACTTATGCTATCGACTTGCTTTAATAGTAATAATAATAATAATTGCTTACACTTATATAGCGCTTTTTCTGGACACTTCACTCAAAGCGCTTTACAGGTAATGGGGATTCCCCTCCACCACCACCAATGTGCAGCCCCACCTGGATGATGCAACGGCAGCCATAGTGCTCCAGAACGTTCACCACACATCAGCTATCAGTGGGGAGGAGAGCAGAGTAATGAAGCCAATTCACAGTCAGGGATTGTTAGGAGGCCACAATTGATAAAGGCCGATGGGGAAATTTGGCCAGGATGCCAGGGTTACACCCCTACACTATTCAAGAAACACCCTGCGATTTTTAATGACCACAGAGAGTCAGGACCTCGGTTTTACGTCTCATCCGAAGGACAGCGCCTGTTTACAGTATAGTGTCCCTGTCACTACACTGGGGCATTAGGACCCACATGAGCCACAGGGTGAGCGCCCCCTGCTGGCCCCACTAACACCTCTTCCAGCAGCAACCTTAGTTTTTCCCAGGAGGTCTCTCATCCAGGTACTGACCAGGCTCACACCTGCTTAGCTTTAGTGGGTTGCCAGTTGTGAGTTGGAGGGTGATATAGCTTTAGTTTTAATCTTTAGATTTTCCAGAAGTGTTCAGTGACATATCTTCCACTTAGAATTATTCAGTTTGAGCATTCAGATTTTAAATAGCATACAAAGGTTTTGAAAAAATGTGTATACGTCATTTTGAAATTTCAGAAATTTGGATGCCATAAGAAGGGTCTAAATACTTTTGCAAGATATTGTTCATGTACATCATTGTACAGGTGGGTAGCTGCGTCAGCATGCGTAGTCTGCAAAGGAACAAGTAATAGGTTTGTTCCATGCTGAAAAGAGAAGAGAGAAAACACAACGTTTCAGCTGTGGAGCCTTCTTCAGGTGTGAGGAACACCTGAAAAACACTCCCCAGCCGAAACGTTGTGTTTTCTCTCCTCTTTACAGCATGGAATAAATCTATTACTTGTTCCTTTAAATCATTGTATATATGTGTTTAGGTTCAGAAATATGCAAAGTGCTCTTGTGTTCACGCAGAATTAGCCCCGCAGAGCCTGGGTTTGGGCGAGCAAATGATACTAGCCAACACAACGTGTTAGCCTGCATTGCACCTTTGCTTACAAAGAAGCTCATGTGGGTTTCCATTTCCAAAAGACAGACTTTTCAGATTTCTAAACTCTTTTGTTTGTTCTTCTTCAGCATTTCCAGCCTGACCTCCGAGACCCTCCCTCTCCTGACTGTTACCTTCATCACAGAGAACAGCTTGGTGGCAGCTGTAAGTCCAGCCTTTCCTTGATGCAGTATAATTGTATCTGTCTACACATTGATATGTAGCTATCTGCATTGGTGAAACAGGAAGGAGACTGGGAGACTGCTTCAGGGAACATGTCAGGGCTGTGAGGCTCAAAGATCTCTCCAAGTCCATAGTTTTTCATTTCACCTCTAACAGCCATGATCATACTGATCTCTGCATTCTCAAAGAGGGAAAAGACAAATCCAAAATCACAATTATCCTGAAACTGGGATCGCACTTTCCCCCTTCTCTCAACGACAGATTCATTGCTTTCTATTCCTCTGTATTCATTTGCAGGTTTTGACTTCACACCTCTCTTCACCTCTCTTGACTTCGCACCACCTGAGTGTCCACTCTGCTTCTCTCCTGCTCCCGCCTCCTCTCCAGTCCTGGCTTTTGTTCTTCCATACTTTACAAACTGCCAGTTTTCCTCTCTCTCCCACACCTGAAGAAGGCTCCACAGCCGAAAAGTTGTGATTCTTTTCTTTTCAGCATGGAATAAACCTTTACTTGCTCCTTTACGGTATGACTGATATGATTTTATCTTAGTCACACGGTCACTGAAGCAGTGTTGAAGGAGACGGTGATGTGCTTGTGGTGTGGGGGGTTACTTGTTTCAGGGACATGACTGCTACCCAGGGCTCTTTGTGTACAATGAGGAAAAAGGGACCATTACCTTCGGGGGTAAGCTGGATGTGCCAAAGCAGAACGCGCAGCGTGGGATGACAGCAAGGGAGCGCTTTCAGAACCTGGACAAGAAAGCCACCACTGAGACCAAAGAAGCCATCCTGGAAACCCTGCACAAGAACAGCATCAGGCAAGCCCCTTCTCCCCCATCGGCCTCCAACGTGACAATGTTCATTGCCATTGCGATTTAAGCTTTATTATCCCCCAGGGGGCAATGTGGTATAGTATAGATTTCCAGAGGTGGGGGTGTGCCACACACTCCTTAATGCTCTTAGCCATTATGAACCCTCTGTTTGTTGAGGGCATTTAGGTTCATCTGGTTTGCTCCAATGATATTACTGCTTATCTTCACTATTTGTCTCAGTGTATTAAAATTAGCAATGGTCAATTTTCATTTAGCACTCACTCAAAGCACAACATTCCCTATTCATTTCTCAAACAATACGGCACTTGGGTAGAAAGAAGTCACCTTAACTGGCATTTCGAAAACATTTAAGGACAGGCTGGTTGCACTGTTGAATTTACTACTTTCGTAGTGGAAATATTAACTCTCGTTTTACTCACTGTACATTTTAGTCATTTTTGGACTACAGAAGCTTATTTATGCCACTGGGCAAAAAAAAAGTTTAAATGAGAAACGTTTTGTTCAAAAGAGATACATTGTGTTAAAACATAATTAGTGAACAATATGACCTAATATTGTATATGGATGCTCATTAGTGTCACATTTCAATGCAATAAATATTTTTCTCCACGGTGTTAATAAGCTTCTGTACTAGACTGCAACTAAATAATGAAATATTTTCTTCTGTTTCATATACAAGAATAGATTTTGCATTTATAGTTAAATATGATAAATTTACATTTGTTTGTCAGTAGATTGGAGAGATCCTGCTAAACTGTAGTAAGCCCGTGTGTAAACATGGTTTGAGTTTCTTTATTAAATACAGGGGAAAAAAAAACTAATGGTGCAGCAATAATCATATTAATGACAGGAAATGTATATTTGTAAAGGTTAATTTCTCTCTCACTAAGTTTTCATTGAACCTTTTTAAAATAATTCCTAGTGTCTTAAATTATTTCAATATCTCATTTAGTGACACACAAAATAAAAAACAGCTCCTGTGTGATACTGGATACCTGTAATTTTTCCTACTAAACTGGTTAAGTGCAAATATTACACCAGGTAAATGTTTTCACTCATGATTGTAGATTTTCTACCATTACATTCTAGGTCACAGTATCCCACAATAGTGGTAATTTATACCAAATGTTTTTGTATAGTTATATCTTTTCTTTATGCATCTTTTCTGCATCTAACCTTGTCCATCTGTGTTTTACAGCCAAATCTCTATTATGGAGGGAGGCAAGTCCAAATGTACAAAGTTTTGTACCACAGGCATGGATGGAGGGATGACAGTTTGGGATGTTAAGGTAAGAAAAGATTATGTTGATTATATTCTCAACTCTGGCATTTTAAATGCAAACCGTACTAAAAAAAAAAAGAAAAAAAACATATTTGTTGTGCTTATTTTTATATTGAACAATACAGTTTATACAGCTATTGTACAGTTGTTTTAACTTGTCATGGACCTGCTCCTTGGAGCAGAAAGCAAGGGGTAATCAATGAACTGAGGGTAAAATGACCTTTCTTATTTCAGACTCTGGAATCTGCGATGAAAGATCTGAAGATTGTTTGAGTCTCAGGTGTAATCATGCAATTTCAAGAAAAAAAAAAGCAAAATGAAATCTCAAACTCAAGCCTGATGCACTTGCTGCCTACCATTGTTTATCTATACACATATCTTAATTATTGCATACAAGACATTTTGCAACCAGTGTTTTTTATATTGCAGGGGGCAAGCCCTTTAACATTGAACAAATGTGCTGCATTGTTTTTTAGTATAGATATTACACAAATACAAAGCTGTTTTCAATTAAGACAGTGCCATTATTTGTTATTGAAAATATGCTGGTCATAAAATGCTTTGACATAATAAACATCTTTTGACTTCCATGTTATTCTGGTGTCTTTGCTGAAAAACATCACAAATACAGAATTTTTAAGTGTACAGACAACATTATTTAACATTAAGGTGCATTCACTTTCTGTAAACCTTACCCCAGCCTTTACATCACTCAGATCTGTTCAAGAGCATTAGGTTATCTACATTTTTTATAATCTCCTGAACCATGAAGCCTCAGGCTTAAAAATGACATTCTAAAGGATATTATATTAGTTATTAGCCTTTTTATAGAAAAAAAATAATATTGAGAAAGCAAAAACGAATCTCACGACTGTTAAAAACATCTACTGTACTTATAAACAACTCCCACCAGCTGGTGAAAGACGAAGATCTCTATAACAAGCCTGTTCGTTCTTGTTGCATGACTCTATTCATCTGACTGGTCTCTTTTGCCAGCCATAAGTAGAGCTGGATAGGATAGTTTGGCGCAAATTGTGAAAACAGATACAATCCAACAAAGCTATTTTCCCCATCTTCTATTTTATTAATTTCGGAGTGGTTAGGTTTGACAGGTTAGTACAAGTCCAGAGTTAACCTGGCATTCAAGAGTTGCATACCAGAAGCAATTTACAAAAAGTTATGAGAAACAATTTTGTTTCAACAGACCAATACACAGTATATATAACATAAAGCAGTCCATCCCTGGCTTGAGCACTTTTTAGACTAATTTTAAGAGTTGTGTAATCACATAAAAATCCACTGAGATGTGAAGAGCTACTCAAGTGCTTTAGCCAGGTTTAGTTTGGCATGTTGTATAGCAAAGCACTGTGCAACACATCTATAACCACCCATTATCAGGAAGCCCCTGTTCCTGGTAAGGGCTGTGGCAACCAAGAGCCTATTCTGGAAGCACAGTACGCAAGACAGGACTAGACCCTGGATGGGATTCCATTCCATCACAGGGAAATATCTACAACATGAATAACGTTTTAGGTTAAATGTGTACAAAAATGACCATCTCTTTCTTGGTAATACACTCAAGTTTATTTACATTAAAAAAAATCCATCTAGTGTTTCATTAGTTTGACAGTTCGTTCTGTGGAATGTTTTTTTTTTATCTGTGAACAAGTCATAATGCAGAGTAACAGGCAGAGCAGCGGAAATAAGCTAGACAGTTTACACAGAGCGTTTCCACTGATGCTTACTAGACACAAAAACCAAAGGCAGTGGAGCCACATCTAAAACAACAGCTCCTGTCCCCTAGAAACTATTAGGGCTTAAAACAGCAGGGAATATACCCTTGGTTAACAGTGCTGCCCCAAGTCAGACCAGAGTCCCTACATTGAAAGAAGCTCTTATACCCAGGCTGTGCACCCAGGACAAACCAAATTCTCTGACCAGTGTCTGCAATGCCAAACTGATCCACCCCACTATAGTGACAAATGAAATAGTTGACCTCTGCCACATTACAAACATCTTCCAGACAAAACAATTTCAACAGGAAATACCGTTAGCTCTAGTTTTAAAAAAGGAAAGAAAGGCCTTTTGTCATTCAGTAGTGTCTGCCTCTTCTGTAACAAATGTTACATTAAAATACATAACTACTGTCAATAACATGTCAAAAAGATTTTTTGTACATGGTGGTGTGTATTTTTCCAAGGCAATTCCTTTTTTGAGTTCACAAGCTAGTACTGTATTTATAAGGAACGATTCACATTTTTGGTACAAAAATCATTAGAAAACTCAAGATGTTGTGGTTTAGTTCTGGATATCCATTGGCTGAAAAGAAAAAAATCATTACACTTGCTTCAAAATACTAAAACTGAATATCCATCTGAATGACTTCAGAACCCAGTTTTGAGAATCATGGACATCAAAACTTACACAAGGAGGCAACAGTACAATTTATGTAGCATTACAAATCTTAACTATCCAAGGCTTAAATTAAACCAATTAAATATCCTCTTGAATAAGAATATGCTAAATAATGCAACAAACACGGCATCTTATATCTGTGAAGTCCACTTTCAGTGAGGTTTTAAACACAAGATTACAAGAGGGGAGAAAAATATACAGAAACAGTGAGTGCCTGTGAGTATCCTAAACAGTTCTTGAGAAACATTGGCTAGTGTTAAAAAAAACTTTTGCTACATCCTTCCAGCATGTTGCAGTCATCTCTTCAATAAATCTGAAACTGCTTTACACTCCACATAGAAGGAAAGCACATTGAATGTGCTTTCAACCTAAAACTCTTTTACACATTTCACTAATTGTATAATCCAGTTTTACACTATTTTAATATTCCAGACTTGCACTGATACTGAGTTGATATCAGTTTAAAGTACAAAAGAAAAAACAACCAAAAGCCTACTGACATTTTAATTATTCTGTATAGTCAAAAGCTCTTTTTTTCCCCAATTTGCACATTTACCCTTAATATGAGGCGCAGTAGGGGTAAAAACTTCAGCACAGTTTAACCAACCCCCACAAAAAATAATTTGGATCTAATCTACCTTCTTTTTAGAAAAAATAAAAGCATTGCTTACCAAAACAATATATAAGACCTAAATAAAAAAACTGCACAAAATATAAAGCCTTCAAAATTATGTTTATGAGATGTAGAGATACAGTTTTGCAATTGCACTTTTCCTTTACAAACCATTCCCTAGGGCTGTTTGGAAAATTAATGTCTAGATTAGAGGCAGATTTTTCAGATCACTGTATTTAATCTAGGACCTTGCTCTTGACCACCAGTCCATCAAAAAATAATGAAACAGAAGTAGTTCCTAGTTTTGCAACAGAAAACAGATCAGCTGGGAGTTATGTAGTCTCTCAGTATGCAAGATATGTCCAAAGGTTCATTTGACCTAAATGAACTATCTGAAATAAATGTTTGCTAGCTCCATTTATTAAAAAACTGATAGTGTCCATGTAAGATTCTGTTTGAGTATTTCTGTTATTACTGCCCTTTTTGGCTTACTTCCCTCATCAAGAAACATCACATTACTAGTCATGGTAATGATTTCCACATCCCCCTAATTTGCGACAAAATCACAGAACATTTCAGGCTTTTCACATTTTTGGAGGAACAAGAGAAATGTGCATTAAAGCACAAACACCTGCAGCTCTTGTGTTAAACCAAAAAATGAATCAAAGCTCATTGGTTTGCATAAAGAACTTCTTGTGCCTTAAACCATACTTCTTTTGTATAGATCAGCTCTTTTTGTAATTTTTTTTTATTTTACACACATGCTTGAGCAGCTGGAAATTCCCTCCACCTCTAGCAAAACAAAACCAAACAATTCTTTTATTATAACATCACAAGACAAACACTACTATTCAGATATACATTTGCTATAAGGATGCAACATTTGAAATTAAAATAGATGAAGTGTGTGAATAAAATACGTTTGGCATTAATTAACTGTGCAGAGACATTTTATCCTAGTCTTCACACCTCACAGTGTAAGGGAGTTTTAGCTGTCTTCTCAGTTTTTTACTGTGCAAAACAAGCTACAAAAAAAATCACCAGCACATAATACTGAACTTAAACCTCAATCAAAGGTTCATCTTAAAATTAGATAAGGTGAGGCTTGTCACAATCACAGTGGCCTAACATTGTTAATGTTTTTGTTAACGATGCACAAGTACTAATAAAACTACATCAAGAAAAGCAAAATGGTAGATGTGGAAATTTATTTCAGTGAAAAGTTTCATTTGTAAGCCGAGTGGCAACTTCTTTTTTAGACTGGCTCAGTTTTAGCTTCATCATAACCATGAATAATAATTACTGTCAATTTGTAATAACTGCCATACAAAGAAGTGAGTTATGGGGCTTTTTGCTGTATTTCATTTTCACCTTCATGACCAGCAAATTTTTCTGAACAATGAAATGAACAGCATTCCAGGTAGATCGAGAAGTCACAGGCTAATAAGATCTGAAATGGAACTGATAATGACATGGAAGCATGGTAATAGACATACACAAGGAGGAAGAAATGAGATTATTTCAGGTCAGCAGTCTATAGCTATTCCACTGAAATGAACACTGGAAAAAGTAAATCAGAAATGTCAAAGACATTCTTCTAAAACATTAGGAACCAAATCTTGCTTATTTTAGACCCCTGGATCCATGAAGTCTATCCAATACAGGTGACAGACGCCTTTTAAGTGAAACAGCTGCACAGCAGCACAAATGTGTTTGTTGCTCATTCTTTTTTAGAGGATTTTTTCCCCAACTACAATTGAAAGAACCACCCAAGAACTGTATTTCCCACCTGAGTGGGAATCGTAAATAAGGGGGATATACATTTATCAGCGTATAGAAGGCACATTAGGCCTTTTTCTAGTTTTCATTCATGCTAAATGTACACAGATCTAAACTTCTGAATGCTCTCAATAGGAAGGTCAACTGTACACACCTGAAATCATCAATGCAAATGAAAATTAAGTGATTTCTAGTAAGTCTATACTTGGCACGTGTACATGCAAAGCTTAGAAGCTCACGAGCTGCACAAGGCAGCTTGACTTTTTTAAAAGCAGAAATAAAGTACAGGGAGACACAGGTTTAGCAAGATTTAAAAGCCACTGGGGAAGAAAAAAACAAAACAAAAACGTTATATTTATCATGAGAGATAGAATTAGGCTACAGCTAGGCTTGTTTTAAAACTTCCTGTCCTTTAATCTCTCTTCAACTTTACAAACTGGTAGCAGCACCGCAAGACAGTCCCCCCCCACTGGGCAATGTTGCACAGATTCCCGTCTCCAGCAGCCTGCCTGGAGCGCTCAGTCAGTCTGGAGGATCATTGGTGGATGTTCATTCTCTTCATCCAGGCGCAGGGAGCTCAGGTCGTCCTCTAGGCCAGCGCCCCCCGTCGCTCCCTGATCCTCAGGGTAGCCTAGGGGATCAAGTAACACCCATCATTTTATAGAAATTTAGAGGTATAATCAAGCCTTAAATCAATTCTTTGAGACCTTCTGACCTAATCCTTATGCCTGGTTGTGATGGGGGTTATTCTTTTGCATCACTTACAGAAACAACACTGTACAACAGGAATATAGTAACCTGCTATCTTCGCTGCAGTAGCCCAGATTCTTTAAACATCACAAATATGCAAGCTGGCCAATATTAAGACTGTCTAATTAGTACTGGATAGGCAGGGGGCACATAAGGAGAAGCAAGGTAGGGATCTGAGAGGAGCAACTATAGTGTTATCTGGAGAATTCTGAAATACTCTTTACATATGGATTGATAGATCTCGCATCTGCATATCACCAGCTAACTTGTAAAAGGTAAAATAAAAAAACACCCCCTCATCAATGAAGATTTCCTGTCTTGTTTGTATTACCACTGATATTCCTTAAGCTCTTTAACAACAAGGGAGTGAGACTGATCAAGTATTCAGGGCAATTTCACCTTTTGCCACAGCGGCACTGTAGGTCTGTGCCACAAGTGGACGGTCATGTGCTGTCGGCTCAAGGATTTCATTGGCTGGCTCCACACTGCCATCCAATCTAAAAGGAGGCAAGTTAAACAGGAATGAGCAGACATCCACAGCTTTGATATTCCATCCCTTTCACAACATCAAAAATGTAATAATACAGTAATATAATTCTAAATTAATGTTAAAATTCCTTACTTTCCCTTAATATAAAAGTAATAGAATAACATAATTCTAAAATAGATTTATAATAATATAAAACTAAAATATAAAAGTTCAGAATAAATCAAAACCTTTTTTGCACCCTTCTACAAGTCGCTTCATGAAAGAAGGGTTACAACTGAAATCAGAGCCTTCAGATTAGTATGAAAAATTGCTTCTTTTTCTGGATTACACTGGACTGAGACATAGTGCTTAAACTGAGAAACCTAGCAGCAAACGTGTCTTACTTGTGCTGTTTCATTAGCGTGCACTCTCCACCCTCCTGTGGGTCCAGGTTATACATGTACAGGTAACCATCTGCCGCTGCCACCAACAGACGAGGGATCTTCTGGATTCTGATACAGTAAAGAAATCCACAAACATTCACTGTGAAATGCAGTCTAGCTGGCCTTAGAGGCACATTTTAAATCCTGCATTCAATTCCAGACCATGTTAATCTTATAACAATGGTGGAGAATTATCCAAAGCCTCGCCAAGATCTTTGTTCGGTTGTCGAATGGAAAAACCCTTTGGAAGAACACTGGCTGTTTCAGTTTCCAGTGTGAAAAGGGGCTGCCACCTTAATTAGAAATTAACATGCCGTCTTCCATCTCTGCTTTAAGCATTGTCCAAATACAGATTCTGTAATGCTAATTTTGGAAAATGCGATTACTGCATTGTTGTCACAATGCAGTAAAAGTATTGTGTTAAGAATGCAGTAAAAGTTTGCACAACTAAAAGAATAGTAACTCTGAACGCACATATATGCAACATGACATTTCACACCGCTTAGATAAGCTGTTGATTTACTTGGGAAACTGAATGACAAAGCTTTACATTCGTAGCTTTTTAACAAAGTGGACTAACAAGTACAAGGTGACAACATAGTTTAAGCTTCCAAAAAAAATAAACTGCTTCAGAATGACAATGCACAAAGCTGTCTATAAGGAAGCTGAACACTGAGAAAACACTTAATCAACTTGTCAGCATGAATTAAAAACAAAGGTGCAATTTTTCTTTCGATTCAGGGCATCATTAATTGGTCAACATGCTGTTAAATCTGCTTTCCTGTAGTTTCTTCCGGTCAAGCATCACAATTTCAGTCAATCTAAGCTTTTGATGAGATTGTACAGTTTTAAGCCCGGTTTACTGAAATAATGCTCAATGGATTTAAAATGACCTCATGATTCATGGTGACTTCATAGGACTGTAGGTGCTCATTCACTATGGTCCATTCAGAATGCAACTATTTCTACAATTAAAATGTGGAAGCAGTATTATATGTATACCAGTTTTTCCAAGTTAAAACAAAGCAAAGTCTCTCTCTTTTTCACCTCTACACAGTTGTATTATTACTCACGTGGCAAGTGCACAGATATTCTTGTGCCCCGAAAATGGCAGTCTTACAGTAGCAAATGCCCTGCCCTGGTTGAACATTTCTGTGACTTGGGCTGGCAAGTAACTGGTGGATGCCATCAAGACCTTTCCAAAGTAACCAGTCCAAGTTGTGGGTTCTTCCTGGGGCCTGTAGAGTAAGGAAAGGAAGAAAAACAACCCCAAAGAATAATTATTCGGATGACAGAAAAATGACAGGAAAAAGTGATTAGTGCCATGAAATCTCGCTCAGACACACGTAACAGAATCATTATTCTTTTTCAATAGTATAGATTGTTTTTACTTCCAAGAACATCTTGTCAATAAAATCCATATAGGTATATTAACAAGAGACATTAGCAAATGTGGTTTAAATAGTAGCTTTGGAACCTCTTGAAAAAGGAACAGTTAAGCCTGAAGTTCCTCCAGCTAGGCTCTAGGGCAGTGATTCTCAAAGTGTGATCCACGTGTGCCAGGTGGTCCACGAGCTGAGCTAATCATCTTTCTTAAAAAGCAAGTCTACACTGTTTAAGTCAGAGGAAAGAATATTGCAGCGGGCTCCCCCTAGGAGCACTGGTAAGAACTGCAAGCTGTAAATAGTGGGAGGAGGGACTTGTGTGTTGGTTCTAGGTATCGGGGTTTCACCAGCCGTTAAGGGGACTGTGTGTCAGTAACAGGGCGAGCAGCAGCCTAGTCGTAGGCTTGGCTGGCTTGAGGGTCTGCCGAAAGGGCAAGGTTTCCATTCATTCTCCTTGGCTGTACCCTTCTGTTGCCTTTGTGTTTTAATGAAGCTTGAGTTATGGCGGACCACCTCGCCTCTTCATTCTCCCCATCAGCGCCTATCGCTTCAGTGTTTTAGTTTTATGCACCACGAATGAAATTATGTCACATATTGAAAACCAGAGAGTCAGTTTGGCAGTGACATCCTTGCCGCCCTGCAGCAGTCTATTGTTGTTAGTGATGCACGGGTCGGCTTTTTTTTTACCCGCACCCACATGACCCGATTTAAAATGATAAAAGTACTGACCCAAAGCCAGTCCAAACCCACTCCATTGGAAATTACACCAAACAATATTCGAATATTCATTTGATCAACACTTATTGAAACGGCATATCCGGATTCCTTGTTTTAAACAGACTAAAGTAGCCTAGCCTTGTGACTGTCATTTTTGTAAAGTGCTTCACAATCGATGCAGATAACGTAACCTGTGCTTTTTTCTTTTGTTGTGCTGACTAGCTTGCCAAAAGTCTCCCACCTGGTTCTTTTGTCGCTCTCTCTTCTTTATTTTCATCTCACTGTTCTGGAGTTGTGTCCTGATCTTCTCTAACGAGGTTGCCATTACTGTATGTTTTTTTCTTTGTAATACAATGTTGTCTGCTTATGTTTTCTAGCACTTTGCCTTGTGACACAACCAATTGGGGCTTAAATATGGTAAAACGGTTTTAAACCTTAAAATCACTTTAATTAAAGATACAAATAATAAGTTTTCTGCAATATTTTGCTTTTGGTCATACATCAACCCTGCTCCTGCTCAACCCGATCTAAAATCTTTTTTTTAACCCGAGTCAACCCACGCATCACTAGTTGTCATGATTGCGTGGTTACGCTGTTTACGTTTTGATATGCGAGTGTGGTTCAACCGTTGCACTTATAATTGTTCGTACTGTTTTATTCTTACTTTTGAAGATCTTACTTTGAGTTTGAAAGTTTAAGGTGTAATTTAAAGAAGCAGACGAAGCAGAAAAGTTATTATGGAGCACTGCCTCAAATCTGGGACTCTTAAACGCAAATATAACAACGATGGTGACAGCACAAATGCGAGTAAGATGCAGACTAGAAGTGAAAATGCGAGTGAGGTCATTTGTGAACCATACCAGCAGTGCTGTAATTCTAATTCCAACAGCTTGATAAATGTGATGTGCAAGGAAGCAGAAGGTGTGCTTGATGTGATGTGCTGGTCTGCTTCCGGACATGAGACTAAAGTTGTCCAGCTTAGATCCAGAAAACACTTCTCCGATTGCTCAACAAAAGCAGCTCCATTCTTCACATTATCTTTTTAGGTAATAAAAACATTTGTAAAATATGCAGCTTTGTTTGTAAAAATATCAGTACTTTTAATCAACTTTAATTCAATATTAGTTATTTTTTGTACATTAATAGGTAATGATTTTCACAGGGTAAGAAGTGGACGTAGGCATAGGTGGTCCACCGCATCTGTGTCTTGGTGTAAGTGGTCCGCGGACTATAGAACTTTTGAGAATCACTGCTCTAGGCGATGTGGTACCTAAATCTGAAAACACTCATCTGAAACTCAGTGCCTTTTACAAACATTCAGTGTTTGCCACATGTGTAACACACATCTTGTACACCAAACTTACTTCTCTTTCTGTGTCTCCAGCTTAAAGATATGGACAGTCTCTGTGTTACTGGAAGCAGAAAGAAATAGTCCTTCCATACTGAATGCGAGAGAACAGATACTAACACACCTAGAAAACAAAAAAAACAGGTATATTTTTGCAACTACCAATTTGTTCTTGTTATTTCTAGAAATTCTCGAGTATGCAAGTGATAGACACTCAGACATCCCAAAACACTCATGTATCATTGCCCAAAACACTTCCACTCATTACTGCGTTTGTGAAAACAAAGCCTCAGTGTACCAGTATGTGACTTATCCCTCTTTATCTGCTACCCAAGCCTAATTCTTTGATACAGGCATTATATAAATTATTCATTATGTTATCAACTGTCAACTATCAGATCAGGCTGTAAGCAAAACCTACACTGGAATGGAAGGTCTGATATTTCAAAAGATATAAGTTAGAGGAGATCAAGTCAACTGGAATTTCTCCAGATGATAGCTGTTGTGGGCAGCTGGACATAAATTTGTATAGGAACAAGTAATAGGTTTATTCCATACTAACAATCTTAACAACTTTCGCCCCATCTCCAACTTACCCTTTCTCTCTAAAATTCTAGAACGTGCTGTCACACTTCAGTTACATAACCACCTCATGACAAACAACCTTTTTGAACCCCTCCAATCTGGCTTCCGTCAACTTCACAGCACAGAAACCGCCCTAGTCAAAGTCACCAACGATCTCCTAATAGCTTCTGATTCTGGTTCTCTTTCCATACTCATCCTTCTTGATCTCAGTGCTGCCTTTGACACTGTTGACCATAACATCTTGCTTTCTCGTCTCGAGACTGTGTTTGGAGTCTCTGACACTGCCCTCAAATGGTTTAAGTCTTACCTCACTGATCGCTGTCACTTTGTCTCTCTCAATGGGTACAGGTCTGAAATTGGTCTTGTCAAGTCTGGTGTCCCTCAGGGCTCAATACTAGGCCCCTTGCTCTTCAGCATTTACATGTTCCCACTTGGTCAGCTTTTAAGATCACATGGCCTCAGCTTTCATTTTTACGCTGACGATACTCAAATATACATCCATACCAAACCCGACACTGATGTGGCTGTCTCTATTCTATCTAATTGCATCTCTGACATAAAAATTTGGATGACTCAAAACTTCCTTCATCTTAACTGTGACAAGACTGAAGTCATGCTTATTGGTACCCCCCATCAACTTCGTCAAGCCAGTCCTGTAACCCTGTCTGTAGATGGCTCTGTACTTGAGCTCAAATCAAAATTGAAAAACCTTGGGGTTATATTCGATTCTGGCTTAACATTCGACCCACATGTACAGCATACTGTCAAAACATCTTTTTTTCACCTTAGAAATATCGCAAGACTACGCCCTATGCTATCATTAACTGTGGCTGAAAAGCTGATCAACATATTTGTATTCTCTCGAATTGACTACTGCAATGCTCTGCTCCCTGGGGTATCTAAATCTACTCTGAACAAGCTGCAGTATGTCCAAAATTCAGCAGCCAGAATCCTGACCAGATCTAGTGCAAGTGTTCACATTACTCCTATCCTGGAGTCCTTGCACTGGCTTCCGGTCAAATTCCGCGTAGACTTTAAAATCCTCATGCTCACCTACAAGGCTTTACATGGCTTGGCACCTCAATACCTGTCTGAACTTTTATCGCCCTACTCCCCACCTCGCAACCTCCGCTCTTCAAATTCTGCCCTCCTTACTGTCCCCCAAGCCCGTCTACATTGTATGGGCGACAGGGCCTTCTCCTGCTATGCCCCCAAGCTCTGGAACTCCTTGCCCAAGGATATTAGAGAGTCACCTTCTCTAAACTCCTTCAAATCCAGACTCAAAACCCTCCTTTTCAGAAAAGCCTTTACTTAACTGGTTCCATTCTTCACCCCTCTGCTCTTCTTAATACCATCTTCCACGGTCTCCTCTATTGTTATTGTTGTATTGTTGTAATTATAATTGTGTCCTGTCTTGTGAAATTGTCTTATTTATTGTTGTAGTCTTCTTATTTATTGTTATTGTCATCCTGTAAAGCGCTTTGAGAAGCCACCTTTAAAGGCGCTATATAAAATAAAGTTTATTATTATTATATTATAAAAGAGAAGAAAGAAACAACATTTCGTCTGTGGAGCCTTCTTTGGGTGTGAGAAGGCTCCACAGCCGAAATGTTGCTTTTTCTTTCTTCTCTTTTCAGCATGGAATAAACCCATTACTTGTTCCTTTGCAGCCTACGCATGCTGACACATCTACCCACCTGAAATACTATAAATTTGTATATATTCTACAGTGATTTTTAATGCACAATGAGAGCTATTTTTACAAGTTTTTATTTTGTTTTACATTCTATGACCTGCACGTGATGTTTTAGCAAAAACGTGAAATATGATTAATCTGTAAAGCAGCTGAGTCTAAAATGTTGCACAAAATACTATCCCACCACTATTAAGAAGGCTCAACTGATGAAGAAAACTACACCGTTGCTTCATTAAGAAATATCATGAGCTAAAAGGCAATGGAACTGAATGTCATAAAAAAGGTTTCCATTAACTACTTCGGTAACTTAATAAGAATTATGTATTACTGAATGTTGAAACAGCAGAGTGTGATCAAAGACTTCTGCCCACCTTTTCACTCCCCTCCTGAACTCAAAGAGTTTCTGTCCTTCTGGAATGGAAAACACTCGGATCACAGTTCCCTGGAGAGATTGCACAATGAGACAATGGGAACCTCCTGCAGTCAACACTCAGAATCTTTACTATACCTAGACTGCCATATGTCATGGTATACTGTGCTGTTGTCAAATAACGCCAGCACTTAAAAGTGAATCAATGGTAACACCTGCAGGCTAAGAACTATTACTCTTTTATTTAATCTCTTCATGCAGATTCAAAGCGTCTGCAACAGCATTCAAACATGATCCATTTAGATGAGGAAAAAAAAAAGATTCAAAATCAATCACAGCAGACATAACATTTTAAGCCAAATCACCAAAAGAAATACACCTCATATAAATTACCACAACATTAGATAAGAATAACCTGAAATGTAAAATTTCCTAATTTTACTGACTTCTCTTTTTTGATTGTATTGTGGACATAAGACACCAGTCTCTTAAGGTAATGTAATAATGCCAGGAGCTTAAGGGTCTCCTTGACAATTCAGCTTTCCGTATGGGCAGTTTCTTGTGTACAGAGAGGGGGTTTACTGAGTTGGCTGGCCTTGAAAAACAAAGCCGCTCTATCTGTTTTGTCCTTCATCTGCTTCACAGAATGTAACCTCAAATCCTACTCCCCATTCTTCTTGGAATTCTAAAAAACAACAAAGCATTTCACTTCACTGTCTGGGTGAGGCTTTCTGAGGCAGCACAAGGGGGTAGATGGGAAAAGAAATTCAAGCAAAGCACCACACAACAATGCCATGAAACTGGCATCCTGAGTTAGCATAAGCTTAAAAGTTAATGAAAGTAAAAGACTCAGTGTGCAGACCTTCTCTGAGGCTGTTGCGAGCTTGGAGCCACTTGCATCGAAAGCCAGCGCTGCCAAGGGACTGTCATGGGCTGGGATCATATTAGCAGCACGCTAGAAAACAGGGAGGTATCTGATTACTTGACAGTACAAAGCTTACCCATCACTTACTGTAAATTACTGATCAGAAGTTTCAAATTTTAAACTTTCTGTACACAGTTGTGAAGTGCTGAAACAATGGCAGTTCCTTTTCATTAAAAAAAAAACACATGACCAGTATGCATCATCATCTTATGTTTACTTTCAGTTCATAATTTCTTCCAGTAACAAAAGCATGCTTGGATTTATTCCCTTACTTTACAAATTGACACTTTAATTACAACCTGAAACAACTGACATACAAAAATTAAATATCCACTTACTCCTTCATAATTCTCAAATTTGCTCATTGCTGTGCAACACCTAGTGTGCAATAATTCAAGGTTACTAGCTATTTTGTTGTCTCTTCCAAAAACACTGGAGAAGGATTATTTTCAAAGTTATGCTTTACTTCAACATCACAATAAGTAGGTTAGCAATAAAAGTACTATTTCGGATAGAAAGGGCTCATGCTAGAAATATTTAGTTTTTTTTCCAATGTGTAATGTTATCTTGAACCCACTGATCTGTCTGAGCATTCAAGCAGTTGGTTTCAGTACTCCTACTTAGACTGTGGTCTACACAGACAGCTGACAAGAAGCTTGGAGACCACTTTTAATAAATAAGTAGTAGGTATAAAGTGATTTTTAATTCTCTGCTGTTTTTAAGTAGACTGTGAAAACATATAACAATAACATTAATAAATAAAGAAAATTCTTAGTTTCCTGAAAGAAAGTTTTCTTCTGTTGTATATAGAACCAGAAGGAGCCACAAAATACACAGTAGGGCAAATAATTAAATAGGTCCCCACACAGGAGTAAGTTACTTACCAGATTGATTGTGTCAAAAACTTGCACTTCTCCTATTGATGCACTACCAGGATACCCCAAGTAGCAATTATCATTGTTGATTGACAGTGCACACAGGCCTACAGAAAAGATGTTGAGGATTAGATACTGCCACAATAAAATAAAATAGATATCTGTCAGTTCTTCTCCAAACTGCTCGGCCTCTGAGACAGGGGTCGAGTTTCCGTTGTTTCTGCTTTTAAGCACTCCAATATACAGAAATGTTCAAGGTAAATACTAGCTCACACTCCAGAAATATTCTTAAATCTTGCAGCTGCCAGACAAAGGAAGTGAAACCACAGGGTGGGCCATCAATATTTTTATACGAGCACCATGTTCCTTCTTCATTTCTGATTCTACAAATATTCTATTGTGCAAACTCTGCAAGATACTCTATTTTGTTTTAGTTTAAATGTATTAGATGTGCTGAGGAACTCCTCCTCAAATATGGGAATTAACTCTAAATGCGTACTGCTAAGAAGTGCAGACCTATAGCCATGAACAGAACACTTAGGCCTGTTTAATAGTAGTTGCCCTCCTCTCCATGTTTCCTCACATCTCCATGTGAAGGATCTAATCAGAAAACATTAGTAGAAATATGCAAAACTATGTGTAGAACAATTCTGTATGTCTTTGTCCTCTGGCTTCTCCTTTCTTTAACTTATAAATACATAAGCTCTTGACAGATAGGCCTTTTCATTTTACAACAATCCACAATCCAGTACAGAGCTACAAAAAAACCGCAATGCCTACCTGAAGGGTTAGGTGGGGTCTCTCTTATGGTATGCAGTACTTTCATATCTCGGATATTGTGGATATAAAGAGATTCTTCCAGGCATACTATCAGCCTCTGCAGAAATAAAGTAGTATTAAAAAAATTAAAACTTTGTGTAACAGGTTAATTCCAGTATAGAATAACTTAATCCAAACTATACTTCTCATAGGAGAGAATCCTTGATTTCAGTGTCCTGTAATAACAGTACATTTGACATTTTATAGGCCCAATCATAAAGCAGAATACATGCAGCTTATATTTTGGTAAGCAATTACTCTTCTAGCTGTTAATGGATCACAGAGATGCTTAAATACGGTATAAATAATACTGTCACATAGCTGCTATTTAGAATGAAGGCAAACATCTGAATATCAAACACCAAAATATGGTAACTCTAAACTGCAATAAAAATGCAATAAACTTATCGGACATGGAATGGGATAAATGGCATTAAAACAAAAGGCATAATCCCTAATCTACAAACTGACTGTCAAATCTTTTTAAATTTCTTCTAACAAATAACATAAAATCAGATATTACCACCATATTTCTCTGTAAAATGTTTCACCCAATAGGTGAACCTTTTACCTGTCTATTGAGCTTCACAGCCAAGATGGTATTGGAATAGCTGTAGTTGCAAATCTCTGTCCCTTTCTTAAAGTGACACACTTTGAGCTTCCTGGGTGCTTTAAGGCTAACAATTGCAACCAGACTGCTTGAGAACAGTCTTTCCACAATGCACACATCTTCGGTATCAGCTGAAGGGAAAAAGGAGGAGAACAATGATGTTGCAAAGAACAGGTTAAATGGTCAAAAGTGCCTTCCATAGCTGTCCAAATGCCAAGTGTTACAAACATACAGTGTGAAAGAATCCCGAAACAGTAAACTACAGTATGTAACAGTAAACCAGGTCACATGTACTCCAGTTTGCCAACCTTGAAATATTGTTTTTACTGTCGGAGACCATTTCATCTATACAAACATCTTTTTATGGACGCAACTTTCTAGAAGAAATGGTGAGCAGAGGAATGCCTCATAACAGGTATTTATGAGCATCCTGAGACCAGGAGTTCACTCACTCACCGCATGTTTCAATGCATTTTTCTTTCCTTCAAGCCACAAATGCAAAACCTATAACACTGTTTTTTCATCAGCTATACTTTTATTGTATTTTGAAGATTTACAGTAATTAACCCTTTTTTACAAATGATATATACTGCAACTCTGCATTGTTAACCTGAAAATCAACTGTATACAATTAAATCTGAAGCTGTCCAACGCCAGTAACACTGATCCTATAAAATATATTCTACCATCATAAAGTACATTACACCTGATGCATGTCCTTATATAGCCAATAACTTTCATTGAAATCCTCTGCATACCACAGCACGTTTGTTATTAGCTTACTTCAAATTGTCATCTAGTGACTTTTTATTTTTCCTGCTGCCTCATTTTAACATATACTTTCACACAGGAACCACAGATACACCTCAAACAGGTCTGTTCTCTCTCTTCCTGAAGGAAAAAAATCAAGTGACAACTGTGCCACACATTAAAATGCAATTCAAGACCCCAGCCTTTTCTCTTTTGCTAGAATTTAATTCATTTCAACCTCTTGTTAGCAGTTTTACCACTTTGCAAACCGATCTTGTGAAATTTCAGGAGCTAAACTAAAGGTGGACCTGGTCTATACTGGCAAGGGAGATCTACACCCCCAGCATGATAACAGGACACACCATGCGGTACAAGTTTGTGTTCTTCAGAAAGATGTTTGAAAAGAGGTTATGACTACATGTGTATTATTGATCCCCTGGCTCAGTTCATAGGACAGGGATGTACACAGGTAAGGGGTGTTATCCCCCATGTCTGGGCTAAATTTGCCAGTAGCCATGTCACCCTGCAATTCACATCTGGCAACCCACTGAAGCTAAGCAGGTGTGAGCCTAGGTCAATTCCCCAGATGGGTGACCTCCTGGGAAAAGCTAAGGTTGCTGCTGGAAGAGGTGTTTGTGGGGCCAGCAGGGGGCGCTCACCCTGCGGTCTATGTGGGTCCTAATGCCCCTGTATAGTGACGGGGCTTCATCACTCTGTTCTCCTCTCCACTGAGAACTGGTGTGTGGTGAGCGTTCAGGCGCACTATGGTTGCCGTTGCATCATCCAGGTGGGGCTGCACATTGGTGGTGGTGGAGGGGAGTCCCCATTACCTGTAAAGTCCTTTGAGTGGAGTATCCAGAAAAGCGCTATATCTGTGTAAGCAATTATTATGATTAAATTTCAATCAGTTTGTACAATCTGGTCTCCACAAGCTCCCACTTAATTAATTTAGTGACAAATGTCTCACTTCTACACCCGATCTCCTGTGTATTGGGGCTGCTGGCACACAAAGGTTGCTACGTGTTACCCAAGTGAGTACTGCTCTTCAGTGATGGATAAAATGAAAAACATTCTTTCGTATATGTAAAGCGCTGTAAAATTGCAAGTAACTATAAAGCTATTCTGACTACTAATACTGTTTTTTCCTCACAAAGCTCCCAACAGTACTTTAAACTTTGTGACTGCAGCAAGTGATAAAAAAGTGAATCATGAATGTAAAAAGTTCTTTTTACTCCAGAAGGACTTTAGTAACACATAACCTAGACAGTGCAGAATTGCAAGTAAATCTTACTTACTGCATTCATATATCTGTTCTAGTTTATCAACTGACGACAGGGAGAAGAACTTATAGCCAGATTTGGTGCCAACCGCTAAGGACCTGCAAAGGGAAATTAAATATTTTAACTTTTGAGAAGGACGGGACATTGTTTTCCACATTCCGCACTAAATTAAAAGTGTTTCTGGTTAAAATAATATAATGCACTTTTATAAATAAAGATAAATAAGATCTTGCCTGCACTCACTCTGTTCCATTTTTATTAACAGTTAACTTGCATGTAATTTCAGTTTAAACAATACAATTATTTTACAATACATGGTTATTTTTCCATTCACATATTCCCAAATTATATTACCAATGTAACCTACAGTACAAGAGGCAGGGTTACAACACAACCACCAGAAAGTATATACTGTTTTGCACTGTGGCACTGAATTGATGAAGCCTTGATGCAAAGCAGTTGAAACTAATTATTAATAAAAACAGGGAAAAAAAACATTTAACAGAATCAGGCTAAAACCACCTTTTAAAAAGCACCATTACGCGAGTCCTGGTTTGTCGAAATTGCTAAAAAACTGCGATTACCATCTATACCCGTTTAAAAAGGAAGATCAAACAATAGAACACAGAACTTCCTGCTTATCGAAAGATATTGTAAGTGCACGTGTTGACGGAGGCTAGCAAAGTGCAGTATTAGATCGCTTCAAAAACTAAACATTGTAAAACAACACCAATTACAAGGGATGGGGGACTACTTAATGGAATATCAAGAGCAACAGGCTAGAATAAAGGCCACACAAACTTTGAGGCTCCAATAATCCCTGATCAAACCAGGGCCATTTTAGTGTTACACTAGCATAAAGAATAACTTGGCCTAGTGCACGTAGTTTGCCATTATAGTTCGTAAACGGGGACTTGAAAGGAATGTTCTAAATTAAAATTTGCCTTAATTTCGAGCGTTGTTGAAAATATTTCCTTAGGCCCTTCAGTCTCAGCTGACCTGTTGCACTTCTTTAAAAAATCGTCGCTCACTGCAAGTGCAACGCTGGTTTCGAGAATTCTAGCTGCGTGCTCAGGCACATCTTAAAAACGACACTTGAAAGAGCAAAAACCATACCCAAATCATACGTCCAACATGCTCCCCAGACCTTTATAACATGCCTACATCGTGAATAACAGCAATGCTGAATCCGAAAACGTGCTTTGTCATTTCACGCGTTGGGTCTTGTAAAGACAGTAGTCAGCTCGCCCGACATCGACACACATAAAAATACAATAATAAACACCTGAGCCTCTTTTGTGATTTCACAGCATTATTATTTGAACTACGCTATTCCAGAAATGGCACAACGCGAAAACATGACCACGACTACCCACCGTAAGAGGTGTCTTTATTTTATATGCATGTCTGTTGACGGAAATATTGGGTAGCCTTTTTATTAGCTTAAGTTCTGTCACTAAAATAATTAATGACTACCGCCTGAACATCACTAACAGACCAATTTAAGCGTCTCCTGGAGCCTACAGGCCCCTCTATCCCCGTCGTTTCTGTGACCCTATCCCCTGACCCTCCTTACGTGTTGTCCTGGTTGAAGTTGGCAAAGAGGAGCTGGCTGCAGCCGGCCTCCCCGCTCTGACTGGCCAGGTTCATGGGCTCCACAGCATCTACAGATATAACATCAGCAGGAATTACAGCAATCGTCGTTCGGATGCTAAAATCCTCCCCGCATAGTCAACACTCGTCACCACCGCATCCTCTCCGCTAGTTTCCCCGATTGTTGTTGTTTTGCTCAGGCTCTGTTGCCTGTTGTCTCCGCGCATGCGCGTTAGGGCCAGTGCGCTGTGGACCAAACCACAATAGCCCGTTTGAGGTGGATAACAAATTGCTGATTCTGCAGGGGTTTTTCATTTTAATAGATATTTTCGCCGCCGATGACCTTGTCGTGGGTATATTTTCAAAGGATTTCAATATTTTAATTCAATTACATTATGCTTTTGTCCGTTTTCATTCTGACAATTCCCTGGACACACCGTATCACCCCATTCACCAGCGCTAGTTACCTTCTTATTCTCGCACAGGCTAGGTAAATTGGCCTGTAGACAGCGCCCACCCCTGGAACAGCTGGGTGAGTGGTGCAATACTGTTGACTTTAGTACGGTATGGGTCGTGGTCATTCAATGCTGTTGCTTGGAGGTTGAGATAATCAGACACATAACGTAATTGCCACAACAGAAAGTTATTTGAAGTATTGGAATTTGGACAATTTTCAGTGTTGCGGACAGAAAACTATGAGAAAAAATGATTTTAAAGTTGCCTTAAATGTAACGTATTGAAAATAAATATTTCTCTGTCGACCAAAACCTGGTTGTACAAGTTATAAATCGACAAATGGTAGCTTATAATTAGTGATAATATATATTTTTTTAGTATTTTTAATATCTATCTATTAATGTTTGCTGAAATGCACGCAAACACAATACTTGGAAGAAGTCAGTTAATGGGAAGGTCACGTGTGGTTTAAGAATTCAAACAAGTTTATTTTTTAACTTTGGAGCCTGTATGTGACCCAGTGGTGAATAGCGGACTGTTATGCCAAATCCACTAGATGGCTCTACCTCTTAGCTCGCGGTTCCTGTCAGTTGATTCCAGCGTTCTGCGCATGGGCAGTAGGGACTAAGAAGCAGTGAGTTACCGTTAAAAAGAACCCGAAATTTCTACAGAGAGTTGTAACGTTCTCAGTGAGGGCTGAGAGGTGACCTGCGCAGCCTGTGAGCGGCTTATTTCTGCACGCGCTGCGTGAGCCACTGCCGTATTTTGTGTATATAGAAATATCGTTATACTGTATGTCATTTCTTTTGTTTTGTTTTATTTTTATTTTTTAAACTAAGAACAGATCAGACCACATACTCACCTAGAAATAAAGAACCCCAAATTATATTTGTGTCCTGTGCTAATTATTCTTTGCCAGGCTACACAATTTTGGTACCAGGAGTGGGGTGAGACGCTGTCCATGTCCCTGCCATGTCAGTAGCTACTGTCTTAGCTAAAAGGCTCAGACCCATGAGAGAGAGCAATGTAAAAATTCTGTTGGAGCCTTTGAATGTGCCTTTGCCGGGTGGCCTGATTGTCATGCCTATGCTTGTGTCCTCTCACAGTCATATGGTGCAAGTACAAGTCATAAACTTCTCACAGGAAGATGTTGGGCTCAGGCCAAGAACCAAGTTAGGTATTCTGTCCCCAGTCGAGCAGAGGGACAGTATCCAGCAGTGTGAGGTACATTTTCAGCGTGTATCTGCTAGTGTTGAGCAAGTTACTGTAAGCAAAAAGATATCACTGCCATCGGAAAACAGTTTACAACAGATACTAGATAAACTTGATGTGGGTGGGATCCCCGAACAACAAGCAAAGTTGGGTGTTTTACTAGCCAGTTATGCTGAGGTATTTGTCCTTGAAGATGAAGATCTTGGTTATACTAACAAGGTCCAGCATGAGATCCACCTAGTGGATGACATACCATGGAAACAGCCATATCGCCGGATTCCGCCAAACCAGTACAAAGAGGTTAGGGAGCACATAACCAAACTTTTGAAGAAAGGGGTGATACAGGAGAGCACCAGCTCTTATGCTTCGCCAATAGTCCTTGTCAGGAAAACAGACGGAACCCTCAGATTGTGTGTGGATTATAGGAAGCTTAATGCAAAGACCAAGCGTGATGCTTTCCCGTAACCACGCATTGATGAAAGTTTTGACGCACTCTGCGGTGCCAAGTTCTTCTCGACGATCGATCTAGCCAGTGGTTACCATCAAGTCGCTATGCATGAAAGGGACAGACAAAAAACTGCATTTACAACCCCCTTTGGGTTGTACGAGTACCTGAGGATGCCTACGTTCCAAAGATTGATGCAAGCTGCCATGCATGACCTTGTGTTCCAGATCTTGCTAGTCTACCTTGACTAGCAAGTCAAGGATTTTGGTGGCCATCTAGAAAGGCTGGAGACAGTACTGAAGCGACTGAAGGAAACTGGGCTGAAGGTTAAGCTTGAAAAGTGCCATTTCCTCCAGTCAGAAGTGCGGTTCCTTGGCCATCAAATATCTGCAGATGGAATAGGTACGGATCCAGACAAGGTAGCGGCAGTAAGACAGTGGAAGGTACCCAGCACAGTCAAAGAGCTGCGGTCATTTACAGGCTTTTGCAGTTATTATAGAAGGTTTATAGAGGGTTTCTCCTCGATGTAGTCAACTCTTGTTTTAGAGAAGGAAATCCAACTAGATCCAAGCAACTTTTCAGCAGTTCATGGACAAAAGCGTTCTTGTTCAAAAGCTCCGTTCAAAAGCGTGTCAAGGTGCTTTTGAAAAGCTTAAGGATAGATTGACCTGTGCACCGCTGTTAGGCTATGCTGACTTCACCCGCCCTTTCATTGTGGAAACTGATGCAGGTAGCCTTGGCTTAGGTGCAGTTCTCTCCCAACAGCAAGGGGATAGGAAAAGGGTGATCGCGTATGCTAGTAGGCGCCTTCGCAGTGCCGAAAAGAACGATAGGAACTACAGCAGCATGAAGTTAGAACTACTAGCCCTTAAGTGGGCTGTGGCAGAAAAATTTAGAGGTTACCTCCTGGGATCTAAATTTGTTGTTATAACGGACAACAACCCTTTGTGTCATCTTTCCACAGCAAACCTAGGTGCAATAGAGCAAAGGTGGGTGGCTCAGCTATCTGTTTTTGATTTTGAAATAAAGTACCGCCCAGGACACTGCAACACTGCTGCTGATGCCCTCTCTAGGCAGCCATTTGCAGGGGAGCCTGAACTTGACCCCGATGATGTTGAATATGATGATTGTGTGGCTATCTGTAATGTTGTCAGCAGAGGCACACCCCTGGAGCCAGATTTGGTGGCAGCCGGTATGAAATGCTGCAAAATAAGACAGATCCGTGTTTTGGAAACAGGAGTGGATAACTTGAACAAGTCACAGAGTAACACCCAAACGTTCCCAGGGTATACAAAGAAGGAGCTCCGTCGGTTTCAAGATGCTGATCCCTCTCTCAGTGCTTTCCGGATGTTCTGGAATCAGCAGAGAAAACCAGGGAATAAGGAGAGATCAAAGTTGCCTAAATCTACCTCGTCTTTGTTGAAACAGTGGCATTGGGTGCGAGAGCGTGATGGGCTTTTGTACAGGGTGATTGAAGATCCTCATGTTGGTGAATGTTTCCAACTCCTCCTGCCTGACTGTATGAAAGATCAAATATTGGAAAGTGTACATGACCAGATGGGTCATCAAGGAATTGAACGCACTCAGAATCTGTTGGGACAGAGATGCTTTTGGGTGGGCATGTATAATGATGTGGAACAGTGGGTCAAGAAGTGTCAAAGGTGTATCCTGACCAAAATGCCACAGCCAAAGATCCAGGCACCCATCAAACCATTTATAGCTACTAGGCCTTTAGAGGTTGTCGCTGTCGACTACACAGTCCTCGAGCCAACCTCTGATGGGCGGGAGAATGTGTTGGTAGTTACTGACGTGTTTACCAAGTTTACACAGGCTTTCCCGACTCGTGATCAGAAGGCAGACACTACAGCGAAAGTCCTCCTGAAAGAATGGTTTATGAAATTTGGATGCCCTGAAAGGTTGCATAGTGACGAGGGAAAAACCTTTGAGAGTCAGGTGGTTGCAGAGCTGTGTAAACTTTACGGAGTGAAGAAAACACGCACTAGTCCTTTCCATCCTCAAGGAAACCCACACTGTGAACAGTTCAACAGGACCCTACATGACCTTTTACGCACGTTGCCTCCTGAGAAGAAGCGCCGTTGGCCAGAACATCTGCCGGAGTTAGTCTATGCCTACAATGTGACACCTCACGCTAGTACGGGATATTCGCCTTACTTCCTTCTGTATGGAGTGCATCCTCACTTACCTGTTGATGCGTTACTGGGCCAGGAGGAGGTGCTGGATAAAAGACATGATTGGCTGGTGGTCCACCAGGATCGGTTGAACGAAGTACATGCCCGAGCTAAAGAGTACGCAGAACAAAAGGCTGTGGAAAGAGTTGCACTGCAAGAAGACAAAGTGTTCTGTCCCCCAGTTAGTGTAGGTCAGCTGGTTTATCTGAGACACAGACCGTTGGGCAGAAATAAGATACAGGATGCTTGGGGACCTACTGTGTACAGGGTGGTAGAGGTGCAGGGTACGACACACGCAGTGGAACCATTGGAAGGTGCTCCTATAAAGCGGGTACACAGGGTTAATTTAAGGCCATGTGTGGGCCCTGTCCCAGCCCCCAGGTGTGTTAGAAACCGGTCCCCCACAGGAACCTCTGTTAGCACCCTTCCAAAGTCTCCGCCAGAGTTTGTAGTGTTGGAGGAGGTTTCGCTTCCAAGATTAACTCAGGAGGTGTTCCCTGAGTCATTAGATGTTGCTAGTGCTGAGGATCCCTGTGGTAGTGAATCGGAAGTGTTCTCTGAGCCTCTTAGGTTTGAACCTGGTCCTGAATCTACAGGTGCTGTGCAGGTTAGGACTGAGGCTGACACCGAGCCTTCTAGGGCTGAGCCTACTACCAGCTCCTCTCCTAGTGACCGTGTAGTAAATGTACCTACTCCTGAACCACGCAGAAGTCGTAGGGCCAATGCTGGGGTGCACACTAATCCTTTTCATGAACCCAAGTCTGTCTGTAATGCGATCTCCTTAACTCCAGAAGTCTTTTCCCAGATGATAGCAAACTTAAGTGCTGTCCTTTTAGGGAGGCAGTCAAGGGGGTGAAGGGTTGATAGTCACCGGGACATTGACTATGCAGCAGGGGAGAATGTGACCCAGTGGTGAATAGCGGACTGTTATGCCAAATCCACTAGATGGCTCTACCTCTTAGCTCGCGGTTCCTGTCAGTTGATTCCAGCGTTCTGCGCATAGGCAGTAGGGACTAAGAAGCAGTGAGTTACCGTTAAAAAGAACCCGAAATTTCTACAGAGAGTTGTAACGTTCTCAGTGAGGGCTGAGAGGTGACCTGCGCAGCCTGTGAGCGGCTTATTTCTGCACGCGCTGCGTGAGCCACTGCCGTATTTTGTGTATATAGAAATATCATTATACTGTATGTCATTTCTTTTGTTTGGTTTTATTTTTATTTTTTAAACTAAGAACAGATCAGATCACATACTCACCTAGAAATAAAGAACCCCAAATTATATTTGTGTCCTGTGCTAATTATTCTTTGCCAGGCTACATGTATTTAACAGCAAGTAAGCCGAGGTGAGAGTAGGTAGTTCTGACAAGAAAATAAGAGTACTTTATTTTTCATCCTGAAAACTTTTCATGAGAAGGAAACCATGCCTGGAATCACCGATATGTCCCACCGGAGAAGCGCTGCAGCAACCATATTGCCAATCAGTATCTTACAGACAAGGTGGAGGAAAGTGTTAGAAGTGAAAAGTGCTCATTTTAAAACAGTTAAAAACACTTTAGCTGTTATGTTCTCACAAGCAGGGCATGACACCTAACCCATCCAGTCTCTTGTAGCTTATTGAATTTAGAACCACATTATTTTTGTTAATGCTCCTAATCAGATAGAGTGCGTTATTTAACATGAATGTTGATGAGTGTAAACCTCGTTGTAAAGTTACTGTAACGCAGCGGGTTTGGCGAAGATGGAAATAGGAAGTTAGGCTCTTCTTAACTGAGAACATGGTGCTTTATTAATCGACGTTCGTCCGGCAAAGCAACCACAACAGAGGGAGAGGGAGAGAGAAACAAAGAGTGTACGACACACTGGAGTCAATTCGGGTACAGTTATACAGGGATAGGGTGGTAATTGGGGGCATGTATAAAAGGGTTGCAAAATCAGGGAAACTACATAAGTCTGGGCGATCTCGCGACTGTGTACACCTGTTCTACAATTGGTCAGCTGCACTGGCCAGTGGCTCTCCTAGTCTGTGCCCTGGCCATTACTGCTCCCGTTCTGCCCCTCGCCGCCCACGCCAGCCGGGCGCTCTTCGGCCTCAATGCTAGGCGAGGGCGCTACATTACTTTTGACTCATTAATCTGTTAAAAGATCCGAACTTCACTTGCCCTTTAGTTACACCGTCTCTAGATTTTGTAGTGTCTAAATTTACAACTAGTCTAGACTTTATCGTAACCTAAAAAGTTATTTTTTAACACATATTATGCAAAATTATTAAACCCCTAACAGCAACTGAATGCACAGAGAAGCAGAATTTTCTGTACAAACGCAGCTTCTTTAAAAAAAAAACACAAGGGCCTCATCTTTTTTGTCGAGTATCTTGCAGGTTTGGTCGTGGTGCTGATGATTCGCCAGTAGAGGGCTTAGGGAGCAACATCTTAAAACAAGATTTCATTGTCATTTTCTAAGAATGAAACGTTCTGTTCGTTCCCACCTTTTCAGAATGTTATTCCAAAAACCTTTTTCAGAATGCTACAAATTTTGTAACATGAGTAATGTTATTGGTGGAATACCAACATTAATTCACTTGCCAAATCATTGACCAGAAATAGATTTCTTAGGTCCTAAAAACATAAGAAATAATAATTTAGGACAAAACATGGTTAATACTTGTGTATTTTCGAAAGCCACCAAGATTTTATTATTTTTTATATTGATGTTGTGACTGGATAGAGTGCAAAAACACAAGTGTATTATATTGCTGGAATAAAATCTCAGTAAAATAGGGTGAGTTATCATGTTGTGCATCTCGATTGAATCTAGCTGGTGTCTTCTGTTTAGGTGATGATGTGCATTCCAAGCTGTGTGCACCCATGGTCGTAGTCACACAGAGTTGGAGTATCTGGACAAGTTATCAGAGAGACCTCCATTTAAAATCTAAAATATTAATTTGCTTAATTTAAAAAAACAGGAAAAAAGAAACAGCCATCTGGGGCCATTGCAATGTGTGGTTTGCAGGATGATTGGCTTTCTGGATGGGAACAGCCAGATGGGAGAGTTCACTTGTGAACGCTTTCTTTTGAGCATCTCAAACTCCAAGATATCTTGACTTGAGCTTACTAACTAGTTTACTAACACCTAAACACAGAATTAGCAGAATTGCAAGAAGTAGGCAAGAGGCCTTAGAGGGAGATTATGCACACACCATGAACAGGGGTGCAGGAGGCTTCAGACCAGAGAGGCCGGAAGAGCTGACTAACACTTGAGTTAGTGGTAGTGGGGGACTCAATTACTGGAGATTTAAGCAATGTTATATGCACAAGCAATGGATAGTTTTGTATTGTGTAGCCTCTGCCTAGTGTCCAGCTTGCAGACCTCCATGAGCAAATGGGCAGGATCCAAGCTAGGGTGGATCAAGTTGTCAGGGTCCATGTAGTAACAAATGAAATATAAAAGGAGAGGTTAACAGTTCTGAAAGACTTCTTTAAGCAGCAGATTGTCTACAAATGAATAGATAGTTTCTTCAGGAATATTTTGAGTGTCATATACAAGCCAAGGTAAGCAAAGAGAAATAAGGAGATTTAACACATGGGCAGAAGATTGGTGCAGGTAAGAGGTGTTTAGGGTTATGGAGTATTTGGGGCCCTGGAACAAATGGGACCTGTTCTAATGTACAGGCAGAACGGGTTGCACTTGAAGCAGAGGAACACCAAAATGTTGAAGAACCTTATGTTTAGAGAGTTTGAGCAATGGCACTGGCTCTAATGGGGTCAGAAAAGGCCTGGGCCACTAAGAAAAAAATTAAGAGATAACAAACTCATTCTTGAATGTGTATACCTTAATGCTAGAAGTATAACAAATACAAATGCAAAAACACAAGGCTACTGCATTAACAGAAAACTGTGACATTATAAGAAACACTAGAACATGGCTGGGGATTAATAATGGGGAAAAATATCAAAGTATTAGGTACACATTTTCAGCAAGACACACAGGATAGAAGGATTTATGCTGTGGGACTATACAGTATATCAGAAACAATATGTAACCTAGAGGGGTGAGGTAAGAGGGAGAAAGCAGAGCACAATCTATATGGATGAAGCTATTAAATAGAAATTCTAAGAGCTTAACACCAGGTATAAGCTGTAGACAGTCTAATGCAGACAGGGGTCAAAATAACTTACTGTATGGCGATATCAGGAAGGCATGTGGCATTTTATATTATACTTTTACACGAATCTTTTCAAATATCCAGGATCTAATTCAGGAAATAGACGCAGTAAAACCACGGCTAATTGTGACAATAATATGGAACCATTTGCTGTGTAATTTATATATCTAAACAATGAGTCTACATTTAATATATAGAATAAGAATTCTGGTAAAGTAGACTAGAAAGAAACGAGGCAGAGATTACAAGTGGTGAAATGAGAGTGGGTGACTACAAAGTCAACAGAACAGGACAGTCATGCTTCAGAAATGTAATGTTTAAGGCTCAAAACAAGTTAATCCCTAAAACAGTTACAGTGCTCATGAACAGTTAGTGAATCCCCTAGGCTAGTCTGTATTCCTGTATATTTTAGACCATTATTCAGATCTTTATTGAAAGTCGTCATAAAAGCTATGCATACATAAACCATAAAAGCATAAAACCATGATATTCCCACCATCACAGTCTTGATCCTTCTTTTGGAAGACGCTGTGTAGATACTATGTTGTCCCAAGAAAAAGTTTCAAGTTTAACAGAAAGTGCCCGAATGATCCACAAGACTACTGGAAGAGTGTTCTATGTACAGATGAGACCAAAATGAGACAAAGTTTGTGTGGAGTTCACAAAACAGCTGATTAATAATAGTAGATGACAACCAAGTAGTAAACATTCTAAAGTAATATTTAATGCAGGTTTTTACCAGACAATTTCAATTACATACGCTGTACTGCTGGTGCTTATTCTATAACATTGTAATTTTAGAATAATTTTCACTGAGGTTCTGCAAGAGAGATTGACTGACTAAAAATAATAATTCATTAGTATTTTTCATGTCATAGTAAAGAAAACAGGATTTTATTCCTGGATTCCTACCCAAAGTATTTCAGATCTTGGTTGAAGAGTGACAGCTTTACCTGTGGACTGGAGAATTACAAATATTAAAAAGGGCAAAAAATTAAACAAGAAGCATAAAAGACCAATCAATCAAGGTTACTTATGTTACCTTCTTATGCAGCTATGAAGACAACATTTTTAAGATGCAGCCTACATTATTTTAGAAAGGGAAGGTCTTTTTTAAGTTTTTAGAATTCTTCAAACAAGCAAGATATTAGATAACGCTAGAGCACATGATGTATATTTTTTTTGTATTTCCAATAAGCTTTTGATATGGTATTGTATGCACATGGACCGGGAATTTGTTAATGAACCGGAACAGCACATAATCTTATAAGGCACAACATCTAATTGTAAATAAACTATGATGTACCATAGGGGTCTGTTTTCAGCCATTTTCACTTCCTGATCTACTGTATGCTTATGTTTTAGATTGTAATAAAGATAGCAAACTAGTTTTGCAGCATGGCAAAAACAGCAGAAAAGGAATGGCAAAACATGTAGGCACAATCATGATTAAACCCTTGGCTAGTGAAATTTAACATTGAAGTAATAGAGATTGTGGGAACTAACTGCTGAAGGCAAGTCCGAGAATATGTTATTAGGCAAACACTAGGAGGACAAAAAACAAGAAAATACAGCACCAGAAATATTTCCAAATATTTGATTGTCTTAGCTGCTATGTAAAAAGCTCAAAAGAATAACAACAAGGTTAATTTCTTCACTTCAAGAACAGATACAAAAACTGTAACTATTTAAAGTTTTAGTGCATTAACACCAAGAGTTGGGGGTATCTGGAGCAAGTCACCCAAGCATATTGTTGAAGCTGATTCAAACAACAGCTGATTTCCTTCAGATCCTCCGGCCAATAGGCAAATAGCTTTCAAATAAGCAGGATGAGGAGAATGACCTCGATTTGTCTGTGATCTTTCTGAGTGTGGAAAAAAAAACATGGACAACAGATTAGACATTCATTATTATTTTTAAATTATATATTGCTTTCAATTAGCAGCATGTGGGAATGACAAAAGTAATTATAAATTACATACTGAAGACTGTATAGGCAATAACCAATGACGACTCTAAGTGATATTTCTAATCGAGATGCGGTCTTTTCTGAATCCGAGCATCATCGCATCTTTAAGTTATCCGTTATTTTATGAACCATTTCAAGAAATAATTTTATAGAAACCTGCTTAAACACGATGCCGATACAGCATTCTTCCGTGAACCAAAAATGGTACTTTTCGGTTTTTATGGTATTCTGCAAACACGATCTGAGATGGTTATATAACGCTTGGATTGCGTTTTAGGTTGTTTTGCAATACATAAACACGACGTGAATGTAATTTCATTCAGCAGTCTAAAATGTAAACTGATTTCAACACTTGCCTTGTTGTGCAAGGTACTCTCTTTGTCTATGTGCTCTCTTAACAAGCAATGCTGCTAGCACTACCTCTTTTCGACGCTGTGTGTACAGAGAGCGACGGGTGCGTGCTCACATCCAGCACATGACTCTACCTCAATTCGATTTTATCCTCCTCAGTGTTCTTTGAAAAATTTCAGTGTAGTATAACATTTTATTATCGAAGCCTGTACGTTCAGGACACACCCTGTATCGATCAGGCTTCCAGATTCACGTTGTGTATTTCAAAACGATGATCCACATCTATTGTGTCCAATTCTATTGACCATCTATCAGCCAGCCTTACTACAGAAATCAAAGAAGACGGGAACTGCAACAACACACCTCCCGATTTCTTTCGAAGCACCGTCTCCACTAACTGTTGCGTTATTATTTGCACTTTTTAAATGAATCTGGTAAGGTAAGTGTTGCATTTTCTTGTGTAGTTCGGGGATACTGAAGGGATGAAGCGCCGTTAATTTCGGCATTAGTGTTCCTCTTGGTAGCTTTGCTATTAAAAAAATACTTTTATTAAACAATGTATCAATACGTACGGAAAATTAATTAACAAAATCGATGTATATATAGTGAAATGCGAAACAAATCTAATTTGGATGTTTGTATCGCATTATAAAAATATGAAAAGAGGTCTCAGAAATACAATTCGTAGATTTGGCTAGTTTTAATTTGTTACATTTGTAGCTGCACAATGCTAGCGCTTGAAACGATTATGAGGTGTTGCCCATATGAAGCAAAAAAGCTTTTCTGTGAGTGGACAGACCTTAATTTCAATGAATACTTAAGCGATTGGGGAGGGGATTTTACACGGTATTGTAACTGCCTTGCATATTCAGGAGTTACAGAAAAGAGCTTTTCAGTCTTCCAGTACGAAGTTGTCTTAACTAAGCATCGTCTTTTAGCTGGTATTTATTTTATTATTATAGAGATCTGAGACGAATGAGCTGGAAGTTGTACTTCCAGTATCATCATTCTTCTTCAACAGTGTAAATATGTATAGGAACATGCGGAGCTGGGAACAGAGCAAAGCGTTTTAACTGTCCGTATGGACCATTTCCACATCCGTTTGAAAATGTATGAATTGGAACGCGTACAGTATGGATTTTAAGAAGACCAAATATGCAAGGTAATATTAAATCACGCCTGTTAAAAAAACCCACATACCTGTAGATTATGAAGTTTTAAGTACTTTGCCAAAAAAAAAAGTAAGAGTATGAAAGGACGGTGATCTTAATTATTAATACGTTCAACCGGTTATAGATATTAGCACTAGTGGTATTAAGAAGTATCCGGTTCTCCTAAGTCAATTTCTACTTTTCTTGAGGTGGACAGTCTGTAGTTCATGAAGATGATCATTGTAGGAATAGGGAGAGATCTGTTCTTTGTAAGCGCCGTGTTATCCTTTTGGTACCTGTGAATCTAGAGAAAATTGAAATATTTTGCATTTTGCAGTACATTTGTGCAGTAATTTAAATGCGTTCCAGTGATATTATGGGCACAATCCATTTATCTCTCTTTGCCGTTGTTGCCCACAATTTGAATTTTGCTTAGTGAACTTCTATGCGTGTTAGAGCTTTTAAAAATAATTTGACTGTGCTTCACTATGCATTCCACAGTAACTCTTACTGTAAGTGGAATAAATGGACTAGTCTTTGGCCTCTCAAGCGGTTTAGCTGTTAAAATAACATTGTAAGGCAAATTAATGCTTACAGTACTTTTTATTTATAATAGGACAATGGAAATACAGTGCAGTGTTTTTCCTGCTTGTTCTTTACAAGCCGTTGTCTGGGCAATAGATTACAATGGGGTTTTTTTCAGGTAGCGTCTTGAGTGTCTCATTCTGCACCTGAATGTAAAAACAGTTTTTGGACAGTCCTAGTATCTGTCTACATAACAGGTAAAATGTTTGCCTGGTCTTTCAGGAATTGCAAGCAACATACTGCAAATCTGAGACTTCTCTAAAATGAAAACAGCAAAGCCTGTCAGTTGCAGGACATTTTGTTATTCTCAAAAAGTAAAAGAAATTTGTCTGCTATTAGTTACATGGAGCTGTAGAAATGTTGTGAGTGTTCAAGTCTTTGTTACTCAAATAATACTTTTTTAATTCTGAAATGCTATCAAATTTAGTTCTGTGTGAATTATGCATCACAGCTGATTATAATGTTAAAGATTGTGCCACTTGCAGTGCTAAATTTGAAAAGATAACTTCAAATTCAAGGACAAATCAGGAAGTCTCTTTTGGTGCTACCTGTAGGTGTGAAATGCCTTCTGGGCAGCTGGCCAAAACGACAATATAACACTGTACCTGTTTGTATTCACAGTGAGAGCAACCTATACTTTCGCTTGAAACAGAGCACATTGTTGAGTTATAGCGATGCTTTTGCTGAGGTTGCTAAAACATGTCCAAATCCTAACAAAACAGACTGTGATCGTGGTGCTTGAAAGAGATTAATGTTTTATATTTCCTGTAGCAGAGGTTAAACAATTGTAAGCTACATTTTATTTTATTTTTATTTTTGCTACTATCAATTGTATTAAAGTTGAATTATTTTATAGGTTTTACTTCCCAGTATAAGTTAAAATGTGAAGAAATACATTTAAGACCTGGACAAACCATAAAACATTAAAGAGAGAGGCAGCCTACAATGACAATCCTGCCCTCCCACACTGCCTTAAGCCTCTTTACAGGGTTTAATTTTGGAAAGGAAAACAGCTACTCATTTTCTTTTTGATGGAAACTATCTCAAACCAAACAGGAACTAAAAAGATGATGGGGGAACAGGAATTTTGATTGAATGCTATGCTAGAGAGAAAAATTTAAATTAACTGAACGTTTCATGGCTAACTGGAAGGATAGTGTCGTCATTGCCCTCTCTTCATGTACATTTTGGAAACTTAAAATTAATGGCCCTCGTGCCCAACCAGAAAGATGGGAAGTTGACCACAGGAGAGCAGTTCATCATCATAATGAATAACAGATTCCTAGAGACTGTTTCATGTATTTTTTTAGAGCTTCTCTTGCATTGGTGACACACCAAGTGGAGACTAAAATCCATTTAAACCACAATGTTCCAGGGCTCTTCTTCTATTATAGTGGCATGGATGCCTTTGCACGGATGGTCGAGCTTTGTGACTAGGAAGAGAGCAGCATAATTATAGTCCATGGGGCAAACACATGGTGTCTACTTTCTGGGGATATCACATTACATTTCAGAAGTTTAAAATAGATGAAATATTAAAGGTAGAACTTTATCAAATATTGTGTGCTTCATGGCAGTGCTGCAACAGTTAATAACGGGTATAGGAAGAGAGATTTGCTAGTTGCCTTGTTTTAAAACGGGTAAAATTAAAATCAAATGGGGAGGCTTGATGGTTAATGAAAATAGGAAGAAAGGTGTCCAGGAGGTTACAGTTTCACTGTGTCTGTGGCAGAGTTTTGTCTGGGGATGAGTTCAAAGATAAAGACATCCCTTTGTACTTTATAAAAAGTAATAAATAAATAGAATTGTCTTCACTACATATAGAAATATAAGAGGTGATAAGGTGTTTAAAGGGTTTTAATTTTTAAAATTGGCTAGAAAATGCAGCACTTAACGCAGGATAGCTAGACTATTACTACAAATATGCAATATTTCTTCCATCCATCCAATTCAGGGTTGCAAGGGAGCCGGAGCCCATCCTGGAAAGCAATGGGCGCAAGGCAGGGTACACCCTGGATGGAACGCCAGTCCATTAAAGGGCACACATGGACACAGACACACACTCACACCAGGGCCAGTTTTCCCAGAAGCCATTTAACCTACCATTGTGCTGTTGGACTGTGAGAGGAAACTGGAGGAATCCCACGTAAACATAGGGAGAACGTGCAAACTCCACACAGATAGCACTCCAGGTCTGGAATTGAACCCAGGATCCCCTGCACTGCAAGGCAGCAATGCTAACCACTGCATCACTATGCCATAGTCTTAATGTTTGGAATTTTTTCCCCTTTTTTTCAACAGAATGTACCCACTCAGTGAATGAAATTATTCTTTATTCTTTGCTTTTCATTCATTTGGCACCATAGAAATTTGTGATGAGGGGGCAAACCAGGAGAACAACTCAGAGTTATTTTTATCTGTTTTGCACTAGAACAGTATCTCAGGTTCGGCCCAGAGGTCTTACAACAGTTTTAGGAACTAATCTTCTCACTCTATAGTGTATTGTGATGCAGTGAGCTGTCATAGTAAAAATGTTAAAGTTATGACAAATAACTAAAGAAACTAAGAGATTGTTTTATGTACACACTGGGGAAATAAATATCTCACATATTTTGCACTCAATAAGTGTCCTTTATGCAGAAGCACAGTTGTGTGGTGATCTTCTACTTAAAGTGAAGTATTTTATGAACAACTAATTTTGCAAACGGTGAACCTTTGTAAAAAAGGATTTTATATAGTGGAAAAAGTAGCCTTTTAGCTATATGAAAGTGTAGAGAAGAATAAATGGCATTAATAATCAGGGTCAACTGACACTGAGCCAGATTGATTTGATTGGTAAATGCTATGGATTTTCTACTACAGCACTTCAGATTGTTTGCTCATAAAGTTTCTACTGAGATGATGTTCTGATCATGTCTTTGAAGATGCTTTTCAATGTGAATTAAAGATTGCTAAATGACAGGATAGGTTTCTTCTCACTCAAACTAAGCTGTGTTATATAAGTGAAAGATGTTATACTAGAAGAAAACTCTACTAGAGGCTTTGACTAAATTGTTGATGTCCATAAACATATATATATATAGATTCTAGCTCATAATTAATGAGGATAGTTAAAATTTTTGTACTTAGCAGTGTACAAATTAATTATAAATAATTAAATAAAGGTGATTGATTAATGAGAAAAACAGTATAGTCAGTGCCTTCAGAATTAAAATGTAATAGCAAGAAGAGGTGACAATTTTTTTTTAATTTTATATAAGTCTGAATAGTAAGGTTTTACAGTGTTACATATGCATTACACAGCTGCCTCTTTCAGTGTGCTAGCAGTTGTAAAAAATAGGCCTGTGCTTACAAAATTGTAATGAGCTTTAATGACTTGAGAATGTGTTCACGTGCTAAAACATTGTATGAAAATGAAATCAAACTAATTATAAGATGATGCGTTCTTTGGATATAACAGTCAGAAGTATAAGAAGCCTTGAGTAGAAAAGTGGGAGACAGACAGAGAGTTCAGCAGGGGCCAGCTCTTGCTTCCTCTCAGACAAACAGTGCTTTGTTTTTGTAACCAAAGAGACGTTCTCACCCAGCCTGACAATAGGGTGAGCATGTGAAAGTATTTCAAACAGAAGGCCTGTGATGTAACTGCCCTGGATGCTGTCAGGAGCAGTCAGCCAGATTAAAACAATGTTTGCCTTTAGAGTATTTTGCCTCTGCTGTACCTTAAGACTTTCAGCAAATTTATCTGTCAATGATCATGCATGTAAAGGGCAGAGAAGTATATGGGAGATTTTTGAGCTGTGGGTATTCTTGTAAGACATAAAAGTAATATCTTCATTTAAAATCCCAAACTTCAAAAACATTTTCAGTGGACAATGCCAGTGTAGTATGTAGTTTTTGTGAGAGTAGTACAGTTTTTAACCTTTTTTAAGATGTAAAAAAGATCTTTCATTGACAAGAAAACGGATTCTGCTGCTACAGTTATAAAAAATTCACCTGAATGCAACAATTACAGAAGTGCAGAACCATTAACAATGGTAACAGTTAACTATGAGGTGCCATTTAGGCCATTATTCAAAGTTTACCTCTCATACACACACAAATTGCTCTCACATTCATACACAATGCTCCCGCACTCTCCATTTTACCTCTCACATACACACAAAACTCTCTCACATTCACTAGTGTTACCTTACACGTACACATAAAACACTCCTTCACAATATGAACGTGAGACAAAACTAGTGAGTGTGAGTGCATTTTATGTGTATGTAGTCATTTTTTCTTTTTCCTCTGACACCTTTGTATCACATAAAAATTCAACAGACTTTGGTTTGAATTACGTAGAATTCTCTTTCTAAAAAAACATTTGAGCTTTTCTAACCAACAAATTAGCTTCATGCTCTTTTTCTATTTACAGGATGCTGCAACTTATTTATTCCCTTTTATTATTTTATGTCCCTTTGCATACATTAGTAATATAAAAATGTAAGCATTTTAAGAAATGTAAATTGTTAGCCGTTCCTTTCAAGACATAATGATTATATTGAAATAACTGGTTTATATCAATCATAAATAGTGGTGTTTGTTCTGAAAAATAATTTGATTCGCATTGTTTCTGAATTCATTACATAAACATACACCTTTTTGGTCAGTTGTACAATTTCTATTTTAACTCATTTGTCACATCAGCCACCACAGTCTGTAGTTCATATGGTGACTCAAGATACTTAGATACTTTAAGATATTTTTCATCAGCTTCATTTGGCTGTGTTAACCTGATAATTTTAGTTTTTTCTGTATTGGAGTTTCCTCAATGACAGGCAAGCATTCATTGATTGATTTTTAAGCCCTTGATCGACCAAATTGACATCTAAGAATCCTTTAATACTCTAGAACTAATTTCACATTTGTGCAAGTCCCACCTATTTCCCTTTTCCTTTCTAAGCACAACTGCAGTTTTTCTACCATACCTCTTTTTTTCTAACAATGACTGGTAATTGGATTATTGGCATGAATGTGTAGTGATTTGATGTTTTGAGTTTACTGACACAATTAAGAAATTAGGACTGTAAATTTAGGGAGTACATTCTAGCTGCTAGCAATCAGTCAACCAGAACAAATGGCGATATCCACTCACATATTCAAAGAATGCAGTATACTGTACATTGCATTTATTAATGCAATAACAAAATGTGCCAAATAAATCAGTAAAAAGAGTGAATATATATGAATGAATCTGCCTTGATACAAATTACTGAGAGCTTTCAAAAGATATTAATAACACATGGTTAAAAACTGTTGACTCCAATACTTGTTATTGTATTATACATACCTGTAAAAGTGTGGATTCTTTTATATATAAGTGTTTGGAATAATAGCTCAGTTCTTGAGTGCTGTAATGTGACCATTGAACATATACTATCATATACTTAGCCAAATTAGACTGCTCGCCCAAGCACAGTTCCGATGAGATTTTTAAAAGTCCCACAGGCACAGGAATAGCTAGAGACATGTGCTGTGCTTTTTCTCGTGCTGAAGATGACTTCTTACGTGGACACAGGTTTTGGACCTGGGACCAACCTTCAGCGAGACTTTGATGGGGAGAAATTTACAAAAAGTCCTTATTTTGTAGCTTCTACACTGAAAATGCAGTGGTCTTGACTAAGATCCATCTGTGTTAATGGGTTGATCAGGCAAAACTGCAACTGGGGGATCAGCACATACATTCTTCTGTGGCAGAGGAAGTCTTGGGCACAGTTCTGGTTTCAGTACAGTCTCTCTTACATCCAGCAGAGTTTGTGTCAGTCTTGGTTTGGCCAGGGTTAGTGATTGGTGGTTAGTGGTTGTTGGTGTAGTCATGTGATTAGTTAGCAGTCAAGTTGCCAGGTTTTCAGAGAGCGTCACACACCCCTATACAGAGACTTTAGAGATGGGGGATGCCATAAGGTAGAGTAGGCATTTAGGCAAGTTCCTCATGTGGAACACTCCAGCTGTAATCCGCATCCAGACGTGCCTCTCTCCTGGAGCTGTAGACTGAAATTAACTGTGTATTTTAATACAGTTTATAATTTATAGCTCTGCGTGAAATTTTATTCACCACCTGTGAAATTCCTCCCCATATGCATAAATATTTATAAAATATTTATTTTGAACAAAAGTAAAGAGAAAAAAGGCAAGCCCCTTTTTTTCTAATATCTGTTGTAGAGTGAAATGAAAAGAACAAAAACAATCCTTTTAGGTGTAAGTACGGAAGCTCTGAGTTTAGATATAAGTAAACCTGCCAATGGAAAACTTTAGACGTCATTCTCATTAACATTCATGACTCTCTATGGGGAATCCCAACTGACAGCTGTTAACTACGTGGTCTTAATAACGAATGAACAAAAGGTAGCCTTTTTTGTTTGCACCGATACAACTGGCTTGTCAGTGTGGTCAGAGTAGAAGAATCTAGTATTGAATTATAGCAGTCTTGATAGGTAATGATGTATAAAAAACAAATGATCAAAATATGTTTACTTTTATGAAGCAAAATGATGTACAGAACATGCCAGTAAGGTGGACACAATAGATAATCTTTCTTTGGCAAGCAATTTGAAGTAAGACCACACCACATTACAAAAGTATTCTTCCTTGGCAGAGGCCTCATCCTGAGAGGCAGTAGTACTTTCCTCCTGTTTCTCTGTGAACCTTTCTCATTGTGCTTTGCCTTTCATAGGCTTTATAGTACGAGTTTCCAGCTCAGATTGGGTTTCCTACTTGTTTAGTGCCTTTGTATTCTTGTCTCATTCCATCAACATTGTATATTTTAACATCTGAATTACCCAAATTAGTAGCTCACATGTTTAAGCTGTATCAAAAACATTTGCTGGAAATGAGGGCCGTATATTTTTGTTTTTTGGTGAAGGGTGTCAATTCTCTGTTTCCAGGCACATACAGTAGCTTTATTACTGTTCTGCATTCTGTACATTAACAATGGTTAATGGTTATGGTTTACAAGATCTTCATACAAGATCATTGATTTGCAATAGCACTGCCATAACTTGTAACCTGGCTGTTGAATTTTGAGAAGCTTATTTTTCTGCCTTTGAATTGCAGAGGTTCCAAAATTAAAGACGCATAGCTTTGTAGATGCTTGAGTAGCATACATAAGCATGCATGTTTCAGCATATTGCGCATTTAATATTGAATAACAAAAAATATATATTTTCTAACATTTTGTCATAGATACCTAGTGTAGTCTCAGCTGACTGTCAGCTTCTGAAAGTTGTTTATTCAAATTCTTACATTGGCAAGAATGCAAGGATTCTGTGTTTCATTCCAGTGTCTGAGAATTGAGTTTATTTGAAACGCACTGTAGCTGAATGCCAACTATTTCAATAGATCACTTTAATTTCTTTGTATACTGTAGATATATAACTCATAAAATAGTTTAATGGATTTTAGAATTATAGCAGTATTTAAAAATGTTATATGATGATTGATAGAGTGGGTACTGGATGTTGGATTGTTTTCAAAAACACATCTTCTTGCCAGCAGCCATATCACCCTGCAACTCACAACTGGCAACCCACTGAAGCTAAGCAGGTGTGAGCCTGGTCAGTACCTGGATGAGAGACCTCCTGGGAAAAACTAAGGTTGCTGCTGGAAGAGGTGTTAGTGGGGCCAGCAGGGGGCGCTCACCCTGTGGTCCACGTGGGTCCTAATGCCCCAGTATAGTGATGGGGACACTGTAAACAGGTGCCGTCCTTCGGATGAGACGTAAAACCGAGGTCCTGACTCTCTGTGGTCGTTAAAAATCCCAGGGCGTTTCTCGAAAAGAGTAGGGGTGTAACCCCGGCGTCCTGGCCAAATTTCCCATTGGCCTTAACCAATCATGGCCTCCTAATAATCCCCATCTATGAATTGGCTTCATTACTCTCTGCTCTCCTCCCCACTAATAGCTGATGTGTGGTGAGCGTTCTGGCGCACTATGGCTGCCGTCGCATCATCCAGGTGGATGCTGCACATTGGTGGTGGTGGAGGGGAGACCCCATTACCTGTAAAGCGCTTTGAGTGGAGTGTCCAGAAAAGCGCTATATAAGTGTAAGCAATTATTATTATTATTATTATTATTATTATTATTATTATTATCTTTGCTTCTTTAAAAATTACCCCTTGGAAAAAAAGAGGATCTTGGATGTGGCTTTGAATAATAACATCTCAACTTCAGTTCTGGGCATAACATGAAATAAACTTTGAAGTTCAGGCTCGATAAAATGATATCAGGGTGTCCAAAAAGTGATTTTGTGGGGGACAGTGCTATAGCAGATGTTGAGCTTTATTATATGCACAGTTATTGTATATCCAACAGACATGTTTTGTAATTACAAATAAATGACCCTTTAAATATTGTTTTCTATAATTCTGTGACTGGCAAACTCCTATTACAGTTGTGAAAAAAGGGATTCGGGCATAGAACTTTTAGCCTTGTTTTTGGTATTTGTGCATGAAATATGAATAAAGTTGCCTTTTGCTAGTATAATGTGCTAATAAAGTGTAGTACAAATTATAATAATATAAATATCAAAATATTTCTTATTTGATCATATTGATGTTTTAATTATAAGAATCATAGCCATGAGGAGATTATTGTACACTATGCAACTCTTTTGCTGTTCCAAGAGAAAAATATTCAAATCTGTACAATATTGTTCATATTTCAGCATAGTGTACATTGGGAAAAAAAAGAGTAACATCATCTAGACTTTTGCTTTTCACACTTGTGGCCTGGGCCAGATCTTAACCAATCATTTTGATGGTTGGATTACAGTTTAAAACCTGAAGGCAGTGAACAGGTGTCTAAAAATCTCACAAAATTAAATGGCAAATCCAAACCGTGTTTTAAGTCGGATAATCACTCTGCTTTAATGTGAATTTGGTATTGACTTACCTCAGTTAAATTAAACCAAGGCTACAAATGAAAAATATGAGTCCACTGGGTAGATGCACAAGGTCCTTTGAAACCAGAAAGTCATTATCACATGTTGATTTTGTAAATTGTGATTGAAAGGTGGTTTAAACTTTCTGGTTTAAATTTATTCCAGCTCTTCAAAACACTACTTCAAATGTTTTCAAAACAAATTGACTGTGTACCTAGGACCTGAAGATAACACATTTCTTGCACAGTGCACTGTGAACCAGCCTAGTGTGGACTTGTTAAATGTCACAGGTGTATTATGGCATGGCAGATAACACACTCTAAGATGTGGAAGTGATCTTAAGGATTACTTTCAGAAATGCAAAAGAAATGCTGCCATTGCAAGGGGTCATGTAGAGTGAAAGATTCATGAAGTGATATAGGATGATTTTTATTTAATTGCCCGGCACATAATCAGATTGACAGAAAAATTGAAAATGTCCTTCTGTTTCTGGAGCTGATAACTTTCTTTGGAGAAGGAGACTCCTTTTTAAGATACAGGTTGGCGTTAACTAATGACTGATGCACTTGCTGAAGACACTTGCTTTAGTATTTATATTAGTCTGATTCCTCTGAGAAGTAAAAAAAAATCAAAAGAGAAAATGCATTGAAATGCCCCATGTATTGTTTTCATGGAAATTCAAGCACATCATCTCAATACCAGTTTCTCTGGATCAAAATGCATTTGGTTTACTACTCAGATACTTCAAAAAAGTAGGTAAATCACTGGAGTGGGTCCCCAGTTAAGTCATTCTCTCAGTGGACTCTATTAATCTACTACAAAGGGTGAGCCTTTAGGTACAGTAATATAGTGAATTGCTCATAAACTAACCTTCAGTGGTTTTCGAAGATTAAAAAGTGAGAAGAATATTTTATATGTCAATGGATTTGCAAATAAGATAAGTCTTTAAATACACCAGCGTCACCTTGCCAACATTCAGCATTTAACTAAGAATGTTGAAATTGGCTAACACGCATTAATGCCCAGTTTCCAGTAATTGACTACTGGCAAGAGAGTTAAAATTTGAATTCAATGTTTAAAATTGGATGATTAAGAACATTAAGATTAAGATTAAGAACATGTAGTGAGCCCATCCTTAAAAGAACAAATGACAAAAAATGATTAATTCACAGACCTGCTAGGCCATGACAGTGACACCATTCTGGTTTTTAATCTTTAACTCCTTCTGTGATTGCAGTTTCTGTGTGCATAGCCATTTATCTTAAAACAATCTGTTAAAACACTCTCACTCAAAAGCACTGTGGTGAACTACATAGACATGTGGCTTCATTTCCCAATTGGTATAAAAACTAAGGCTCATAAAAGCTCGGTGAACTCGAGCTCGGCTCAATCGCGCTGCACACTTCTTTTGTGGAGTCAAGCCTAATTTATTCCTACTTCAGGAACTGTTTGTGTTTCAGTTAATTGTGGCTACATCAATTTGTGGAATAAATAAACACCTTGCTGACTCACAGGACAATGTATCATACAAAGTGCAAAATAGCTTATAATTTCTTTAGAACTCCATATAAAATATATTGAATTAGTGGAAATAATTCCCCTCTTTCATACCTTTGTTGTGTCTTTCTAGATACTTATATTTAACATTTGCTTTATATGAAAAGCTTTGCAAATCATGTTGACAATTTATAAAATATGGTATGTTATGAATCAGGACAAATAGGAGTACTAGGATCACTCAGAATGCTAGTTGTGTTTCCATATGATTAGTTTCTAGGTTGAGCTCTGTGATCATGGATTCAAGCCTGCATCATGGCATCAGCCAACTGTGACTGGGATTCCCCAATCCCACTTGGCACTTGGACAATCACGGTCATAGTCGGCTAGTATAGTAGGGTACAATGAATCAGCCTACGGCTCTGAGGTGTGTGTGTGTTAAGACGAGAACCTTGAAGGTGGGTTAGTCAAAGGAGTCTGCCTAAATTAGCTTATTGTCAAGATGTTCATAGCTACGTGCCAAGCTGTGAACAGCACACATAATTTGCTATTTCCGATCAAGTGGGTATAACAAAAATAATTGGCAATTCTAAATTTGGCAGTAAGCAAGCAATTTCTTAATGTTCTGTTTCCTCATCTATTTGTTTCTCCACTTTGATTGCTCAGTATCCTAGAATCTGACAAATACAAGTCTGATTATGAAAATGCCTATAATTTCTTAAGTGTAAAACGTTATAATGGCTGTTACTGGAAAACGGAAATGAGGAATATTGACATTTTTTTGTTTGAATAAAACTGGAGTCTTGAATAGTTTCTGAAAAGAACAAGAAGCAGAAGTGTGCAGCAACAGACTCTGGAGTAAAAGTGCTCCTTTATCGAGGTGATCCTGTGCTATGATTACTGCCTTTGATGATTTTGATGCAGCGGCCTGACCACTGTCATGGGTGATTAGCAAACAGCTTGATAAGGTAATTAGCTGTAATTTCCAGGTTCCTGGGGAGGTAGGCCTTTTGTGCCAGGTCGACCTAGAAACATAAATCAGGCTGACATAGTCTTATGGCAAGCAGACCTTGAGTACTTGTTTTTGTTTCCATGAAAAGTACAATAATATATGATTATTATTATCAGTAGTAATAATGATAATATTAATTCTAATAATCTGTAGCTTTAGCTTTCAGTCTGACAATTCATCATTGGTAGTTATTTATACTGACCTCTTCTAAATCTGCACTGGGTGTGAAAAGTATTGTACTGTGGAACATACAGTACTTTAAGTGTGTTGGTAATGCTTTGTGTTAGTGAAACCACCAGTAATCAAAACAATAAATTAAATTTATATCAGTGTTATGAATCTTTCAGGTAGTTCTTTGTGACAGGATCACTACTTCGAGGCATAAACATCCTGGCTGTTCTGCATCAATGATAGCTGTCAAAGAGGCCATTGGTAAACAGACTCAACGCTTACACACAGCGTGTTAGTGTCACATTCAGGCACAATGGCAAAGACACCAATTGACAAGCTGCTAGCTTACATCATATATTTTTAAACAAAACCTATATTTTATGGTTTACAAGATCTTTATACAAGATCATTGGTTTGCAGTAGCACTGCTGTAACCTGGCTGTTGTATTTTGAGAAGCTTATTTTTCTGCTTGAAATGCAGAGGTTCCAAAAATAAAGAGACATAGCTTTGTAGATGCTTGAGTAGCATACATAATTATAATTAGTTAGATCTATACAAAGAACAGCTGTAAGAATGTATGAATGTCTTCTGTTCTGTATTGACAAAATGTATCATCAATTGTACTGTTAAGCACCTTGGGGCAACCTTGTTGTGAAAGGCGATATATACAAATAAATTGAACTGAATTGAAATGAATTTGGAAATGTGATACATTCTCTATGTACTGTTATTGCATCTTTTTTACCTTTGTCCTCATAATCTTGAAAAATATTTTGTAAGAGCAGCTGCTTTTCCTGGGAGGGGGGGTTGTTTTTGGGATCAGTAGCTACATCAATATGTTTTTCAACAATAGTGTGGCATCACTAGGTTCTTGAGGAAATTAAATGCATTGTATTGCAGAAACCTCAAGGCATGCAACACCCATAAAGGAAGAAAAGTCAGGGTCAAGCCATTCTCTTTTAGTGTGGGATCTCTGGAATGTGTAGTGAACGCAATCCAAACAATACAGTAGATGTCCTAGAAAATTGTCAAAGCAAATTCACCATCCAAGTCATCCATTTTCAGATGGTGCCAAGATCAGACATAGCTTGCTAAATTTTCCATAACAAGAACTGCATGCTCCAAATTTAGTTTATTCTGGTCATTGCATGTCTGTGTTAATATATTTTTCTTATGTTGACACAGAACTCTGTGCTCAACTTTCCTGGCTGTTTTTTGTGGTTTAACAAAAGGAGGAAGTATGATACACAAACTTTAGTAAGCATTGATGTGTGTACATGCACATACTATTTCTGTGTTAGAAGATAAGAGTCTCCTCGCTACAGACATTATGTTTTTCTTTATTTAATTCAGTCTATTACAGTTAATCCCTTTGCACAGTATTTAAGGCATAACACATATCAATTCTGGATTTAATTAATAAAGCAAAGAATCTGTGTAATCTGGGAAGCCTAGTGACTTGATAAATAATTATTATCTCCAGGTAAGACGCCTCTGCTTGGAAACCCACAGACCCCTGCCAAACAAGGCTTTAATAAAATGTTCCCAGTCTATGTAGGTTGTACTAGACATTTGCTATAAATAGAACATCTGAATTGGTTTTGGAAGCTAAATTGAGGGCTGTACACAGAGTCACAACAGAACCCTTTGTGTGCTGGTCTGTTCAGAGGAAGGATCTCTGAGAAACAAAGTACACTACCCTTGTGAAGGTTTTCAGTGGTCAACCTACCTGGTCTTTCAAATACTGTACAACAAAACTCCTTGCCAGGATTTGTTATGTGTTAAGTAATGCTTTACCACACTTCCATAACTCACCATGATTTTGCTGTACTTTTCTTCACTTTGTTTTCTTTTTACCTTGATATACAGTAACACAGTAAATGTTTATAAAGTCAAATGTCATATATTGTCTTAAAATTATTAACTCTTGCTTGATTAATCCTGAAACAAAATGGCCTTATTTAACTCTCTGTGGGTAGGATGCTGCACAAAAAGTATGTCATTTAGGGAGAAGGCAGTGTCCCAGATTATTCATTTGCGTCATGTACTTTGTGCAGCTGTTGCCTCTGTTTCATACAACTACTGTATCTAGTGAAAAGAGTTATAGATAATCTGTACAGAATATTGCTTTCCTCGTCAGTGGAGCTCTGCAGCTACTCCTAATTAGTAATTTGTTGTAAAAAGAAAGTATAGCTTTGGATAATCTTCAGTCTTTAGATTATCTTGATCTAAATAGGGTTGGGTCAAAATATGGTCAGAGATGGTACAATTCTAAAAGGCTCACAATTCTCAAAAACTGTTAATTTAGGAAAAATGTCCTGCACTGCAAGATTTCCTACACTCTCTTTCACAAAATATAAATTCAAATGTAACTACATGATATATATATATATTGTGTACAATAGTGTGCTGCAGTAAAGTTAGACAGATAAATTTAGATAGCTCTAGTTGGTCACAGTTTTCCCATTTCTATTTATTAACTCATGGCAAATGAAAATTGTCATTACCATTGTAAATTCTATTGTTAACATAGGCAGGTAATGCTCCTAGCTCATTTTTTTATATTACAGGGCAGTTAAAAGGGATCAAGCCTTCATAGGAGGTGTTAAACATCTCTCAATTATATAATTAAAGTGACCCTCAAAAGTTAATTAGCAGCAGAAGATTGGGGAGAGGGGTTTTAATCATCAGGGAATTCACTGTGGATGAGGTGAACATCTTACCAGAACACTGATGTATTTTTAATTATTTTATCCATCTATCCAGCCACTTCATCCAATTCAGGATGAATTGTCACGGAGGAGCCAGAGCCTAACCCAGCAAGCAATGGGCTTAAGACAGGGTACACCCTGGGTAGGACTTCAGTCCATCACAGGGCACACACTCAAACAAAGGCCAGTTTTCCCCAGAAGCCATTTAACCTACCAGCATGACTGTGGGAGAAAGCCAGAACACCCGGGGGAAACCCACACAAACACAGGAAGAACATACAAACTCCAAACAGACAGCACCCCAGGTCTGGAATTGAACCCAGGGCCCTGCACTGTGAGGCAGCAATCCTAACCACTACGCCACGGTGCCTCCCTTGATTATGTCATAAAAACTCTTAGGATTGAATATTAGTCCATAAAGATTTAACCTTTTATAGTGGGATTAAAAAAAATCTGTAAATCTGTGTTCCCCTTTCATCTGAGTTTTAGGTAAAAAAAAACAGGTTGACGTCTAATAGAGCCTTATAACAGTAAAGAGCTGACTTTACTTCTTGAGGAGGCTCAGGTCCTTCAATGTGTGTAGTAAGATGCTACATATGTTCTATCAGTCGGTGGTAGCGAGTGCCATTTTCTACGCAGTGGTGTGCTGGGGCTCTGGGATTAGAGCAGTGGATTCTAAAAGGCTGAACAAGCTCATCAGAAGAGCAAGCTCTGTCATTGGGTCTGACCTGGACCCCTTGGAGGTAGTGGCTGAGAGGAGAATGATGTCCAAACTAGAGGCCATCATGGACAACTTCTCCCATCCCCTCTATGACAGGCTTGCAGGAATGAAGAGGACGTTCAGCAATAGACTGATTCATCCACGGTGCGACAGGGAGCGCTACAGGAGGTCATTCTTGCCTTTTGCCCTAAGACTGTACAACGCATCCACCTTGCGTCTGGGCAGAGGCAACATCAACAGTGACCTGTTTCTGGACTAAACGCATCTACACATCTACTGCTACATCTGTTCTCTTTCTTTTTCTTTTTCTTTTTCCCGTTTACAACCATTTTTTGTGCAATATATGCCAGGGACCTGTGCAATACATGTATATCTATATTTACATCCATATCTATATTTACATCTATATTTATATTCATATGTGTGATACGATTTTTCTGTGTACTGTTCTGTTCTAGTTTTGTTCTTTGTGTGTCCGGACTGTGAGTAAGTCTTGTATTGTATTGTATGTATTGTACTGTTATTATATAATTCGTTACACTGTGGCTGTGTTGTGTGTGTTAAGCTGCTGTTGCACTGCAATTTCCCTCACGGGATCAATAAAGTATCTATCTATAAATGAAAAAACAATCAGCATTAATAGTGATACAAACAATGCTTCACCCGTATAGCTCTTCAAACCCACATTTGCAAAATATGTTATAGAACTTAAAGTAACCTGTTTTAGTACTTTTCACTGCACCGTTTTATCATGACTTAATGTAATGGGACAGAACTGCTCTCCCTCATACAGTCGCTCCAGAGACTTAGGTTTGGCCTCAGGTGTTGATCTGTGTGGAGCACATTTCTCCTGTGTTCTGATTCTGTCCTGGCTTCTAAAGAGTGATTGGCTATTCTAAATTGTCCCTTCCATTTAGGAGAGGAAGGAAAGGAATTGTGTGGTTTCAGGCCTGTTGTGCACTTTGTGCTTTTGGGATAAGAACATAAAAGGTTTTGGTTATCCACAACCCTCACCAGAATAAGTGGAATTTATAATGCAAAATAGGAGTTCAGTTATGTGACTTCCCAGGTCTCTTAAGAGTGTAGATATTTCCTTGCAAGGAACCATTCTCTTGGCATAGTGAGTTTCGTAATTGGCTGTCCATACTTAGCACTGAAATCTATGATGAATGTTTTAATCTGCAATCTGAAAGCATATACTCAACCACATTAGTTGAGTGCAAGTGTGTTGTATAAAATAGATGTTTTATGAACCTCAAAATTTAGATGAGAGCTGAACTCACCAGATTAGCCAACCACCAGAGATTATTAAAAATCTTTACTTTTTCTATTTTGCTTGCACTACAGGTTTTGTTTGACATTGCAGAACAAATTAATGAAATGGGTATGCTTTTTTTTTCAAAACTAGGAGCCATGGTGCTACAATTATTATTTCCCATCTGTAAATGCCACACACTACAGTGCAAAAGCAAAATATTCCTGTTGATTAAACAAATCTCTGTGTAGATACTGATCTCTTTCAGTAATTGTAGGAATTAATATGATTCTCTCTTTGCATTTGTTTCCATTCACACGCAGTTTGTGTTTTGGGGTTTTTGGTTTTAAACGTGGCTTCTGTGTTTTCTGTATCCGCATTCATGTGATGGGACTGAACTGACTTTTCCCAGGAAACATACTGTGACAATCTGGGAAAGTGCTCAGTAAGCAGCATATTGTCATCAGCAGGTAAATTATGAAGTGCGAGAGAGACATGTAAATCAATGAGTGAAGCAGCTTATGAAACAAGATTTCATAACAGACCTACATTGATGGTCCCATTTTGTGTAACCCTGGTATCTGTGAAATGGAGAATTCTGAGTAATAGTTGATTAAAGAATGTTACTGGATGGAGTGTCCTGATAAATGAAGCACAATAATATTATAAGTATGTATAAAAACTGGCACAAAAACATGTTACTTGAACCTTTATCCTCTCTCTAGCAATTCACTAATTATGTTAATGAAATAATCTGTGACAAAAACAGCAATTTTAATAGAAAAGAAAAAAGAAAATCCCTCATCCTCAGGTTTCCATGGCTACAATGACATCACCACTCAAGCCACAAAGCTTTGGCTTCTGAATAAGTGTAATATAAAGAATCTCCGCTTCCAAGCTGGATTGGATACTGGCTACCAGCTGTTGCCAGGCAACCTTAAAGCACAGCACGGTGCAATAACGTGATATGGATTAGAATTATTCTTGGCAATACTATATGAATTAAGTTATCGCAGATAAGGAAATCACACCTTGTAAACCTGGAAACAATGTATGTGAATAAAGTAATAGATGCCATCCTTTATCATAAGAGGTGTGAATTTTGGTCTGTAGGAGAGAAACCTGAATTGTGACAAACTGCTGCCATCACTGACCTAAATACCTTACGTGTCAGTGCCCTGATCTATTTGGAAGGCAGTGCTAAAATGGGTTAGTTTGAGGGGGGGGCAATAGTGTCATTTATACCAACATTTTATTTTAACATTTTCTGTATTCTTTGTGTCTATGTCTGCGCATTTCTAACTATCAAAAATCATTCCTGACATTACACTTTATTTTTTCTTCTTCAGCTGGACTCCAAATTGTTGATGGACAAATAAAAAGGGTGCAGTGCCAAGTATCTGAGATCTGATGCTTTACAGTCCTAACCAATAAAAACACTAAATGCAACAGATCAATCACTGGATTTGTTCTATGATTATATATGCTGATACATTTTAGTGACTCAGAAGTTGCTTCTCTGAGTGATGTCCAGGTCAGGCACACTTATCATTCTTAGGTTGTTTTGGAATCAAGACAAGGAGCCCGTATTCAGTTTGGCTCTGAAAGACACAATTTTTTTCTCTCCTGCCAAGCATAGCTTTGCTGAAGAAGAACAGAATGGAAAAAATGATTCTCAGATACCAGGAAACAATAAACTTAGAAAGGGAAGGATCAGTATATTTAATGGTTTAGTCATTAAAGTCAGTTGAGTGACTCTAATGGTATGTTTTTTCCAGGTGTAGATTGCATGAAGACATTTTCCAAATAGAACTCTAAATCTTCTTTCAAATAAGCTTTGTTCTGCAAGAATGTAATTGTGCTCTATGCAGACATTATCTGTATCTCCTACATCATGCAATTGAAAACAAGATGAAAATTGTCCCTTGTAAGGGACCACAGCTAAGCTTTGCACCTTTTTCTGCTCTTAAAATCAAGAAATCAGATACGTTGGTGATTACATTTGCAGTCTGTATCTTGGAAAGTGTTGAGATTTCCATGGTATTGAACTTTTGAGGTGGAGTTAATTTCATCAGTTCCAAAGAGTTCCAGCTTTCTAAAATTCCTTGCTTTTAACACAAATTCTAGTGCACACAGGCATTTCCTTTAACTCTAAATTAAACACTCGCATCCAACACACATGGTGTGAAATTAATGTTTGTCACACATGAATGCAGAATTGGATATCTGGTGAAAGCACACAGTCCCTTCCAAATGAACTGGGACAACAACGTCAAGTTTAGTGTGACTTATAATTAGAATTATTAACTTTCATCTTTCAAATTAATTTGAAAGTAATATTTCTAAATTGGAAGGCCGTAGAAACTGCCTTTAGTGACAATGACATAGCTTACTGTACTGATACAACATGCTTCCCTTGAAAAGTTTACCTACTCTTTAACAAATAAAAATTAATGAATTTCAGTGTGATTGGAAGACATTTTACACTCATTTTCACTCGGAAGGGTGTTGATCTACTGCTTTCAACACTTTAAATGATACTTTTTAGCTGGTAATTCCATTTTGCGTAATTCAAGATGGGCTGCAGCCACTGCTACTTTCAGTTCTTGCCTATTTTGGGGGTGTTCTCACTTCACTTTTTTTGTTCAGCATGTAAAACACATAATGTTCAATTGAATTTAAATTAAGTCTAAGAATTTCCATTTTTTTCTCCTGATGAACTACTTGGTTTTGTTGGAATTATTGGCACCCCTTGATAAATATGAAGAAAAAAGTAATAATAAAATAAACCACATAGTAATGATAGATATTTAATACTCATATGTTAGGGGAATACTTGTCCTTTTTTTATAAAAATATTTTCTTTTCATTTCAGGGTTCAATTGTAAAGAAGTAATGCTGTTTTACCTAAAAAACATAGGTGCACAATTATTGGGACCCTTCAAGAGCCTTTCAAATACAATCAAACACATCTGAAAAAAATAGATTTATAAAAAAAAGATTTATACTTTTTTGTTCAATTTTGTCTTAAGGAACTAATGTATGTACTTAAGTGACTTCCTGTTTCCATAGGGTATTAAAATGATGAAACATGCACAGAAAACCTTTTGTCATCGATCAGCATGGGGAAGGTCAAAGAATTAACAACTGAAATGAAGCAAACAGTCATTTTCAATCAAACATTGGGTAATGGGTAAAAAAAATAAGTAAAACCTTAACATTACCAAAGTTGACTGTCAGAGCAATAATTAAAAAATTCAAGACCACTGGAATAGTTAATTTCCCAGGAAGAGGACGCAAGCCCATCTTGTCCCCATGCACATTGAGAAGGATGGTGAGGGTGGCAAAAAAGATCCAAAGGTTTTAGTTAAAGAAATAGTAGGATTTGTTGCAAAAAGGATTATTAGACAACACCTCCATGCCAACAAGTTACTTGGAAGGGAGGAACAGATTGAAGCACCTGGAATTTGCCCAACGCTATTGGCACCTGGACTGTGAGCAGGTGCTGTGGTCAGATGAGACCAGAATTGAATTTTTTGGCTACAGTCATCACTGGTATGTTTGGTGTAAGAAGAGGGACTCATTTACCAAAAAGATCATCATACCTACTGTAAAATATGGTGGGGGATCTTTGATGCTTTGGAGCTCTTTTGCTGCCAGTGGTCCTGGGGCCCTTGTTAAGATTAATAACATCATGGATTCTCAAGAATACCAGGATATTTTGACCAAAAACTTGGTTGCCTCTACCAGGAGGCTGCATCTTGGCCGAAGATGGGTCTTTCAACATGACAATGATCCAAAACACACTTCAAAATCAACAAAGAAATGGTTGACAGAAAAGAACATCAGCTTTTTGCCATGGCCATCTCAGTCCCCTGACTTGAACCCTATTGAAACCTTGTGGTCTGAGCTGTAGAGGGCTGTCCATAAGCACACACCTACAAACTTCAAAGATCTAGAAAGGTTCTGCATGGAGGAATGGTTGTAAGATCCCTCTTTGATGCCCTGATGAGCTCCAGTGCACCTTCCCCAAATTCCATTCCACATTCCACACATGGAAGGAGCTCATCAGGGCCATCTCAAACGACATCAGGCCAGGCCTATCAACCTCGTTAAGGGGACATCATTGACTGTTTAAGCCCTGAGGAATCACTCCTTAGGGCTCAAATATTGAGTCACAGTACCATGTGGAGTGTCAGGTTTTTCCAAATTTTTCCAGATTTTTCCTTGGCTTCTCCCAGAACACTCCCAGAGCTCCTCCTAGAAAACTCCTCCTAGAACCCTCCCAGACCTCATCCATTCTGATTCCCCCTATTATTCCATTGATTTTTCAAATGAACTCATTTAAACTTCTCCGCTGAACCTACTCTGGCAGTTATTAATTTGCTGTGCCCTATTTTCCATTCACGGGCACGGCATAACACCCTCCCAATATGTTCATCATCCTGATGAAGCATTACAGGAAAATACTAACTGCCCTTATCCTTACCAAGGGAGGCTCCACCAAGTACTAAAAACAGGAGTGCCAATAATTCTGTTTCTTTTATTTGGGGGAAAATAATTTATAATATAATAGTTTTTTTTTGTCTTGGTAGGTTCCATTGAATCATTCATTCAGGAAAATTAATTCCTTATGTTGTTAATATATTTTAGTATTTAATGAACTCATTATTTGTTTTAAACTTTTTTTTCTTCATATTTATCAAGGGGCACCAATAATTCCAATGTCCACTGTATTGTGGGTGGTTTTGACGCTCCATGGTGAAGCACTGCCTGATAAATCTGGAAACATTTTGTTTTACAGAAATATTTTGTCTGTTTTTGTAGCAGAAAGTGCTTCCATATTTATTGGGTGGAGCTTCATCATGTGGCATACTTCATATTCATAATATACAGTGATATAGCATTATAACTGGGTATGAAACTGTTGTAAAAGTCCTCTTTCATAAAAAAGAACAAATCTTTTTCAGGAATGTTGAGTTATTGAAACCACAGTGGTTTTACTATTAGGATTTATGTCCTTTGTACAACTACAACACAGTCTAGGGTTTTTTCAGCATTAGTAAGGGTCTGAGAAGTATGTAAGTGTGATATAATTCACACAGTTATTACAACACATGGTAACTCAGCAAAAAGCAAGTTTTGTGAACAAGCAGCACCCCAGTTTTTCAGTGATGTGAGATACAGCAAATGATTGTTAAAATACCACTCATCCTTCTAATGTAGGTTCAGTTTTATTCCTGATAAAGCTTTTCTTTATGCTTCTGTGAAACATCATTAAAAAAAGACACTGACTGAACCTGCTCTTTTTTCAGATTTATGAACAACAGAGCTCCGTCCAACAAGAGATATCAGCCGACAGAGTATGAACACGCCGCTAACTGTGCCACACATGCGGTGAGTCAGACCTTGCTGTAAACTTGGATTGCTGCTTTGCTCCATAGTCTCATCAAATTTGTGCCAGAGAGGTTTCTAAATATCCTATGTACTATAAGCAGTGGGGTTGGAAATTGAAGATAATCCTTTGTTAAACTGATGCAGCTCATTAACAAGCAGCGTGTTTGTTGATATTTTTTTTAGGAAATTCAAAAAATTAAAAGATTTTTTTTTCTCATTTTTTGATAAGTAACCCATGTGGTACATTTTATCAAGTTAGTGATACATCGCTATGCTGCGCACAGACTCTTTCTTATCAAACAGGTAGCACTGCTCAGCTGATAACTTGGCCTCCTTAAAGTCAGTGATAGTGAGCAGTAATGAATCAGCTTAGCTATGGTTTACAGAATAGGAGATATCACTACAAATTATTGTTGCATAATGATGAGGTAGTAGTCGATTTAAGTTTAGCATAGGTTTAACAATTACACATTGATTACTCTCAAATTACGGGCCACTTTACCTGTCCTGTCTTAAGGTGATCTCACATTGTGGGCCCAGATAGTGACCCTAGCCAAACTTCCTGACTTCCACACACTTTTTCAAGAGGCCTAAAAGTTTGTTGTGATTATAATAAATAAAAAGGCAAACAAAATCTTAAGACACAAAATCTTAAGATAACATGCAGTATGTAATGAAAAGTGTAGAATAAAGTTGTTTAATGAATTAGGAAGACCATGTTTAGAGTATTTATTCCAATTTGTTTCACCATGTTTCAAAAGAAATTGCTGCTCTGGAGTTAGAATGTAATTATACTGTATGTCCTACACTCACAGGCTGAATAAATTGAATGTTTTTAGTCTTGAACAGCAAAGATTACAAGGGACCTGATACAAATATTCAAAACCTTCAAAGATGTTGAAAAAGTCAAGACAATGCATTCTTCAGAATGAACTGTAAAACACAAACCATAGCACACAAATGGAAACTATGTGCAAGTGCATTTAAAACTGAGAATAGGAGGCACTTTGTTATACAAAGGGTTGTGGGAGTATAGTGTAAGCTTCCAAGCTATGTTGTTTGAAAATGAATACAAAGCAAATGAGGAAAACAATACAGTTATTTTTATCATTTTTTAAATTTCATTTTTACTTTGTTAATCTTAATGTTTAACAGTGTAAAATTATTACTTAATAACAGGATTTATATTTATATTTGAATACTGTTTTAAAAATAAATCCAAATGTATGATTAAATGTATAGTCTTTTAAAGGAAGATACAAAAAGGAAACAGACCTAATAACAAATAACAAACAAGAAGGTTATTACTGGCTTTATAGAAAATCCACAAGAACAGTAGGAAGTATGGGAGTGAGGCTTGGGAGCCATTGGGACTTCATTGATTGTAACAGACTCCTCTTGACAGGAAAAAAATACATTATTATAGAAATCTGGAGGCTTCCTGGGGAGAAAAACAGTCCAATGTAAATTTCCCAAAAATAAATAGAAGAGGAGTAGTCTGGCAGCTTGTATTGCTGCCTCACTATTCCTGGGTCTTGGGTTCGACGATTCTGGCCCGGTTCATCTTCTGTGTGGAGTATGCAGGGTTTCACATGAGTTTGGTCCAGGTGCTACACTTTCCTTCCAGTCAAAAGTTGTGATGTGTGGGTTAACTGACATCTCTAAATTGTCTGTGTGTGTGTGTGCCTGCAACATATTGGCATCCTGTCTGGTCCTTTGTAGCATCCACTGTCAATACATTCAACAGTCTATCCTTCAAGTAGAATTCTACCAGATATACTATATTCAATTGCCCAGTGATCCTATAACCTGTAATTGTGAAGACAGCTGGGTATTGCCTGCACATCCTGTAGCACCTTTCTTCAATACCATGAATCCAACACCAGGATGTACATGAAGATAGAGGAAAGGAAGACCCCTATGTAACTGTAAAGTATTTCTTTCTGGGTTTTTCTTTCTGATTTAATATTAGCATAATCATGAGTGTCCCTTCAAGAAAAAATGTGTTTCGAGTAGCACAAGACAGGATACATTGCTGAATCCAGACTCACACTCTTAAACAGATTCATTTGAAAAACAACTGAAGCTGGGTTTCAGAATATAAAAAAGAAATGCACCACCTTTTTTAACATTATAATACCTCTAATCAGTAGAATGAAGCTAGGTTATCAACTTCATCCTTATAGAACAAGCTACCCAACCATACAGCCGAAGCCTGTAACCTGGCTTCCTTCAAGAAATGGCTGGATAAGATCCTTGGATCCATAAACTGCTAACTACAAATGGGCCAAAAAGCCTCTTCGCATTTGAATCCTTTCAAGAGGTGAGTTACTAAAGAGCAGCTATTCTTTATTTTCTGTTTATGGGTTTTGCCATTACTTTAACTGAGGATCGTGATAAAATTAAAGAATCATAAAATGTTGAGACCAGATCCGACAGACAAGTTATGGCTCCTGCAGTTTATTTTTAAAAATATTTTTTTTCCAGCACGAGAGGTCTGTACATAAAGATAACACATTGTGTAGCAAATTGATATTTTATTGGAATTGTGTAGTGGCAGGTGAAGGGAACACCACTCAGGGAGTTTCACTTTTAATCTGAACTCATTTTAACCTCAGACCCCATCTGCCTTTGTTAAGGTATGCTTTTTTTCAAAGGCAAAACCAGTCGCCTGATGTTTTAGAGCAGCTTTACTTCTGTGAACCTGTAAAGGGTGTGAGTTGATTTGAAGAAGATAGAATGAGGTGGGTGGTTTAGAAACAGCTGGTACACATCACTGCTTTTGCTTCTAAAAATAATTTCCAAGGGGGTTAAATTCAGGGGACTCATACTGTATCTCACTATCATTGTTTTGTGCTGCATCCCTATAGATTTGTGTAAGACGTAGATTCTTTTTCATTTTTGTCTCTACTAAGTACCCCCCTGGGGTCAATTTATGGATCACTGAAATAATCTGATAATTTCACCAGGGAAAAGTTTATAGTATACAGGTTTAATCTAAAACTTATTTCTTCACTTGTACATAAGAATGATGATATATTGTATAATAATTTAAATACAGAATCTTTGTATATGAGTTTTTTTTACCTTCATACCTACCTTGTTGTCTCAAAACAAGCCAATATTTTAGATTACTTTTATGTATATGAAAGAAACACCTAATGACTTTTAACATAACATTCCATATTAAATGTTAAATACTTTGTTTCATGCCTGGGATGTTGTAAATGAATATACATTGTTTTTCACAAGGATTATAACCTGTGCAATTGACTGACAGTGGATTTATTTTCTGGTAAATTGAATTGCTTGAGTGTTTTATTCTTAACCACATGTATTTTTACAAATCAAACATTTCTGAAGTTCTTATAAAATAAAATCACAATTTGAAATATTCAGGTTCCATATTGAAAACCGGTATTTTCTATATGTTTTTTGAATGCATTAGTGGAACCATCTTAATTAGAGCAATAGACACTTCTTTAGCAGTGTTTTGTCTGTGCAGTTGATTGATAACATAATGTTATGTAAATGTGGGAGATAGTTTTCATTTTTTTCTTTTTGCATTCCTGGCTCCTTTGGGCAAACTGCACAAAGCTAACAGAAGGAGTATTTGTATTAAACCAGAAGCAGAGGTTAGATAAAAGATTATTTTTCCTTTTTCCAGCTCTGGATAATTCCAAGCATTCTCGGCAGCTCCATTCTCTACTTCCTGTCTGATGACCAATGGGAGACCATTTCAGCATGGATCTACGGATTTGGGCTTTCTGGTCTTTTCATTGTGTCCACTGTATTCCACACCATCTCCTGGAAGAAGAGCCACCTCCGGTAGGAAAACTGATCAGTGATTGTGGCGGAGATCATAGACAAGGCCTTTAAAAAAGGTCTACAAGGAATAAAGGGGAAAAAAAAGATCAACAACATTATCCTAGGTCCATAATTTTAACACAATAGATATTGAATGAGCTGTATGCATGAGTTACGTGACTCATTCTTTGGTTTATTTGAAGACAAACACACAGTGAAAGCCTTGGTTAAGAGCTCCTGATAAAGACTTTTATGAAAATGTTGAGGTTTAGCAGTGCCCGGATTCTGTGAAATCATATGAATAGAGTTTAATAACTTGTGTAGTGCTTTTCATATTTAATAAGATGCAGTAAACTTTCACTGTTACTGGTGATGTCTTTGTGAACTAGAAGTGGTCGCTTGAAGTGGGTTGTTATTAGGGTTAATTTTATTAACCTATTGTCAAGCCGTATTTCACTCATAACAGTCTCATAACCGCAAGCCAGCTTAGTGAGCCAATTCATATATTATTAGGAGATGTCATACCAGAGAAGAAACATTTCTGTGTCTATGTCTGTTTATTGTAGCCAAAAATTACTCGGCATATGCTACTGTTCTTAACAACTTTCTATTGAGGTTTGGTAATGATATGTAGATCTGCCAAATGGGGCCAAGCATCTGACCAAATAAAGCAGTAGTGTTAAAACATTTTATTTACACATGAGGAGGTCTGAGAATGCTACTAAATCAACTTGTATTTCTAAACTATGGGGCCATGTATTAAGTACAACAGGATGAAAGTCACAGTTCATGGTATGGCCCTCTCAGACACATACACCAGAGCCAGTTTTCCCAGAAGCCAATTAACTGTGGGGGAAAACTGCTGCACCCCTAGGAAATCCATGCAAACTCAGATAGAACATATAGACTCTACGCAGAGAGCACTCCAGGTTCAGAACTGAGCCCAGGGCATGTACAAAGGAAGGCAGCAATGCTAATCACTGCATCACCATGCCGCCACTTAACCTCACCCATTTCTATCTACATCCAGTTACCTTGTCCACCAATGCAAGTACTGTAGTATAAACCTTCACTTCTCCTCCCTCTCTCTTCCCCATTACCACCCCTGCAGCAGCAACCTTGGCTCATTCCTTCAAGCAGGAGGGTTCCATTAGCCAATTGTTCTCTCAGTCATGCACGTCAGACCTGTACCAAATTATCTCTTCATTAGCCACGTGAAGTCTTTTAAGTGGGAACCCTGTGGTCTGGAAGAGCTATAAACACCCATGACGTGAAAGCCAGCTTGTTATTGCCAGCTTGTCACAACAGAATACTGAAGACAAAATACAGTCTCCATTCTAATGGTCAGAATCTATAATGCAATTATAGGGAAAGGTTTTCCTTTTCTGATGAAGTGTTGTGTGAGAGACGTATGTCAGTGCCAGCAAACATTAATAAATGTAACTCTTTGTGGATGAAATACATCATTACCTCTTCCCTTAAAGAAAGGTTCCATACAAAATTGTTAAAAACCTAACTCAGTTTGGTCAAAATATGGTTGACCAGTTTTTAGATTTGTATTATAAAAATAACTTTTTTCAGTGATTAATCTAGAGGTTAATAATAGAGCTAGTGTACAAGCCCCTTCGATATGTAGTATTTCTATTAGATGTAGATGAGGCAGTGGAGGTGAGAACCGTGAGCGCTAAGGGAAACACAGGCAAGAATCTGTAATTTCTCAGAAAACTCCAACCATTTCAAGTGAGGTATTCAGTCTGAAATGAGTGTGTATATTACTGCACGGGAAAGTAAACAGGATGTTGAATAGTGTGGCATTTGTAAACTAATAGGAAATTGGATTTTGTAACCTTATAATTTCTAAATTAGATTGTGAAATCCTTGCAGTTAGTAATGCAAATGTAACATAAAAACAGGATTTTTTTTGTTATAAAAATATATTTTCTAACCAGCTCTGCCATGTGATAAGTGTATTTTAACTGGATGTTCATTTTACAGGAAAAAGCACAAAATCCCAGCTGGCTTTTCTCATTTTATGAATGCGGCTGTTTGTGTCTATGACTCTACTGTTAGAGCACATAAATGCCCTGCCTCATTAAGAACATTTCTTTCCCCTGGGATGAATTTGCACATTTGCTTGGGAATTCATTAAGTTTGACCTGAAGTGCGATTAAAGTAATTTTCTTTTTGAGAAAAAATGTCTTTCAGTATTAAAGAAGCTGATTTAAAATAATACAGGAGGATTCCATCATCTTTCCATTTGCCAGGTTGTTTTAAATTGCATATTTTTGTTTCTGTCATTTTGTAAAATAGGTTGTATATTAAGTGTAAGGACAACTATCAAACATTTTTTTCGATTCTACAACAGTAAAAGAACTGTAAAAGTGAGAGTTAAATTTGTAGAGTTAATAGAGGATTTATAATAGATTATGAAAAAGATGTAATAAACATGCAAAATAAATACTTCACATAGGTTCTTAGAATAGACAGTGTCAATAACATGGCCCACGCTTTGGAACAAGCAGTACTGGGTAATGTTAGAACAGCTGACACAGAGATTCTACAGTGGCTAAGATACTTTAAAAAATAAATTACCTGGTTCTAATGTTTTTTTTCTTGGTAAGAATTAAGAACGTACAGTAGGAGGATGCTATTCATAGACCCCTAGCTAAGCTATTTCAACCCTCACACAGAATATGATCAGTCAGTCTTATGTCTGTTACTGGTAAAGTTTTGGAAATGCTAGTTAAATTGTGGATGGCACTGTACTTGAACTTCAGTCTAAATTGAAAAACTTGGGGGTGATATTTGATTCAGGCTTGACATTCGACCCACATGTGCAACATCTTTCTTCTTGGAAATATCGCTAGACTACATACTATGTTATTGCTAACTGTGGCTGAAAAGCTGGTCAACACATTTGTTTTCTCCTGAATTTACTACTGTAAAGCACTACTCGCTGGGGTTTCTAAATCCACATTGAACAAACTCCAGTATGTCCAAAATTTGGCAGCTAGAATACTGACCAGGTCTAGTGCAAGTGAACACATTACTCCTATCCTGGAGTCCTTGCACTAGCTTCCTGTCAAGTTTCATGTTGGCTTCAAAATCCTCATACTCACCTACAGGCTCTGCATGGCTTGGCACCCCAGTACCTGTCTGAGCTACTATCATCCTACTCCCCACCTTGGAACCTTTGCTTTTCTAGTTCTGGTCTCCTGTCTGTCCTCCAAGCTCGTCTACACTCTATGGGTGGAAGGGCCTTCTCCTGTTATTCCCTTAAGCTTTGGAACTTTTTCCCCTAGGATATCAAGAGTTACCTTCTCTAAACACCTTCAAATCTAGGCTCAAGATCTTCTTCTTTAGAAGAGCCTTTACTTAACTGGTTCTGTTCTTTACTCCTCTGCTCCTACTGTATTCAGTACTCCCATCTACTGTCTTCTCTCACTGTGTTCTCATTGTGCATATCTTGTGTGTTTTTTTAAAGTTATTGTTGTCATTTCTGTAAAGCACTTTGAGAACCCAGCTTTAAAGGAGTTATATGAAATAAACTATTATTATATTAAATTAAAATAGTGTAACTAAAAAATTGAATTTTAAGGAATAGCTTACATTAAATTAGAAATGAATGGTATGACTTAACTAATTTACTGGAAATAATTATTCAGTGTGAACAAGCAAAAATGACATTAGATACCACTAAATTATATGACACTATCTCCACCATATTTTGATCTCCAGAATGCTTTTGATAAGGTCCCTCACAAAAAGTTAACTTCTGAAATTAAAAGCTGTAGGATCCAAGGTATGTATGAATGTTAACTGAGAACTGGTTAATGAACAGAAAAAAATAATCTTAAAACTCCCATTTGGATAAAATGTAAGCAGTGGTGTGCCTCAGGGAACTGTTTAAGTTCTGTTAAGAACTGTTTATTGTTGTTCGTGATTGTTGTTCAATCTCAATATTTCAGATTGTGATATAGTTTATCGTACTAGTTACATTTGCAAATGACACAAAAGTATGGGTAGTGGCACAAGTAGAAATGTGGAAAGAGAGTTCCAAATAGACTCAGAAAAATCATGGAGTGGGCAGGAATGTGGCAATGAAATTTAACATTAAGATGTGAGAAGTGATTAGGAGCTCCACAGTAGGAGCAGGTATATATACTTTACATTGAGTGATTTTGAGCTGCAGGAAGACGATCTTGGGGTGCACAGATGGGATCTGGTTCATTATGTAGATTCTTCATCAAGAAGTGTGCAAACAATAAATACTCAAATTATTTGCTGGGTATGTATGTATGTGTGAAATCCAATGATTTGTGCTCAAAGTTTACAATATGCTGTTTAGAAAATCTTGCAACCTTGTTTAGATTATTTTATACGATGTTTGTCATTCTATCATAAAGGATACTCTAGACTCAGAAAGAATTCAGAGAAGAGCATCAGGAATGGCTCCTTGTCTCTGGGGGTTAGAATGATGATTAATAAAGGGAGATAATTGTCTTCAGTCTAGATCAAACAAAACTGAGAGTAGATTTGAAACAATTATATAACATTATTGGGTGTATAGATGGAGTCACAATAGGGGACTGTTTCACATTTAATTGTGAAACAAGGATATGATGTCCCAAAAGTGAAACCCAAAAGAGATTACATTTTGTATAAAGAATTAGAAACACCTCTTTTGACAAAGATTTGTGGGCTTCCCACCTGAGTAATAAGCAAAATGTGCTGAATGGCCTTTTCTCATATGCATGATTTCTTATGTTGTTAGGTTGTTATTTTATTAATTTAATCTGTGATCACATTGTATTTTATTAGTTTTTTTATTAATTTCATGAGTATTATAAAAGAACTACGTACATATTGGTATCGCCGCTTGATATTTTGCTATTTGGTTTGGCTGGGTCCGTTTTTCAAACTGAACCACAAGAGGGTGATTAAGAACCAAGGTTAAAAAAGGGTTCATATTGACTGAGTTACTTGCCAAGTATGTCAAGGATTGCTGAACAACTTAAAACTTTCTGGGTATCATGTACACGTCCAAGATCTGGTCCTATTATCTTTAAATTATTCCAAAAAGTTCAAAACAACCCTGTTTTGTTGATCCTATTTGAAATGACCCATGAGGCATGCTAAATCCATTAAGACCCCCCCCAGTCAGAGAACAGAAGCATTTTGGTTCAGGATATTTTAATTTTGCATGAAATTCTCTAAAGCTCTCGAATTCCTTGTTTGTCAGTTTAATTAGTTTTGATATCATTCCTGGTTTTCAGATTTGGTTTACTTCAAAAGCTTCTTTAACCTTTGGTTCTGTAATTTTCCAGTCAGATGGTACAGATCTATATCTCTGTGGTCAAGCACCCCCACATATTGATGAAATGATGGTAAAAAACCCACAAGCTTCTTAATTTTGATCTATTATTAGAAACTTTTTTAAGCTGACCTTGTTTGCAAATAAGAAGCAATAAATCACCCTGTCTTTCCTGTTTGTGAAGGGGTTGTATATTTCCCTCTAGTCTACTGTAAAAAAATCATTAGCCCTCCATTCTCTAGGGTTTTTAAAATGGGTTTTCCAGACCAAACATCTCATTGATGTTTTCCCAGACAACACAGTGGAAATGTGCATGAGGATGTCCTGAATAAAGTGGTACCATTTAAAATGAAGGGTGACCCAGCAATGGCTAGGATTCCCTGTAAGATTGCAATCAGTTTACAGAAATCTTTAAAGGAGCACTAATTGGAATAGTTAATTATATTCTAATTCACAAGAAAAGCAAGAAATTAAAGCAAGTGTCCAGTTCTAAATGGTCTGTTGTATTGAGGCCTGACTCCGGCCATTCTTGTCTTTCTTCTTGTGACAGGACAATTGAGCATTGGTTTCATATGTTTGATAGAATGGTGATTTACTTCTTCATTGCTGCCTCCTATGCTCCCTGGTGAGTACAAATGTCAGCTGCATCTCCTTTTCCTGTGCTTAAAAGATTGTAATGACCCTGTGACATCATGGTATTCTCAAATGTCTTTTTCGACTTAAGTTGTCTTACAGCATTTTAATTTTCTGTTATAAATAGTGTTGCTCTAAACCACAGTGTTTTTGTCTAAGGTTCTAATGTGCTATATTTATTTTCTTATATTTTACCATAAGGGGCTTTAAACCTTAGCATTAAGAACAGCAAAGAGTTTAGTGACATCTTTGCAAGCCCATTGTATTAATATGTAAAAATATTTATTTAAAAGCGTGTTTTTGTTAGTCAACATTTTAATTCTTGACCAGTGTGAGTCCCAGTGCATTAGTCTTTTTGTATAATCTTTTGCCTCTTAAGTACATTGAAACACTCAGGTTTAGCATCTGAACTACCCTTGTAATTTTACTGAAAGTAGCTAAAATATTTTTTCTAAAACAATCTTCTTAAATTCCTTCTGTTGTGTTGGATGCTAAGTTTGTGGTGTGAAAGCTGAACTATTTTGTGCAGCTTTTACTTTGTATTATTTTGTTTAGTAGCTTAGTAGCTAGAATTTATATGTTCGAAATAGGATTGTAATATTTTAAAAAGCCATTAGTAATGTTTGGTTCTTTAATTTGAATTGTTTCCTGCCATTGCTAAACTTAAAAAAATCCCTCTCATTTTCTGAAATTTCTCACAGTCAATGGCACTGATCAATACTGCATTAGTGACGATATAATCTCTCTTTACTGAACTGTTTCCTGTTAGTATGTCCTTTCTAAGAGGTCGTGCTGGGTTGCTTGAATACAAATATTCAATATAATGGCATTTCAGTATTTATGAATACACTAGTTTATCTTCAAAAGCCTTCTAGAAATGTTATGGTATGATAGTTCTTAAGTCTGTTTAGGTGAAATGAATAAATACCAAACTCTGAATTAATTCATTTATATTTACTTTATTTATGCTTATCCAAATGCCTTTTGTTTAGTTGTTGATCCATCATATTTTTCACTTATACACACATATATTTTCAATTTTTTTAGAGAATCTGGCATTTAACCTTTAATGTTTTATCTGTGCACGAAATGCTGCAAATTCAGAAAGAATTTCTCTTTGAGAGTAAAAGAAGAAATAAAACTTCACTACTTTGTGCAGTTTAATTTATAATCATCTGTCTCCCTCTCCCTTTGCTCTTTCAGGTTGAACCTGCGGGAGCTGGGACCATGGGCTTCTCACATGCGTTGGATCATTTGGATCATGGCCTGTGTGGGCACGACTTACGTCTTTTTCTTTCATGAAAGGTGAGAGATTTTCTGGGCGAGACCCCTCTGCTGCTGAGGCCTTTCTGTGTGCCGGAGGTATTTGATTTTCTTAATGATGTGAACACTGCTCTTAATGCACAGACTGTCTCTGTCTGTCTCTGCTCAAGATGTCAGGAAGCTCTCCTGCTTCTGCTAATGGTTTTTGATCACGTAGCCTTTTAAAGATGCATCCATTATAGCAGGAAACAAATACACAGACTGTAAAACAAGGTCAATTACATTTGACATTTTTTAGATTTTAGTCTTTGCCAGAATGAAGTGAAACCATTTTCCTCAGTGACTGCCTTCCATCTGTAATCGAAAGTTACTTTCTCCAGATAACATAGAGGTTTTTCTATGTTTGATATTATTAAGTTTTTACCAAGGTATGGCTCATAACTTCAAGTTTGACTTTTACCTTTACTGACTAATTGCTACAGTATCCCCTTTAACACCAGGTGGACAGATGCCAGGCTGTAATTTCTTTATTACTTGTGAATTTCTGTCATGTTTATTACATCTTTACATCAAGTATTTTGTTACTCATGCTTACTTTTATGTATGCATACTGACTACATGTTGACACAACACACATTCTTAAGTGAATAGTATTCATGGCAGGAGAGTATATGTTCAGTATATATTAAACTTGAACACAACAAAGAAAAGTGTGGCTTCTGGGTTCAAGCCTGGATCATGTCATTAGGAGGTATGGTGTGGTGGATAAATTTTACTGCAGTGGGATTGGCTGGCCAGGCTCTCAGCAATACAGTGACTCCCTGCAGCCTCCTTGGTGCTGACAAGCACAGGATGCCATAAGACCCTCGTGTGCTAAAAGTTAAGTGTCCTGAAGTGGGCAGGTTAGAGAAACATATCTGCACTTCCTCATTCTTGCCTCTTTGTGGTCACATGTAGTGTAGCTGCTACTAGTCAAGATTTGAAAAAAAAAACATGTACTGTAAGTAGCTGTTTGTAATGTGTGTAGGTATAATAAAAAATAATTGGCAATTGTAAATCTCTTAAGAAAAGTGAGACTAAAACAGTATAAAACAATAGATATTATATTTTTACTTTATTCATTCCTGATCTTTTTTGGTATATAATTTACAGGATTTGTTATAGTTTGATAAATTACCTAAAATTATCTATGTTATCGTTCACTTGAACAAATGTATGCACAAAAAATGTATACATTTATACATACAATGTGTAAATGTATAAATGTATGTTCTAAGAAGAATACAGCATATGGATTTTGGCATAATTCTTTAAATGCTGATCTCTGGAGTGATGTTTTAGTGCAATGCCCTAAATAAGAGAAAGTTGATTGGACACAGATTATGAGGTTATTTAATCTGTTGAATATCAGGCTTTACAAAATAAATAAAATTCCAGAAAGCAGCATCTTCAACCTGGTACAAAGTATGCATCACAGATGTACTGTACAGCTTGTATTGAATCTAGCAGTAACCACACATGCTGCTAACCTGTGAATTTCACTCCGAAGACGTCCTGTTGATGAGCAATGTTAATCAGCATAATGAATTTATCAGTGTCATGTGTGTTCAATAAAATGTCAGTGTGCTTGTTACAAAAATTGACATTTTATTGATAATATGTCTGATTTCTTCATGCAATTTCTTTTGAAATCTTTTCTAGGTGTACAGTGCTACACTAGAAGGTTTGAGCGTGTGCTTTTTGAACTTTAGTGTTGCACTGCCACCTATTGGTCACTATATATTACAATTACTGCCAAGTACTGTGGTTCTTTCAGATGGGTTTTATGTGATTATGTGAGCGCAGTGTCATAGAAATACAATTATGCCAATATAATACTAAATTGTATTTATGCATCACTTTCTTATCCACTTTGTAAAGTGCTTTACATGCAGGAGGGGAGTTAACTTCATCCACCACTGAAGTGTAGCACCCATATAGGTGAGGCACAGCAGCCATTCTGCAGCAGCAGATCAATAAGAGAAGTGAGACCTTTCCTTAGTGGTCCCAGTACTGACCCACTTGTGTAGGTTCTGAGATCTGATCAGATCAGGCTACAAGATGGTAACAATGCTGTAGTTGTAACTACTGCTGTCAGTATAACACTTGCAATTTCACTATTTGCATTATCTGTATGCAATTATACCTCTTTTCTTTTTTCTATTTCTGTTTTGTAGGTACAAGATTGTAGAGTTAATATGTTATGTGATAATGGGTGTCTTTCCTGCCTTAGTGATCCTCTCAATGGTAAGAAAATTCAGACAGCTTCAGTGATTTCAGCTTTAAATAAGTACAGCAGAGACATGATTTTACATTATCAGTAGATATCCATTCCTGCAAGGGGGTGGCTTATATGCACATAATTTACAGTTCTCTAAGGTTGATAGATGATTCTGCTCAATTGGAGATAACATTTGTGATAAAAAGAAAGCCACAGTGTGCTTCTGAATTAAACAGTAATTTTGTATGTTAAAACTGTTGGCACTCTCTTCTATGCACAGCAGCAGATGAAAATAAATTAGTTTTACTGTACACAGTTTATGTATTTCATATTTTATGAAAAAAAATATTTTAAGTTCCTTAAAATAACAATGGAATACGGTACATACTGAACAATGTGCATTTCACAGTACACAATGTAACTTTAAAATGTAATTATTTCCATATGATGTGAAAAAGCTTAAGCATGACTTTTGACATACATAAAAAGCATATACACAAACAGTTTGCTATTACATTTCTATAGATTATTTGATTTTATTTCACTACTAGCAGCAGAACTTCAGATCTCTGATGTTTCTCTCTGGTTGTTTCAGGCGGATAGAGATGGGCTGTTTGAGCTGATCCTAGGTGGGATGTTTTACTGCCTAGGCATGGTGTTCTTCAAGAGTGACGGTCGCATCCCTTTTGCTCACGCTATCTGGCACCTCTTTGTGGCAATCGGGGCTAGCATCCATTATTATGCCATCTGGAGGTATCTCTACAGGCCTGGCAGCACAGAAATTAAAACCTCTAGATAATAATGCGGAACTGTGTGACAGAAATGTCAGCACACGGGAAATGATCACACACAATGCCAAGTGAGAATGAGTTCCTTTCAAAAGTTCCTTTTTTATGTTCTGGATAACAGCTTTCCTTAAATACCGCCTTGTGAGTAAAGCCTAGCCTTTTTTGCAGAGGACACCTACAGAGGCATGTTTCTGCAAAACACCCTAAAATATGATTAGGAAAATTAGATTTAGATCAGGGCGGTTTCTAGTTTGGATTTTTAGAGCTGAACTGAACAGTTTACCTACAAATGTAAAAACAGATCTGTGCTTAATCCTTTTCAGTCAAATGACATACTGTACTTAATACATAATTGGCATAGTTTGCTAATAACAACTGGTATTTTCCAAGCTTTGGATTCATGATGTGTTGATGCTTTAATAATAAGAGTTTTTAATTCCAGTGTTATTGTACATTAACCAACATGTATCCTATTGAAGTCAAATTGAATGTACATGAAGTTAGCAAGTATTCATTTCCATATCCTCTCATATAATTTGTCTCATTTGACTCTTTAATTTTAAACAGTATCTCATTATGTTCTTAAGGTTCAATAAGGAACTTACTTTTTGAAGAATATTATTCAAGCCTAGTAATTTTCCTTAGAAGGATAAAGTAGGGTACCAAACCAAGAGTATTAAAAATACACATCAACATTACCATTACCAGAAATACAGTATTTTTGTTTTTCAAACTAATGTATTGATAGTTTTAATTTTGCAGCAACTGTTGCTGGAATGTTAGGAACAGAAAAATGTGAATATTATGTGCAGGGAAATTCCCTATTCCCTGCGCTGTATTTGTTTTACTCTGTGAATTTTTGTGAGGTGTGAAAATAAGTATCTCCATGGTTCAACAGGTTTGTGGTATTAGAATGCTAAATCCAAAAGCTAAAAAAAAAAGCTTTTAGGGGGTATTGAAACAACTTATCTGCAAAAACATACTAATATTCTTTCCAGAATATGACTTCCAGTGTTGCAGAATAGATTTGTATTTGCTTAACGAAATCTGCTGAAAAGTTTGGCTGATCTCTGATTTGATTCTCTTCTTTTGAGATGGGTCAAGCATCTTTTGCTATTACATGAATTTATTATGTGTTCTATATCAATAAGTACTGTATGTTTTCATAAAAGGGACAATAACCTTTTACCTTTATGATTAAACAAGTGAATATAGTTCTTTTCTGTTTTAAAACCCAAGAACTGTAAGGGTAACAGCTTGAAAGTCTTTTGTGACAATGAATATCCTCGTAAAACTTGAAATCATTCCTATTAGTTCTAACTGCACTGGACTGTCCTTCATGCCAGTGTTTCATTCAGAGTACTGTATGCATTCCTTCAACTATAAGCACCACAGGGTTCTGTCATCTTAACTACTGGCTGAAGCCAAGTTGCTACATCCACAGCAAGGCTTGAAGGATGACAGGTGTAATGCATGAGATATTCGTCCCATTTTTCAATGCTGTAGTATTTAAAACACAACCTGGATTAACCTAGCAGAAGTGTAAGTTTCTATGAAATAAGGATTTTATGATTTTCTCTTCATTACCATCTACTTTTTTGTTTTTATTTCTAAAAAAATAAACACCTTCAATACCATAATGTCCATAAATTGAGTTATATGATACAGAGTACTCCGCTGATAATTACCAAGAGTCATGGCCTTGTCAAGTATTTGCCATGCTTAGCTGTACTTTACTCTTAGTATTTACTTAGTGCTTTACTCTAAGTAGTAGGGTTTTGTGGGTACTCTGCATTCTTGTAACCAAGGCCTACAGTATTCCACCTTATATATTCAGGGCCCCATATTCAAAACACTTACAGTGCCTTGCGAAAGTATTCGGCCCCCTTGAACTTTTCAAACTTTTGCCACATTTCAGGCTTCAAACATAAAGATATAAATTTTTTATTTTATGTGAAGAATCACCAACAAGTGGGACACAATTGTGAAGTGGAACGAAATCTATTGGATTTTTGAAACTTTTTTAACTAATAAAAAAATGAAAAGTGGGGCGTGCAAAATTATTCGGCCCCCTTGCGTTAATACTTTGTAGAGCCACCTTTTGCTGCGATTACAGCTGCAAGTCGCTTGGGGTATGTCTCTATCAGTTTTGCACATCGAGAGACTGAAATTCTTGCCCATTCTTCCTTGCAAAACAGCTCGAGCTCAGTGAGGTTGGATGGAGAGCGTTTGTGAACAGCAGTTTTCAGCTCTTTCCACAGATTCTCGATTGGATTCAGGTCTGGACTTTGACTTGGCCATTCAAACACCTGGATACGTTTATTTGTGAACCATTCCTTTGTAGATTTTGCTGTATGTTTGGGATCATTGTCTTGTTGGAAGATAAATCTCCGTCCCAGTTTCAGGTCTTTTGCAGACTCCAACAGGTTTTCATCCAGAATGGTCCTGTATTTGGCTGCATCCATCTTCCCCTCAATTTTAACCATCTTCCCTGTCCCTGCTGAAGAAAGCCTGAAATGTGGCAAAAGGTTGAAAAGTTCAAGGGGGCCGAATACTTTCGCAAGGCACTGTAAGTGTAGAAATAAGGAAAATGGGCAGGATAAGCCATCACAGAAGTGCCTCACCTTACTAAACGTACGATGTACAGTGTAGTAACTACATATAAGCACATCCTCAAGTGAGCTGTGACTGAGAGCATTGTTGGATGTTTCAATGAATACATGCACACTCAAATCTCATTTTCAGAGGCTTTGTCTCTCAGATGTGTGTGAATGAGTTAAGCATTCTGAAACCACAGCTACTGGTAGGTACCCAACACATGAATTAAAGTACTATGCAATCATATTGAATCAAAGGTTCCTCGAGCTCTCAGTTATGATAGATAATGTAATATTAGAAAAGAAAACCACAGTCAAATTACTGTGTTTACATAGTACTGCTATTACCCATCCCAAATATTTAATTTATTATATACTGTACATCAATTAATAGCACCCACACATAATAAAGAAGGTGGTGGATTATCATAAATAAATATTGCAACTAGCATATATCCTGAAATTAAACACAAAGAAACACTAATAATAACAGGTTTACTTTTTGGTAATTTTGAAAACATTCCGTATACTTAGAATGAAATTCTTAGGAGTTCTTATTTATTTGTATAGTTTCAAGCTATTTTTTTTGTTGGCTTAAATCACAAATTGTGCATGAGTTCACAGAGATTTGAATATGGGGCTCTCAGGGGAAAGGGTGTTTAATCATTTCTGTTTAATTGGTTTTGCTTCTATTCATAAGATCCAACAACAGCAGTCTTCACAACAGCAGACCTTCAGTTGTACATAAATCTGTTCAGAAAATACCAATGACTTCAATCTTCTAGTGTTGGTGCTTTAAGGTTGCAACATACAACTTTTGATATACTGTAGGATGCAAAAAGTCTTCCTGACTTTTTTCTGAAATGGCATTAAAAGCTACGTTCTCCAAGACTGTGGTTTTATTTTAATTCTAACACAGCTACTATTATGCTAAGTAACAGTTTACAGTACATAGAGGCCAGAATCATTAAGTTAAACTTAATGCAGATGGTCATTTTGTTCAGTACACAGGGTAATAGAACAAGATTGCCAAGATCTGTCTCATACTGGTGCAAGCAGCTGTTGGCAGTACAGTCTGCTCTTGTTTCTAAATTGAACAATGTATTCCAAGCACTGAGTTGTAACCAGGCTGTTATTTCTGGTGTTTTATAATTCCTTTCTATTGTTTTTCTTTTCTCTAAGGAAATTTAATAATAGAATTGTATTAATTTTAACCCTGGAGAAAGTGAATCCCTGTGCTCAATGTGTCATAATTTTAAATAGAATTACCAGTTTTTGTTTGCTCAAAGTAGTCAGCTTATACAGTATCCAACATGAGGTCCATTAATGAGTAAAGGAAAAGTAGACTAATAAGAATCCCTTAATATCAGTTTTACACCCAAATACCAAGTGTGAAGTATTTATTCACATTGTTGTTTGCTCTACAGAAGTACATAGAACTTTTATTTCTGTTAGGCAGGTTTAATTATTTCAAATGAAACAAATTCTTAATCCCAGTAAAAATATATGAATATAAATCCTGGAAAATTGAATGTGAAGCTTCGGCTTGAAAAGATTTTGCTGAAAATACTTAAAAAACAAATTGAAGAATTTTCTATTAGGGCATTTTTGTTTGTGTGACATACGGTACAGTAAATGGCATAAGTTTCTTAATTAACTAAGCAGTGTACAGTAAACTTGACCTTTATCTTAATAGAGTAAATAGAATGTTAGAATTTCTTCAGTGGCCCTTGTGCTGAATGCGGTGTCTTTCTCTTGGTAGTGTGTATGTCTCACAGGCAAAGACTTTGTCATCCTGACAAGATAATCTTGCCATGTCTGCCTCATTTTTTACATTGTTATTTAATAGTAATAATGCTCTATGATAAACAAAATCAGAAGGTAATATTAAAGTTGTAATATTTATTTAAATTTTAATGTATAATTTATAATGTATGATCTTAAAAGTACATACTTTGTTCATTCCTTAAAAATAATACCTAAGTGTGACAAATCTTTTTATAAATTTCTATTCTATTTTTTTTATATAAGTATATGTGCTTAAAATGCTTTCCTGTTTATTGACTGACAGCATAGTACATAGATACATACAGTAGTACATGTATAGATACACACCGTAGTAAAATGAGTGCTTTCTGAATCTCTTTATATATTTATACATACAGGTATATTGGAAGACTCATATACTTTGTGGCTGAAATGTACTGTACATTTCCCAAAGTACCATTCTTATTATTATTATATCACTGTTATACAACCTTATCCTATAGAAACAGCCTGTTGCTTTCAGTTCTATAATTATGCTGAACTATGTTAAAGCCAATCCCTCAATTGATAAATTGATCTGTAGCACCTAGGTTAATGAAGCAGTTAAGGATGACTTAAGGTGTCAAGTCTGATTTACCCTGCTCTAGGTCTTTATTATGAGCAGGAAGTTTAGCACTTTGCCTAATTTGTTGTGTAGTGGGACTGCTGGCACATAATGTCTGTCGTGTGTCAAAAGGTGAGGATTGCACTTCAGAGGTGGGTAAAATGGGCACCCCATTTATATAGAAGGTGCTTTGGGACTCTTTTGAATGAAAATCAATAGGTAAATACTAGGAATGATTATAATTGAAACCTTGTCTTCAAAATCTTTTTTGTGTCTGTGTGATGTCTATCAGACAAAAAACAGGAAAGCAGTGAAGAATTGATAGTTTTTCTAACTTTTATATGTTTATGCTGTTTTTGGAAAATATTGTTATTTCATTTTTAAAGCACTGCAAGTTTTATTTCTTGAGATAGAAGGTAGAAATTGTTAACTCATGAATACTTTTCTATTTAAAATACAGACTTACAGAGTGAGGGCTACTTTGTTTCCTACACCTCAAATACACACTACGGAGTGCAGTGAAAGCAGTAAAAAAGTAATTTTCTTCAGTAATCTCTCTATTCTTGTGACAATAAGATTTGCCTTTTAAATACCAGTATGACTGGAATTAGTGCAAGGAATTATAAGCCATCTTTGTGCTGTGCTACTTGGTTTGGTTAGGAATAGATCCTACAAAACATTTATATGTGTTCACAAGATGCACCTCTGTAAGCCTGTGCCATCTGTTGAAGCAGCATGAGACAGCTGTCAGCAAAATAAATGCAGTTCAAAGACAAAGATGTTTGAGAATTTGCCCTTCCATTTTTCACTTCTTTGTTAATTTAAAACGGAAGAAGAAGAAGCTTGTCTACTTCATTGGGGCAGTCTGTGATTTATTACTGTTTGCCAAGTGTATAACCTAATATTCCTTTGCAGTTCTTTATCCCATTTTTGTTTCATTTGTACCTATTGTAACATTTTGATGTTAAAACATTTTAGTTTACCATTAAGGCATGAGACTAACTTTATTAATTACTAAACCTTTACCCCAGATTCAACTGCTGCACTCTAGAAAAAAAAAACTACTGCAGGTTTCTATGATTAACCACACTGCCTATGACTTTTAGAATGATTAAAAACATATCTACTAAGAATACTTCAGCAACTTTGTATTTAAGCATAGTTTATAATACAGTGTTATGTATTATTGTGTGGATCTAACCATTGTCTGTATCTGCTGGCTTTACTGTAACTAGAGATTTGTGAATGTGTTCAGACTTTTTAAATCAAGGATTGTAATTTTTGTGGTGATACTTGTATTTTATATTGTATTTGTCATTTAATAATAACTTTTTATAATTATCTTTTGTGTGTTGTGTGTTGATAATGTTTGCATACAGAACTCAGTGAGACAAGGTTGTCACACCCTCTGCAGCCAGAGGGAGCTCCTTCTCTGTCCTGTCCCTAGTTTCCGGTCTGCTGTCCTTCCTGTCCCTCTCTTTCCCTTGGGCTATATATTTCCGGGTCTTGCACTCTGTCCTCGCTCAGAATTGACGTTCGGATGTCCTGAGACCCGCCTAGCACCAGGGTGTCCCATGCCCGCTCCCTGAGGGCATAGGTTTCTATACGGCATTCCTGAACTCTTTGCACTAATGAGCCCGGGCCTTTTTCCCGTCTCGCTGCTACACATATGGGTCTTTTTCCGCTCTCCTGCTCCCCACGGTTAGTCCCTTTGGACGTCCGTGGCAGAATGCTGAGCCACTTACTGACCCCGTGAGCGGCGCTTTTTGTCTTTCTGCAGTTTTTTTTTCTTGTTTTCTGGGCTGTTTTTTTTTTTCAGTTCCTCTATTCTAATCACTGGATATCACTCCGATCTTCCGTGCCTGTGAGCGGGTCCTGCATCTGGCTTTCCTCGGGTAGATCACTCCGATATCAGTGATTGAATGTTGAGCTGGCTTGCCTATTCTTATTACTGGATATCACTCCGAGCTTCTGTGTCTGGAGCGGGTTCTCGTGCCTGGCTCTTCCTGGTCTTGCTCTCTCCGATATCAGTGATAGAATGGTAAGCTTTCTGCCGTTCTTCCATTCCTTTCGCTGGATATCACTCCGGGCATCTGTGTCTGTGAGCAGACTTCGGTCTGGCTTTCCTCAGGTTGTCCACTCCGATATCAGCGTTAGAATGTGAACGTGCCATTTGCCCAGTCTGCGGTATTTTTCCCCGGGGTTTTTGTGGATTTTTGCCTTTTGCTTTGATTTTTTTTTCTTCCTGGTTTCCCCTCCTTTTTGGTCCCCCCTGCTCTCTGTGTCTCTTTGGTTCCTATCTGTTTTTGGTTCCTATCTGTTTTGTGTGGTTTGTCTCCCTGGTCTTTCCCAGGTTTTTGTCTGTTGTGTTTGTGCTTGTGTACTTTTTTGTTTTAAGTCTTCGGAGCTCTACTCGACCCCCCCTTCCTCCACCCAATAAAGGTTTATACCCCGGAGGAGGGGGTAGCTCTCAGCCGTGGACTCCCGGAGGTTTCCTTTCAGTTAAATGAGGTTTTTCCTCCCCCCAGTGCTGGGCAGCTCATGTATTTGTATGGGCGTCGGGAGCCGCCCATGAAGGGGGGGGGGTACTGTCACGCCCTCTGCAGCCAGAGGGTGCTCCTTCTCTGTCCTGTCCCTAGTTTCCGGTCTGCTGTCCTTCCTGTCCCTCTCTTTCCCTTGGGCTATATATTTCCGGGTCTTGCACTCTGTCCTCGCTCAGCATTGACGTTCGGATGTCCTGAGACCCGCCTAGCACCAGGGCGCCCCACGCCCGCTCCCTGAGGGCATAGGTTTCTATACGGCATTCCTGAACTCTTTGCACTAATGAGCCCGGGCCTTTTTCCCGTCTCGCCGCTACGCATATGGGTCTTTTTCCGCTCTCCTGCTCCCCACGGTTAGTCCCTTTGGACGTCCTTGACAAAGGTATTCTCTATAGTTGCATTCAATTTCTGAAATAATACAATATACATTAGAATTAAACATGCAGCTCACACATATAAATAGACGTTATCAGATCTATTCACTCTGAAAGAATAAAATAATCTGGATCTTTGGTTCCAAAAAATAAATGAAAACATATAAAATTTCACTTCTAAAACTCTTAACAACAGCCTTTCTGCTAAACAGAAAATGATCAAAAGGCTTAAAGGAAGATATAAAAACATTATAGCCAATATGCACAATGAGATTCAAAGTTTCATTTATTTTAAATGGATCTACTGTCATTTATTTTAAATTTGTCTTTTAGATATTGGGCGATAACCAGCACATAATGGACAATGAACGTACACCAGAGAAAAAAAAAAGCGGTAGCCAAAAATATACTCAAAAAAGAACAACAGTTCATTTGTACACGTAATTATGAGTCTCTAAATGTATTATACAGTAGATAACATTGGCATTTGACGGAGATACAAATAACTATATAATTATAGTTATATACATATAATTATGTTATATATATAAATTACCCTGTAAAACAAATTGGTTAAGTTTACAAACAGGACAGCCAGAGCTGGTTGTAATAGAAACTGATGGTTTAGTGCTTACACTCCGTTTGATAAGCTAAGCATTGCGGACCTTCCCAGTAGATGGAGACAATTAACTTGTTTTGCGGTGGTCAGCTGCATCTGAAGATAACTGGGGCTGTCAGAACACGAGTCGACAGCTTACACTGAGTTCGCCTTTCTCCGGCGAGACTCGGACCCGGGGAATGCAGATACTGGAGCTGGAGGAATGAAAGGGTAGTACTGAGAGACGCGCAATATCAAAGGGAAGCCGAGCTGTGGAGACGGATTAGGTTGCGAATAAAGCGTCCTCGCCGCATATACTGTAGGACACAAAGCACTTGCTTACGTTACTGTATTACCGTGGCTGGAATAGTGAAGTTGAAGAACATGAGAATATCAGGAGAATTGCACCGGCGCAGCAGACAACGTGAGTATTCGTTATTATTACACAGTGGGTATTTTGAGATGCTTTAGAAACCGAATTTGAATTTTAGAATAGAAAGGCAAAAAGTTGGGGAAAAAAAACTTGATGCTAAAAAATAAAATTGCCACCCTGTATTGAATTACTTTGCGGTCTGTTTGACCTTAAATATACATAAAACATTTAGCTATAGGATGGTGTTTCAAATAAAATGATTTCAGTGTCGGTAGAGATTTATTTCATAAAGTTGTTGAGCATAAATATTGACCCTAATGTAGGCGGACGTCTACGCGTTGCACTCTGAGTTCATTTGAATGTATCTAACGTTTGTTAATATCCGTACTAAGACTTAAGAAAATAAACTAGTTCGTAAGAGGCGTGTAAATGCAAGCTTGTCCGGTTGCTATTGGAAACCGAGCTGTCCAAGGCTGTAAACACAACTAATGCCGCGGTGTGATCAATTTATTGCTCGTCGCAGCTGCCTGGAGTTACTAGTGCAATGCAATTCATTGAAACAATACATTCATTTACTGGTGAATTGCCACAAATTCAATTAAAAATGGATATGTTAGTATTATACATGAGATTTAATTGATACACGTTTTGGAAAAGGAAAATGAATCTAAGAGCCGTAAATTGGAGCGCTTTTGTTTTAGAATCATTTGACCGTTTTCTTCTAAGTGATAATTACTGAGAACTGAAAAACGTTTGTAAGTAATTGATAGACCAAGAAAGAAAATTGATTAAATAGATTATTACGAAAGTTATCTTGTGAGAAGGTATGGATTGTTAATTACATTTTTAAAAATCTCATATCCGTTGTAGAGTAAGGATGTATTTGGTATTTTAGTATGTAACCAAACACAAGACAGAATGACCAGTAGTTTACAGCATAAACGTCACATAATTTTAAAAGGTTACATCTCTCCAAAGTATAATTTTAAGAATATGTCGGCTAATATTATTGAAAAAAATGTAAGTTCTAGTATACAGTATACTTACAACTAATAAATTCCTAGTTAAGAAGCACTGGAATTACAGGATGTAGACTAAAACTATTTTCATTTTGTTTGAAAAGTTAGAAGATTAAAACTTCTTGAATAAAATGTTTTACGATTTTGATATTTTAATGTGAGTATTGCAAGAGTATTCTCATTACAGTTTTCAGTCAGAAATAATGAAAGATGCACATTCATTTTTATAAGTTAAATATTTATTTCTCTTTGGATTCAACACCCTGAAATAATTATATAGTACAGATCTTTTACAGAGTTCTGTCACCTTCCTAGCCTGTTTTTGGTCTGCGCTGTGCCTCACTGGTTTCTGTCAGCTCTTCATTTCAAAGTTTTGGAATGTTCTGGCCTCAACTCAGAGCACTCACATTTAACATTTTTGTGTGCCTAAACACCAGGATGTGTGTCACAATGTGGTGCTGCCAAAACAGTTTTTTTTCTGTTAAATTCTGACCTAATCACCATCTTAGAGAGCTGGTCCTTCACTCTTGATTAATAATTAACCCATCATCTTCTCGACTCAAGATCCTATCTGCTTACAGTTTCAAATGTCATGTGGATGTCTGGTGGTTTTAAATGTAGTGTAGAGGCTGTTTTAATGTCATCAAACATACTGTGGAGTGTCCCAATAAGCTCACTCAGCTCACTTTTATCAGTTAGATAAAAAAAACACGGGTATTTTCAGAGTGTTTAATGTGTTCATGGGCCTGATGTCCTGATGTGTTTAAAGCATTCTCTCCCCCCCCCCATCTAAGACAAAAAACCATTCCTGCCCTTCACAGCCAAAGTGATGAGCTCCTGAAATGAAGTGAAGCTGTAAGGAGATCTCACTGAACCTTTGGGATACAGCACTCACATAGTCTGGATGCAGTGGAGAAGGCACTCTGCTGCAAGGTAAGCAAACAGTAAACCATGGATTGTGTTTACTGCTTAGATCTATAGCAACTGAACCAATCTGTCAAAGAGTCTCAAAGCATCTAAAAAATTCTAATACTCATCATTTAATATCAAATCCCAGCAAATCAAAACAGATGAATACTATTCTTCCAGCCCCAGATTTCATTTACAACACACCATTAGACTATATAGAGAATACTCCAGGCAATCATTGCAGTTCAATTATTATATGCACTGTGGTAAATTAATCTAGTGCAAAGTAATTGCTGTGGGATTTCTATCTCATTATAATAGTTACCATTACAGAGTTTAATGTCACAGAGTACTGTATTCAGGCCTTCCAATTACTGTGGCTCTGTAAAACTGCCATCACTAAAAAAAGTATTTTCTGGTACATTTAATCAGGACAGGCTAGGTCTATCATGTCCAGTCTCTTCTTCTTCAATAGACTGCACGATTAGCATTGTTAGTCTACATTTCATTGTATTGTAGAAAGAGGTTGCATTGCACAGAAAGAGATTTCTACACATTAGCGTCTCGCACATCATCTCTGTTTACTGCCTTTTAAAAACTACTCTGTGCAGGCATTCTGTACTTACTCTTACTTCATTTACATTTTCCACTGTTTTATTTGGGCACATTTGTGTTTGCTTTGCTTGGGATAATCAGTCCAAGCCCATCCTGCCGGGAGTGTGGCTGTGCAGATGTCAACCGATATTTCAAACTTTAGTTGTACCACTATGTATGAGTGTCATGGGGCAAGAGTAGATCATAGAGCATATAAAATTACCTGTTGTCATAAGGAAGAGGTATCATCTACAATTACAAAGATGATTATTACAAAATTCTTTTTCATTGATTATCTTAACATAATCTAAGTCCAGTTGTCTTGCACATCTACAGTAAATTACAGTAGATTTAATAGAATATGTAGCTATAGCTATGTGCATCTAGCTTTCTTATATTGCTTAAAAGTAATCTTTACTCAGCACTTTCTACTTTTTTCCTGTTTTTTCATCCTAATCTCACTCCAGTCCTTTTTTATAATATAGTACTTTCATTTTAGTCTATTTTTTACCATAATTTTTACCAACTAATACTGCCTTAGAGTGCGATAATGTGAAAAGATCTTGTAAATAAAATATTATTTTTGTCCAAGATATAGCATACTGAAAAGGTTTTCCAACTGATATAGTATTTTATACTGTACACTAAATATAGTGTAATATCTCAAAAAGTATAAAATATTTTGACATATAAAGGTTTTCGGCGCGATTTGGAAAACTAGGATAGTGCTAACCTACTGTATGTATATTTTCTCTGAGTTTTTTTTTTAAAGACCTTCATAGTTACAGAACTTCTCATAAATGTCTTTAGTGAGGTGATGTTCAGTTTTATCGCCTTTCTTTTTGTGGTCAACTGGAGTTTAACAAAAAATACAGATTTTGATGAAAATTTGAAAATTTTCTTGGCTCCTGTCCTGAATTCTTCACTCAGAACATTTTCTGTCCTTTAGTTCTAGAGTGCAGTCTAGCGAGAGCCCAAGCGTGATGTTTTATGGGTCCTCGGCCAGCATGTCTCTGCCGTCCAAGAACAAGCTGAAGAGACAGAGTCGCACCTTCACACAGGTCCTGTATCGCACGTTAAGCTACAGGGATCGCCGATCAGTCACTGACCTCCCTGAGCGGGTCACAGATGACCCGGCGGAGCTGTCCACTCAGAGCTCAGCCCCAGGGGTCCTGAAGATCTTCGGGGATGAGATCTGTGTGGGGGCCAACTACAAGAGTGTGCTGGCCACACCACGCTCCAGTGCTCAAGAGCTCATTAAGGAGGCCCTGGAGCGCTATTCCCTCAGCAAGGCAGCCGCCGGCGAGTACGTGCTGTGTGATGTGATTGGGAAGCTCGAGGGGCCTGAGAAGCACTGGCGGACGGAGTGTCTCCGGGTCTTGGGGGACAACGAGAAGCCCCTCCTGCTGCAGGACCTGTGGAAGCCCAAAGAGGGTTTCGCTCGCCGCTTTGAGCTACGCAGGCGGGTGGAGGTGGAAGAGATGGCGGCCCGAGAGAAAGACACCGTCACGGCAGGTGAGCGTTCAAATGGCTCTCACTCCTCTTCTTGCTTTCTTACGTGCTTTGAGGTGTTGGTGCGGACTTACCCTAGAAGTTCAATTTTAAAAAGTGGCTCCAGTCCCCCTGGTGTGCTCTTTTGTGCTACATGTATTCTGTGGATCTTTAGGGATTTTTGGGGAAAAGCCACATTTTGTTTTGTCCAGCCCACCATTATTATTGTTATTATGATTGTTTTGTTGTTTAGGATTATTATTGTCATTATTGTTAAAAGCATTTTCATAATGCAAATCCAGGGTGTACCCTCCCCTGTGCCCGTTGCTTTCCAAGATAGGCTCTGGCTCCACTAAGACCATGAATTGGAAGAAAGGTTACAAACTGGATGGATAGTAGGAACAGTGAAGGCTGTTGAAGGATTTCTGCATGCTTCCTTTATTTCTGTTTAATCTGAGGGGTGAATAGTAGAACCTAAATGTCACTTTAACCCTCTGGCTGTCAAAGCAAGCAAAGCAAAGACTTACTATTCCAATACCATTGATTGAATTCCAGAGTCTAAAAAGTTTTGAGTCTTAATGTGAGAATGCTGGTTTTTCCATAATGCAAAACAGTATAACAGGTACAAAATTAGTGCTCAGATGTTTGGAAAAATATTGATACTTCTTACACAATTGCTTGTGCAAAAAGTGTGGTATGCACTGTGATCACTGTGAACTTTATTTTATATAGCGCCTTAAAAGGTTGCTTCTCAAAGTGCTTTACAGAATGACAACAACAACAAAAAAATACCTGAGATATGCACAATGAGAACACACAATGAGAGAAGACAGTAGATGGTGGTTTTAAATACAGTAGGAGCAGAGGGGCAAAGAACAGGGCCAGTTAAGTAAGGTTCTTCTAAAGAAGAAGGTTTTGAGTCTGGATTTGAAGGAGTTTAGAGAAGGTCACTCTCTGATATCCTTGGGGATAGAGTTCCAGAGCTTTGGGGCATAACAAGAGAAGACCCTACCACCCATAGAGTGTAGATGGTCTTGGGGGACATAAAGGTGAACAGAATTAGAAGAGAAAAGGTTGCAAGGTGGGGAACAGGGCGATACAATCTCAGGCATCTACTGAGGTGCCAAGCCATGAAGAGCCTTGTAGGTGAGTATGAGGATTTTGAAGTCAACAAGAAAACTTGACAGGAAGACAGTGCAAGGACTCCAGGATAGCAGTAATGTGATCATTTGCACTATACCTGGTGAGGATTCTGGTTGCCAAATTTTGGACATACTGGAGTTTGTTCAATGTGGATTTAGAAACCCCAGCGAGTAGAGCATTACAGTAGTTGATTCAGGAGAAGACAAATGTGTTGATCAGCTTTTCGGACAGTTAGTGATAACATAGGACTTAGTCTAGCTATATTTCTGAGGTGACAATATGCTGTACATGTGAGTTGAATATCAAGCCTGAATCAAATATCACCCCCACGTTTTCAATTTAGACTGAAGCTCAAGTACTGTACCATCCACAGGGAGGTTTACAGCATTGGCTTTATTAAGTTGATGGCGGATGCCAATAAGCATGACTTCAGTCTTGTCACAGTTTAGATAAAGGAAATTTTGAGCCACCCATGTTTTTCTGTCTGAGAATTAGATAGAATAGAGACAGCCACATCGGTGTCTGAATTGGTATGGTTGTAGATTTGAGTATTGTTAGCATAGAAATGAAAATTGAGGCCATGTGATCTTAAAAGCTGACCAAGTGGAAACATGTAAATGCTAAAACATAAGGGGCCCAGTATTGAACCCTGAGGAACACCAGACTTAACAAATACAGTTTCAGACCTAAATCCACCAAGCGAGACAAAGTGATAGTGTTCTAGTGAGGTAAGACTTGAACCATTTGAGAGCTGTGTCAGAAACTCCAAACACAGTCCCAAGATGAGTAAGTAAGATATCATGGTTAACAGTGTGGAATGCAGCACTGAGATCAAGAAGAATTAGGATAGAAAGAGAACCAGAATCAGAAGCTATTAGAAATTTATTAGTGACTTTGACCATGGCAGTTTCTGTGCTGTGAAGTTGTTGGAAGCCAGATTGGAGGGGTTAGAAAATTTGCAATGAGGTGGTTATTAAACTGAATTGTAATAGCACATTCTTGGATTTTTGCAAGAAAGGGTAAGTTGGAGATGGGACAAAAATTGTTTAGATTGTCCAGAGCCATGTAAGACTTTTTTGGCACAGGGGTAATGGCAGCAGTTTTGAGATCGCCGGAACATCAGTGCTCAAGAATTTATTTATTATATTGAGGACACCGGGGCAGAGAGAAGTGAAACAGGACTGAAATAAAGTGGTGGGGATGGGTATAATATACAGGTGGTGGATTTCATATGTGAAACCAGTTTACTGATGGATACAGAGTTAAGAAGAGAGAAGTTGGAGAGTAGGGAACCAGTAAGGTTGGGCAAGCAGGGAAGAGGTGTGGAAATGATATGCGTTGTGTAGAGAATGTAATGCCAGATGTTGATCTTGGGACTACAAAAATCTAAGAATGTGTTGGAAAGTTGCGATAAGACGGGTAATGTGGTGGAGTAGTTTTGATTTAGCAGTCTGTTGATGGTGGAGAAAAGATGTCTGGGGTTGTTATGGTTATTTTCAATGATGTGAAAGAAGAAGGTAGATCTAGCAGACTCTATTGTATCCTTATATTCAGACAAGTCATCTTTCCGAGCCTGATAATATACGTTTAGGCCAGAGAGATGCCACCTATGTTCATGTTTCCAGGAGACTGCCTGCATTGATCACAGATGGTTAGTGTACCAGGAGGCAGAGCTTGAAAAAGAGATGGTTCGAGTTTTTGGAGGAGCAAAGGTGTCGAGTGTACATAAAAGAGCGCTATTAAGCAAATGGATTTTGTCCTCTAGAGGGTCAGAGGAAGAGCAACAAGTTAAGGGGGATAGAACAGAATTTGTGAACCTAGGCTGATCAACTGATCGCCAGTTGCGGAAATTTACAGAGCGTGAGGGGGAAGTGTTAGGAACAGGTAATTCCAGATTGAAAAGAATAGCAAAGTGGTCAGAGACCTGGTTCAGGGGAAGAGAAGTGGGGAAACCAAAGAGTCATTTGCAATGATTAAATCAAGAGTGTGTCCTTTGTTATGTTTTGGGCTAAGTACAAACTGAGTCAAAGCATCCCAATAGAGCTAGAAAATCCTTAGACGAACTGGAAGACGTTGAGCCAATATGTATATTAAAGTCCCCTAGAATAAAGATCCCCTTAAATCCGAGGCATAAAAATGAAAGTAAATCACCACACTCACCTGAAAAGGCTTCATTATGTTTGGGTAGTCTATAAACTGTGGCAATGATGGTAGAGTAGGGAACAGAAACATTTATAACAAGACATTCAAAAGAAGAGAATAGAGGTGCAGTAACAGGACTTAAATTGTAAAGAAGATTGTAAATAACAATAATGCTCCCACCTCTGCCTGAAAGACGAGGGAGGTCAAACTTGAACTTGAACTTTATTGCCATATGTAACCGGTACATGAACTGGTACAATGGAATTCTTACTTACAGAAAGTCTCTCAAAAAAGTGTAAAACACAAAGTGCAGACAGTGCATCAAAACAATATACAAACGAACAGTAGACAATGTACAAGTAAACTGTTTGAATGTAAACAATGCAGACATGTAGACAATGACTGCAATAAATAAAATTACAGTGAGGTAGATGGTGTAGGCGTGGTCCAAGAGGCATGGCCAGATGTGTTCGCCAATCGCACTGCTTGTGGGTAGAAGAAACAACTCGTACCCCGGAGGTACTACTTGGTTGAACAGGAGACCATTTTGTCTGTGCCAGGTTTTTTTCTGTAATAAAATTACATATATATTACATATAAGAAGAGATTAAATATCTACGAATGTGTTTACCTCTTAGCCCATAGACGTGAAGGCACTGAAGACTCTGTTGAAGAGCTGCCTAATCTATGGATTAGCAAAGTTTAATAGTCAGTGGATATTCTTGTTGACTGTATTGTTGTTTGTTTCATGTTATGTATTTAAAAAAGATTTAAAGATCAGGATAAAGCAGGTCCTTAAGAGCTTTTTGAAAGTTTTCTTGTTGATGTATTTGTGCTTGGAGAGGATAGAGCTTACCTTTTCACCATACATTTGTTATAATTTAAAATTAGTTCTGTCTTCTTCCCTATACCCTCTACAAATGCAATGTCTTTGCTACTTCTACTGGTCATTAATTTCTTTGGAGTGGGATGCTTTGACGTTTTGAGATTGTTACATTGTAATGTGAACCAGCATCTTGTCATTGTGATTGAGTTATAAAGTGGAAATTAATACTTCATACAGACAAGATACCTTTTATATGCCACAGGTATCCAGATGTTTCTGTTAAAGGCATATAATTCTAGCATTAATACAACTGTAGTTTTTTTAGTTTCTAAATTGACCAAAATCTTGAAATACTAAGGTACAATCATAAATGCTTTGGAAAAATTCATAAATTCTTTGGAATACTTAAAAAGAACTTGGCTTTATAGACTTTTGGTTGGCAATGACGGAAAATTTGAAAATGCTAAAGTGTTGGTTAACATTAATGAGTGATTATGTTGTGTGTCCTGAGGTAATGTGACTGAGGCACATTTTAATTGAGAAAATGGAAACCTGTCTGGATTATGTGAAATCCTGACTTTGTGTGTGGTGTCACATCTTGGATCAAGACTGCAGCAATCCTCTGAACTGCAAACCTCCTTTTCTATGATTGTTTATGTTTGTGAAGTTTATCCTCTTTCAGTGCTAAATCACTATTTCAACAAGATTTTCAGCTTGAGCCAAAACCCCAAGGAGAATCCAGATCAATACAGCTAACAACTTTATTGAATCATTTATTCTCAGCCATCTGATACATTGGGTTAGTGTTGGAGAGGAAGAACCCACACATTCAGCACTATTACTGCTACTCTCTATTACTGTGGGGTGTCAGCTCTTTGTTTGCAAGACATAAAATTAAAGTTTTCTTTGTATGAAGTGTTTGGTTTCTTCTTACTGACATATTACATAATATACCAGTTTTTATTTAAAAAAATGGAAATTTGAATTGTTAAATAACAAGTGAAATACATTTTTCCTATTACTTTTATGTTTTGGCATTAAATACAGATAAACTGTAAGAACATTTAACAGACTAGCAGCAGTATAAATTTATTATTAATGTTGTTCACCTTATGAATTAGTTACTGGTGGCAAACACAGGTGAAGGTATTCTTTTAACACACAGTGTCTTAATGAGGTAAACCTGCTGTTTAAATATTTGTTTCTGATTATCTTAAAATTAACTGATCATCCCAGAAGAGCTTTACAAGACCCAAATGAGATTTTCAAAGAAGAACGTCTCATGTAACATAATAAGAAATATTACCTTAATTATTATTATGTTCTTGAATGATAGATGAAGGACAATTAATTTGCTGCTAGGTCATTCAATTACACACACAATTTTGCACAACATCAGTGTTAAGTATGTTTTATTGATGGCTATACAGTAGTAATTTATTTAATTTTAAACTTTTGCTAGCATGGTTAATCAATAAAATGTCATCTTTGTTTGATTTGTGGCTGCTTTTAAGGCCCTGGAGTTTGATTCCTGTTTATTTTATTTTCAGAAGACAAGGTAATTTAACAGTGAGAGGAAGACACATTTCTAATTCTATGAACATTACTGTTTGAATTATTGTAATGCAGAACAGTCCGACTGTATTGTGGTAGTGAATAGTTGATCAGATATTTAAAGTAAAATTTAAATAATTTTCAGCACCCTAAGGTAAGAGAATTGCCATTTTCATTATTTAATAAAAATCTTTTTTGGACTTTACGTATACTATATATCACAATAAATGCAACACAATATGTAATTACTTTAACTTAGTACTTATTATTAATTTACTATTTATTATTCAGTAAAAATGAAATAGGAAGCACCTCAAGGATTGCTTCAGCAAGACAAGAACTACAGGCTATCATAGAATACCCATGAATCCAACTGTATTCATTAGATGACTCAGATCTCCTTGTATCCAATACAGTCTTGATAGCATCATGATTCAGTTCCATAGGCCTATAGTACTGTTTGCTGTTGAATTCTAGTTCTCTGTCTTAAAGTGGCAATGGTAGAACACCCTATAAGAAAAACCATGAAAGATCTGTATCACTCAGGCTGCCTCAGTGAGGTCAAAATACTTCAGCTTGTTTGTCTTTCTCTTTTCCCTGCTATCAGCCCTTCAGGGTGCTTCACAGAGTGGATTCTCATTGGCTTGAATGCCATTTCGCTCTCTCTCGCCTTTTCTTGCCATTCTGTTGCTACCAACACACGCTTACTGAACAGAGCACTCATTAAAATAGAGAGTAGTGCAGCTGTCAGCTATCATGGTTGTAACAACCAACAGCTGCATCCTCTCAGGTGATTATTAGCTGATGGCCTGTCACAGTCTATGTAAGGGAACAACATCATTTTGGTAGTCATAGTGTAACAGTCTATAAAACCATTAATGCAAACTTTAGGAGCCTAGTTGTTGTAGTCCTCTGTAATCTCAGCACATACTCTATCATTGTGTATGCTATATCACCCTACACCTCACAACTGGCAACCCACTGCATCTAAGCAGGTGTGAGCCTGGCCAGTACCTAGATGGGTTGACCTCCTGGGAAGAACTAAGGTTGCTGCTGGAAGAGGTATTAGAGGGTCCAGTAGAGGGCGCTCACCCAGCGCTCTGTGTGGGTCCTAATACCCCAGTATAGTGATGGGGAGACTATACTGTAAAAAGGTGCTGTCCTTCGGATGAGACGTAAAACCAAGGTCCTGACTCTCAGTGGTCATTAAAAATCCCAGGGTGTTTCTCGAAAAGAGTAGGGGTGTTACCCCAGCATTCTGGCCAACTTTCACATTGGCCTTTACCAGTCATGGCCTCCTAATTATCCCCATCTATGAACTGGCTTCATCACTCTGTTCTCCCCACTGAGAACTGGTGTGTGGTGAGAGTACTGGCGCAATATGGCTGCCGTCGCATCATCCAAGTGGTGCTGCACATGGGTGGTGGTGGAGGGGAGTCATTATTACCTGTTAAACAATTTGAGTGGAGTGTCCAGAACAGCGTTATATAAGTGTAAGAAATGTATTTATTCTTTGCTTTGCTTTTTTGGAATTTGAAATATCCAGTTTTGTGATAAGTGTTATGTGTTAATTTTGTATGCCTGTTTTGGATTAGACAATTATTAATCAGTTGCTAAAACCCTCCTGTGACCACACAATCCTCTGCAAGATACACTGTGAGAATCACCCATCATTATGCGCACTGCTAGTCCAAAAGTCCTTACAGGTAGGGCGGAGCGGTGGCTCTGTGGCTAAGGATCTGCGCCTGTGACTGGAAGGTTGCCGGTTCAAATCCGCAGCCGGCAGAGGAATCCTACTCCGTTGGGCCCCTGAGCAAGGCCCTAAACCCTAACTGCTCCAGGGGCGCCGTACAATGGCAGACCCTGTGCTCTGACCCCAAGCTTCTCTCCCTGTCTGTGTGTCTGTGTCTCCATGGAGAAAAGCTGGGGTATGCGAAAAGATGAATTCCTAATGCAAGAAATTGTATAGGGCTAATAAAGAAACATTACTATTATTATTATTATTACATTATTATATCAATTAGGGGAATGATGCAGTTCTCACTGACAGTACAGTTCATTTGAAATAGAAGCGATACAGTAGATATTACTTTTTGCAGCAAACCAAGGACATACTGTCTGATTCAAATCCAACCAGCCAGTGCTCGTTTATTGTCTCACAGGTATTTGTGGTCAGCAGTTTTCAGCCCTCCTCTAAAAGCAATGTGCGACCAGCACTCTCTGAATCTGAGTGATTGTCTTTCTTTTCATTCATGTTCTTTTTTTTTTCAATGGCATATTGCACTATTTACAGTAGATAATGCACCTATTTGTCTTTAATTTGATCATTACAGTTGAAGCTTGTTTAGTCATAAGGCTTACCTTTGAAGTGCACAGGAAATAAAGTTAAAAGGTAAAGGTGACAGTTTTGTCTTTGCACAGCTGGAACTAGATACTGGGCACATAGGGAGGAAAATGGAAAAGAACAGGGTGCTCTAAGCTGGCAGCCCTGGGCATTGCAGTCAGCATCACAGAGAGGGAAGGAGCTCAGAGCCTTGGGTTAGAAAAGAGTGCAGAACCAAAATTCTAAATTGACAAAGGCTCAATGTTTCATTAGAAAAAATAGCTTTTGCCTCGCTAATAATTGTAGGGCATTACTGTTGAGCTGCTCCAGGGCTTGAAGAAGCAGATAAGAATGCAAAGCAGGCTGTGATGGATGGGAAAAAGAGGATGCACAGGGTCCCTCTCAATTTGTTAATCTGACAGCTCGATGGGAATCATCTCACTAATATTGGAGTTCTCTGCCAATTTAAGCTTGCATTTTCAGGGAGCTCTAAACAAAACGTTCTACATGCAGCTGAAACTGGCACAAAATAGTATTCCAGTCACAACATTTGTTCGAGTTGCATTTCCATACAACCAAGCAAATGCAGTAATACATAAATGGACCAGCTGTTTAGAAACCTATGTGCCTAGCTGACTAATGCCCCATACACATATGCAAACATTTAATGTTAAAGAAATTACAATTGGTGTAGGGTTTTTTTGGACCAATTTTGCTAATTTAAACACCAGTGACACCATTGGGACATCCCTGCTGGAACGGTCGTTCTCTGATTTATGTCACTTTCATTTTTTGAGCAAATATTTGTTCATTTTGATGTTTCAAAACACAGCTAACCAAGTACAGAATAAGTAAAAACACTTCGCTCAGCACACAATATCTCCACTTGTTATTCATAAGAGTAGATCTTACCTCTGGATAACCCAACTTCAAAGGAGATGGGTGAATATATAACAGATAGGAAGCTTCATGTAAACAGCGTCAAAGAAAGACAAGAGTCCAGTTATATCTGGGAATTTAAAGTTTTTCAATAAACAGCCAACCAAATCTGTTTCTTCTGCTTTGAAAGACTAAGACTAAGGGTGTGCTTTAATAAGAGCACAAAATGCAAGCAACAACATACTGTATGAATGTAAGAATGAACCTTATAAATCTGTTTCTTGAAGGAAGCCATTATATCAGCTTTAACAACATGGCTGCATAGCTTGTTCAAAGACATTGTCCAAAGAAATTAAATTGATAGTATTCAAATCCCTATTCAAATTGTAACAGGTTATACCAAATATTTATAATTTTTGCCCCTGATTCTAGCATATTATTTTCATGTATTATGAGATGTTTTGCGATTCTCTACCAAATACCAAATTGTTATTAAGTGTGAATTTTTAGGAGCATTTTGTATTAGTTGACAAGAAGGTAATCAACACAAGAACACAAAAGGAACTGAATAATTGCTATTTAGGAAAATATATAGTACTATTTAGTACGCCAACATTATTTCCTGTTATGAGAACTGTATGTGCTGGTATTGGACAAACTTTGGTATTAGAATTTATTATATAGAATTTGGATTGTTCATGCTATTATTCTGAAATCTGTTAATTTGCTACACCTAGTTTTGTCTTTTTAGGCTGCTTTCTATGTATGTGTTAGTTTTTCATATGTTCAATTGTCAAATGTGCATTGCCCATATGCTGTGAAATTGAGTTGCTTTTGAACAGTATTGTCAATTTAAACAGCAGGCATTACAGAAGGATCAAGGTCACTGAAGTTAAACGCTTATGCTAGAATAGTGGCAATGAGTAAGTGATATCGTAAAAAGGAGAGTTTAACAATCTATTTAGTGAATTAATTTAAACATTTAGGCCAATTAATTAAAACATTATTGAAATGTTTCAAAAACATTTTATTTGTTATTGTTAACTGAGCAGTCTTGAACGTAGTGCCCATCATGAGTCAGTGATACAGGGGAGTTGATAACAAAAGGTGATGTTCATAGCTACAGTATACACAGTATGAATGTCACCATGTCCTCTGTGTAACCTTTTCAGAGATTGGGTATGGAACTGTGCCTCCTTTTAAATTCCATACACTTCTTTAACTGAGTTCCATTTAAGGTCAAGGTCAGCTTCAGAGTTAAGTGGCTGAGAGAAGGTTTATTGGCACTGAAGTGTGGAAAAAAAAGATGCAGAGTTATAATAATTGTAGGTATGAAAAACAGACCGCGTTGGGTTGAGGGGAGTGTTTTGTGGTCTGAGAATACAGTAGGTGCTGGACCCCTTTTTGAATCAATCACACTGGCAGCTGCTCAGCGGGGTGATTGAAGCATTTAAATGAGTCAAGGTTAATTAAACTCCCACAATTCTACGGTGAGCACTTAAATCTATAATTAATGGATGCATCTGGTTAGCTGTCACCATGCAGGTATGCAGACCTTGATCCTGAATGTTGCAAAAATGATACAGGACATCACTCTGCACCAGGACGCAGACTTTATAGTTGAAAACCGTACTTCTACACCTGATTTATCTGCCCTTAAGTCAGTGCCTTTGATTGGCAGTAGTTCACTCTAGATTTGTGGTCACCCTGAAATGCCCTCCTTGAATATCTTGTTGCCTTGCATAGGTATTCATTCCCTTGTTATAATGTTTCATTTTGTTCAAATATAAAAAAAAAATATCCAGGGGTAAAAAATATAATCAAGACCTGACTGGTGAAACTTCCAAAGGACCCCATAAGAACATTTGTTGGTGAAACAAGTTACATGTCAAAACCCTGAGTCAGGAAGTGAATTTCAAGCAAGGATTCAACAGCGGAGACCAAGGAGCTTTCAAAACAGGCTGTAGAAAAGCACAATTCAAGAGAAGGGAATAAAATATCTCAAAAGTACTTACTGTCTGTTTGAACACAGTGAAGTCTATCATTAAGATGGAAGGTGTATCATTTGACTCAGACAGTGTCCCTCCAAACTGAGCAGCTGGGCAAGGAGGAAACTGGTTAGGAATGCCACCGTGAAGCCAATTGTGACTTTGAAAACTAGCAGAGTTCAGTGGCTGAGATGGGAGGAAATCCTTTATGGAGTTTGCAATAAAGCATTCAAGTGACACTTTGAAGCATTGGTGGCCAGACTAGACAAATTAGAACTCAGGTCTTAATTAACAAACCTAATAAATAACAGAACTACAATGAAGACTGAGATACCCTAGTGTTCTCCTTTTTCCCTGATGGCTTGGCACAGGATTTCACTCCATATCAGAGGCTGCCTAATTCAATTGATGGGCTGATTCACCAGGGTTAAGATGTCTGGGCTGAATACTGACCACTCACCTCTTGCTGCTGAGGCAGTCTGCTCAGACTCTGATCCAGTTCACGCCATTCCTGGACTTCTCACAGCACTGTAACCTCCTGTTCCAGGTCTATTCAGGGCTTTTTCCATGCAGCTCTGCCTCTCCGTTCCCATTCCTATTGTACTCCACTCCCAGATCTCACTGCGCAGCGCAGTATCTGACTTGGACTTGGACACAGACACCTGATCTCCACCCTGAACTCCTTGGACTCTGCTGGCCTACCATCCCTGTGGTTCTGTCCTACATCCAGGAGGCAGCTTCCGACCTCCTCCACTTTAGAGCTCTCCCTGTGCAGCCCTGCATCTCTGTTCCACTTCCTGACTGCTTGAATTCTCCTGGCCTCAGCCCTGGGAACCCTGGACTTTTCCCTGCTGGCCCCTTCTCTGGAGGTTTCATCCTGCATCCAGGAGGTAGCTACTGTTGTCCAGGTCTACAGGACTCTGTCCATGCAGTTCCCTCACCATTGCCCACAGCCCAGTTTTGGTTCCTGTTAGTCCTGTCCCTTGCACCTTTTCTTTTCTCTGTCCTTTTTCCAGCTGCCCTTCTGGTTCCTCTTTGGGCAGCTTCCTATTTTGGTTCAGGGCTCTCTTATTTCCCTCCTGTCTCTCAGGTTGTTTGGATTTTTATCTTTTTCTTCTTTTTTCCTTAGTCTCCTTTCAGCATCCCAGATGAGCCCTCCGGGCATCCTGTGACCACTCTGCCCGGAGAGCATTCCCCTTTTAGTCTGGTCTCCCTTAGGATTCTTGTTCCTGGGCTCTGACTGGGACTGCACCCAGCAGCTGTGCTGGCACAGGGCTCTGAGAGCTGAGAGAGGTCTTAGGATGGGACCTTGCCACCCGTCCTCCACAGATGTCTCCCCAAGTGGCTCCAGAGAACGTTTGGGTATCTGATTCTGTTTGCACCCAGGTGCCTGAGTCAGAGAGTGAACCAGAGAGACCATGATGACAGAGCACATCTGGCCTGGACTTGGAAGAGACCCTCCATAAGGGCGTGTGTCTTGATTCACTGGTTCCCAGGCCTGGACCACTGTGTGGGGGCTTCCTGCCTCGCCAGCTCGGCAAGACCCTTCCTCTGAGGAAAGCCCCTGGGGCAAAGTACAGCTATGCCCTGAGGAGACTCTATTCTTACCTGCGCATTGGCCTGTGGGTTTGCCGGCCTGCACCCCTGGCTACTTGGAGGGCTGCCTCCCAGATCTATGTGACCCCCTGTCCTTCTAGTCGGTTCCATCCTGGAGCTGAGTGTCCCAGATTCTGTGGGCTGGGATTAGCAGTACAATTTGGGGCTGGCACTTTGCCGTGTCAGCCTCTCTGTTTGGTCATCAGGGAAGCAGACACCCGGCATCTCCCAGGTCATTGCTCTTCACTTGGTTTCTTTTCCTGTTGACTGGCTGGGGCGTTCCCTGGCCCACCAGCCACTTCTGTTTTTTCCTTTTTCTTTCCATTACTGTCTGGCCTGGGCTGATTAAACTCTTCCAGCCAGTAATTAATTATTCTGTTTTCACCTTTCTGTTTTTATTTTCCCTTTGTCCTGGAACATCCTAGCCCTCAAACAGTCGGGTCTTCTTGAGTGTTTTGCCACTCTCCAGTCACCTGCGCTTGGGCTCTGACGCATAACCACCTGCATGGCAGTAACCGGCCACAGCATTACGCCGAATTCGTATTTTTGGAAGCCAAATTTACGATGATCCCAGATTGTCCCATGAAAAGTCTTCTGTAGTATTCCAATCCCTACTAAAATTGTAACAGGTTCTATCAAACATCTAGAATAAAAATAGAAATGGAGGAACCCCATTATTTTAGTTTGGGGTTTTTACTTGCAGTTTTTGCTCACATTTCACTTATTTCAACCATAAAAGTGTTCATTGTGAGAATTAGTTTTGATTAATAATCTTCTTCTGATTCTTAATTATTTGTGTATACACCATTTGTAACGGTAAGTAATTAAAATGGCACATCATTGGAAAGAGGTGAATGCACTTCCAAGGCACTGCACCTTATATTGTGATGTCCATCTAGAAAAGCGCTGCTATAAATCTGTAGGGTCAGATTGTCTGCTTTTCCTGTGCAGCTCACAATGTGTGGATACTGAGATGATGACAAATTAAAAGTAGGCACACTGTCCACAATTTCATGCTCTTTACTTGCCCTTGAATAGAATTTTATAGATTTACATAAAGGTCTCATTTAACATTACCTTTCAGACACTTTTCACTGAGAGGTAAAGAAAGATATCTTCCCCAGATTCATGCAGAATTTGTCATTTTTCAATGCAGAGCTTTGTCAGAAAGCAAACAGTTTTCCAGCCTAAAAATATATTGATAAAAATAAATGTGGAGTGACATGAAGTAATGATCTCTCCAAAGAATCTACTAACTGAAAGAAAAAAGAACAAATACAGACTGAAATTGATTAAGAAGAGGGACTGTTCAGTTAATTGCTCAGTCTTACCTACTGTAGGTAGAATTAATTAGCCAATCAAGGAAAATATATTTAAACACATAGAATAAGTACATGGCCCATCTGAATTAGAGAATGCACCAGACGATGTCTTTTTAAAAATGTTTTGCTGTGGTCTTAAATGTAGTGTTACCCTAAAATTGTATTGCCTCAATACCACTGGATTATATGGTAGAACTGGTTTTCAAAAGTTAATTTCTGTCTGATTTTTTTAATCCTTCAAAAGAAAAAGAACAGTTAAGAATGAACACAGAATATCCAGTAACTAAAATAAAGCAGTAAAAAAATGCGCAGTGATGTAAAGTAGGCTTTAGTCACCTTTTTTTCTTCCACCAGAAATCCAAAAATAAAATTGCTGGGAACTATGTATGGATGTTTGTTTAGTGTTTTATTATCAGCAAGGCTATACTGGGCATCTGCAATGCACCAAAATATTTCCTCTCTGTGTTTCAATTACAGTTAGAGTGGTGTTTGGAATATTATAGAATGGCTATAATGGCTGGAGTTAAGTAATTAAATATACATGCAAAGCACAAAATGGTGATTAAGATTGATAATAAGTAGATGCATGTGTCCCTTCTGATGGGGAAGCTGCAAGAAAATGCAGCTAAGAAATATGACAGAATTTTCAAATTAGTTCAGAGATAGAGGGTGGCATGTTTTCGAGGAGGCTGTAGAAATGTGTTTCTGAAAGGTGAATTTGGAAATGGACAAATTATGAAATTCCAAAGTTTTGTTTTGGGGAGCAACTGTGGGCAAGAGAAAAAACTTACTTTTTATGTTTGCAATTTTTCAAGGTCAGTTTTTTTAGTGACCTTGTTAGGTTTTCTGCTCATCCTTCCTGTTTGCAATAATAGTATGCATGTAATTTCCAAGGAACATTATTTCCTTGAAATTGCCTCCTGTAATTGATAATAAATACGCAGATTGTTGCTCAAATGTCTTTAGGATTTTCTGCAGATGTTTTAATGAGAAATAACTATTATTTTAACATTCCTAACAAAATAGGTCTTTCAGAGAATTTGCCTTACTCTTAGTTTGTAATGTTTAATTTCTTTATTTTTTTCTTACTACAGACTACTGACTACTATTACAGACTACTATTTGTAAGCTTTCCTCAAAGGTTTCAGTTTTCTGTTTCTTTTGTTTCATTGGAAATGATCGCTCCATACATTGGTTAATTATTTGCATGCCTATGCTCCAACATTATGATACTAAAACCTTCACTTTAAAGCATTTTCTTACCTCAAAAGTCAGATTTGCTTTGAGATCTGTATATACATACTGCGTTTTTCTATATATTTTATATGCCTTCCTTTTCATTGAGCCCAGCGGCTAAAGATAACCCAACATCCCTACATTCCTTGTTATAGGACCCCTCAAAAGCTCTCAACTAATAGTGCCACCTACTGGTAGAGCTGGGAGTGTTAAAGCTAGGAGTTCACCCCGCTACCATCGCTTGGCACTACGTTCTACTGGTCCAAGCTTTAAAGGTGGGGACTTTCCGAAGGTATGGTTTCTCTCAGCTCCTCATCTCCATCGCTTCTGATACAGTACATGGCACATGGGGCTAGTCAAGACTCATCATTTTAGAGTGCTGCATTTTTACAGCCATTTCCATGCAGGTTTGAGACCTTCTTTTCTTAATCTGTACGAATTAGAAACTGCCATTTTTCTTTTATATGTGCCCATTTTGGAACTGCCCATACTTACAGTAACTTGGTTCACCGCTACAATCCCTAGCGCAGAGGGAGTAAAAATAATATGCATGTGCTTCAAAACATTCATCAGACCATCAGCTTTCTCTCTCACTGCCGGCCAAGAGTGCAAACGGTGCAACTACTGCATCAGACACAGACAGCAAGCTCAAACATGTTCACTCAGTTTGGGGTTACTGTAGCATGGAAAGCCAGGGTACCCACGCATACTTTCTAGTTTCTCATCCCCAGCAGTTTCGTCAGTTCTTCACAGGCTCAACTTGGAGTCCTGTTTACAGTTAGCTAAACAAAATATCTAGATTTTATCCAGAGATCTTGATTTGAGGGCCAAAGCTGTGCTCCAAATAGAGAAAGGCTAACTCTGTGACATTCTGAGATGAAAAACTAAAGAGAATTCCCTTTTAAGTTAATTCAATGAGGGTGGAACACTACAATACTTTAAATCACACTAAAGGCATCAAAGAGGTTTCCTAAGGGCAGTGGTCCACCTACAGTACAGTTTCCATTTAATCTGGCATCACTTTATATTAATGTAATTTTTATTCAGCAGGATAGGTCTCTTTTGATTTGAGAAGAGACCTCAGGCTGATTAGAGCACATAGCAGAAACTATGAGATGGCATACATTCTCCAGTGCTAATTTGTGGCTTCCCCACAAATGGTTGCTATTTTACTTTTAAAAGGTGTTTAAAAGTCATTTAAAGTGAAAATGAGCCAACAGGCTCCATGTCTGAAGACTGGCTGACAGCACCATGATTGGATTCCAGTAGTGTGAAAGGTGAAAACAATAATGCTTCACCAGCTCATGATAAGTTCATTGAATGTTTAAGTATGTACTGTACTCAGAACATATTCTTATTTTATTATTCTATTGCTTAGATTCATATTAGGTTCACTAGGATCAAAATAGAAAATAACTACAGATAATTTGGGGTTTTGACTTACTTTCTCAAATGAATTTTCTCTCAACAATAATCATAAAAAAACCCTTGACATTACATTAATATCCCAATGTATGCTTAGTGTTAATGAGCAATACATGTGCTATCACGCGCCATCAATTTGAAGATAAGTCTTCATAGTTATAATTGTGATAATTTCCCTCTAGTGTCTGTACACCGCGATGAGTAAAGCTGATATACCATGACACTAACCTTTGGTTTCTTTCCCAGATATAAATGCCCAGGCCAGGAAACTGCAGAGGAACAGGACAAAGGGATCAATGGCGCTGAACCCTGGATCATCATTCTGCCGCAGCCTGAGTGAAACGAGCCTCAATCTTGTGGGTGAGCCCGGAGACGAGCCAAAGAGATATTACTCCACGTTGCCAGGGCCACTGAGAGGAAGGAGCACCAGGGAAGGCCCTCTGACAGGCAGGAGGAAGGAAGAGAGGGATGCTGGGGGCGTGCGACATTCTCTCTACCAGTCCCCGCATCTCCTGCTGCTCCAGGGATACAACCAGCGTCAGGTATATCTGTAAGGTGTTTCCCCCGGTCTGTCTGCAGCTTCCACTTTCAGCTGGTGGTGCAAAGAGTTGGTACAGCTGTCTAACTGAGGGCCCATTTAAGGGTACTTATAAAACCTTGGTTGCCCAGACCAGACTTGGCAGCCCTGTTTTTATACACGTGAATATTGTCAATCAAAACTTGAATGTCTCAACTGGACACACTTACTTGCATGGGGAAAAAATGTGAAATGCCTATTCTGTGTAGTTAAAAGTCAAAATTCTATTGAGTCAGGGCTTTGAATGGCCAACCAAGGACATTCACTTTCTTCTTGTTAAACTGCTCTAGTGTAGCTTTGGTTTTGTGTCATGGCGTTGCTATGGGAAGGTGAATTTAAATTTAAATTTTAGGTCTTTAACAGAATACAGCAAGTTTTCTTCTAAGATTTCCTCTTAGATCTCCTCTTCAATCTTGACAAATTTTACAATCCCTGGTGATTACAATGCAGCTCCTAACTTAATGTTACCGCTATAATGTTTGACTGTAGAAATGGTGATGATTAGGTGATACACTCTGTTAGGTTTACACCACATGAAATGCCATGCATTTAGACCTAAAAGTTCTAGTTTTATCTTAACTGAACACAAGTGTGTTTGTCTCATGTTTGCAGTGTTATTTAAAAGCTTTGTTGCAGACATACAGGATCTGAGTTGGGTTTTCTGCTCTGCTAGCTTTGTGGAGTGACAGGGATATTGTTAACTCATGGATAACTAGTGGATTTTCTCCCATCTCAGACATTGTCTGTTGCTCTTTCAAATTCACCATTGGCATTACTGTGGCATACCTAACCAGTTGTTTCCTCCTTGCCCTACTGTTCAGTTGGGAGGGAGAATCTGATCTGGGTAGTGTTATTAGTGCTATATTACACCACCCACTTCTTAATGATCAACTTCACTGTGCTCAAAGGGATATAGAGCATTTTAAGTATTTTTGTACCCTTTACGAGATCTGTGCCGGATAACTATATCCCTGAGTTGTTGTATAAGCTGCTTGGTCTACATTAACAAATTTTTGCTTGAAACTTGCTAAACTGACTCAAGGCCCTTACAGAAAACATACTAATTCTAAAATCATGTGAAACACATTTATTACAAAGACAAAGACCATTCAGCTAATTGTGGAGTAATGTAGATCTACCAAAGGAGATGAATACTTATTTAATCAATCTATTTTAGTATGTGATTTTCTTTGTAGTTTTTGCTGACTTTTAACTTCTTTCATTCATTAAAATGGTGAGTTTGAGCTTTCACATTTTGATTAAAATGTCACTTTAATAAAATACAGTATGTACAGTATATATCATTTGGCATTCAGCAAAATGTGGCATTCTTGGAAAGGAGTGAACACCTTTGGAAGGCACTGTATGTTACATGTCACAAATATCTGCAATTAAACTAGTTTATTTAATAATTTATTCAATTTAATATATTGCAGAACTCTTAACCTGTAAGTAATAGCTCTTCCTGTTGTATTGTTTCATAATTTCTAAACAGCATTTAAAATATTCTTGTGAATTCACGTTTAAGATACAGTTTTATATTTATGTTTGTTATTTGCATAAAAGCAACATTTCATGACATGAAATTCACATTTCAGAATGTCATTCAGTTAAATGATAAGTTATGAGATTTGCAGCACATTCATTTTAAACAGTAAATCCTTTAATTATGTGTTGTTTTGTAAGGAAAATATTTTTAAAATAAACTTACAGTTTTAGTTTTTTTAAAAACGAACTGCAACTGAATACACTTTTCAATTGGAAAAGGGAAATCTCATTTTACTGTAAAATTACAGCGAACTGCTTTAGTGCTATCCTGTGCAGTCTTAATATGAGAGGGCAGTACATAAGCAAGCTTAGACATAATGCAGAGAAACTTCAGAAGCAACTGCAGTGGGTATACTCAACTGACTGTGCACAAGTGAACACTGATTGCAATGCCAGCATTTTTGTTAAACAGGGTGTTTGCTTTGATCCATTGCAATAACAGAATACATGACAAATGTTTTCTTGCAGAATTTACAAGTGTAACAAAAATTAGAAAGGTAATAAGACTATCCCACCTACTCCTCTCTGCTGAGGTGAGATTATCATTTTTTTTTGTCTAGGCATGCAACATAAGAATTTTTAATCATATAAATACGTCCACTTGGTGACAAACAGCAGGCACACATAGACTTTCCATCTGGTTGGTGTCCAGAGATCCTCTTTGAAGTGCTGGAGTGTTAATGGAAGGTAAAGGATTAAAGTAATACAGTTATATTAGCATTGCTAGCAGAGGAATCCAGCAAGGTTTTCAAGTCTTAGTTTACTGTTGCTTGAAAGTAGATTACTTTCATTAGTGTAGTGAAGAAGTTTTAGTTTTATACAAACATTACAATCTTTAAAACAAATGTCAGAGATACCTAATCATTTTCCCATTTATTAACCTCATGGCTATATATTATTTAAATGTTTTTTTTTTAATGTTGTGGTAAATGTTAATGACTTTTTTCCATTTTCTAATTATGTGGCAATGCACGTTGTCCTTAGAACAACAGAACGAGTGACTGGAAGTACTTTCAGTGGGCAGGATTGGATGATATTCATTTTTTAAATCAAAATCTTTATTTTCCCTTTCAAATTCATTAGTTCTGGTAAGGCATTTATTTTTTGAGGAATTATTACTCGGAAGTCTGTGAATGCTGATATTATCTTTTGTCTGTAAGAAAATTAAATACATTATGAAAAATACTTAAAATAATATAAATTTGTAATTTTCTATGTTCTAATATATGAAACAGAAATACAATAATTTAGATGTATCTTCAATAATATTAAGAATAAATTACATTTATTTAGTGCATTTAATCCCAAAGAATCCCAAAGCACTATATACATATGCACATATACAATACTTCATTCACCAGTGTCATGTGGAAGGCCAGTGGAATGTACCAGCAAATCACTACATAGTATATTAGATGAATAAATGAGAAATTATTTCACCAAATGAATTAAGAAGGAAATTGATAGAACAGATTGTTAAAGCCTTGAGTGGAATTTAGGTTGATACCTATAATCTTTTATATTGTGCTATGGGTCCTTTAATGACCAATTAGTCAAAACTTCAATTTAATGTCTTATCCAAAAGACTCTCAATCATGCTGTTATAATATATGCACTATAAGTGAGCATTGTTTTGAAATTCCTGGACCACAAGGGGAAGGGCCACCTAACATCTGATTTTCCTTAGAGTTTGTCATCCCAGTGCCATCCCAGTCTTGCTTTGTTTTAAGGTCTAACGAGATCAAGGCTACAAGGCTCATAATATGCAGTGGGATGGGATAGGAACAGTGCAATCCATTTTAGCAGACAATAGGTCTGAAGCATGTTAGGATTTGTGGGAGTAGTCTTTAGCGGGTGAGTTCTGAGGAGACACTGGAAGGTGGCCTTAGGTGATGTATATTCTCCTTGCAAAAATATGTCAACAGACTTCAGTGAGTAGAAAGAACAGAGTGGTGGTTGCATCTTTCCAAAAAACAGTTACACTGGGTTTACTTTCCTTGCAGGATTGCCTGGTATACCTACTGAATCGAGATCAGCACACAGTAGGCCAGGAGACAGCTTCGGCACGACCTAACATTTGCCTGTCCTCCCCGGACATCCTCCCACTGCACTGCAAGATCAAGAAGATCCAGGTGGTCCGGAGGTTCAGCCACACTGTGGAGGAGAGGCTGGTGCTGGAGCCATTGCCTCATGGCAGTGTCTTAATAAACTTCTCCAAAGTGGAGTGCACCACCCAGCTGCGCCACGGTGACCTCCTTTCCTTTGGAGTGCACTACATCTTCCTTTACAAGGACCCTGTCAGCTCCAAGCCACTACCTGCCCAGACACTAACCAGGCTCAAAACCCTCAACCAGCTGTCTGAATCAGAGCTGGACATTGGCTCAGCCCAAGCCTGTAGAATGTGTGGCACAGTGATCAAAGACAAGTTCCCGCCTCGTCGAAACTTCAAGCCCCACCTGATCAAAAACAGGAGCCTACAGAGGAGGAAACTGCACCTGGACTTCGACAAAGCCCATGAGGATGAGTTGATTGGGAGAATAATGTCCCTCATTGAGCCAGGTGGGGATGACCACAAACTGACCCCAGCCTACCTCCTTTGCCTGTGCATCAAGCACTCAGCCACAGCTTTTGAGCCAGGGAGCTTTGGGAAGCTTCTTCTAAAGATTGTGAAAAGGATACAGTCTATAGCTTGGGTTAGTGTCGCTTTCCCTAAAGCATTGGGGATGTCTCTAAAAGCCTGTTTATTAATTGTGTGACATTCATTTTTCTCCTCGTTCTCTATTCCTTCGTCTTTCATTTCTTCAATGATTAAAACACCTTTGTTTCCAATGCTGCACTCTAAGAGGAGACAGGTCCTATATATTTATAATTATAAGCTCCCAGCTATTGCAGATTTCAACTGTCTTGACATTTAATTGCAGATAAATTGCAGATAAAAGTTGAGTTCAGAGACTTTTCTAAAGAGGTTTGGTATTGTGTGTGCCTTAACTTATCTTGTATAACAGAAATGAAGTTCTCCTTGTAATGTTCCAGAAGTATATTACTTTAGTTGCACCTTGGGAGGTGTAAGATTAAAGAATATCTTATAGACACCCAGTGCAGTTAGTTGTCCTGGCAGAAATAACGTGCCATACTGAAAGCTATAAAGTAAAACTGACAAATGCTTTGAGTTTATACAAAAACATAGACACAAACAAAAATGTCCCATTATAAAAAAGAGTAATGTTTGACTGTGGCCTGTTTGCTTAGTAATTTCTGTGAGATTTAGAACCAAATAGAAATTATTGATTGTCACTGTATTAAAATAATATCAGATTACAATATGTAATACAAAGGAACAAAATCGTGCTATGTATCACTTGATCATTAATTAATATACCTAAGACACGAACTACTTTTCTATGTTCTTTCTGTAATAAGTACATTCTATATGATTAAGTAAACCTTATTGATTACTGAATGCATGTAGCTTGAATTAACTGGTGTGCCAGAGAAAGTCAAATGTTTCGTATAATCACATGTATACAGGAACATCATAAATCTTCAGAATAGTTCTTTTGAGTGATTACCTTTGACATCTTAATCCTTGTGCAAAGAATATTAGGTGATAATAGGAAAACAGAATGGTGTTGAATATATAGCACATAAAGCTGTTAATTCAATAATTGTAGCGATATGATGGTTCAGATTTATTGAAATTGGGACAGTAAACTTGGCGAGTACTTTATACAGTAGCTACTATATTACTTTATAATAATTAATTAATCAAGGCAGTCAACTTCAATACAGTTACCAGGAATACAATATATAGATATATTAACATTTAATAAAACTTGCAAAATAGACAACTGCAAGAGTAAACATATATATATAAATATGCATGAAGTAGTTCAGGTGGGTAGCTGTGTCAGCATGCGTAGGCTGCAAAGGAACAAGTAATAGGTTTATTCCATGCTGAAAAGAGAAGAAAGAAAACGCAACGTTTCGGCCATGGATCCTTCTTCAGGTGTGAGCCAGCGCAGCCTCCACAACACTTCTTCAGCCCTCACACCTGAAGAAGGCTCCACGACCGAAAAGTTGTGTTTTCTTTCTTCTCTTTTCAGCATGGAAATAGCCATTGTTCCTATAAATATGCATTATTACAAATGGTTGATCATGCACTCAGGGATTTACAAAATATATTAATCTGAACAGGGTAAGAATATGATGATTATAATATTTTATATTGTATCCAACCTTATAGTTTAATTATTCTCATTCTGTGTTCCAAATAACAGCTTAATTATTGAAGGTTTAAATGTGAAAATTGAATTTATCATCCAAAGTAAAACATTTGGCTAAGCTTTGTTGATCTCAAGGGGATAGGAAATAACCGGATCCTGTCGCAGTGTGAACAGTCCTTCTGTGCTGAATGCTGAAGGAAGTCCTGGCTCTAGGACAAATGAGCTTCAATTGGTGCAGGAAAAATAGTGGAAGGTTCCACTTTACCTCATGCTGAAGATGGATCCTTAAATGAAATGTGCATGAAAAGTTGGGAATTTCTGCAAATTGAGGAGAAACATAGAAGGTCTATTCACCCAACTTTTGTGGCTGCTACTCTGAATATTCCACAATATTCAGGGTTTTCCACAAAAGCTTAGCTGTATTATTTTATTGATCAGATGAAACTACAGTACATTTGGGAGCTTGCCACAAAATCTCTCTTGCTGCAGAGGACATTTTGGGCAGGATTCTTTTCATGTTTAGTCTCTCAGTCTGGCAGTTACTTTCAGGTAACTTTTTACTTTCCACCTGCAGAATGGATAGTAGTTGTTAGAGCCATGTGAATTGTTAGCTGTCAAGTTGCCAAGGTTTCCTGATCGAGAACATCCCAAACTATAATTGTGTTGTCATGGGTGGTGAAATGGTTATGATGTCATCTGGTGTAGTGTTCATGTACACTCTGTACCCTGTCAGTAAATTTATGACGTGATCTCTATAAAGTGAGTGCAGATGTGTCTTCCTATTAGAATTGCAGACTAAGAGGCCTCAATGTGGGCAGTTCATCACTTAGAAAATTGACTAGTTAAGCAGTGCCAGGGTAATTTTCTGGTAAGGCAAGAGGAACATTTTTATACCTTTTCTGAACACTTAATTCTAAGCATAATAATAATTAATTTCGAACAACCTTTGAATTTCCATTTAGAAAATGCCCTTCATGCTATGTATTTCCTCATGACCTCTTCCTGTTGAATTGTTATGAACTTGAGCAACTTAAAGTGAAAAATTCATTAAAACTAAGATTTTAACCCACAGGAAATGTTTTAAAATGAGAAGCCATTTAAATTTATTTCCCATGGTAAAACTTGCAGTTTTCTCATTTTTGCAGAGGCAAATGGTCATGTAACTGATGTACAAACTGCATTGTTAAGGAGGATAAAAACACCCCTGCTGTGTGCAGCACATTGCTTCAAAGAGATGATTAAATTTGTAAGAAAACCATTCCATACATTCAAAATAGATTGACTCTGTTGTTTTTGTTTCTAGTTGAATTGCTGTTATTTTTCAATGTAAGCTGTTACTTATTCATTGTACTAAAATTTTGCAATTTGGGTTTGAAAGGTATAGCATTAAAATGGATTGAGTAGATAGCTGCGTCAGCATGGTAGCTGCAAAGGAAAAATTAGAGGTTACTTTCACACTGAAAAGGAGAAAGAAGAATAAAACACATTTCACACATAGTGTGTTAAGCACTTAAATACATTTTCAGAATGGAACTAATCTCTGTTTCTAGTACTAAAATTGTCTTAAATTTGAATGATAATGGTAACATTATATTAATTAATGTAAACATAATGAATGAAATTATAACATTTGCTGTGTACATGATGGTAAAATGGTCAACATTACTGTCTCACAGCACCAAGGCTCTGGGTTCTAATCCAGACCTGGGGTGCTATCTGCATAGAATATTGTATTTTCCCCATGTTTGCATGGGTTTCTACAGTACCTACAGTTTAAGGAAATACTGGTAGATTATTTGGCTTCTGAGGAAAATTGACCCTAGGTTCAATGTATGTGTGTCTGTGTCTCCCCTGCAATGGACTGATGTCCCATTTATTCATACCCCTGATCACATAATACAAAAAACTGTCAGATAGCAAAAAGATTTATGGATAGGATAATGTGTTATCATAATAGCATTGCACACAGCAGTCATATTTGTCAGAAATAATTAACATCTCACACCTGACGAAGGCTAGACAGCCTCCACTGTGTTTCTCCTTCCTACTTTTCAGCATGGAATTAATCTTTTCTTGTTCCTCTCATGAAATAATTAATAAATGTCTGGATCTTTATGCAGGTACTGTCAAATGATGGTTTATGACACCCTGAATCTCAAAGATGTCGGTTTTTGTTGGAGATCTCCAACTGCTATCTTTGGATTTATTGTTGCCTCTTGAATCACTTGTCTCACAGTTCGTGGTGTGAAAATATAGTTGCATCCTCTTAATGGCTGGATTGCCACTGTACCGGTAGCCTTAAATTTTATTTATAATGGACCCTACAATAAAAAATGAAAGATTAATCTTTTATAGATTATTTTATAGCCACAACTTGTGCAGGTCAGTGACCATTTGTCTGCATTCTTCAGAGAATCTTCTGACCTTAACCATGATGAGGCTAGTTGCTAGTTGCTACAAACTGTCCTCCTCATGCTATCTCCTTTTATACACCAGAAATGGGAAACCTTCACAGACCTCTACTAGTCCAGAATACACAACTAGGATGATATTGTAGAATTGTTTTTGTGTGTTGTTTTTTTAAAGATTCCTAAACAGTAATACACCATAAATCTTACCCTTGTTTTTTCTGGAATTCAGTTATGATAAATATGAATTTGCTCTGTGCAATTGTATTCTAATTACAATGCAACATTTTTAGAGTTGTGTAAAATAAGGTACATTAACTAGGCAATATTTGTTTCTGTTATACTGTTATACTGTATGTTGTTTGTTCCTATTCAATCTAGATAGACTTTATAATGCCTATTTAATATAAAAAATAAACATCTTCCTCATTTATTTTTGTATATAGATGTTTCATGGTTTCCTTAATAGCTCTCTGCTCCTTTATGCAATGGCTTTAGCATGTCTAATTGTGTGTCTCTCACAGGAGAAGACGAAGGAGCTGGCAGAGAAGCAAGCCCAGCAGTGAGTATTGCATTACCCATTATAGTGGTCCATTTCTTTATCCCAAAAGGCTACAGTTAAACAAAGCTGAACAATTCAGTGATATGTAAGAGGGAATATTAGTATAAGAAAGAATTCTCAAAGTGTCTGTGAGGAACTGAAGCAAGACATATTACATGATGTGAAGGATCTTTTTTATCCTTCACATTTAGGGATTGATTGAATGCAAAATAGACATTTCTACAAAATAGTTGAATTTGTGCTCGTACAGAGCTTATATCAGCTTTGTGCTGATATAAATGTGCAGACAATATAATAACCCTATAATAAGATTAAAAACATGTTCTGCATTCATAACATAAAACAGATGCCAGAGACTGAGTTAAATGTAACTTTGCTTTGTATTTATCTTGTTAGAACTACAAATTGGAGACTTTTATATATTAATTATACTGTAAATTTTAAAAGTAGTTTCAGTCACAATTCTAAATACACAAAGCATCTTAATACCAGTGAATGTGTTTTTAGATACTCTGGCATAATATCAAGTTGTAGGGCTAGTAGGAAAAGTTTCAACTTAAAGCTGCCCCTGTTGGTGGTGACATTGACAATACATGCTGACATTGTCCTTCTCTCCCATCGAATAGCCAGGACCCAGCCTCCCTGTCTCTCCTTAGTATCTCTGACCTGGTCCCTGACCTTCAGATCATTCTCTTCTGGATGTCCAACGCAATTGAGATCCTCTATTTCATACAGCAAAAATCTCCTGTTTACATGCAAGGCATTGAACAGATGGATATTAAAGGTACTTGCTTTCCTATTTGTTGAACAGACCTTTTTTAGGTGTGTGTATGTAAAGTTTAGGGCTCTAGAGTGGCTCATTGAAATTTGATGGTGGAGTTACACTCCCACCCTAGTGGCCCCTTACGATTGGCATTGACCAGGGGGTATCTACAAAAAGTATTGTTTACTGATCTGAGCAGATGGTTTAATGCCAGGCCTCAAGCCCTTCTGAACAATTAAGGGTTTTAATGTGAGTGTTCTTTATTTACACATTAGCAGATGGCAAGATACAGTATATGCCCTTCCCTCTTTGTTTATAGATTTAATTTTTTTTCTTAGATTTTGTGTTGTACATTAAGAAAAAATGTTTTGAACTTTTTTCAACATAAACTTCAGACGGTGGCACTTTGCTTAGGTAGATTGTGTATACTGTGACTCAACAGTGCCTGGGTCTTATTTTACCGTCACAAAGTCTAAACCAAATAACTCCAAGAATGAATCTAATGAACCCCAAAAATGTGTGGCAGAATTTATCTGTAATGATAAATGTAGACTGGTGTGTTGCAAATGTTAATTAAGTACATGGTTTGGGAGTCATTTGTTATGGAGATCCTTGTGAACTGAGAGTAATAAATCAAGATGTGACAGCTTATACAGAAGATAGCTTTCATGTAGAAGAACTGCATTAGAGAAATAAATGTTAAGCATAACTCTTAAATCTTAAAAGATAAAACCCCTTTGCTTCCTGAAATGTCTGGTGTAATGCCTTGCATGGTGGAAATGAAAGACAGTTTATTGGGCAAGTCAGTGAAGGGCACTTGATCTTGCTTTATTGCACTCTTGTCCTATGCCCAGTGTAATACAGCGTGATACAGCGAACTGGAGGTGCTTTGTTGGTAAATGATGTTTGAGTGCTAATTAACAGTGACAGCCTCCAGCCTCTGAAATGCTATTATCTCTCACAAGCTTAGCTGGGATTCACCGTCATAACGTCCTTGTGACTGGTGTTACTAAAGATGGAATTAAAGTCAGAACAAGACGGTGTTCTCTATCGTAGATAGAAAACAACAATAAAAGACTTGCAGGTTTAATGAATCATTGTTAAATTGTTTTGTGTGTGTTACAGATTATAGCAGTCCATGCCTGTCTGTTTATTAACTGTTTAATTCATTTGGAATAATAAGTGTTAACCATTCAGGCTACATTTTCTCAACAGCCTATTTAGCAATCAGATCCATTTTTATGGTGGGAAAGGTTATTGCTGACATTTTATTGTCTTTGGCCAAAATAAACAGTGCTGTAACATAGATGTGATGCTCTGTGTCTCCCACAGGAGTCTTATCTCAACAGTAAAATTTTATCAGTTCTAGTGGAGCCTGCACAAACAATAAAATACAGTCAAAGAAAAACAATTATTTTATTTGAATTAATATTAAAATTGATAAATAATCTGAACAAAACATTCCCATAGCCTTGAAAAAAGTAATTAAGATCTGAAAATGCTTTTTTAATTTTTTGACAGGTGGTTTCTACTAAAATCTCTTGAAGCTGATTGAGTTTCTTTCTGCATTTATGAAACCTTTTAGATAGGCTTTGAAAGAAAAAAAAGTTTGTTCTTACAACTACATGTAAAGTAACACTGACAACTTTATTCCTGGTAATTTCAGTTCGGTTTGAAATGCCATTAATTTTAGTGTTACACCTAAGCAAGCATCCTGTAATTGCAAGGTAGATCTGGCTTTAAAACTCATAACTAAACTCCATATTGGTGACCAAAAATATTGCATGTCTTTGGATTTTCCAGTAATTCTGTCCATAACGTCTTTGAACCTGCACTAGGAAATTTTATCTTGAAAGCATAGAGAAAAAAAGAGTAGCAATCTATTTTGTGTTTTTGTTGATATTCACACTATGGAGGTGGTAAACTTAGTTTAGGTCTTAGTAGGTCACAGTATACTTAAATTAACATACTGTAGCGTCTGTCCTTGTATCAAGCATATTAAATTCCTGGGTTCCCACTTCACTTTTTAATTTTAATTTAACAAATTCAATAGTTAGACTATCCTTCCATGTGCTTGTCAGCATTTTTTTCCTAGCTAAAATAATAATCTGTAATACTTGTGACCTTTATCCAAGAATACCATTATAGTAAAAGTCACTGTTTGGCTGTGTGCTGTGCCCTCTGTAACAACCCTTTCCAATGTACCCCATGCATTTATGCTAACTCAGGCAGTAGAGCTCAGCATGTAGAGGTGTCTGGAAGGAATCCCAAACCAAGCTTCTTATCTTCAACACAGTGTAATAATAGAAAGTCTCCATGGACAACTGTTCTGGATGCAGATTTATTAACAATATTTCGGTTTAGGAAAAATACAGCTGTTCTGTTTATTATTTAATATTATTCACAACAAATATTTCTACACCATCTTCACACTCAGAAAACATTTGTTCAGTATTACAGAATGCGCAGTATTGACAGCATAGTTTCTAAACAGAATTAAACCAGCTAAATATCCCAGGCCCACTTGAGCAAGTCTGTTTACACCTAAAACTAATTCAGTATTGTTTATTGTTGTTACACAAGAATTGTACAAGAAGAAAATTGTCTTAATAAATGACATATCATTTCTAACATCAAAAACCTAAAATGGCCTCCGGGTTAACATTTGTCTGTCAGAGACAGAGCCTCGTGTGGAAGCAGAGATCTGAGGTGACACAACTCAAGATCTTAATGACGAGTCACAATTCTGATGAAAAGAGGCCAATACTGTAGGAAACTACAAGAAAATCCTGTTGCCAGAAAATAAGAAGTGACAAAACAGCTGAGGTACAGAATGAAACAGTATTAAGGGCACATGAGAGAAGTAGATGCAAGACTATTAATAAAGATTCTGTATGTTTTTTTTGCAACACATCCTAATCAGCAATGCCAAATTCTTTCTTTTATTTCTAGCAAGACTGGAGTGACCATTTAAGAAAATGACAATATACATTAAAAGAAAAGACTCCTAACCATACATTTGACAACACCATTCTATTCGGTGGACACACTACCACCTTAAGCAAGAATGAATTTGAATGAATTTTAATGAATAGATTTGAATTCTTGCTTTAATGGATTGACAGCAATATTTAGGAAGCTCCATAAACTAACTGAATTGAAATTGTTCATATTGATATACACATGAGTCATTTGATTTTAGTATTTTCAACACTGTGCAACTTGCTGTACATTTTTTAGAAAAGTACGGTCTTGAATGAATGCTGTCCAGTTATTTCTTTTCAACTGGAAAAAAGACTGTGCTGTTTGAAGTGCTTATTGAAAACATGACACAATTCCTTTGCTGTATCTGGCTTATGCCGCATTGCTACCATACTGTCTGGTGGTGTCTATTACAGCAGCATAACCCCTGAGCCTGGAGGGTCCCAGAGAAATATATTGGAGATGCACTGGTTGCTAGACTGTGACCATTATGCAGGTTTTTGTACATATCTCAATGTGGGATAAGTCTGATACCTAAGAATTGGAGAATCTCTTTACAGTTAATCTGTTCTTAACCTGAATAATGATATCTTGCAGCAGCAAAAACACATACATGTTTGACTTGTCTCATTGCAGCTAAAAAATGTTAATGATGCATTCCCTGCCATCGCTTTCTACTACTTGGATGTATGTTGCCAGTGGAGAGGTGGCAGCCGAGGCTTGGAGTGCTGCAGCAGAAGCAGTCATTTCCTCGCTGCACAGTGCCTCTGTCATTGCTGTCTTATGCTGCTACTGTGGCACTTGGGTAGCAACAGGAGGGGATGCTCGGGATAGTGCGAGTGCTGTTGTACTTTACTAATTTGTGTGAGAGGGTGGCATGTTCACACAAGAAGTCACTTTGAAATATTGACCTTAGCTGCCCAGTTTTCAACTAGAGAGGAACTGAAGAAGCCAGTTAGCAATTGTGTGTCCCATTTGTGTAAATATTGATGATCAATGAAATGGCAAGAGTCTAGTGCATCAGTAACTCATTGGGCACATATAATATGTTATCTACATTTTAGAATGAACAGATAGATGTTGATTGTTGTAGTATGGTAGTATTGTTCTTTGGGATAAAAATTACAGAGTTTGTTGAGTTAAAATCTTAAAAAATGTGAAGACATGATTTTATTTAGCATGTAGAAGTGAAAAATCTATAACAATAACAATGCCCCCATCCTGATTAGAGATGTCACCTGAAATAATAATAATAATAATAATAATAATAATAATAATAATAATAATAATAATAATTTTCTACTTCAAAATTCAGCAGACCAGTCCAGAGAAACCAATCAACTGGTTCTTTTAGGGACAGGCCACATCCTGAAAGGTATAGCATCACCACTCCAGTTCAGGGATATCACACTCATCTGATCCATCCACAACTACAATCATTTCCAGAATGCTGTAGAATTTAAGCTTATTATCTGCATAAAAACGTCTAGAGGCAGTTCAGGGGTAAACCTGAGTTAACAAAGTTTGTTATTGACCAATGCATGTTGCTTTATCCTTGACGGACCTGATGGCGACAATGTGATGACCACTATACCAATTGTTGCTCAGATGTGTTGAGATTGAGGGTAAGCTTACTGCTCAGCAATACATTGACAAAGACCTTGAACACTACACAATTGAGAAGCATTGATTTTTCAGAATAAGACTAAAATTACAATGGCAAAACATCAAGAAAACAGTGCCGAGACCTGGTTGTGGTCAGCATTTTTTCCTGACCTGGATCTGATAGAACATCTATGGGAATAGCTTGCCAATGGCCATTAACTGGAGAGAACGATCACCAATAGCCAACTGGCTGCAGCTTTACAGGAAGATTGGCAAAGCATCCCACAGCAGTCTGTCCAGAGGCAGGTGTATGCCTCAGCACTGTCAGGATTGTGTTAAAGATGTTGAAAACTTAACATGGTTTTCTGTATTTTGGTTCATATTTTGTCTGTTTGATTTCTATGTTTAAAATATTTGATTAAGTCCATGTGAGTGTTGTGGTTCTTCCTTCACTATAGAAACTAGATGGCAAAGCTCAATGGCAAAGCTTTTTTGACACATGTAGCAGTTAGTTTTTCCATGTAACTGTTCCTTTAGGATGCTGCTTTCCAAAAAAGTATTTTTTTAATTTGACATTAAATATTGCTTTGAAAATAATAACATGAGGTCTTACAAATACTGAAGAGCATAAAGCACTGTAGAACAGAGGACTGCATAACCCAGCCTCGGGAAACATTGGTGTGGTGATCCTGAAGTGATTTCCTCCAACTGTTTGAAGGAATTTCCTATTTCACATGGGAGAATAGACAAACTGACCTGAGCCTTAGTTACTTCACATTCTTTTTTCCACTAGTTTTATTACAGAATATATTTACAGACATATTTCCAGCTATTTGGATTGCATTTTTTGCACTTGGATAGCCCTTTTAGCCTTTATACTATAATATTTGTATTTTCTGTTTTAGTTAATGCTATTCTGTTTTTTCTCTCTCTTATTTCGGAAATCATTTTCTGAATCTTTCAAAACCATTTCTTTGCTATCTTTGCTATCTACTCCAAAATCTTCTATGGACAGGTAAACTGTTACACACTCCACTGTGCAAATCTTGAAACCAAATCATCCAGACCTTACATTTATAATTTAAAAAAATGTATTTTCAATAACCAACTTATTGTTCTTTTTTCCCATTTAATTTCAAATTGCTCAGGGTGACTATTTTTAAAACTTGCAGTGTATTCCTCCCAGGACATACTGGATTGAAACTTCCAGAGTTTGCATGTATGAGTTCATACAGTAGAATACATGCAGGATCTGTGGAAGAGATAATTAAGACACCTGAACTGTTGCTGAAAAAGCAAACCTGTGTTTCTGAGAAACCACAGGAAATGTTTGAATCTCTTTTCCCTTTCAGCTACATTGTAAAACTGAGCAAAGGAATGGGTTGATGAATTGATGGTGGCAGTCTCTGAAATAGCCCAGAAACTCTTGAATGTTGTTGAAGTCAGTCACTCAGCTTGATAAATTATGGACCAAGGGTTGATTTATGGAAGAAAAGAAAGTTATGGAAGCATGTATGAAACCCTCAGTACTGAAATTATTACATTTTGTCCTGCCTGGGGCATAATTTTACATGGCATCAAACTTTCCATATTGCCTTTTTGGTTCTTTTTTATGTGCCTTCAGTAGTAAGCTGAAATAGACTTGATTGGGAAATTGTGCAGCTTATGCTTATGTCAGAAGGCTCTGGGTGGCTTTAAAAGATAACTTTCCAGAAACAAAATTTATGTTTTCATTAAATTCTGTCCAGGTTGACTGCTTCTAAATGTCATCTTCTGTTGAAAGGTGGTTTAGTATTGTGGTGGGCTGCAAAATATCCATGATCTGATTTAAAAGTTTTTTGTTTATTTTTAGGCTCCAAGGAATCTCTGCTTTCCACTACAATATCAGCCAATGAGGAAGCCATGACAATCCTGGAGGAGGTGATAATGTACACATTCCAGCAGTGCATCTATTATATAACCAAGGTAAAGAAAGCAAGTTAGTTTTAAAGCATATGAAGCTCTCTCTCAGCATTCATTATATGGTTAATCAAAGTCTAAGACAGTCATATAACTATTGGTTCTTAAAGATGAGCTCATTATTACAACCATTCAAACTCAATCTTATGTTAATGATGGGTATTATTTTTATCCTTTTTATTGTTTTTATTTTAAACAAAAATGATATAATTATTTCATTATCTTCTAATAAACCAGTTTATGAGGTGACACAGGATATTCCCTGATCTTTAAAAAAGTAAGGTTTTATTAACTTGTTCTGAAAAAGGATCCATTATAAGGTGTTGAATTTCTACAGTGCCCTGGTAAAATAAGACAGCCAATTGTTAAATATCTGATGAGGGCTTGAAAATGGAAATGGAAGTTTTTCAGAATACACCCACATATTTAATGAACTAGCTGTGTCAGTGGTCTAAATTGGGATGTGAAGACATGACCACCACATACTATTACATCAAACCAAGTCTAATATTTACAGTGGATAAAATGTGTGGTCTTTATCTCCCAGTAGGTCTCATGGTAAATTATAAGTGGTGAAGCATTGTACGGCACATTAATTACAGAGTTGGGTTAATATTGTTCTAAGACCATTTTGAACAAATGATACATTGCACACTATTCCTGCTGTGCCTACTGGGGTTATACAGTACAGTGCTGTAAGGAACTGCAAGTCTAAGAACACTGGAATGTTGCCAGTGCTGCTTACCCTTGATACCACCAATAAAAGCATGCCTTGCTGATACAGTATATGGGCAAACGAGAATCTTTTTAGCAGCACATTTCTAATGTTATTCTGAAAACAGAATTGCAAAATAGACAAAAGTTGCTTCTTTTCTCTATAGAACAAAATACTCTGTTTTGCACACTTTTATATTAAATCTTACTGAATATTATGCTGCATAATATGGAAGTAGCATAGAGAATACTGTATTTTGAATACCTTTATATTTCTTGTAAAAATCTTTGGATTTTTCATAGCAGCTAGATGTGCCATGAGTTTAATTGTTTTTGTTACATCCCAAATGGGTTTAACAAGGCATGAGGTGAACCTCACACTGAACAAGACTTATTTACTCCATGTACCAAACATTTATTAGAGTTATTTCCTCTCTATATTCCCCAATGGCAGCAGATGGTTATCAGCCTGCTGGTACACAGAGTCAGGTGCTGGCACACTCTGACACCAAAAAGCCTTCCTAATCAGCCGTCTTATGTGTTCCTGACCACCTGGTGTGAAAGATATTAGCAGCTCCATCTTTGGAAGTTGCAGACAATCCACTGTCGACCACCAGGCTGGAAGGTTGTCTGGACCGAGGGGTTTAGTCTGGATGAGACTGTGGCAGAATGTGAACTCCAGTTCCTCTGACCACCTGCCAAGAGTTAAATCCCCTTGACCTGAAAATGGACTGCCTTAGCATGGGAAAAGCAACTGCAGGGGACATCTGAGTTCTATTCAAGACATAGGTTTAAAAAAAAAAATTTCAAAAGGTCGTGGACACAAACATGCCATGGAGTTCCAATGCAAACCTTGTTTAGAGTCATTTTCAAGGCTGTTACTGTTTCTACGAAATTTGGTCTTATATACAATACAGTATGTTCACTACTCTATATACAGTTGATCCATAAAGTAATAATAATAAAATGGTGCCAGTATTTCTCTTTTTCAGCTTGTCAACAAGGACACTTAATAATATTGTGTTAATATCACCCTGCAACTCACAACTGACAACCCACTGAAGCTAGGCAGGTGTGAGCCTGTCAGTACCTGGATGGGAGACCTCCTGGGAAAAACTAAGGTTGCTGCTGGAAGAGGTGTTAGTGTGGCCAGCAGGGGGTGCTCACCCTGCAGCCTATGTGGGTCCTAATGCCCCATTATAGTGACGGGAACACTATACTGTAAAAAGGCGCCATCCTTCGGATGAGACATAAAACTGAGGTCCTGACTCTCTGTAGTCATTAAAAATCCCAGGGTGTTTCTCGAAAAGAGTAGGGCTGTAACCCCAGCATCCTGGCTAAATTTCGCATTGGACTTTACCAATCATGGCCTCCTAATAATCCCCATCTGTGAATTGGCTTCATTACTCTGCTCTCCTCCCCACTGATAGCTGATGTGTGGTGAGCGTTCTGACGCACTATCGCTGCCGTCGTGTCATCCATGTGGACGTTGCACACTGGTGGTGGAGGAGAGTCCCCATTACCTGTAAAGTGCTTTGAGTGGAGTGTCCAGAAAAGTGCTATATAAGTGTAAGCAACGATTATTAATTATGTGAGTCTGGGTCCTTCAGACTGGCATTCTGTTCAAGGCCATTGTTTCACAACTTGACAATCCGTGCCCCTAGCCTTTTGGATTCTAGGCTAGCTGTCAGTGTATTTACAATGTGCGTGTGCTTTTTTGGTCATAGATAAATTGTATGATAGTCAATTAAGTCAACAAATAACTAAATTCACATGCGTTTTGGCCTTGGGAACTCTTAGTTTAGGAGAAAAGGAGTTTGTATGCCTTTCTCTTGAAGTATTGTGAAATGAATTGTGAAATACAAAGCCCGTATCGTTGCTTCAATGAAAGCATGCTGTATGTTGCATTTTCTTCAAACTAAACAAGTAATTTTGTACTGTTATGTGGGGTTGAATGGGAAGATGTAACATGCACCAACTAAATGCAAGGTAATAGTTGTTCATGCAGTCACAAAAATGGGTTTATGAACTACCTATGGTTAGCAGTACCTTATAGCTACTGGTGCTTATTAACAGACTTCGTAGTCAGGGATAATTTACCAAAATACTTTTAAATGAATTAAGTAATCATAGAAACCAATAAAAATTATAAACAAAATGTGTTTCTCATAACTTTAGACTTATTTAGTACATTCCACTTGGCAACACACTATCACAACATTTGTGAATAGATGCAAGAATTTGATTTGTTTAACATAAATGTTATGGCTAACCCCCCAGATAACTAAGGTATATTATGAGTCTCTCTCCAAAGATCCTTTCAAACACTTGCAACACAAAGAAAAGCTGCTTTCTAATGCACAATTTCCTCACACACTTGATTTCTGAGATGTATTATGTAGCCTGAAGTGTGTCATTATCACCTACTGTACCTTCTCTCCACTTCTTCAGATTTGCAATTCAGCTTTAATAATTAGAGGAAGAATTGCACCCTTTTTTAATTATTTTTTACTTTGGAAAACAAGGATTGACATTAATCATAATAGTTAGATTATGAAATCAAAGTTGTAGAAATTGGTATTAAGTCTATGTCTAAAAAGGTCATCTGAATTTTACATGCAATATAAAGAAACTTAATAGGTTAACAGGATTAACCTGAGCCCAGTGACTTTCAAGTATCTCCACTGGGAAGGTAGACAATGTGACTTATGCCCCATCTGTTCTGTTGGAGAAGCTATAATTGGTGCTGTACAGCTCTCCTAATATAAATTTTATGCATGCTCTTAGGCTGAAACCTTATCTGTGTTATGGGTGTGTGTCTGTTGTTTGCCAGGGCACCCAGCCTCCTGAGTTTCATTATGAAAAAAAATCCTTGGTTATGAGGTAAGGAAAAGGGATGTTGTCAGTAAATTATTAAAATAACCTTCTGTACATACAGTACCTGCTCTAAGCCAAAAAAAGAAGGTATTGGGAAAAAGTAATAGCCTTCATGAGGATTTCATTTGGATAAAGAACTACTGTGGAAATCTGGAATTTTAACTCTTTTTTTAAGTCTTAACTGTTTGAAAATGTTCATTTTAAAATATTTTATTGTTTAAAAGCTTACGGGTGTTGGTTTAATACCTTGTATCTTATAGATAACATTTATTTTTTAAATTTTGTCTTCAAGATATAACATATTTCAAGGTTAAAATAAAGTAGTTATAGTAGGTAGACTATAACAATGGAGTGGAATTTTATTCTTCTTATTATTATATTATTCTTTCTAATTTATATCAATGATCTAGATTTTTGCATAGTTGGTAAACTAGTCACATTTTCAAAGAATACCAAAACAGAGGGATTAACTAACACTGCAGAAGCAAAAATATATATATATATTCAAAAATTGAGCTGAGAGCAGAATGTTATATGCAGGTAGTAAGTAAATACAGGGAAACACTGGGCTTGAAGAGGTTATTTTAAAAGTCTGTAGCTGTTGACAAACCATTTCCTTTTTGTAGTATGAGGGGAAGAACTAAAGAAGAGGTAAAATATTGTTAGCAGCAGACATTACAGAATCAATTACAGATAATGTGCCAAGTGTGGAAAACTATTTCGCTAACAGTGTTAACCTGTATATTCTGGCAGACCAGAAATCTATGATAGCTTGAACATGGCATTCCTGAAATTCTGAATACTGATCAGGCGCATCGAGTTGATCTGAAAATATGACTAATTTACTAACAATGCAAAAATCTAGATCATTGATATAAATTAGAAAGAATGGCTGTAATGGCTAAACTGTTGGAGAGCTTCTAATGAGAGTACTACGTCTGGGAACTGGTGATCTCTGCCTTTAGCCCACATAGAATTACTTGTTCCAACTTGTATATGGAAGACCAATTGCACACTGTACATGCATGATCCAGAACTCAGAATGACCATGGGTTTCAATAGTTCAAGCACAAATACTACAGGAATAACAGTTTGGAAAGAGCTAGTTCCAGTGCTAGGTGACCACAAGATGAAAGTTCATTGTTTACTCATACTGCAGCTGCATGAGATCTTTAGTAACTTGCAACAAGCTGTAAACCCAGCTTTCTCATTCGTAACCATCTTATATGCTAAGCCACTAGACCTCCACACTATTATCAACTGGATGCATGTCAATAACATCACCAGTTGGAGATCCCATGGAGTATTGGAAAGATGCACATTTGAAAATGGTTCCTTTTCAGGCTGGTTTAGAATTTTCTACAACATCAAGCAAGTGGTATATTGGAGTCACTGTCACATCAAGTGCTGTTTGCCACATTGGTGTTGTTGATGTGAGATACTCTATCAAGGGTGGTCATCACTTTGGACTGCAGGGCAGAACATCCACACTCGATGTTTCATGCTGCTGATGCACCACAAGCCAATTTCCAATTGCCAAGTTCCAAGGCCCATCTACTGCACCAGCCCGTCATATCATTGTTAATCTAAATGTGTCTCGGTTCCAGTAGAGCGGATTAATGTCCACAAGTCCAGAATGTTCACAATGACAACAGAGGTCAGTGTCCCATATTTGTAGAATGCAGTGGCAAATGTTGAAAAACGGGCTCCATCTTGGTTGCCGTATAACTTATTAATCAAGTTTTAAAAACCAAAACAAGGGAAAACAGATTTGTAAGATGGAAGTACTGTAGCAGGCCTTCTTAATTAATCACCCAACACAGATCAGATTCTTTTTGTTCCAAACTCCTTTACAGTGTGCACTTTACACTACTACAGAATGTTTTTCAAGTTCAAGTTCCCATTTGTTTGTCATTCCAGCCATATACAAGTATACAGTGGAATGAAATACAGTATCATTCCTCATGGGCCACAGTGCAAATACAGACAGGAAAAACAGGACACTGACATAGACATTGTAGACTGGATACATATAGTCCTAAGTGCAGACAGTGCAAATTCCTAAGGCAAATACATAATACAATATCCACAAAACACTGGGGAAATTATCCTGTTTCTGGAATTGGAGTGGGTGCAAATAGATTCCAGGGTGTTGAGGAGCCTGACAGCCTGTGGGAAAAAGCTGTTACAGAGTCTGGTGGAGCTAGCCCGTACACTGCGATATCTTTTTCCAGATGGTAGGAGGACAAATAGTTTATGGGAGGGGTCATCTAATATACTGGAGGCCCTGTGTATGCAGCGTTTGTGATAGGTGAGAGAAATGGAAGGGAGGGAGGCTCCAATGATCTTTTCAGCTGTTTCCACAATTCTTTGCTGGGTGTTGTGGTCTGAAACATTGCAATTTCCAAACCAAACAGTGATACAGTTGGTCAAGGTGCTCTCAATGTGCTTCTGTAGAATGTGGTAAGAATGGGCGGGGGAAGGTTTGTGCTCCTCAGTCGCCACAGGAAATAGAGACGTACTTTCTTGGCTAGGGAGGTGGTATTGAGGGACCCAAGTGAGGTCATCTGTAATGTGTACACCAAGAAACATGGTGCTTCTAACTGTCTACACAGGGGAGCCGTTGATGTGCAGTGGGGAGTGATCAGTGGTGGGCCCTTCTGAAGTCAATGATTATCTCTTTAATTGTTTACATTAAGAGATTGTTGTTTGTGCACCAGTCCACTAGTTGCTCTACCTCCTCTCTGTATGGAGACTCATCGTTGTTGCTAATGAGGCCCACCACTGTCGTGTCATCAGTAAACTTGATGATGCAGTTTGAACTGTGCTTGGCAGTACAGTCATGAGTTATCAATGTGAACAGCAGTGGGTTGAGCACACAGCCCTGGGGGTTCCGGTGCTCATTGTGATGGTGCTGGAGATGTTATTTCCGATCCGGACTCTTTGAGGTCTCTTGGTCAGAAAGTCCAGAATCCAGTTACAGAGGGAGGTGTTAAGGTTCAATTTTTCTATCAGCTTCTGGGGGATGATTGTATTAAATGCTGAACTGATGAAAAGCATCAGTTCAGCAATGAAAAGCATTATTACATAATAGTCTTTCTTATCCAGGTGGGACAGGGCCAAGTGAAGGGCAAGAGATACGGCATTATCAGTAGACCAGTTGGGGCGGTATGCAAACTGAAGGGGGTCTAAAGGGTTAGGGAGTCTGGACTTGATGTGACTCATGACTAGTCTCTCGAAGTACTTCATGATAATTGGTGTGAGTGCCATGGGGTGGTAATCATTGAAACAGGACACTGACATCTTCGGCACTGGTATAATAGTGGTGGTTTTGAAGCATATGGGGATGACCGCCTGGCACAAGGAGCCATTAATATATATATACTATACAATATATATGTGAGGACATCAGCTAGCTGTTCTGCACATTCCTTGAGCACTCAACCAAGTATATTATTGGATATACCTTACGTGGATTAACTTTGGCTAGTGTCCTCCTTACATCATCTGCGGACAGCCAAAACACCTGATCACTGGGAGGAAGTGTGGTTTTCCTCACAGGCACAACATTCATTGCTTCATACCATGCATAGAAGTTGTTCAGCATATCTGTCACTGGCATGTGAGGTAGTCCTGTAATCAGAAATGGACTGGATGCCCTGCCACATGTGCTGCATGTCCAGGAAGTGGACAGGGATTTTCCGTGCAAAGGCGCGCTTTGCCTCCCTGATGGCTTGGGACAGGTTGATCTAAATACAGCATCACGGGTTCTTAGCAGTGCACGGACCTCTGCAGTCAGCCATGACTTCTGGTTGGCCCGTGTGATGGTGGATTTAGAGACAGTGATGTCATCTATACACTTACTGATGAAGCCAGTTACAGATGCTGCATACTCCTCTAAGTTGATGAGATGCTCATAGGTAGCAGCCTCCTTGAACATATTCCAGTCTGTGTGCTCAAAACAGTCCTATAATGCTGAGATGGCTCCATGTGGCCATACTCTGATCTGTTTCAGAACTGTTTTGGCGTGTTTTAGCAGTGTTCTGTATGCTGGAATTAGCATAACAGAGATGTGGTCAGAGTAGCCCAGGAGAGGGCAGGGAAAAGCCTTGTACGTATAATTTGATGTTATAATTGCAAAAAAATGTTAGGTTAAAAAAAATAATAATCAGATACCAAGAATGCTGTGATTAAGTCTAGTATGTTTTTGGCCTTTCCATTCCAGTCTTTGTATGTTTCTCTGCCTGGCCTCTTGGATTGCAACCCTTTCGCGGCAGACAGTAGTGACCCCTGCTGGCGAGGCTCGGGAATGCTCCCTGAGTCGATTCGTAAACTGCTCCAGATCCTTCAGACAACCCAGGACCTGCTCCAGCAGTACGAGGTCCACCCTGAGATCCAGTCCCAGATGTTTGCATACCTGTTCTTCTTCTCCAATGTCTCTCTCTTCAACCAACTCTTAGACAAAGGTGAGGCTTCAGCTTGTTTTCCCAAAAGGGTCCTACTTCCTTTTAAAAGACACAAGTTTGTTATTATCAAATACAAATACCAGAGATCATTTACACATTATACACTAAAGTCCTACTTTGCAATTCTGTAATACAATGCCTGCTTTCTTAAGCCTTGACTAAAAGTGTCTTCTTGTAATAACTACCATCATTTCCCCAAGCTCTTTATACCTCCAAATCCAATTTATTTGTTCTGCCGGTACTGTATATTGGATTCCAGATAAGTCCTACATAATGATTTCAACAACATTTTGATTTTTCTTTACCAGAAAATCTTTAAGCAGAAAACAATGTAAAAGTAAAGCAGCACCTCCTTTGCACTGGCTTTAATCACCTGGGGCAGTTATTTATGACAGAGTCAAATATGAGCTAGATAGTGTTGAAGAGCTGCATTTTTATATGACACTGCTACCTTTCCAGTAATCAGTGTTGCCACCTCAGAATAGAAATACCTCATTCACTAGTAAGAAAAATGGAGCAACTTAATCAAACAAATAGAAGGTTTTTACCAACATGCTTTACAGTGCATTAATTTAAAGTGGGAGAGTTAATAATAAACTAGGGATAGACTATATTGAAAGAAGTATTAAAAACAACAGAGCTAGTGGTATTGAAATGTAACTGTTGTAGTTTCTGGTTTGTTGTGTTGTTTCTCTAAATCTCTAAATTTAATCTCTAAAAAACATTTGATACTGTATGTTCCTAAAATCCTTATTGCAGAACAAATAATGTTCAAGAAAAAAACCTGGAAATTGCATGGGAATTTCACAGAAAGTGACAAATACATGTAATGCATCTGAATAATTATATATATATAATATAATGATTTATATAAGTTTATATAATATTTATATAAGTTTATGTAAGTTTCGCTATTAAGTTTAATTATTTCATTATAAAATGTTGTGTTCTTGCATGCTTTTGTGCTGTGTGTGTTTTGCTATTAAATGTTGTTAAATAAGACTTAGCCAATTTTCTAAGACAGTTTAGATATTATACAACCAAAACCTATAGATATGTAAACCAGTATCTATATATATATTTATTAACATCTCTCAGCTGCAACAGCAATACACAAATCTCTAGTACAGAAATCAGGGAGAAAGATTATTCTGATCTTTTAATTAGAACATTGTGTTTAAAAGGGCATAGCATAATGCCTTTCGAGTCTTTTGGCAATTATTCCAAGTAGTTCTTTGTCCAGTGAGATGTTCAGTGAAATCAGAATGAAGCTATTAACCAGTGTATTGCATTGATGGTATAGTAACATAAAACACTCTGTGCCAATAATAAAACCTGCGACAAGCAATGGTTTCAATAAAATGAAATACCATACTGTTGTTGCATTTAAATGTTATGTTGGACAAAAGAAACAAGTAGAAAATTACAGCAAAACGAAGGCATCTCCTAAATTTTTATATGACTCTCCACATAACAAAATAGCTAGACTTTGAGTCTCGAAGGAAATGAGCCATCGACAGATTGAAGTCTTAATGGGATGGATCTTCATAAGCCAACATTTTAACTAATTCTTTTAAAGTTGCAAGGATCTGATTGCAGACATCTGCATAAAATATTGGATTGGTAATTCCTTTTTTATCCCTCACCTGTGACTTTAAACAAACATTAAGTCATATTGCACAATATAAAGTTTTTTATAGCTTAGATTTTTTTTTTAATGTCATCCATCCAGCAAATCTGCTTCATTACAATTTAGGCTTCATTTAAAAAAATCTCCTGCAGCAAATGCTAACTGTATTGTATAAATTACAGAGCGTAAAAAAGTACCCAGTGAAGATGGTGATTTTAGTAGTCAACATTTATAATAGCTAATTTGACAAGGCAATGAGTGGAAGATCTTTGTAGGTGGGTCTTAGGTGAGGGGCAACTAGTGTTCATAATGCTGTAGTGGCACTGGTATTTTTAATAAAGAAATAGTATTAACAACTATTGCAAATCTAGAAAACAATTAATCTGTTGGAATAGCACCCAATCTCTATTTTAGTTGTTTAAGCAACAATATGTCTGTGAAAATACTGCCTAGTTATAATTTAATTAAATACTTATTCATAATTCACATACTTAGCCATAAAAATGTAGAAGAATCTCAGTCATTTTAGAGGTTTTATAGCTAAGAATGAATAATTCAGCACCATACACTATTGTCTGGGGATGTGAATTCAATGACATTTTTCATAAAATGTTTCAGTAGGATTAGTTACAGAGTTTTTTGTTTATAGTAGGATTAGTTACAGAAAATATTTTGCTGTGTTCCACTGGAGCTTGTAATTATTTAGTATTTTGAGACAAATAGCATTCCTTAATCCGCAGGTGCAGTAAATTGTGTTGGTCATCTCAGACTTAGCATCAAGATAAGGTAAAATACTTCCAAAATGTACATTGCCCTACAGATTTATTCATAACCTTGATGAAACAGAAGCCAAAAACATCATATAACAGAATGTGTTATGGACTGGATAATGTGTCTTGCTTTAAACAATTTAAAATTGTTCCTCTGTTGTTGTAATAGCTTTAAGTTATATTTGTCATAAATAATTGAATTAGAGAAAACACAAGAGTCACATTTATATTATATCTAAGTATTCCTTTAAATAAAATCCAATAAAAACTGATGTACAATAACATTCTGTTCCTTGAAAGGGCAATGCTTTTAGATTGAGAATTGTGTAAGAGAAAATAGTTATATAATTAGTGAAGTACCACGGGGATCTGCTTTAGGATCACTCTCCTTTCTAATGCATATCAATTATGTAGATTCTGGATTTGTTAATAAATATTCAGGTTTCAGGTAGTGAGGGGAAAAGTTGCCTTGTATATCACACAACTAATTAGCAGAGACCCTGTTACATATATATAGTTAAAAGTGTATGATAATATTAAGATTACACTGTAAAACCACATTTACAAAAGTCTTGAACAGGAAATACTACAATGGGTCCATATCCACGTATTCAAAATCCTTAATGGTATGGACAACAAAAATCCATTGGATTTTTCATAATCAAAATTGAAATAGAAAAATACAAGTAGAAACCATGTGGAAGTACATTATAAAACAAGAACAGTGGACATGTCTGAATTTTGGAAGATGGCTTCTTTCAAGAAAAAGGCTGGATGAGATACTTTAATCAGTTACCTACTACCATGCTTTATGGGATGAATGCCCTCCTCTCATTTGTAAAACTCAGTTGTATTTTGTTAATATCTTGTTTTCCTGGGGTATAAAAGGAGGTGTGACATGGAAGATGCATGTAACACCATTGTTAACGTCAGGCAGCTCTTTGAAGACTACATTCAAATTGTTATTGACCTCCACAAATTGGGTTATAGCTAATATAAAATATTAAAAAATAATCCATCCCCTTCCACTGTAAGTTTCATAATTAAAACCAATTAAGGTACTAGTATATGAGCATCCCTACAGCAGTAACTGTATAAGACTCTGTATAAGTCTCAGTGTAAGTGTAACTCACCACTATGTGCTGTGAGACAAGTGGTTTGGGAAGCAACTGTAAAGTCAAAGGCAGAAGTGAAAGATCTCCAATATGCGTTTGCTTGATGTCACCTTCATGAATTTCTGAACTTTAACTTTCTGAGAAAGTTTGCCTAGTGCAACACTTCTAAGATTACAGCACTGCTTTTGCTTTTTTCCAGCATAACACATTTCCCAATCTGTAAATAATTCTGGTTTCTGATGTTTTTTGTTCCTGCTTCATTTTCGTGCATAAATCTAGAGGTCACTGTACTGTATGTGTAACTAACTACTTTAATAAAGTGCTTTGGCATTTTGAGATCTTGGGGGAAGATTGAAATACTACAGTAATTCTATCATTTGAGTTAAAGTATGTAATGTATGAATGTATGTGCCTTGTTGTATACTGTAGTTTGATTATTTTTGTTAAGATTGTCATAAATGAAAGGTTTCTTTATATCAAATATATTCTAACTAAGAATAGATGGTGTACTTCCAAAGTTAAAGGCCAAAACTGTCCAGTCAGTCAAGGTGGTGAAATATCCAAGTCATTAAATTCCGACCTGTTTAAGTGGTTCCTAATCATATTTTTATCACGCAGTAACAGTGGGGAATGTAGCTATTTTTCTCTGTGTTTACTATATCATATCTCTTACAGTTACTGTATTTTCAGATTATACATACACATGCATTATCATACAGATACAGTCACTCAGAACACTCATTAATTCTTATTACCATATGTGCGGTACTGTAGTACGGTGTGTGACTCACTGGCCAAGGACGATCAAAAGGTGGCCCTTGTGGTGTGTTAAATGTTGGTGAAATCATTGCTTAATTTAATTTAATTCTACTCTGTATTTTTAAATGCACTTAATATGGAATATTAATATAGAATTATATAACTAAAGAAATTTTGGTAGCTGGAAGTAACAATAGTTTCTAAATGTCATTAATGATATTAATTTATGGATCTAAATATTATATAGTTATATAGCTGGTAGTAGTACCACTTTCTTTTTATTTTATTATATCTCACAACATGTCAAATATTACAATTATATTAATAATGTATTAATATCATGAATGAACATGAATGAGTTAGCAAACCAGTGGTACCGGTTAACAACAAGCCTTAAAACGAAATCAGATATATAATCTAGAACAACAAAATGGTATTAAAAAGACCACTGAAACAATAATGAAAAAATGAGACAAGGCTGGGACCCCCTGAGAGTGAAAACTGCTAAAAAGTGGAGGAAGGGTGATAGCTAAAAATAACCGTAGTATAATAACATCTCTGAATGTAACTAACTATATTAATTTATTAATAATAAAATGGAAACTGAAATGAGAAATACTGTAAATATATAGCAGGTAGTAGTAGCTCTTTAACTCGGTCGCTGGCTGTGGTTCAGAGTCACGCTTTGGTGGCTCAGTTGCGTTGTCTCCTCGTGATGGGGGGAGGGAGTAACTTTATTTTCTCACTCTGGTATGAAGAAGGACAAGCTCATACGGCTTTGGGTTTGCAACCATTTTTATTTTTTTGCAACACTGCTTTGAAGCGTAATGGCAAATGAAACTATTTGTAAATAAAATGACCTCTAGGTCAGCCATCGAGATTACATTTAAATAAATATTATACTGTAATTTACTATGTTCTTTTCAATTTGAAATGTCTAAAATATTTTTTATAATCAAAATCTGAAATAAACTCTTTCTCTAGATAAATATAATTATAATTATGTGTATATTTACATTTTTATTTATTTTATATGTTACAGTAAATATTCACTTTTTCTTTTGTCAGCCAAAGGTTGCTTGCTGGGTTTTAATCTAAAGCACAGTGTTTTTGTGTTTTTCCCACCTTTATGTCTGCTCTATTGTTTTTATGCTGTACGAAAGCTTTTACCCAAATCCCCACACTGTTTGTTTCTTAAAGTAGCTCGATATCAGTGATAGTCTATCAGTCTCTGTCAACAGACCATAACATGCTCCCATTGCAGTGCACATAACATGATAACCTTCAACAACCATGCTGAGCCCAGTCACTGGAGCAATGCATCTTCATTTAAAAAAAGACAGGAATCATCTCCTACATGGATAAGATCTTAACCACTGTAACTCAGTGTTCCTGCTTAAGGTTATCTATTTGTGTTGTCTTCATGAGAAGGCGAACAGTTTTGTGATTGTGTCTGTCTACAATTACTGTACTTGTTGACTATTGTGGAATTGCAGCCCAAAGCTTAGTCACAAGGCAGACAACAATATTATTTCCAGCAACAAAAATTATTGGTTTAAAAAAATCATTGTGAATCACTGCCAATTTAATTTCTAAGTATTTTTAGAAAGAACACAAAGTTAATAAAATATCAAACAAAATCTAATTTAGAAGTCCAAACTGTTTTTCCTTTAGAATCGGGTAAGGTCAATCGTGTGACTTGATTTGACCTTGCTTGAGCTCTGTTGCTTTTTCCTGGGGTGTAGTTACATGTGCGCATTCACCTCCCCCTAGGAGTGCAAAACATTTCAAAGGGAAACACCTTGCTCCTGCTCAGCAGTGAGCTTCATTATGAAAAGGACTGTGCCCCAGCGCTTGTGGGCTGATGTGTCCGAACGGGCTTCCTGCCACACTATCTATATAAATGACTGCAGCAGCCATGGCAACCAGGGCACAGGAGCACTGGAGAGACGGCTAATGATACATTACAGGAGACAAAATGGAAACTTGAAGCCTTTCTCGTGCCCCCACCCTACCCTCTGCTTTATTCAATTTACACAACTGTCTCCTCATTTCTCCTACCAGCAAAAGTATGTTTTAACACTTAAGCAGACATCCACTTCAGGCTCCAACATCACGCTTTTTCCAGAACCACAATGTGGTTACAGCTGACCTGTCAAATAGTCATAACCACGCTATGTTCATAGCGCAGCTGTCAGACCAAGTCAAACAAACTGTTTTGTGTGTCTTATTTTTCTTTTGGAACCGGCAGTAACCAAATAACAGATAACATTTTGTTATAATAGACAGTAAAAAACCTTACGGATTGTAATTCCTTTTTTACAATGAATACCTAAAACTCATGGTTTTATTACAAACTTTGCTTGTAACTCTTTGTGCTACAGTTGACTGTTTGAAGACTTTTGAGTAAGGAGCCTGAAATTAAGTAATTTGACATTTGTATTCCTTTTCCAAATTTGGATTTAGCTGTAATTCCACTCAGTGGTCCAACCCAATAAGTACCTAACAACACAGGTTTGGGGAATAGTGCAATAGGATAGGATCCGAGACTGTGCACACTCTCCTGCATTAATATTATGTATTATATGCACTATGTAATAAAATGTTTTTTTCTAAACATTGAAAATTCAAGCTCTAAACATTTTGATTTTCAGTCTATTATTTTTTTCTTCTTGGTTGAAGTAGAATTTTAGACCAAAAAGACCAACATTCCCAGAATCACAGAACTGAGAATCTGAATATGAATGGTTCTATCTTTCCCAAAAATTAATATCAAAATATATTTTTAAACAGGTTTGAGATCTGGACCTCCTTTATTAATTTAAAAACATTTTTATCATGTTGGGTAATCAAAGGTTAAACATAATTAACATAATACTATATTTAGTATTATTTTTTTTTAGTGACCCTATATATAAATATATGTACAAACATGGTTTGGTTGGGTTGAGTATGTTTAGTTTTTTTTTCAGATTTAGCTATTATTTTAAACAGTACACAATTGACCTTCCTGTCATTAAAGGAGGTGGAGATTACAGTACTAGACATTCTGTAATCCTATTATTCTGGATGGTCTTTGAAGTATTATCTGATAAAAAAACACTAAACATATTATTGTACTTGCATAATATAGTGTAACAACTTGCAACTCGGTAGATTAATTTACACTTAATTAGTTAATGTAACAGAAATTTTAATTAAGTTAGAGACGGAATATGTTTGAACTGTTACATAAAGCCATGTATTTACACCTCGGATTGAATGTTGAAAGCCTTTACATTTCTTTTATTTGGTCACTGTCACACATCTAAAATTTATTAAAATCCTTTTAAGTTGTGACAGCATTTCATTAAGAGCAGGTCTTAAAGTGCCCTGTATGAAGTGATTCAGGTGAATTTCAATTTTTAAGCTATAAAAGTAAAAATAAAAAAAATATATTATTGTTTGCTTGAAAAAAATATAATTGCAACCAAAGAATAAAGAATATATAAAAAACAAATTGTTACAGGAACATTGTCCCAGTTAAATATTCAGAAAGCCACTTCTAAAAGAAAATGCAAGGAATTATGAGATGTATTATAGTTGGTAATATCTACAGTACTTGTTTTAGGCTGGTTACATCCTGTCTCCCCTTTTTGAAGTGTTGTAGGAGTTGCAATTATATATAGATATAATTATATACAATATAAATGAGGTAAAAGCACAGTTACAATGGAATTCAAATCTAAATCTCTATTTTTGATGCATAGAAAGTCTTGGAAAGCAGAAGCCCAGCAGTGCACTGCAGTTCCAGTACAAGAGAGTTCTGTGATTTCAGATGCTGTACTGCATGTTCTTATTTTGTAAATACATTTTCCCAAGGGAGTAATAATGTCTACAATATTTATATTCCTGCATTGCATTCTCTCTCTTTCCCACAAATGCTCTGCAAAAGTATGCTGCAGTTTGGGATTTCTGGAGAGAATTATGCCTTATAACACCTGCAGGAAAACAGTTTTTATTCCTGCACTTTCAAAAGGCCTTGTAGAACGTAAAGAAGACTACATATTCATGTCCATCTCTGATCAAATACTGTACATTGCAAAACTATTGTCTCTAGGGTCAATGATTTATTATTCTGTGCCATTTACAGTGGGAAACAATTTTTCCAGTAATCTTTTTTACAGATCATACATTTGTTCTTCAACTGGTTTTGATTCATATTTGATATGCTTAAAAGTAATTTCCATTCCAGGAGAGTAATTGGACAGTAGATCAGAATTGGTCATCAGAAGAACCCCGTTAGAATCATTTAGTTGCTTAAAGTTCGTTTGATTTAGGATTAATCAATTTCAGTAACTCTGTAATAACTGAGTAATCAATCGCTCAAATATAGTGACCCAATGTGAGGAAACCAACTTGATTTGTGAATCATTTCTACCACGTTACAATGTAAGTGTTTTGATGGCATAAATCTGTGTGTAATAAAGAGTTAAATAAAGTAAAATACATATTAACTAAATAGAATTGTGACCTTATTCGGAGATAAAAGTGAAAAATAAATGTACAAATTATAGTTTACACTTAAGCCTGAAACCATCCAGTTGTTCGTTTTTTCCTTCATCTTAACAGGCATACTACATAGAGTAGTTTCAAACAATTTTTATTTTAATATTTTATTAATTTATGCATGTACTATAGTGATGTATTTATTATATTACACACTGTGAATACCTGCAGACAGATTGTGGCATTTGTGTTTCATCTCATAGTGTGAAATATTACTTCAAGGCTTCATTTTAGACTTTCCAAATGGTGATTCTTGTAGGTATGAAAATTTTCCTTGTGTATTATTCCTTTATGAACAATGCCCCAGCATAGGCTACTCGAAATCTCTGTAGGCATCACATTCCCCAGCATAATAAAAGTTCACCAAAGTAGTCTACTCTATTCTGTACTCAGTCCTTAAGTTAATGGCTAAATGTTCTCTAGGATGACATTTATGCTCACTGTATTATAGCTGGCCTAGAAATATAGAAAAAAAGAATTATATAATTTCCTCTCCACAGTTATATTAGATGCTGCAACTGCTGATAATAATAAATACTTCCCGTTTGGATGGTTCTAATTCAACAAGCTGACCTCAGGTTATAAACTATTAAACATAGGATTGATTACTGTACTGAAGATGTCTAGACAATCCCTCTACAGACTGAAATATGTAATAAAAAACAGATCAATTCATGCTCATAAATTCGTTTTTTAGAACGGGGATATGGGAAAAAATGCTAAACAGTGTGATAGCCAAATTTCTCTTCATAATACACATGTGAAAGATATTCACACAGCTTTCATCAGTACTGAGGATCACTCCAGTCCTAACGATGATGTTTCTCCCTGTACAGGCCCTGCCCGTGGGTGGCTCCGCTGGGCCCATGGGGTGCGGATCCAGGCCAGTTTACGGATTGTATTGGACTGGGCAGGGAAGGCAGGACTCGGCCACCTAGCTGAGAAGTTCTTCAGCAAATTCTCCAGTGCTGTGAACTTGCTGGCCACACCTACCGAACAGCTTGTGCAGGTACAGTATGGTTGACATGCCCAGATTTGTTTCTTAAACCCTTATGAAAGTTCACCACACACCATACCACAAACTTTTTTTTTTACAGAATTTGAGAAGAACAGGTAAATTTACGGAGCAGTTTATTTTATTCTTCCTTTACCTCTCATTATCTTGAATCACCAATTGTGTATTTTTCACATTCATGGCTTTGAAACCAATGACCTCACATAAAGGAGTATAAATGAAGTGCAGACACACTCTATGGATTGTCATTTGGCATAATCATCTTATGACATTACAATTTGATCCACATGTTAATTAATTAAAGTTATGTGTACACTTATTAGCCAGTCAGGACTGAGTTAAAGCTATATGTACTGTTGTCATGACACTGCTGTATGTAAGCAGTGAGTCATTGTAACTACGCAAAATGTTTGCCATGAATCAGTGTGATGGAGGGGCTTGTCATTGTTATCAATAATATTGATTTCAATACCAGAATTATAATATTTGGGTCCTTAAGGATATTTTAGCATTTATAACAGACACATGGATTTTTATGGTTCTTGTATTTGTAATTGTCATTATATTTTCACAAAGACAATGTTCTGAAAGTAAATTAAAAATCTCCTCAATGTGAAAGCCTATGATAATATTAATTTTGCACAGAAGATGCAATTAGTTACATGAAAAGCATTATATAATATTACCTATCAACATTTTATTCTCTTTGGAGCCTTTTGGCAGTATATTCAACAAATAGAGAAATGAATTAATTTTGTAGGTTTATTAAATGCCTCCTGCTACTTTCTATTCTGCATTCCATCACCATGTGTTCCTTTACTGCAGCCAGAGATTCTCAGGAGGAGTAATTCTTCTTCCAGTTGCTTAATAAAGCTCTCCATGTGTTTGGTGCCCATAAATTTGTCTTTTGTTTGCATCTTTACGTCTGTAGATATTCAGTTTTATCAATTCTATTGGCTAAAATGGGTGCACATTATTAAAGTGTAACCTGTCAAGAATAAATGCAAAATTATAACTTTAATTTCTGACATGGACAAATTTCATATACCTCCTACACATTTATGGCCCACCCAAAATGCGTTCTATTCCGACCTGCCCACCTTTGAACCACTCATCTTTTGGCACATCACAAGCAGCACATACAGTAGCCATACAGGCGAAGACTGGAGAGGAACCACATTTCTCACCGGCAGTACTGCGAAATTGCAAGTGCCTGGTCAGCCACAGTGGCTCTGTGGCCAACTATCCCTGCCCTACCCTCAGCGGCACAATGGGAATCCAATGGCCATCAGCTGCAGACATGACCCAGGCTCGAACCTGCAACACCTGGATCACAGGATGCTCAACCTGTGCACAGGCGAGCGCCTTTACCGCAGGGTTTATCCTTCGATAACCAGGCAGCTCTTTGTTTTATCCTGTTGAAGTGCACTAGGCAAAATATTTGTGAACAGTTTTAAAACCCAGCATTTAATTCTTTATTGATGGTCTCCATGAATGCCACACACATAATATCCACAGAATAAATAATTCAGCAAAGTGGCTAGGAAGTCCAAGTTCATCTTTAGTTTAGGTTCTGCCACTGCTAACTAGCTAATAAAATACTGTGAAAGCAAATCCAATCACGACCCTTATTAGTGAAATATATACTGCAGATCCTGTGAGCTGTAGACAAATGAACATTTTTAGTATTTTGTTATTATTATTATTTTTAATAGCTATCATTTTAAAATTGTTATATTTATAGGTTTATGCATTGTTCTTATAGATACATCATACTGCAGAAATAATGTGAGCTTTAGCGAACATTGTTCTTTTAATGTTTTCAACTTAACATGTTTATCACTTTAATTAAAAAATTTTATATAAATGCTAAATAGTTACCTCTTCCATCTTGAAAAAATATAAAAACCACAAAGTAATATCCTGTAGCACAACTGTTGAGAAAAAAACAGGATTTTTCTATGAACCGAGTTACAAATTACACACAGACATTGGCATAACAATTAAGGTTTATGCTTCAGCGGACAATAACTGGGTGTCATTTGGATATTAAATGGTTGCTTGGGTAATATTCCACATGACACTCTACAGTTTAGTTTTGTATATTAATACTAGATATAAATATCTGGTCTCAGGAAATCATCCCACTTCCCATTTAATAATCACTTTCTGCCTGACAGGCACATTAGGAAGGAAATAAAGTAATATTGTATAGTAGTATCACACATGTGTCCTTTGGTGTTGTTTTACATAATAAAGAATTGCTTAATACATTTGAATCAAAGCCTCCAATAAATTAAATTTTGTTTTTAGTTTAAACACTGGTTGTTTTTTTGTGATTATGAAAGCTTATTTCACCTCCTCACCTGATCTTAGCTTTTTATCAGTCCTGTATTGACTGCTTCATCCAATCTCTCATGGCCTACTTTCTGCACATACTGTAAGGATATGTGCTGCGTAAATATTATGTTAAGGGATAAATAGTATGTTTAACTTCTTTTGCATACCTTCATTATCTGTGGACAAAATCCATCAGATGGCAAAAGGAGTTTCTGTATAAAATGTTTTCAATAAGTATTTTTACAAATAGCAGCATTATGTTTTGTTATCAACAAATCTCAGCTGCTAACTAAGGCTGGTCCGGGTTAGTACAGGGATAGAAAACCTCCAAGGAAAACCCGGTTGTGGTTGGTGAATCAGCAGGTGACAGTCATCCATCTGGACCAGAATATCCTAAAAAAAAGATTCTCTAGGATGTTAACCTGGGAAATTGTGTCGTAAGAGCTGCTGTCTTGATGAGACATTAAACTGCAGTTCTGACTACTTGGTCACTGAAGGTACAATGCTGAGGAACTCTTAATATTAGTAGGAATTTCTATATAATGTTGTTAATTTCCTGCGATGTGGAAGTTTTCTTTATAAAACTTGCTTATAATAAATGATGTCCATATAAGTTTGTGTAAGGCTCAGTAAAACATAAAAATAAAGCTAAAAGCAGATAAATGAAAATGAGAGCTCAGAAGCAGGCTCTTTCCCGGTTTCAACAGATGAGCTGGAAGTCCTTTTGTGCTGAGTACCCTGCTCTCAAACCAGTGCAGCTACACCGCCTGCTGACGCAGTACCAGCTGGCCCCAGAGACCGGCCTCGTGCCCAGCTGGCAGCCCAGCCCAGAAGAGGAAGCTCAGATCTACAGGACAGGTAAAGGGCACCAGCAAGATTGCTTGGTGCTGGCGAATCCCCAGCTGCACAGCAGCTGTCCTGTACTGTGTTCTCTCCCTCCAGGGCTCTCTACTGAAGGTGCACTAAACGAAGTGTCAAACAGAAAGAAAAGAGGTGGAAAAACTGGAAACTTCACATGTGACGTTTCAGTCTATACAATGCTCATTTAGTTTGTTTTAAGTCTTCTAATAAATAAAAAAGAACAGATGTAAAGAGTGAATTGCAGTTTTAATTTTTAATATTGCTCTCATAAGCAATATTTGAACTAATGCATTTTGTATTTAAATCAGCCAAGACTGGTTATTATAACTGAAGTACACAATACTTTTTGTCTTCTAGATACAGACTTATGCTCTGTTTCATATGCCTTGGTTTTCCTTGTACAAAGACCGATTTGTCACATCCATATAACATATTCATACAGGATTACTTCTTCCATTACTTCAGGGGAAAAAGAATGAACTAAGAGATTTGCTGTTCACAAATTACCATTTTCATTTGCTGCTTTTCAGTGGGCCTTTTAGAGAGTTTTGAAAACCATCCTCCCATTGTGCTGCCCAGCAGTGGCTTTAAAGTGGACCTGGAGTGCGATGCAGTGGACAACAACATCTACAGGCAGCTTCTCTATGTGCGCCACTTCCTGTGGGGCTTGAGAACCAAGTCCCCCTCCACAAATGGCAGCTCAGATTCACAGGAAATTCAGGTGACATCAGCCTTCATTCTCCTACTGTTTGCATTTTGGATTGTTTACCTGTAAAATTAAGGATAACTATAGGATAGTTATTTTAAAAAGGACTATAGTACATTTACCTCAATCTGAGAGAGTATCAGTGATGTACAGATGCAGCCTTTCAAAACAAGCGGGGTATGCTGCAGTATAACACGGTGGGCGTGTCGCAGTACACCGCATCATACCGTATGCAAATTAGATTATGTTAATAGTATCTGGAATCACCTTGTAAAACCGCCAGGTGGAGCTAATAAAGGTTAACCTCTCCTGAACAGCATTTGAGCTGTCATCAGAAAACGTCGGTAAGAATTTATTTGATTTTGTTATGTACAGTATTTTGTTCATATGATTGTCACTCTATCCTGCATTATCAGACTTACTGTATGGATTCCAGGATTCCTACAGTTGCATATTTATTTTCTTTGCCATATAACTTTAACTCAAGGAAATCTAAGCAGAAATTGAGCATCTTACTCATAAACACTGAAATAAAACAAGGGATAGAACAGACAATAATGTTAACTTCCTTAATTAAATTCCCCTTCTTAAAAAACATTTTTTGGCTGAAATCGTTTTGAGTTCCCCCATTGCCTCCCAGTCTGTTTGGGAACTCTAAATCACTTAACCACAGCTCATCTGCTGTAATCCAGGCCATGTGCTGGAAGCAGATGTAGAGGTTTAGCAGTAGTTATAATCCCACAGATAAAAGGAACCCTTAGCTCACAGCTACAGCACATTGGTAGACATGAAAATCATTCCTAATCTTATTAAGAGTTTAAGATGTCTAATGAAGCAATATGCCTTCTGGGATTATGATAGGTTTACATGTGCTTTTTATTTTCTAAGTGTTTTATCTAGGGACTTTACATTAAAAGTATATATGTCATTTACATATTTTTTGCTTACCCATAGTGGATACAGTAAATAATATTTATTCCACTATTGTTTTTAATTTCCCCTGAAGGGCTTTATTGACCTTTTGTGTTCAGGAAGGTACAGCAAGCAAATAACCAACATACAAAATGGCCATGCTGTCATTTTTGCACAGCCAAAGTTTCCTCACTGTACTTATTTTTCTAAGATTAATTTTTATGAGTGCAATCTATGGCTATCTCAGTCTCTAGAATCCTTTCTTGCACCTTGATATGCTTTGTTCAGTTCATTTGAAACACATACATTTAACTTGTCACTACTGTTGAACACAGACCTGTTAAAGCTTCTCCTTATTCTGTGGTCTGACACCAGACTTGCTCTCATAATGGATTACTGGTGCTTTGTTACAGCGTGTGTTCTGGTCTTTCTGCTTCCAGAGAGAGCTGCCACTTTCTCACAGCAGCCCAAGGCAAATATCCCCTGGGGGACAAATCTCGTCTACTGAGCCCCACAGGCCTGGTACTCACATGGATCCAGAAGTGGATGGGAGAGTTTCGGTGGTGTCCAACCTGAGCAGCAGCTCCAGGGAAGCCCACTGTCAAGAGAAACTGAAAGAGAAACTTCATCAGGTGCAGTTGCAGTCCAGTCTGAGGAGAAACGGCTCATTCCGGGAGAGCATGCAGCCCCTCGACCCTTCCTGCCTGCTAACCCCTCCCAACACTCCTCTGTACCCTGACCTCGGCGAGCCTGACAAACCACAGACCAAAGGCTGCAGTAGGACCCCCCTTGACCTAAAAAAAGGAGTCAATGGCTTCATTGCCAGTGGAATGGAAGGTGAGTTCACAGGGATGTGCGGATGTAACCTTTCAACCTTCATGTTGAAATTAATTAAATCGACAGACCATGGAAAATATCATTAGTACCAGTCTGTGGAATATTTCAGATTTATCAACTTTTCTCTTACATAAGAAAGATTGTTTTGTTCTACTACTATGGAAACATGAGGTTTGTTGTTCAAACTACAGAGATGTTAAGATGCTGCAAAGTATTCCATATACTTGTTAGTGTAACTCATTTAACAACATAAGTTCATCTTCCCATTTAAAGTATTTTAATTTTTTTCCATCAAATTTTATTCATAGAGTGATGTGATGTGAAGAATGACTCTTCTATATACTTTGATTATATTCTCTTCTGGTTCTGCACTCCTGGAAGAAAATAAGATTTCAAAATATAAATCATTCAGTTTACATCGTGGAAGCCTGAAATCAAATATTCAGTTGCATTTGACCAAATCCCCTCCTCTTTGATGATCAACTGTGTCCTATTTGTCAAATTATATCTTCAGCCCCAAGTGCATATACTGTAGCTGCTTCCTCTGTGCCAAACATGAACCCAATGCCCCCTTCTCCAGCCATTAGGACTCTCAGCCACCTACCTTTTCTTAGATTTAAAACTCATATTTGAAGGGTCAACCTACATGTTCATGTTACAATAGATATTTACAGCAAAGGAACAAGTAATAGGTTTATTCTGTGCTGAAAAAAAGAAGAAAGAAAACACAAAGTTTGGCCGTGGGTCTTTCTTCAGGTGTGAAGATGGCTCCATGGCCGAAACGGTTTGTTTTCTTTCTTCTTTTTTTCAGCATGGAATAAACCTATTACTTAATAATAATTATAATAATTGCTTACACTTATATAGCGCTTTTCTGGACACTCCACTCAAAGCGCTTTACAGGTAATGGGGTCTCCCCTCCACCACCACCAATACTTGTTCCTTTGCAGCCTACGCATGCTGATGCAGCTACCCATCTGAACTACTATAGATATTTACAGGTCAGTTATAATTGTTATCAGTAACAGAATGTATTTCTAACATAAACAACAAAAACTTGAAGGAGTGCATTTAAGGTTGCCTGCTTGCCCCAGATTGGCTGGACACTAAAAAAAATTGCATGGGATTTTCAACATGGACTTAAACAGAGACAAATTAACAATAATTGATTGCTACTTTTTGCTTTTAAATGTTCTCTGATCTTCGTTGGGTAGAATTGCAATACAATAATGGTAACAATAAACTTTATTTTGTATAGCACCTTTATTATTTTAGAGAAAAATGTCTTGACTATTTTGTATTTGTACTATTTGTTTTGTTTCTTTATTATTGTAAAGTAACCTACATTAGGAATGTGCTTTTGGCCTGTTTATTATTACATTGTCCTACCTCTCACAGATTCTACAAGATATTAATAACTCTCTACAGCCCTTCAGACAATCTGATCATCTGAATCTGAATTTCTTTTACTTTGGAGAATGGACTTTAGTGCAAGCACATGAAGGCTCAAAGTATCTGGTTAGGGACAGTTGGCAACTAAAGCTTGGCACACATACAGAAGCAGTACTTTTTACTTCTTTAAAAGACTACTCAGCTAACTTTACTTCACTGCTGAAGCTCTGCATTAAAGTATGGGTAACTGTGGCAGTAGGAGGCAAGCACAGTCTACTGTGTGTTTGTATCTCATGCAGGCAACATGAGTGGGGTCTTTGACTTCCCGACCCCAGTCTCCTCCAGTCACAGCTCAGCTGCTGACGATTTCTGTTACGTGTTTATAGTGGAACTGGACAAAGGACCCTTTGGACTGGGCATGGGACTGATTGATGGGCTGGTAAGTTCACAGTCAACTTTTGTTTAAATCATGACAGACTGTTATGGCTAGGCTGCATTCCATGATTTCCAAGTAGAGTGCCTTGCAAACGTATTCAGATCCATCCCATGGTGTCCCATTTTGTGACATTGCAACTTATGTTAAGTATGCTCATATTTTTACAAACTTAATAAAACTTATTTAACAAATTTGGCATTAGGTCAAATTCTAATTTCACATTTATGCTCTCCTACATATAAATACCTGGCTATCCACAATTCTGCACGCATCTTTTCTATCATTCTGCAATTCAGTCTCAGTGGAGACAGTTGTCTCTAACACTCTGCATTGCTCTCATGTCAACCAGGGATGGAGTTACTCACTCACATCTTCTCAAACAGCAGCTCTTCAACATCACATTTCCCTTTGGAAAACAACTGTCTCTGAACCTGCCAAGCTGTCTGCTCTTTTATTTCATTTCTCCTCATTTCATCAACCCTTCCTGGATCTGCAATTAATGTGGTCACTTTGTTTCCTTTTCCCTCTGTCTCTTTTCTCCCAATTCCACTTATACCATTCTCTCCATCCCCCCTTCTTTCTATTTCTGGTTAAGCGTCCAACCCAATGTATGTATGGCACTAGGCTATTTTTGTTTTGTCTCCCTTTTCTCCAGTGCCTATTTTCTGGTCATTGCCCTGGCTGGTATGGTGATGGGTTCTATTCCCTTTATCACCCCTTTTATTCCCCCCTTTGCTCCTTTCTCCATTGGTGTCCATCTGGTGCGGTGTCAGCCATCTTTCCTCTGAAAACTCTTCTACCTGCGAATGTAGCTGATAGATCCTCTTCTTTTTGGAGTTCTGCTTGGTATCCATTCTCACCCATTCAGTTCTAGAAAACTTCAGCTAACAGTACTTCTCTACCTTTTCCTTCCTGCTTCTTTGTCAGTATAGTTCAAGTTACTTCAGTTCATGGTCTGTCTAGGATTTGGTGGCTGTACTGCCACCTGTTTCTTGACTTGCATTCCATCACCTGTATCATATATGCTTTTTATGCACTTCATTTTCCACTAGTATTCTTCTGAAAAATTCCATAGCCAAATATTTTTTATGTAACAAAGCTTAAACCCTTCATTATAAATGCTATCATTTTCTCAGGCAGATGATCAAATGCTGATGTATTGTGCTTCCCTTTTATTTGTGGTGGCTCGATTCTTCATTGCTAGAATTGTACCAACCTACTGAGACATTTTAATCAATATTTAAATGCTCAGACTGAATACTGCTAATGGTAAGATTGATCTTACATTAAATGTACAGACTTAACAGTATCAGAAAAAATAAATAAGGACAAAAATTAACTATGTTGACTGCATTAGTATTCAGATCTGTGAACTGATTATTTGGTGGAAGCCCCTTTGCCAATATTACAGTCACCAGTGTTTTTGGTTTCACAACAGCATGGAGCAATTATTTGCCATTTATCTTGGTGGATTTGCTCAGTAGAAGGCAGGACTTTAGGCCACTCAAGAAGATTCACTTTCTTATTCTTAAGCAACTACAGTGGAAAAGAAAAGCTTTGGAATTGTGCTTTTAACCATTGTCTTGCAGATAAATAATTTTTTATCCCAGTTCTAGGACTGAAGCATGTTTTCACTTAAGAATTGCCAGTATTTTGCTCTATCTATGCTACAATCAGTCTTGACAAGATTCCCAGTCCTTTCTGATGAGAAGCAGAACTAAAATATAATGCTGCCACCAACATGCATGAGAGCAGGGGCAGTGACTGTGTTGGGTTTTCTTCAGATGTAAGATGTTTAGAAAAAAAAACTCAAATTTTGTCTTCGATGACGAATAAACTTTCACTTAGGTGCTTTGGGGTTTTCAGGAAATTGCTGATCAACTATTGGATTGGCTATTGGATTTCATAAAGGTTTATTTACTCTAAAATAATTTAAACCACTATTAACTGTGCAGAGGCCACTAATTGTGTGGCTCATTACAGTAATTCTTTAACTGAAAGTTTAGGTTTAGCACAGCAAGGGGTTTGAATACTTACAGTATGCAATCATGATCTTTCCATTTTTCTCTCAATTTATTTTTTGTTATGAGGATGTGGAATGGATTATGTATAGTATATAACAAATAGTACTTCAAGGTATAACTGCAAACTGTAAAGCAACTAAATATGATTTAGCCTAAAGATTCTGAATACTTTTGGAAGGCACTGTATAGGCACTAATTAATATGACTAATCTTAATGTTTATGATTCTGTTAAACTAATATAAAGTTTTTCTGTTGCTCATATTTACGAACCAGCATTTTAGACCAGCTATCTTGTATAGCAATAATAAGAGCATGTTGGGAAGTACCTTGTAATGTCTAGAGGGACTTCTTATTAAATATACCCTAAGATCAGTTGTCATTCTGGAGAAAAAGCCCAGTACTGTGTTTTGTCCTGTAGGGTTTGTGATGACTGGCAAATTATTTAAACCACCATTATAGCTCAACAATTTTACTTGGAACAAAGAAGATGGAGCACGTCCAGTTTCAAAAGATGCAAAGCCATCAAATCCTATAAAGACTTAAATATGTAAATGAAAGAGCAGTGAAGGCTTGAGGGCCTTTGGTTTATAAAGGAATATCAGTATTATAATATTGATTCTTAGGGCCTTGGAGGCATTTCTTCTCTATTCTAATGCTAACCTACAAACAGCAAGATTCAGTCAAGCAAAATAACTTTGGACACCAGAAGAGCAGCAAAGAACCTCAATTTAAGATCAGTTTAATAAATGAAACCATAATCGGTTCTTGGGCTATAAAACAAAAGATAACATTGAAGCCACATGCCCTTCTGCATTGAATTATCTTTTTTTAATAGGATAAACTGAGCACTGTAACCACATGACTCCTTAAGAATTACAATGCCCAACTAGGAATAAGTGGCTCGCTTCTGACACGGATACATACTGTGATGTATTCTACTAGATGCGTAAATTCTTTTATTTTGTGGTTTTTATAAAAAAAACAATTACACAAAAATGAGCAGAGACTTCTGTATGGATATTTTCTTCCCATTATTTAGCATACTCCACTCAATTCCCCTGGAATCTACATCAGAACCCTGATTCCTGATGGACCGGCCGCAGCTGATGGACGACTTAGTATCGGGGACAGAATCCTGGCTGTGAACGGAACTAGCCTCATTGGAGCAGATTATCAGAGGTCACTTATTTCTTAATCTGAAGACATGGTGCTTAAGAACTCATCTGTTAGGGGTTCAGTCTAAGAATTTGTATCCTCCAGATAGCTGTTTCTTTTAATTCAAATTTATTGTGATGCTACCACTGCTCCTTACTTTCAGACTGACACAGAGCACCTTTATATGAAATGTAAAATTAAAAAAGAATACCTGTATTGCACGCTTCTGTCCAGATTCTTGTTTGTTCGGTATCAAAGCCAAGGAAATAGATTGATCTGACACATGCTTTCATTTCTTCACAGTGCGGTAGACCTCATCAGACTAGGAGGCGGCAGACTGCGTTTTCTTGTTGCGAAGTCAGATCTGGACATCTCTCAGAAAATCAGTGCTTCATCATGTTGAAAACCAGTGACACGCTCCGTATCTCCTCTCCTCACCTCACACCAGAGAACAGTTAAAAAGGTACCAAGGTGCCCTGGCAAAGTGCTGCTCCCAAACACAATAAGGCAATACTTTATTTTTACAGAATCACAGAAGTCTACTAAAAACCTATATAATGTAATGCAGGACTGTGCTGTACACATTTGGAAACTGTAATGTGAATTTGGTGCTGATTATTTGATGCTGGAGTATTATATCACAAAAAAAAGTGATGTGTAAAAAGTTGTGTTGTAAAGCCATCAGTGCAAGAACATCTACTGTCTTCCAGGCTCACAACCTAAACTGCATCACAGACCAGGGCTGGAGTTCAAAAGTCATGATTGTAAACACTGAAATACATTTGCAAGATATAAATATATATTCACAAAATAAATCTGAATTTAGAATTGTGGCAAGAAGAGCTGTTTAATATCTGCACAGGCGACTTCATTTGCAAGCAGCACATTTTATAACATACAATATCATTCAAGGACACTTAAACAATGTACTGTACACACAAATGTTGGCACAATAAATGCAAGAATAAACATAAACGTTATCAAAATAGTAAATATTTACTACTTCTGTTAGTGATGGATATGTATTTCACAATCAATAAACATATGGAATTAATGCAACTCCATGTGGATCCCTGATGAAATGTAATTTGTTTTATTGACATCACTTTTACAAATAACTCATGGCTTGGTAGTAAATGTGTATAGGAAAATAAAGTAATTCCTTCAAAATAATCTTTTTTTGTCTAGCATTCATTTTGACAACTTTATGTATTAAACATTTATGGCTGTAGCCAATGGGAAAGAAACAGAGAAATGAACAAATTATATGGACCTGTTTTACACCAATAAGACCACAGAGCACATTTTAAAGAGAAAATGTTTATTCTAGTTTCTCTTTATAGCAATAATTCCACAATACTTCATCCAGCTCATTTAACTATATCCACTTCACCACAATGTCATTACCTTTCTGTTTACAGACCTGTTTCAAAACTTAATGTCTGTTTGATTTACTGCAATCGGAAGTAAAAATCCTACTGGCTAATGATTTCTGGTTCTTGGGATCCTCGATACTTATGTTACAAACCATATCCTTCAGCCTTAATGAGGTGTGTGCGGTCAGACGAGGCAGTCTTGTTATGCAGGAAGGAGGTCATTGCCCTTCTGCAGCACCTCACTCAGGGCTCGCATGGCAAGGGGCAGGCAAGTGTTGGTGTCCCTGTGCCACCGAGGGCTGGTCCCCTGTGGCGACGGTGCCAGGACAAACTGGGCCACACTGGGCAGCTTGAGCAGGTTGATCAGTTCATTGGCCCTTGTGAGGATTTCCTCAATATCCTCCTCACTGTAGCAGGAGGTGACTGGAGCACTGCATGCAAAGGATCGCATCTTGGAAAGGAACAAGGACACCCTAGTGGGAAAAAAGAAAAAAAACTCAGGTATGTGACAGCCGCCACATATTTTTCAGACAACTATTACTAATTCGCAGATATTATTCAAAGGCTATACACAAGTTAAAAACGTCTTTGGATGCAATCACTTATCTTTGTCTTACAAAATGGGAATCTGGGTTCTAATTACTATACTAGGAACTCCCATTCTTTGACAGTAAAGTCACTGTATATTACTTAAGTGAAAATGTTATATTTAAAGAAACGCATATAATTACATATAATTTATGTCAGTTTCGTGCATGCTTATTCAACAGGTAGTTTTTAATTTTAGAAAGCTATTAACATTTCATCAATCGTTAATGACTACACAGCTCGTAATATAAGAAAAAGTGTGGCACTCATTAGGCATAAAACACAGCTTAACTACTTTCCATTTTAAGTAAAGAACCACTGTGAAGAAAGAATCGTACAGTCCTGAATGGTACAAAATTACTATATATAAAATGGCAGGTTTTCATTAAATCATCAGTTACACTAGCTTTTTTCAGACAAATATTTGTATGCAATTCCTGGCATTATCAGATGAAGTAAAACACTGGTCCACCATAGTTTTTTTGATGAATAACTACAAATGTTCATACACCTTATTATTATAATCACTTTAGTCACATTACTACAGGAAAAAAACTGTAACAATAATAAACAAGAATATACACTACAAACAAGCTTTATGACTCACAATTATTTTGCTGCACAGTAATTAAACAACTGTGCTCAATTCATCACAGGTGTAATACTTTAAAAGTTAAAGTAGTATAAAAATAAATCATTAAGTTGTAGAATTCACAGTGGAACCTGGTTAGGCATGCCACTGTGAAGGAAATGGCAACTTTGAACCTGTTAAAGAGCTCAGTGAGAAAATGTCAACAATATCCCATTCACTTCACAAAAGGGGCTTGTATGAAACCAAAAAACATCTCAGATCTGGCTTGGGGTTGGAAAACAAAGAACCTAACTGATAATACAAGCAGGTGTCAAAATGTTTTGCAGTCAGAAGAGAAAACTAAGGATTTTTAGTCTAAATGCAAAGAGTTACATCTGACACAACCCCAAAACAGTGCATCACTCAGTCAAAACCATCCCTACCGTCAATAATGGTAGTGGCAGCATTATGATATAGATAATTCTCATTGTTGTGGCCATTCTTAGAACAAATCCTGCTTCAGATATAAAACTCGAACACAACTTGGAATAGCTTAAGAATAAGGAAGTGAATGTGCTTGAGTCACTCAAAGTTCTGTCCAAAGTTGAGCCCTATTGAGAATGTAGAAAAACTGGAAAACTGCTGTCTATGATTGATCCACTAGCATCTTGAGAGAGTGGTAATAAGTATGTATTAAGTGTCTATTTATTTATGTTTTTTTTTTGTAGAAATGGAAATAAAAATACAACTCTCCCAAAATCAGTGTGCAAATGTTGCACTAAGCCAGTATAGAAATTGGTACAGATAATCCTAAAAACAATGGCTGCAATTTCTACAAAAATATTATATAATATTGAGTTCAGGGCTGAGAATACTTAACATACTCAACATACTTATATTTTTCTCTAGGTTTAGATGGCATTTACTTTACCTTATCTTACTCTTAGACATCTTTGGTTTGAGTAATTGGATTTTGAATAAAACATACAAAATGTGTGCACAACATGGTGTAATTTCACAATTACCATAGGAAAGGTCTGAGTCCTGTTGCAAAACACTAAAGATTTCTATATACCAAGATTTTACGAATACATTAAAATAAATTAAATCTCATCTCAATCAACATGGATTTTAGACTAGGTTTTTTTAAGCACTCAACTGGAGGCCTATAAAACTCCTCACCTAAGAGTTCTTGCCATAACTACATCCTTTTAGTTTACCTGGGAATGAGGTCTTGGCTTCGTGATGCCAGCTTGGCCAAGGTGGACATCAGCATGGTGATGACTTTTGGGGAGAACCTAGGGGGACTGGCAGACTGGCGCACCTGTGTGATCTCAAACAGCACAGCCTCCAGGGTCTCGAAGAACAGGGTTATCCGCTCCACAGTGCACCGCTTGTCATAAGAGACGGAAAGATACTCACCAATGGCCCAGACCTACAGAAAACAAGGACAAAAAAAATGAAATGCCTGCTGCTTACTCGGCACAAATTCAGTGACATAAGCATCATCCAGTCCCAGGTGGGTGTTTTGCTTCATTATTTATCTCTTGGTCTATCTGCCCTCACAGCTGAAATCACAGATGTATGACAAATGTTTTCCAAGTTCAGCAGTTTCTTTCAAGATTTTGTCTACACTATATATGTAACCTGAGGCCGCCAAAGAACGCGGTGGCTCGACGCCATCAAAACAGACACTGGCTTAGGTATAACAGCTGAAAGGGAAAGTCCAAGACCGGAAAGTGTGGCGAGAGATGGCCTATACAATCGTCGAGAGTCGGATCCGACTGACCGGATAACATCATCATATATGTAACCAGAAGAATCATCTTAGATTCAAAAGACCATTTTAAAAGTGTCCATGTTGGTTAGTTTACTAATTAACTTGGATTTTAATAACTGACACTTCACCTGACACTTCTTCCTAGAGTAACAGTGTCTTTTTCACTTTAGTGCAATTTGTTTCTTACCACATGGGTGTAGAGGTTTTCCTTGCTGTATATATTCCCTGTGGTACCTGTGAAGTCCAGTAGCTCCTTAGACCACTCCACAATAAGAGACGGTTGCAGTTTACACAGCACTAAGAAGTGGGAGCTAAACACCCTAAAAGAGGGAAAAGAGAAAGAGTGACAACAGATCACAAGAATTTGACTAAAAATAACAAATGCAACCAAATACTTTTATAGACTTCTTCTATACTTCTACACTGCATATCAGGTATCTCATTTGAGAATATTAGAAATAAAATGACTCAATAAACTTTTTCTAGTCATCATCATCAAAACATCCATCAAATACCACTGTACTTTCTTTTATTAAATCCCACTCCTCACCTCTGTACTTCAGTCTTGTAGTTTTTTATGTTGAACAACAGCCCGCTTCTCTCCAGTAAGACTAGGACAAGTTGGTTGATTAACTTTTTGTTGCCAAACTGAATAGGAAGTAAAATGAGGCCAATTAGCATATATGTGATGTCAACAATGTTGAACAAGGAAGTCTCTCAACCAGTTAACACAAAGCATCATTCAAGTAAACTTGAAAATAGTCATGTTCTGGTGAAATGTAAAAATAATGTCCTTAGGCAGACTTTGTAACTTGCAAGTGCACAGTGTTAATTCGACTGAAAGAACTTGGGTTGATGAGTGTATAAGAATCCATCTACACTGACATGCCTGGCATCTCAACATAGCTCAGAACAAGCTTTATCAGATAAACTCTGGCCCATTAGTTGTAACAACACTGCCGTCTGCCAGCTAGTGCTTCTGGAAAACACGTTAGGATGTTATTTGTTACCAATACAACACAAAGCAGAAAGGAACTTTTACATGCTGTATTTCTTTCTAAATGAGACATCAGCTTTGACAAGAGCAATATACCCATTTCAAAGTCTTCACCAATCATATACCCGTTTCACAGTTTTCAGCAAAACTGTCAGGTATTAGTAAAACAAATATACCCTGTAAACTTAAATGATGAGGGAGGTACTTAAAAGAATGGCCCATCGGCCTAAGCAGCTCTTGAATCCAGCAGTTAGTTTAATTACATGAAAACAAACATTCAAGAAAGAGCACACAGTAAAAAATATCACTTTGTTTTTTAAATATTTTATGTTTTTAGCAGAATCCCTAAATTTATTTGAAATTTCTAAAAAAATAACTTTATATGTGTAGTACATATCATTTCTAGAATGTGCATCTCCCTTTTTTCATAAAGTATAAGAAGGCCATGTGCTTTATACATCACAACACATGAAAGACATTAAACTTTAAAGCCAAGTGCCTCATTGAATGCTTAATACATATATGTGGAATGTGTTACCTGAGCAACAATGTTGAAGAAGATGTTCAATAGCACAGGAACTGTTTGAGCACACTGCACAACGCGTGGGCAGTCAGCCACATCGGACAGTATCTCATGAAGCCCATTTAATCTCCGAATAAAAAAACAATTGATTAATAAGTCTAATAAAAAAATTAAACTCATATAAAATTGTTCAGCTTTGTGCCTTTGAAAGGTAGTATACATCACCCTATAAATGTCTTGTCCACCTAACAGTGGTACTTCCTCTTTCAAGCTTCACTTTACATGTCAAGTTGCCTAAGCAGAAATCACTGCCTCGGCCTTTAACAAACATGAAAATTTACATTAACAGAGACACATGAGCTGACACTTTGCTATAGTTCAGATAAGGGCAGGCCCTTTACAGCTGACAGATGCTACCACAACAATATAATACAAAGCCTAATGTTCCAGCCAAGATCTGACTCCACTGATTTATGAAGCGATAGGGGTCAGTGAGCTTCCCTATAATTTTGTACAAATGCAGAGCAACAGTTTAACAATACAGTTCACCTAATAATGAAAATGATATTTTAAACAGAGATCACAGCCAAATTGCATAGGAACAGTTTAATTGATAATACAGAATTTATTTCTCATGTGATATGGGGCGGAGCGGTGGCTCTGTGGCTAAGGATCTGCGCCTGTGGCTGGAAGGTTGCCGTTTCAAATCCGCAGCCGGCAGAGGAATCCTACTCCGTTTGGCTCCTGAGCAAGGCCCTTAACCCCAACTGCTCCAGAGGCGCTGTACAATGGCAGACCCTGCGCTCTGACCCCAGGCTCTCTCCCTATCTGTGTGTCTGTGTGTCTCATGGAGAGCAAGCTGGGGTATGTGAAAAGATAATTCCTAATGCAAGAAATTGTAAAGGGTTAATAAAGTAATGTTATATATATATAGGCAACCAAGCCATAATAAGTGATTCTGTTTTGCTGGTCAGGAGTACAAATGCAAGAACTGAATTGTACCCTAAGATTTTCCAATACTCACAACATGGTTAGTTCAATATTACTACAACTATTACTGTTGCAGAGTTCAAGTCAGCCTTTACTGAGATCGGTCTTGATGGAGTACCTGTCAATGGTATCTCCAGTCCCAGCCTCTGTCCTCAGGATGTACAGAAACATGCCCCTGTAGCTGGGGTGTCGGAATGCCTCCATTGAACTAGATACCTTCACACTCTGATCCAGAAAGAACTTGTCTGACCTTGGAGACAATGGTGACCTGTGAATCACACAGAATATTACCTACTAGCAAACGCAGAATACAACTCTTGTTTTTATTAAATAAGGAGCTGTTCTATCCACCTCTGAGTAGATTACCTTATTTAAAAAAATGTACTAAGGATCAGAGCATTTGATATGTGTAACCAACTATAACAAAAATTTAAACAACAGCTTTAAAAGCACTGCATAACTCTTGACTGTGTATTTCAGTTGTTTCTGGCTTTAAATCAGCAGAACAGATGCCCCCTAGTGGCCAGCCTGCCATGACTGCAAACCATCTGTACATTTCCAACTAAACTAAACGGTCAATACAAATTGGGAGATAACTTTCAGAGCCACTGCAATGAGTTGTCACTGTTGGGACTGCTGGGTCCTTCGGATACATGATTTATCAGCAGCACGTCAACATGGCAGCTGCTGCAGCTGACAGATATCTGAAATGCTTCAGACACAGAGCTGGAATAATTCAAAACCACCTTCTGCAGCCCACCTCAGTCTTTAATGAATGTGCTGGCTTCACCTTCACACTGCTTGCAATAAAAAAGAAAAATAAACACACCCCCTGGAGACAGGGTGAGCCGACGGGAATGTGACTGCAGCAATTATTTACAGGTAAAGTGCAAAGTGTCTGCACCAAACATCAATAGTTTTCATTGCTTTCATGGGTTTTTTTTGCCTTTGTTTTGAAATTCAATTATTTTTTTCCTCTCCAGAGGACAGACTGTATTGGCATGGCAGGGTCTTCATCATTCTTTTCAGTCCAAGTCAATCAATACTGAAGATTCACTATGGGTGTACACTGAGGGCAAAAATCTACTTTTGGCACTATGCTTGAATTTTCAACCAATGCTTAAACTTGAAACAAAAAATGAAGGAACATGCTAAGAGTAGCTGATCCTTCCAGAGAAGCAATGTAGTTCTCATCATAATTCCAAGTGTTCAAAGTTCAAATTACCGATTATATTTGATCAAATCAAAACTGATCATGGTGGCGTCACTAAAGAAGAAGGTACATACCAAACAGTCCAATGGTCTGTCATTTTGTTACCATGCTCTGTTCTTTGTCATTGACAATAGGTCTCTTATAAGTGTATAAATACATACACACCAAGTAGATCACTGCAAATTATTTTATGACTTGTAAATGATATGTACTGCTGTAAAGTGCACCCATGACAGAGTAAGAACTGCAGCACCTGAGCTGTATATCAATCGCTGCAGTCAGGCAGGGCAGGTCCAGCAGAGAATGGAGAATCTCAATGGCATTCTCAGGAACAAGCAGGGAAGGAAGCAGCTCAACATATTCTGAGATGAGAGCAGGGCTGTTCCAGGCAAGAAACTAGTTAAAGAAAAGCAGAAAAATGTTAATTTACAAAGTTGCATCTTTACTAAGCATGCATTTTGTACTAATTATTTATATGCTATGTTTGTATTTAAAATCTGATGTGATTCTAGGATAATAGTTTAATGATAATTTTATCATTTATGTTATACAACATTTATCCTATCAGATGGTAGATAATAATAATTAAAAATTAAATTATTCATAAGATGAAATACCTGATTTCTACAATTTAGTATTTCTAGGTGACAAAACTGTAAATTTAGTCAGCAACTATACATTTAATTGTGATTTTCTGCAGCATATACTAAGCTGTACATATACTGTATAAAGAATACTGCTAGATGCAATTCATAAAGAATTGCACAGACCATTCCCAGACTTTTGGACCTGTCCATTGATTGGTCTGTTGTACACAAAAGTAACATATTGTTCTGCATGTTTGCACCACAGTTTCTGATGTCCACCATGATGGTCCACCAATTCAAAAATGTGTCATGGCTAAAATACTTGACTCCACTGTTGGTGACTCCACTCCAAGTGAGGTGATCTTCTCCAAGCTGTACCACACTAATGGCACAGAAGTGTTATTCTGTTGGCATACTGGCCCCCTCTTCTAGATTTTAATTAGGCTTGACAATTAACAGATTCAATCAACTCATCGCCTCTGCCCAATCAATCAAACTTCCCAGTAATAAGGGTATTTAGGGCTTAGGTAACAATTAAAGTCACTTGAATGTTTCATGATCAGTCGTCATAATTTACCAGAAAATGTATTCAATATAGAAATCCCCTATACTTACATTTTCCTAAAACATACATGCATAAATAGAGCGAACATTTTATGTATATGAAGTATATATATATATGAGTATATAATAACTGGTTGAAAGTATAGGGAAGATAGATTCTACATTTAACCACTGCTTCTGCCATTCTGGGGAACTGGAGAGAGGAGAAAAAAAGGACATTTTTGTGCATTGGAAAGCTACAATGGGTGTAATACTAGATTTAACTTCATGTAGCTCAGTTTTTTTGCCTCCCTACATAGTGCTATAATGCCAAGGCAATTCCAAGTATATACTATGTCAATCATTAACTGTAAGGCTATCACTACGTGAGAAATCAAAAATTGATGTAACGGAATTGTATATTTTTATTCATAATGTAAAGCATGCTTGGGTTTGGAAAGGAGTTTTATAAATAAAAATATTATTTATAATAATAATAAGTCAGTTTTTCAAACATCTCCACTGAAGTTCAAAGGTGTCTATGATTAAACATGTGAAGCACAAGCAGAAGCCCTAATAATTATACAGGTGCCAGAGAGCTCACCTTAAAGAGGTTTGGGAAGCTCTGCCTGTACAGGGCCACACTCTCGCTGAGTACAGTTACATTGGCTCTGCAGAACTGAGTGAATTCAAAAGCCAGCATGGGCTCCTGGAACTGCTCACTGGGGACAATGGAGAAGAGCTCCCGGAATACAGCCTCAGAGTCCACTGCTGCCGTCTCACCTGACAACACATCATTCATTACCATAGAGCACAGAATTTCACTCTCTCATAGGCAAAAGGCAGTTTTTCTTAACTCAACTAACCTGAACAAATTGAGCACACAATTTCAACAGTATTCTATTACTTGTAATACAGATATCCACAACTTATGTTACTTACAGGACACTAGCAATCTGATTCTTTAGCAATGAAAAGAGGGAAAAAGTATTTTTTGTCATTGGTTATTTATGGTTTACCTTCTTTTAAAGCTATAAAATTTACTTTCATTAAACCATGTACACTGCCTGTATAATACACTGATGTATATTATTAAGGAAAAGAGCTGAGATATTTTGCCTAAGTAACACAGAGATCTTTTTCTTCACTTCAAACTGTGGTTTTTGTGTTAAAATGATCAAGTGCATAATAAATGAAGGGTCCGGTAAAACACCAGCTGCTGAAGCAAGATTATTTAGCTTGCCAACACCAGAATCTGATGCCTTTTTATGTTCCTGTGCACTTCCAGCAATAAAACAGTTCCTTCAAACAACAAAGCAACAACATTCAACTTACAGCATAATTAACAGATTTAGCATCTAACAATCCTTAAAAAAGAAAACGTAAGGGTTTCAGGAGCACGAAATCTCTGTTGCTGATTTATAGAGGACTTACTGTGGTTGAGATAGAACTGTGCAATTGGCAGCAGAACTCGAGAATAAGCCAGGTCTCTTCTAACCCTGCCATAGAGAGCTTTGACATAAGGAAAGGCCCGGTACACGAACGAGGGGTCCTCTCTGCAGATGATATCCATCACTGTCACTGCTTCGATCATGCACTGCATGCAAAGGAGAAACACCACACCTGCTCAACCCAGTGAAACATTCACACAGATCACTCATTGCTGACCGTGGGGCAGTTATTTCAGCACCTTAAAAACAGCATGGGCTAACAGATTAAATTATGCACTGTTTTGAGAATTCTTTTACTTTTTAAGTTGAATTCTTTTGCAATACAATTACAATTGTTTCTATGTAAATAATTAATACTGCATAAGTCAGTTTAGAAGAAAGTGCCTGTCAAACACATTAATTATTATTATTAGTAGTAGTATTAATAATAATTGATTTAATCTTAGTATGCGCTGAAATAAAGTAACTGCTGGCTACGAGTCTAAAACTAATCAACAGCACAACAGCGTTGCCCTTATCTTAGGGTAGTGAAAGTCATTAACAACCAAATCAATCTAAGATAAGTCTGGTTCTTGTAATTCAATTAAATGTGCATCAAGAGAGATTTTTTTTTCTGTAGTTTTCCCTTGTATGAAGGTGTTTGGTTTATATTAGTTTACATTTTATTTGATTTCAGCCTCCCGAATTCTAGCTTCTGAGAAGGAAGCAGTCTGACTTGTTTTTAAGACGCTGTTCTGACAAACTGCAGTCACAAAGGATAGGAATGCCAAAGTTTTAAGACCAATATACGCATCTGTCATTCTGATAAAATGCTAAGCAGAGAAGGCATGGACAATTGTTTACCTCACAATATAATCCTCTGAAGTATGACAGAATACATTTTAACAATTAAGGATGGCATTAAAACATTATTACCATCACTTACATGAGGAATGTTTATTCATTTTTAATTTAACTGAATGCAAAATAAAATGGCTGTTTTGTAAGAAACCAGATTTAAGACCTCAAGCAACACTGCACAGCCAGTTTGGACCCTGAGATTCATATCCCCAAAGAAGTATGGAAATGATGTATTTCATGCTTGTGTACGTACAGCTTTTTGCAGCTCTGTATCGGACTTCTTCAGGGCCTCTGAGAAAAAGAAGCAAATGCATTAAAACTGAAAGCCAAAAATATTCCCAAAGTGAGCCGCAGCAATAAGTACCTAATAGGAATATTCAATGGTAAACAATTTTAATTATCATCTACTAAGTATATTATTATCATACTACTATAGTATATTAAGACTATAGACCGGCACGTTAAAAGGCAAACTCAAAGATATGTGTAAATGTCATCAGCACTCACTCCTGTCGCTCTGTTCGATGAGCCGGTGGCAGTACTCGAAGGCTTTCTCTCTCAGTCTTTCTTTAGGAAGAAGCAGGCGGCTGGCAGTAGAGCTAGTGGAGATTATGGACACGACAGAGCCATCCACTTCAGACCGGTCATCTGCATCACATGCAACAAGACACAGTGTTACCTATGGCACTTCTAACCACGCAAGTCAAAGTGTACAACATGTAGCATAGAAAACGCAGAAAGCATTTTCAAGATCTTTCCAATGAGGGAGCAGTCAATTTCAAAATTGATCAAGTGTCCTAACTGTTGCAACTTACATGTGTGTGCACAAGGATAGGTCATATATGGAAAAATAGTTCCAAGTTCAATTTAGCAAGTGCATAGAGAAACACTAGGGAAAAAAATCATCTTTTTATAATTAATGTTGCATGTAAATAACTGTGCCATTGGGCAGGCAAGCATTTTTTTAACACTTGATTCAAACATTGAAAATGTAATCAACCTTTAGCACAATATGCAAATATGTTCAAATGTCAATATCAGGGGCAGCACATGCAAAATAGAAGAACAGGAAAAAGATTTGGAATTAATGTGAAGCACAACATAAATCTTGCTTCAAAATGTTTGTCTAAACTTTACACACACTTACCGTGATGTACTGATTCTGAGAACAACACTTTCTTATGCTGTGCTGTTAAAAACGAAATTTCATTTCATTAGCACAAACCTCCACTTCTTTCTGTTCAAACTCACATATGAGTGTGCAGTCTACAGATGAAAAAAAGGCATTGTTTCTGTCGTAACTTAGTCTTGATATATAAATTATTACCAAGAACATACTGAATGTTGACAACCCTAGGTGAAAGTACAGAATCTGACATTAGTACATAACACAAACACCATGATTCAGGGTTGCACAACCCCCTTTTAACCAGACTTCTCAATCTATTTCTGTCAATTCACAAATTTCATCATATTTCACCAAGATCTCTCTTTCTGCAAAGAGTTCGGGGTGGGGGTTCAGAGATTAGATTGAGATTAGAAGTAAAATATAAAACATGGTATTGTATTTTCCATGCCAGTGCACTCAGAATGTAGTTCTAAGCAGGTCTTTTTGATTTCTATACACTACCTGCATCTGCATTTCCACTCCCATCACTGTTGTAGCACAGTAGCCACTTCCTTATCATAGAGAAGGCATACATGCTCATCCATTGGTCCTCTGTGTAGGTCTGACCCACACACAGTACAGTAAAGAAGTCTGCTGCTACTTCGCCATCCACCTCTGTGACTGGAGCAGGCTGGCTCAAGAGACACAGACAAAGGGTTACCTCCTGCAGTACAACAGTCTTGTGTTCTAATGTCTTTTGTGTGTGCTGTCTAAATATCAACCCAAAGTAAATGATAATTTATATGGTATTATAAAACTGACTTATCCCATCAACTAGCTTGATTAATATATACATTTGTAGACCATTTCAGAGATTCAATTATAATTCGCTTCTGTAAGTATACTGTATATATATTTTAGACAGCATTTAGTCCTATGAGAACACAAATCTCACGACTCTCTATTGTGAATCATATTTTTAACAAATATAAAAATAAATTCAAATATTACATTTTTTAGATTTTATTATTAACATTAAGTCATAGAAATATTCTGCCTTGCCTCCCACTAACCATAATCCTAACCCTCTACAAAAAAACTTAGCTAAAAACCTTCCCTCATGCAGATAATTCATACTACTGTAGGTTCAATGGAGCAGCAGACATCTGGCACTGGAAGCAAGGGTCTTACTCTACCTGTCGGTTTCTCGGGCCAGTAAAGAAACCTCCGGAATACAAGAACGCCCCTTGCGGAATGTTGGTATACCACAGCCAGTCTACAAGCTTCTTGCTGACCAGGTTGATATGCTCTGCATTCACAACATTACAATCAGTGTCTCAAAAACCATAGATGTATGGCACTCTATACACATATTGAACAACTAAAATGTAAACTCAGAGCTTTGCACAGATTGGAATGGAATACAGAACGATTAAACATAGAGGGATTCCCTGTATTACAAGGCTAAGGCAGTGTTTTTTGTAAATCCAGTATTCTAAACATAAGCGGGGATCTTTCTTGAAACTGTCACAAAATGCATTACATGCTGATTTATGGCAATTAAAATCATTATTACGTATTCTAAAAAACACATATCTGAAAAGTAAAGGAGAGCAATCTCATTTCTGGTTTCTTGCCTTTTACAATACCATACAACCTGACAGTATTCCTAACAGTTTTTCTAAATCTCTGTGTTAATAAATAAGAAATCACAAAAGAAAGAGTAATGCACACCTTCTGTCAAGATCTCGGGTAAAAGGCTCATGGCTTTTGAGAGGATGGGAAGCAGATGGCGTGAAACCTGACCTTCAGGCTGTCGTGGCTCTAGACACCTCAGAAGGCGGTGTAATAAAGTACACACCTCTTCCTTTTTCCTAGCCTGTTGGTGAAAGACAAATTAAATTTGTCCTTTTAATCACATGATATCAAACAACACTAAGTAATCAAGATTATCTGACAGCCTGTCTAAACTTACCTGTGTCAGTGTCACTGTGGCTACGTAGCTGACTGTCCTTCCATCTTGAAAGTCCACAGAGAGACCTTCCACATCAAAGGGCAGACTCTCTCTAAGAATTGCAGAGGACAGGGCCTGGAGCTGCTCTGAGGTGCTTGGAGAGCACAGCAGTGACTGTAGTTTCTCAAGAACATCCTGAGGGAGACTACATTCATAAAGACAAAAAAACAACTACTGAAACTGAAGGGTTTTCTTTCTAAGTAACACTTGATGTACCAGTTCACACCATTGCTTCCTTGCAGTGCTGGGGCCCTGGGTTCAATTCTAGACCTGGGGTGCTATCTGTGTGGTGACTGTATGTTCTTCCCATGTTCTCATGGGTTTCTTCCAGGTGCTCCAGTTTCCTTCCACAGTCCAGAAAGAATGGCGGTAGATTAACTGGCTTCTGGAAATATTGGCCCTAAGTGAGAGTGTGTGCATGTCTGTGTTTGTGTCTTCCTGCAATGGACTGGCATCCTGTCCAGGGGGGCACCATGCCTTGCACCCATTTTGCTTGCCAGGATAGGCACCCGCTCCCCAACAACCCTGTGTTGGAATAAGCGGCTGTAAAATGCATGGATATTGTATGGAGAAAATGTATTGAAGGAAATTATTAAATCATGCCAGCAGCTATATCATACTGCAACACACAACTGGCAACCCACTGAAGGTAAGCAGGTGTGAGCCTGGTCAGTACCTGAAAGGGAGACCTCCTGGGAAGAACTAGGGTTGCTGCTGAAAGAGGTGTTAGTGGGGTCTCTAGGGGGCGCTCAAGTCACAGTCTGTGTGGGTTCTCTTGCCCCAATGCAGACACTATACTGTAAAAAGGACTGTCCTTTGGATGAGACGTAAACCTGAGGTCCCAACTTTCTCCCAGAAAACTCACATGGCGTTTCTCGAAAAGAGTAGGGGTGTTAACCCGGCGTCCTGGCCAAATTTCCCATTGGCCTTTATTGATCATGGCCTCATAATAATCCCCATTTATAAATTGGCTTCATCACCCTGTTCTCCTCCCCACTTATAGCTGATGTGTTGTGAGTGTACTGGCGCACTATGGCTGCCGTCGCATCATCCAGGTAGGGCTGCACATTGCTGGTGGTGGAGGGGAGTCCCTATTACATGTAAAGCGCTTTGCGTGGACTGTCCAGAAAACCACTGTATAAGAGTAAGAACAGACACATGTCCAACACAGGCCACTTGGACACAAACAAGTACACATGGACAATTCACATCAATACAAAACAACCCAGACTACATTACATAGTCAGCACTCCCTGGGACAGTGGAAAAACATCATTGTACCTGGAGACCATAAGGAGACCGTAGATTTGAACCCAGGACCTAAGAACTTTAAAGCAAAAGAACTAAATCCAACACCATCATGATGCTCAACATTCATGCGGGGATTTTTTCACAAACTACTTAAAATAAATACTATAAAATGACAATTCTGTCTCTTTTGGAACAAATTAATGAAAAAACGTATTTAAATGTGTGGTTTATACTTACGTCCTGCCATATTTTGTTGAAGAGACAATAAGGTAGAGTCTCTGCAGAGAATCAATGGTTTCAAGTCCATAGTCTTTGTTATGAAGGAGTCTGGAGATACGGAAGTAGAATTTCTGCAGTTCTTCCTCCCGGATATCTCTGTACAAAAAAACTGTAAGAACTGACTGAGATATTCAAACATTACTGATATATCTATTTATACACTAAAGACATTTCAATGGACAATATATAATTTTAACAAGTACTGTAACACTATTCAACTCAAAAGGGAAAGCAGTTGGACATTGCTCTGCTTCTAGAAGCCATTACCTTTCACATTAACCAGACTCTAATAAAAAAATAAATAAACCAACAACTTAGTATTCACCTTCATCACATTGTTACACACTTTTTTAAATTATGGGAATGGGATCAAAACTACAGTGAAATGGCAGAGGACAGAATGATATTTTAACAAAGAAAATTGTCTTTTAAAAAGTACCAGTCAGCTCCAAAAATGCGCACATTATCCAACATTTTGCTAACTCAGAGCAAAATAAGGTCAAGCAATTTGAAAATATTACACAACTATCTTCAAGGGTTCCGAAACTGAAGAAAAAAACTGTCCAGCTGATGTCAGCATAATGCTAGTTTACATGATCTCGTACATGTTACAATAATATTCCTTTTGGTTTTAACATTTACATTACATTTTACTTTTAACTAGTAACTAAGCAACCAGTTCCGAGATACAGTTGACTTTTTAAGGTCTATGTCTGAATTTGAACAAACTATCATTCCAAATGCAACTGTCAATTGTGAACTGTCAAGGAACTGCTTAAAACAAGGTTTTCAAAATCACAATAATCCAACCTCCGAAGTCGAATCGTAGGCTGGATTATTCAAATACTGCTGTTCTAGAATCAGATACAACGAAGAGAAACCAGATATACTGAGAGTAAAGAATGTTTTAAACCTACACTGACAGGTTAAAACTGTTTTTAGAACTACTGTAAAACCATAGATGACAGTACTGCCCAAAATAATTTATATAGTTTCGATATATTTATCACTATATAATCCATAATTCATCTGAACATAATTAGGGTAATTATAGTATATTTTACCGTTGCTATTATTTTCCAATAATGTTTTTTCAAGCCTGGACAATAAAGAAAATAATAGACTGAACGTCAAATTAATAGCCTACCAATGCTCAAAACGCCAGTATTTACTACAGAAAAATTAGATATTTCACAACATCCCAAAATATATAGTTGCAATTTGGGTTATGTTCTAAATTAAAACACGTTAATGTAAATTTGGACTATTAAACCACCAAAAAGTGCTCAAAACTGGATATACAGTAGAGCCATAAAAACATTATTTACTGTATTATAAATGTATGCGCCTAAAAAAGAGACGCCAACAACGTTTTAAATTTCACAAATTAACAAGAGTAGAAAATGCAAAACCAAAACGGTGAACACAATTACATCAAAGAAATTAGTATTTCCTCTTTTCTGAATTAACAGGAAAATATGTTTATTTAATTGATTTTATTGAAAGGCCACTTTAATCGTCGTTGTGTTTATGCTGTAATTCTGAATCACGTAATTTAATCTGGTGTTTCTTTAAACCAATCTTTCCGGATTATTGTGTTGTAAAAATGCTTCTCTATCGCGGAACGGGTTAATTAAAATTCCTTCGTAATTATCAGAACCGAAGGATTCCCCTCAACAGTCTTTAACATTCCCAGGTGTTTTAAGAAAAAAAACATTAAATACACCACCAGTCTTTTCTGGTTTTACCCATTTCCCAAATTAAAGTAGCTAAATTACTAAATTTTCTAACTTTTTGGGTGCATTACAGAACAATTTAGAAAGTCTTTGACGTTTACCTCGCCTGCTTGATCAAACTCTCAGTTCCAGACGCGTACATAGTTGAAAATGTGCTCTTTGTTCATCAGACTATGTTTTACAATCATCAAAACAAATTGAGCTTCTTCATTTCTTCTTCCCTGTAATGTTTTTACTAAATGAAAACTAGTCCGTCGCTTACAATTGTCCTCATGGAAAATACAATTGAAAATTGTAGTTCCGCGCTGTGCTTCATTCTGTTCATTTCCGCCTTCATGTACTTTACAGAACTTTATGGGTTAAGATTTCGTTATAAATTTAAAATTTCGGTGTACTTAGTGTACCCCTGCTCTTTTCGAGAAACACCCTGGGACTACAAAGAGTCGGGACCTCAGTTTTAGGTCTCATCCTAAGGACGACGACTTATCACAGCAGTGTCCCCGTTACTATACTGGGTCATTAGGACCCACACAGACCGCAGGGTGAGCGTCCCCTACTGGCCCCACTAACACCTCTTCCTGCAGCAACCTTAGTTTTTCCCAGTAGGTCTCCCATCCAGGTACTGGCTAGGCTCACACCTGCTGAGCTGTAGTGGGTCATTAAAAATCCCAGGGTGTTTCTCGAAAAGAGTAGGGGTGTATCATGGCCTCATAGATTACCCCATCTATGAATTGGCTTCATTACCATGCTCTCCTCCCCACTGATAGCTGGTGTGTGGTGAGCGTTCTGGCGCACTATGGCTGCTGTCGCATCATCCAGGTGGATGCTGCACATTGGTGGTGGTGGAGGGGAGACCCCATTACCTGTAAAGCGCTTTGAGTGGAGTGTCCAGAAAAGCGCTATATAAGTGTAAGCAATTATTATTTAAAGCTTTGATGTTCTTTATCCAAAGGGTTGTGGGAGTCTGGAACAAGGTACCTAGCCATGTTGTCAAAACAATTCCCTGACTTCTTTTAAGAAATGTATTGATGAGATATTTGGATCAATTAGTGATTAGAAACTTAAACTAGTAAGGAATGTAACAGTACTTTGAAACAATACTATAGCATCAGACTGTATTCCTACCTGCTATAAAGATCATGAAAAATACATAAGAAAGCCTCGTCTATATATTTTACATATTAAGTTGTTCTGAACTAAGAAAAGTTTATTTCAATTCATACAAATTGTTGATGATTCTTATTAGTGCATACACAATTCACATATACCAATAATATCTTGCTTATGAATTTATATCAATTTCTTATGATAGGAATGAATCCTGCTCTCAAGTTTAAATTAACACCATAAGCACAAAAGGCTTGAGGCTTATTCTCTAAGTTTCTGTTATTGTATAACGCATGAAATGTGGAAATAGTATAACGGAGAAATTGTGAAGGGAAGACTTGGCTGTCCTCCATGTTTCCAATGCTGACAGAAAACGGCTACTGGCTACTGCTGCAAAGTGGCTGCACTGGGAATGTGGTTTTAATTTGCGCAACATGTTTCATCTTGAGCAGATACTTACACTTGTTTGTCATCAGGACAGCACACTAAAAAAGTAACACACAATGTTGGAACCACTCCTACAGGAAACACACTGGATTTAAATTCTCTTTAATGTATCATTTTTCAAGGGTTATAGAAATTGATCTCTCCCAATGCTCAACACGTCCTTCAGTGTACACATCTCCTTTTTGAACATTTTGTTTTGCGTCTTGATAATATGGATAACATGAACAGGGAAAAGAAATCAGACAGCAAACCAAAAAGAAATAATCACAACAGTTATGAACATCCTCTTGCAGCTCTAAAATGTAACCATCTCTAGAACATTACATTGTTTTAAAAGTTGTATTCTAAAATCAGTCTCCTGTTACAAGGAAGCACAGCTCCTCAATCTCTTTGAGACACAGTGAGCATTTCAAAGTGACATATCTAGCAGCACTGGGGCTTGATTTTGTTAGTGGAGGATCAGAACTGACAGATTTGTGCCCATTAAAACTAAATCCACTGCGAAACCTTCACGTTGAAGAACTGCACTTTGAAGTGTATTTTATGTATTACACAACGCAATGGGTTCTTCATGAGCTCGGATTTGGAACAGCATTAACACCTTGTAGCCTAACAATACCAGTTTTCAGAAGCCTAGCTGGGAAGTAACGGGCTGGGATACCTCCAAGGAAAACCAGGTTGTTGCTGCCAGTGGTGTTGGTGAACTGTGATGCTCTTCTCTCTGTACAATAATTTCAAAACAACTTCTTACTTCTCAATCTGATCAGTGGTGTAGTGGGGTTTTTGACACTTTAATAACTGTTATGCATCATCCAGGACAGTGCCGCATACCAGTGGCAGATGAAGTGCATCTTATCCTGTACTCCTATATGTGAAGCTCTTTGGGATGACATGCACTAAACAAATGCAACATATTATTAATTCAACCCCTATCTATCCACTGGTAAATTTAGTAAATGTCAATTAAGCAAAATGAAATAACATCGACATCAAGAGGCAAATGGGAGGATATTTCAGGTATATTTGTGAAAATGTGAGGATATTTCAGGTATATGTGTGATTTCCTGGACTAAAACAAATAATAAAGGTTATGCACAATAGGGGATAACATTGGCCTATGGACAGTCCGTTCCAATTTCTTCCATTTTTCTTTCCCTGTCTTGAATACAGATTTATTCAGCACTTGCATTGCAAAGCACCATTTTAAGCTTGTTTTATCTGAAAGCAGTAGTACATAAAGATCTAGTATCTTAACTAGATTAACACCCCTAATCTGGCAGAGATATCTTGTTGAAGTTTTCAATGCTGCACTGCACTTTAAAAGGGCACAGTATCACTTATCTGATGAAATACCTTTCTTTAGGTGGCCTGTCTCAGTCACTTCTTGGAATTCCACATAGACATTATATTTAACCATTTCAAATTCACACCCCATATTACTGTTTTTCATATTTTCATGGCAAGAGGAGGTTACACTGCTATTCCAGATACTTGCAGAGAACATTATCTGTAAAAATAAAATGCAAAATCAAACCAAAAAAAGACCATGGTCATAAACTACATTTTTCATAATGTGGATTAAAACAAGCTGGCAATAAACTCAAAAAATACTGTTTTACTACTGCACAGAAATTACAAATGTAACATTTATGAGTCAGTTTATAAAAACTACTGCTGTCTAGTTATGAAAATAAAAACATAGTTGTTCTGGTGAAACCTCTCCCCATTATGACATACTGAGAATACTAACAAAAACATTAAAAAAAGGATATAAACAGGATATAAAACAAAACACTTCAGAGATAATCAGGAACAGAGTTTAAAAGACCAAAAAAGATGTGCACTGAATGGATGTTTCTCACATCATAGACTCCAATAAAGGGACAACTATAGGACAAACGTTTGGATGAACAACAATCGAAATAAGAACAGCTTTTCCAGTATCTTATTGACCACATTCCCAGCCAATTCCACACCGGCTGGATTCCATTTTTTTTTTATAAATAGTTGCCATTAAAATTCAAACTGCTGTTTATCTAGTCTTGTATCTATGAGTTCAATTCTGCTGGAACTAATGAGTGACAAGTCACGTGAACGAGTACATTCTGAAACATGTATAGAAGGAAGTGAATGACCACGCTTTAACTTATTTTACTCATCACTTTCATTGTATTATTATAATTATGTTTATTTCTGAAATACTTTCTGCTGGTTAAATATGTTTAAAAAACACAGTGTGTTTTCTGAACTCAGTGGAAAACAGAAAGCTTTAGCGCCACTGCCATCTATGTTTGCGTTATAACTTTTTAAACCACTTGAGTTCTATTTCATTTTTCATTTTTGGGAAAACCTATATTCTATGTGTGAGGTAACAAGGGGCTTGACAAAAGATCTGGTTTGGGGATCCCCATAGCAGGAACCCCCCCCAATTTGGTATACATATTCCCTAGTAAGTCAGAAATTCGCCAAGCCCAGACAAGACACTGAACCATGCAACACTAGCTGTAGTATTGCAGCATTCAACACCGCAAGTGCACAATGTACTGGAGCTGTCACAAAACTAAACTGGCATCCACCTGCATCCTGGTGCACTGAAATAATTCACAAGAAGATTCTGAGCTTGCACTTCACTGAATTTTCCTGAATATGCAGTCCTGTTAGTCCTGAATCCTAATTCATTTTTAACTTTTAACAACAGTGTGTTTGCTGAAGCAGGATGAGGAATCTGTCCACAGCTAAACTGAAAAGCAATTAAAACAAAGACTAAAACCTCACATGCTCCAGGACAAACGGTGTCAATGAAAGTCATTTTATTGGTGATGAACTATATTACTATAACTATATAAGGTTGTCTTAACCTGACAGGCCTCTCTGGCACAACAGTTATATAAGATTTATAAAACAATGCCCCTCAGGCTGCAAAGTTGTAACAAAAAAATGATATCAATTCTCCTGAGAGATTAAAAAGGGGAACCAACTGGTCCAAGCTGGAGAAAGTAACACAATATGTCACTACAAAGGCAAATACATTCACATACATTAGTATATGTTTTAAGTTATTCATTCGTACACTTTTCTGTAGTGACCGGAAAAATGCTTTCATACATTTTATGGCAAAACTTAAGCAAAATAGGACTTGGCTAGTGTAAAAAGAAATATCTTCATTAATAACTTAGGCATACAGCAATTCTCATTCAAGGAGGACACATAAATTATCCAAAAAGAAGGAAAAGTGAAGTGAAAATAGACTAAGTCATAGATTTGTTTTAGTAGACCACAAGCATAGATTATCAATCTAATTGAATATTACTGTAATTAACAAATTCGGAGTTTAAAAGGCATAGTTTCCCATGTGCCTTAACTGGCAATTGTGATCATTCAGAGCAGTTGAGTCTCCTAAACATTGGTGCTTGAAGCCTTGTCAAACAACCTCAACTAAGATTTTCCAAGCCAAGAGCACAAGAAACCCAGGTCCACCAGAGCTGGCCAGCATACGAGGCATGACAGTGCTCTCTGGGAGAACCGTGCATGCAGATCTTATCTTCTTGTCATGCTAGTTAGAAACTTATTGTCATGGATTGAGCTGATCAGTGGGGACAGTAAATGAAAAATAACTGCCAATTCCAAATTTTAAAAGAACAAAAATTATGTTTATTGCAAATTCCTACATGGCGTAGGATTTTACTCGATACAATTTACAGTTATTTTACTGATATATATGCATTTACCTGATACCGTGAGCTTTCAACATTAAAACTGTGCATGCAAAAATAGGAGTAGATTTTATTAATTGAATGGGAAAATTCAAAAGCCCGCGAGTCCCTGAAAGTATAACACCTTTTAAAATAAAATACTGCTCCATGTAACACTAAATTATAAACCAGAGTACTACAAAATTTCATCCTTGGTGTAAATTTCTCCTTGAGGTGAGATTAAGTAAAGGTTTAAGGCACTTGTCTGGAGGGGAAAAATTATTTAAAAAAATTGTTTTGGCAAAAGTATTTCTTTAAAAATATTTTGAAAAGGGTTTCATCTTTAAACAATACTAACAGCTAGGCATTAAGGGTTTACTGTTTCTGACATGTTTCAGTTGCATTCAGACTCACTTTGTTACTGAACCCAGGTAAGCACAGAAACTGCAAATACCATTAACATAGGTATATTCTTGCTTTTTTTCAAAAACCTTTTAATACCGGTGTCAAATTCAGGAATTTTTTCCCAGCTGCACACATCCCACTACTAAAAGATCTGTTACCTGACAGGTTTAACATTTTACATGTCAGCAGGGTTATTTTTCACTCTGCCTTATTTGTAGGGCCCTTCGTTTTTGTTTGTTGTTCAAATTGGTGCAAATCTCCACATTTTTAGGTAAATACTGAGGTTCATTTTGGTGGTGAGAGAGGAATCACATTCACAAAGGTCCAGAATGTACAAGAAGTGTAATGCTTTGGTAACATTATTGAAAATGGTTTGCTATAGAATCAACACAGAGGTGCTGCAATGTTTCTGAAAACATTGCTATACTCCTAACCCTTTGATTAAAAAAAGATTTTTCTCCTTCTAAAGAAGCAGTTTAATGCTGGCAACTTATATCAGCCCATTTAAATACTCTTTCAAGTACTTAGGGCGATTATTTTGCGTAAGCTACATCCATTACAATATTTAAGTACATACATTTACCAGTCTTAGAAATCCGTGCCAAATGCCTGATACAGAGGATTTCAGTGTGTGAATTCTGAGGCCTCAGTAGCACAGGCTGGAAATAGTTTTTGAAAAGTGTCTTTTCCAGAGCTCCTGCAATCTTGGATGTAGTCAAAGTCAGAAAATACTCCATATCACCTGAACAAGATGAATCACCGAGGACATGAGAAACAGCAGGGCTCAAATTTGGAAAGCAGACACAGAATACCAAAGAAGTGAAGACGCCAATATCTGCCATCGTGGAATGGCATTTGAGGCTACACTTGAGATTTAAATAGCACAACAGCTTCCCAGAATGCTCATTCAATATGAAAACCTCCAGGGAAGTACTGCAATTGACAGTGGCTTAAACTTCAAAACTTCTTTTGACAGATTTTGAAACCATGTACTGTGTGTGTATTGTGTCTGCATATTTTCCATTATATTAACTTTTATAGTAATATTTCACTTTTAATACTAACTATTTTAAATGTTGCTTATACTGTAGACATTTATTAGCATAATGTACTGTATGTAAAGTCAGGTATTTTCTTAAACTGAATGAATGAATCAAAATTCAGGTGAAAACCCAGGATAAATTAATCAATCTGGAATTTTTTGGAAATGCTTCTGTATAAACCAAAAACAAAGGGCCCTGTTTGCAAGTACTTCATAAAAAAGTAAAGAGCCAAAAACAAGAACTATATATAGTTTAAAACATAAAAATATTTACAGAACAGGAAATTTACCAAACTTCCTGCAGAATCATTGACATTCACTTGTGGTTTATTCAGTATCTTTTCTGAGGGATGCAGGTCAGCTGCCTATTGTTTTTTACACCCACTACTTCATAATGATGGCTATCAAAGCACATCAAGTTGCCAGCCTCTAAATTAATTTCCTGTAAATAAAGCAATTTTCTCACTTTTCCAATGAACCACACTAACTCTGAGACTTCCATAGAGCCCAGCAATCAAGTTTCCCCATCAACAGGAGAAATGTTCAGATTCCCTGGCAACTGATTCTGTCAAAAAGTCAAGCTGCTTCTTCTGTTTTGTTGCTAAAGATGCAGCATTCCTTTCCATGCCAATTAATCACTATGTTTATTCTAATAGCTGGGCATTCCTGCAATATCCGGGATAGACAATGCTGCTGATTCCCTGTTAATGGTTTCGGGACTATATTCTACCCCAGCATCTGTTCTTTACACTTTGACCAGAATACAAACCATCTTTCTTGTTGTGCTCAACCTGTTATAATCTATGTTCTTTTGTATCTACAATAACGTCAACAGAAGGGCAAAGTGGAAATAAAGAACCACTAAAGTAAAAAAAACAAACTTTTTACATTCAACATGAATTTATGTTTGCACTACATGTTAGACTGACAAATCACAAACTGTGACAATTGTAAGTGATATTTAAAAATGCATTTTTATAGGCTTGACAATGGTATGTTTGCTAAGAAATGCTGTTTACCACATTAAGCAGCTTCTGCTACCCAGGGCTCTGGCAAACAATAGACTAGCTTCAATTCTCTGTCCATTAAATTTGTAAAGATGTTATTTTTGTGTAAGAAGCATGCCTGACAACCCAGGTGCTCACTTTAAATAATAAAATGGGACATAAATAGCTATTCACAATACTTGCACATAAAGGTGAGACAATACTTTGATTCTCCTGCCTCCTAAAACAGATAATGCTTTTAATTATAAAAAGTAAGTGATGTCAATGAACAACGATAGCTGCATTCATTTTGGTCCCACCCTGACCCGACTTAAATTACATACCACTACTTCAAGGGTACCTATTAAAAAGCAACATTAATGCTCTTACTCATGAGAACTTATACAGATTTGTGTTCCTCTCCCTTTCTGAAGGACTAATTATATTAAAAACCCTCCAGGTCAAAAAACTAGCAGGAACACTGTTTAAGGCTTAATGGACAAATACATTTTTCTGCTCATTACACAGCAAAAACCCATTTCCCAAAAATTATACAATCAATTGTCTGTATTTGAATAGCCTGTTCCTCCCTCTTTGACATTTAAAGTACACAACAAGTGATGGTTTTCTCCATTCATTTGGCACCTTGGGCTTTTGTTACTGTGGAACACACTAAAAGATCAAAGCCATTTCCGGTCTTATCCTCTTATGCTGCCCTTCACTCGGTGGCCTCCTGGGGCTGTGGTGTCACGGCCACAATGACAGGCTGAGGAACAGGGCCTGCACTGTCCTCTTCCACCTTAGGCCTCTTAGCCTCAGGCTCGCCTAGTGCAGAAGCTGGCTGCTCTGCCTCAGCGCTTGGTGGCCTGTTGACCACAACAGGTGTGGAGGTGCTGGCCTGCGCTGCCAAGATCTGAAGTGGGTTAGTGATGGCTGAAAAACAAAGAAAAAACACAATAGATAAAGTCATCAGATCAATTAGCTACTCGCAAGCAAACAAGCTAGAGGGGCCAAAAGCCCTCTTCTCATTTATAATTTCTAAGCATAAAACTCTTAGCCAAACATTTTTGAATGAATTTTAGAATTTAATCTCCAGGAGATTAAACATTTTTAACATAATCAAAAAGAAGCAGCTAGAATATGGATGGATGGACAGACTAGTTTGAACACGTCCTTAAGTTTAATGCACTCTAGTGTTTACAAAACACCAGAATGCATCGTCTCAATGTGGACCACGAAACATTAAAATTATAACCAGCAATCAATAAATTAGTGACTAACTGTTTCAAATGAAGGTGCAGTTTACATATTATAAATCACTCACTGTAACTATGAGTTACATTTTCTATATTCATTGTGTAAAAGTTTAAAAAGACGGTTTTCGGATCAAGATGAAAGACTCCAACGGTACCGTAAGCACTGCCGGAGATGCTGGACATGGGGAGAGCATGCTTCCCATTCTGGGTCACGGGTCGGACGGGCAGCTGGTGCTGGCCCAGGGAGATGGGCGCCGCCTGCTGCACAATAGCAAAGGTCTGCCCACCGCCAGCCTGGCTGACATGGCTGCTCACTGCCTGGATCACTCTGCTGGCAGTGGGGATGGACGTATAGGTCACCACAGGCTTCTCCTCACCCCCAGCCCCTACAAAAGACAGCACTCAGTCACATGGCCATCTTCTCCGGGACCGATCCTGTCCACTCACCAAACCTTCTGAGCAGCTATGGATTTTGATTTTCTTCGGCTTCTTCAAAGCCACTCTGCCTCTGAGCTGGGTCACAGCTGATTTACTGTTATAGTCTACCACCATCATGTTAATATCGCACCATTATTTAGGACTGGCACCGAAAGTTTTATTTCTAAGGTGCTGTGATCTATGGGGCTTACAACTGCACATTAGAGAGGGAAAACAACTGTGCTGACAACAGTGCAGTAGGAAAGGGGTTCAAATACAAGCAGAATTAAATATGCTTGAAAGGTTAGGTGATATTGCATGCCAAAAATAAAAAAGACCAATAAACTAAGTCAGTACATTGGAAGAAAGCAACTGTTTTCTCCCAAACAGAAAAAAATCTAGATAATCTGTTAACAAATCCAGCAAAAACACTTCAGTGTAGTTATTTAGTTCCTGTAATGGGATCCACAGAAAAGCCTAGGGAGAAAAATATTACTCCTGCATGAGACTTTATCTGTAGTTTCATTAGGCATCTTAACATCTTAAATGATGCATTAAATGACAGATTCATTATCCCCCCCCCCCCCAAATTAAATTGCCAATTGTTAATCAAACCGGCTTATCACTAGCCCTTGCACCAACACAGGAGGGATCGCTTTGGAGCCACCCTCCCTTTATATGCTGTCTCAAGCAGCATTAACATCAGAGGGAGAAACAACCCACAAACTGCAAATCCACAGGGACCCCGCAGGCAACATGAATTTCCTGCAGGTCAGGAAACTGGAAGATACAATGGCGGATTCAAGCCAACCAGAACCTACTGGTGCTTGGCCAGTGCTGCTCGGGGAATCCCAGTCAGGTGAGAGTCAGGCGTCAGCAGCTGACACTCAGACAACGAGGTTCAATTTGAGATCAGAGCAAGGTTGAAAAATTTTTTTTTCCCCATGTTTGTTTGACCACCTTAAATTTTTAAATTGAAATACTAAGCAGTTTTTACCTTCCCCAGAATAACAAAATAGATAAGCTTCAGTACCTTTGGCTTCTCCAGAACTCTCTCCACTCTGCAAGTTTCCCGATGGGGTGGTGTTGGCAAGGATGTAGCCATTAGAGGAGTTGGCCGAGGTAGTCACAACCCTCACCATAGTGACTGTGGGCGCTTGCTGGACCACATGGATGGCATGGCCTGAGGGCTGCTGGGAGGTGATTAATGACGCAGGCATGTAGGCCAAAGGTTTAGCCACTACAGTGGGTGGCTTGGGTGGAACGGCCATGATCACAGGCTGGGCACTCACTGGGGATCCTGCAGTTTTCAAAAGAACAGGACACATTAAACACATGTGAGGCCTTCAGAATATCAAACAAGACGCATGAAATATCTTTCCAAAAATAAAAACTATATACAGGAGTACAGCTAGTTACATTAACTTAAAAACATCTTAAGGATTCCAATCCTGATGCTCGTTAAAGTCTCTGAATCTGCACTGCATCATGATGCCTATAAAGAGCTGTCCCTTGGAGCTATGTAAGTGCCCTACCTGGCGCACTCTGCGAGTACCGATACTCGGGCACTGAAGCCAGTTTCGATCCAAAGTCGTGGTCGTGTGAGATGGGAGAGCCCTCTCGAGACAAACACTCAGGGGTCTGCAGCCCACTCGAGTGAGGAGAGAGCAGGCCGGGGTGGGTGGGAGAGGCAGGCGCGCTCCTAAAAGACAGGCCGAGGAAGATTAAACCCAGGGTTAGGGACAGCACCTTAGGATCTGCACAGACGTCAGAGAGGTACTAGCCACGTTTTGTACTTCCCAGCATGCTCCAAACTTGGTATGATAAGACAATGATGCAGAAATTGCATTCATAAATAGATTTTAATGTGTTGTTGAAGTACTACCAGTTATCCTTCTAATCCATACCTCTGTATAACCTGTTTTTCGTTCCTTGGCTTTGTAATTAATCATTAATCTTTTTTTTCCATATCCCAGAAATTAATTGTAAGACATAACTCTTAAATATTCATTTTTAACTTTAACATCAAACCGTTAAAAAAGACTTAAATGAATTGCCCTTACTAAAAAAAAAACTGCGACGAGCTCATGGTAACAGCGTCTAAAAAAGAGAGGAGGAAGGAAGAGAAACCGAGTGAAACAATCACTTACTTTGCTCTGCCCAGTCACATGATCGCAAAAGGGGAAAAAGAAAAAAGGCTGAAGCTAATCAGAAAGCGTTCATGGCAGTGTGAACAAATACTATAAAAAATATATAAACTATACCTGCACCACATTCACAAAGTTACAGTTAGGAAAATGACAAAAGCTATTTTTAGTGGATGTACTCATTTCATTGAACAGACATGATGGAGGGAAATATAGTATGCCGATATATATTCTTCATCAACAGGGAGTCTACTGTGAAAGTCACAGGGTAGCAGATAGTGTGTGGCCAACACTGGAAGCAATAGTATTGGTACCAACTGCATATCTTGTGGGATTCTGTACCATTCCTCTAAGACACCCAGGACAAGCATGTCTGTTCACTGGTCTCTGAACCCTAGGTTCCACCCTCCATCCCAGATCATGATACAAATGATCACGGGGACTCCAGTGCTACAATAACAGCATGAAAAAAATACTCCTGGAATGTTGTTTCATCAGGATCTCACAGGAAGGGCAGCAAGAGAGGTCTCAGGATTTGATTGATGTACCACTAGCACTCAGGCTGCCATCAATCCCTATATGTGAGATTCTGTTGCGACTAGATTTTGTGAATACAGGCTGAGTGACCCTATGGAAAGCGGATTCTTGTGCTGCAAGCACTACTCTGGTCAGAAGTAGCTCAATGACAGAGGACTGGATCAGTGACAGATCAGGATTTAAATATCCTGCCCAGCTAGGCTGATGGAATAAGCACCTGTTAATTGAAGCACGTTTGCACAGCCCCAGGAGGCACTTGACTGCTTGTGTGAATGTGCCTGGGTTCCCTGGAGACCAAGGGCTGTGAGCTCTGGCTAACACGGGCATAACAGCTTTTTATCAATTTAATAAATTTTAATAAAGCAATGATTAAATCTCCCCCTTGTTATTGAAATGTAGCACTTGCACGGCTTCTGTGCTATTGTTACAGTAATGACAATCTGTCAATCGTTGCAAGCAATTGACAGATTGACAATTTTCAATTGACAATTGAAGCAAAATCTAGAATATGAAAAAGATATTTTGACGATGTTTATGGGGACTTCTCTCAAGAAACCTCCATTGGGTATGACAGGGCGGTGCGGTGGCTCTTTGGCTAAGGATCTGTGCCTGTGGCTGGATGGCTGCCGGTTCGTATCCCGTGGAATCCTACTCCGTTGGGCCCCTGAGCAAGGCCCTTAACCCCAACTGTTCCAGGGGTGCCGTATAAATGGCTAACCCTGCGCTCTGACCCCAGACTTCTCTCCCTGTCTGGGTGTCTCATGGAGAGCAAGTTGGGGTAAATGAAAAGACAAATTCCTAATACAAGAAATTGTATATGGCCAATAAAGTGATCTTATCTAAGTACAAGTCAAGCACCTTAAACAAAAAGAGCTTATTATCAGTTACAAATGAGAGTAGGCCATTAGGCCCATTTAGTCTTCTTGTAGCTAGTAGCTGTAGTTAGTAGCTAATAGATTCACAGATCTCATCTGCTCATTTCTTGAAAGAAGACAAAGTACTGGCTTCAAAAACACAGTTGAGTAGCTTGTACCAGACTCTCACAGCCCTTTAGTGCCAACAGAAACAAAAAGTAGCCTCGAGACAATTCATGTGAAACAAATCATGTGGACTTACAGCCCATGCAAGCTACAAATCTTTAATAGACTGCATCGTTACTGTACATGCGTGGATGTGATTTTGGGAAAATCCCCAAACTAAAGAAATGGACAAAAGTAAAAAATACCCCTATTAGGACAAAAAAAGATGAATCATAAATAAGAAAAACAGCAGAAGTTATGGCGAGGCAGCAGAAAAAAGTCTGTATGAACCAACAGACATAACCAGCAAGTGCCACTGTGACTTTGGTTAAGATATGTGACAAAAAAGGAAAATCGGAGAGAAGCTGCTTGTCTCTTACTAGCTGACAAACTGTACAAAACAGGAGGACATTTGTTACAGCAAGGTTTGAACTTGATATGCAAAAACTCACGTTAAAAAATGTTTTCAGCTTTAGAAAGACATTGTATGAGGAATTACAATCAGACCACCTATTACTTACTTTTACTGCATTACCCTCATCAAAGTTTGCCTGTACAGTGGCTAAAAAGTATATTTTATCTGCACATCACCTTTGAGGTACTCTGGCTGAGATGGGGAATATATTGAGGTGACAGAGTTTTTGAGAGTGAAAGAAATTCTCAGAGTTTTTGGACCTGAACAATGATGATTAACCAAGGGATTTTTTTTTTACTGATTGAATTACAGAGCGAATTAAGCATGAATGAACTGAACTTGTCAGAGCAGGAATAGCAGAACATTTCTAATATGGCAAAATAGATTTAACATTTTGGCTAGAATCCGGACTTCCTCATCTGTCAACTGCAACTGACTATATCCACAGCTTACTGCAATCGAGTCTGACACGTTTTATGTGGCAAGGCTGAAACAGCTTGAAACCAAGTTTCACAAATATTCCAGGATTTTGACACAATTGATCTGCTCACTGCTTTCCTAAAAAATCCCTTTTCTTTTGCTGTCAGCTGCTGAGAATGTTAGAGCAGCTAATTTCAATGAATCACCAGCAAACTGAGCAATCATGTTGCCATATCAGATATTCTGAGCATCTGGTGTGACATTCTACAGCAGAGGATTATACTGAAGTCAGAGAAAGTGACTTACCTACCAAGCCACACTTTCCACAGTGAAAGTCCTAAGTACAGCAAAAGTCAGAGCAATACAAATTTTCAAGCTCAGCTCTACTGTGTCCTCAGTAATACGATTACCAGAATTAAATACCAAAATTGTACTAATTTTACATTTTACAGTAAAATTTAGGAAGAGCCTCACCAAGCTGCATACCACATTTGTGAAGGGGTTGATGCAAAGATTTCTGTACTGTAAAATGCAAAGTCCTTTTTTAGGACAGCAGGCAGATTACAGGTGTCACTCTGAGCCCGGGGAGCACAAAGCACTGACACATGCCATTATGTTTAGAACCATTAAAACAACACAATTACCAAAAGAAAATAAACTTATTAAATAAGCAACTTAGTAACCTACATTCCTTTACAGAAACAAAATACAGCACAGAAGTCAGAACCTTGAACTCTGCGAACATAATAGGCAGTAAAATGAACGTGTGCTTCGCAGTGACATCAGTGTGGCCCAGCAGGAGAAAGAGGGTGGTCAGGTGTCCATCCAGGGTGAACAAGAGGACCTACCTGGAGGAGAGGGGTCCGAAGGGGGTGCGGAAACAGGACACTCCCCTCTGCCGCCGCTTGCGGAAAGCCTGCTCTACCAGCTTGGCCTCAGAGGAGGGGTCGATCCTCCAGAAGGAGCCCTTGCCCGGCTCCTCCTGCGACCGCGGCACTTTGATGAAGTAGCGGTTTAGGGACAGGTTATGCCGGATGGAGTTCTGCAGGAGGAAGGAACTAACTTTGAGCACAGATATAGCTGAAGGACAGGAGTGCACTGGAAACATCTGATCACAAAACATGGTTCATCAAACAGAAGGAGGGCTTTTGTAACTACTGACTTTGACACAGCCAAAGGATTATTAGCAAGTTCATCATTGCATTTCTGTGATTTAATAATGGTGGGTAAAGCAATTCCACACTCAAGGAACTCCGTGGCAAAGTGCTTTAATAAGCCTTTTAGGAAAGTTTACAATGATAAATTTACCAAAATATTTAACACTTTTACCTGACATATAAGAAACAAAGCTAGATCAATTTCATGCTGGAAAGTAGAAAGAAAAATATCTTAGCTGTTGAGCCTTCATCAAGTGTGAGAAGCCTCAACAGCTTAAACACAGTGTTCTTTCCTTCTACATTTCAGTGAGGAATTATCCACTAATGTTGGAGACCGTCACACTTCCCCATGAGTAATGTTAGAGGTTTGTTTTTTTAAAGAAGATTTTTTTAAAAGCAAGATTAAAACCTTATTTAGTCAAGATAAGAGCTAATTTGTGGAACAGTTTTGACCTATACTACAAGTCCAAGGATCTAGTAGACCTATGGAGATTAGCACAATATTTGCAGTTTTTTATGTACAGAAACTATAAGGAGGCACAGTGATTCAGAAAGAAATGTCCCAATGTATTGCCATTACTTATGAAAATATTTACTGCTTTGTAAAAAGAACAGAAGAGCACTCTGAATGGGACAGATGTTTGTCAACATTAAGAAATCTGATCACAAATTTCAAATGGCACATCATTAATTTGGATCTACATATGTAAAGGCAGTCGATGCATGCAGATTTAGATCACTTCAAGGAATATAAAAAAGCAAAGAACTGGACAAATGTCTAAAGCTCACGTGCCTACCTGCCAACCTTTATCAGCAGTCCTGTAATAGGGATAATGTTTGGTGATGTGAGCGTAGATGCCACTTAGTGTTAGCTGTCTGTCCTGAGCAGAAGAGATGGCTTGAACAATGAGCTGCGCATATGAATAGGGAGGCTTGGATTCATCCTGAGGGATAAACAAAACACATACCTTCAACATTATATGCAGATACAATGCATTTAAATTAAATTCACACAGTAATATTTTCGGGACACTTTAAATCAGCAGTATTTTTAAACATTATGCATATACTGGATACAAAAATATCTTCTGCACTGGCTAGCTTTTTATTAACACTTTTGAATTATATGTTGCCTACCACATGAGAAACCATTAAAACTCCATTCTCCCCACTTCGAAGAACACTGCATAAGCAAAATGCTTCTTTTACAAACACAGTAAGACTTAGCTACATATTAGAATTGGATGTTTATACCCCAGATGTTATGTTACTGGTTGCTTTAAGATTCAGAATAAGATAATTATAATGTACTGCTGCATGTTTTACTATATAGGCAATAGTATGTTTTGGCTTTATATTAAAAGTACACATTTCAAAAAAGGTGGGGATAAGTACCTTGCACACTACTTATGTCATTCACAAACAACAAGACCTGCACATGTTTTTAAAACAACACACTTTCATTCACACAGTGCAGTTTAAACAAATGTGAGAGCTGAGACTGATCTTAGATGAACTCTAAGATTGTTACTGTGGTCTGCAGCAAGTCAAAATATAGACATTGTAATAGGGTGGAGGATGCTAGAGTGTCCTCTCATGTAAAAGTAATCCTTCTACAAATTCCAAATAAAATAAATCTGTTACAGAGCTCTACATAGCATGTAATTTTCTCTCTGTGAAGAATATTTTCCTTTATAACTACCTTCAAGAAAAAGTGGAGGTCCATATCTATAAGCTTAATGGAAAAACAATGTATTTTGAAAGCCTCTTTTATTAAAAAAAATGAGTAACACTTAAGATAAGGGATGGCAAATGACATTTCCTAAAGCAAATATATTAGGATGGCACAGCAGGGTGAGACAAGATGGCAGCCCTTATCTGGACCACATTACCAGAAAAGTGTGGGGAATTAGGTGCTGCCCTCCATCATTTTAAAAAACAGAAGCAGAGGTTCCAATGTTTTACACTGGCTTGACATCTGGGGCCAGTGAAGGAAGCAACCAAAAGAGGGACTATTGAACCTGTGAATGACTTTTCAAGAGACTGGAGTTTTTGTCAAGAGTCATGGTGAGAAATGTCTTTATTTTGAGCCCCAGAGAAACAGTGAGCTCTTTTGTTTTGAATGTATATAAGCGGTTTAGCTCTATGTTAAGGAACTGTACAGACAGGAGCTCAAAGAGGAACTCAGGCTTCTGTTTTGGTGGTTGTTTTGCTTATTTTCCCTGCACTATAAATAAAAGGGCTGTCTGCCCTTTCTTTCTCACACCTGAAGAAGGCCCCATGGCCAAAACGTTGTGTTTTCTTTCTTCTCTTTTCAGCATTGAATAAACCTATTACTTTTTTGTTTGCAGCCTACGCATGCTGATGCAGCTACCCACCTGAACATGTATATTTACAAACCTTTCTCCCTATTTCTTATTTTGAATGAATATCTTTTGGTAAGAAGTGAGCAAATTATTACATATTAATTGTATTATATATAGAGGGAATGGGTAAGAATAGAGTAAATTCTTAAGTATGTGAGTTAAAATGCTTTTATCTGTTCTCTAAAAATTACATATGTAGTGAGCACTGTCACTGACTGCAAAAAGCTATGTGGCATTGATAATAAAGCATGTTCAAAACATTTTGTTATATTATCAGATAAGAAACTGAAATGAAAATGTTCATGGAGTCTTCACTTTACTGTATTATTTTAAACCCTCGGCACTGTTTTTAAGACTTTTTTTGCAGTTTTCTGTGACTAGAATCATTAGCAATCATCAGTACTTCTTTGTTACTTTTATATTTACCACACAAGTTCATGTACAGTGAGGTTAAGCACCATTACCGTCCCCCAACCCAGGACATGCCTCTCTATATGTTAATAACACTTCAGTTTACATTTTTCTCAGGAATCCCATGGATCAGAGGTTGCAGTGTTGAAGCAAAATGTGAGGCATTCTCAATTGGAAGAGAAAAGCAAAGTGGATAGGGTCAATAAAGCACTTTCAGTGCACTTATGACCAACAATTTAGAAGCACGAGGTCCAAATTCAGAGGCTGATCTTGCACCAGAAAAAAAAAAGAAAGGGCCCTAGCAAATTCCAAAAATTTCCTTTCTGCCTCCCGACAGTCTTCATTTAATTTTTGATTACATTCCCACACAATTTGGAATCGCCACATGTTTAAGGCTTGGCTTTCTGGCCACTCTGTACAGCACAGGAAAGGAAAACGTGCTCCTCAGACAAGCCACTTCCATCAAGACTCCTCCATCTTTCAGCAGCTGCTTACAGGAGAGTGAGTGGAGGAACTATACATCTCTCTGGCATCGGAAATCCAGTAGGCGCCCCACAGGACAGGAGATTCTGTGTTACTGAAACAGACAGGACTTTGCGCCACTAACAGCCACCCTGCTGATTTACTGCTTGGAGAATCCAAGTCAAAAGGCGCTAATGACATGCCCTAGGCTCGAACCAGCAACAGAGGCCAAACAACATGGCAGGCGACCACTTTTATTGGCTGAGCCACTCAGGAGCCCGCGCCTGTTGCCTGAGAGAGCAGCGAGGTCAGGACTGTCACCTTTGGGCTGTCGCCTCCCGATGTCTCAGCCTGCTGTTCCGACACTGCTTTGGCGGCGAACTCTGCAGCCAGCTGCAGTTCTGAGGTAATGTTTCGTCCAAACCGATACCCTGAGGATCCCGCTCCACGTGGACTAGCTGGACAGGAATTGGGCACACTGTGGGGGGAGGAAAAAAAATGGAAACTCAACACAAGTGCAAAACAAAATCTGTGAAGTATCATTCAGAATTCAAGGGCTAATCATGCTGTCATAAACGGTGATAACTGCCACCAACACAATGTAAAACATCACTTTCTGTGCGACCAAAAATAATGTAAAAATGCAATGATGCATTGAGACCATTTATAACACTTCATCATTATCACTGAACTGAAACTATTTGAAACAGCAGCAGATGTTATTTTGCAGCCAACACGTTTTAAGAGGTGTGGTGAGCTTATTTAAGCAAAAGCTGTCATTGTCAATTATTTAACTTCAGAAACTATAATATTAGAGAACAATGAAAAAAGAAAAAAAGTTCTAGTTACTAAATGTTGACCAGTGCTACACTATATGCATGCATGTTCATGCTGTACTATTATGAGACCACGAAAAGATAATATGCTGAATTTATTTTTAAAAAACATGTTTTGAGAATGACAAAAACAGTGCCAATAGAGAATAGGCCTAGTCACTTAAAATAAACACTTAAACTTCTCTTAGTCTCCCTGGAATCTCTTGGAGAACAGTTTTGAAAGTGTGAAGTACAAAAGCCCACCATGAGTAACATAAATGCAAAGGGATAAAAAGTTTACCAAGCTAACATCTACTTGGTGGCTGACAGTATATAACAAAAAGTCTGTTTCTTCTGATGTACATTTCTACAACAGTAACAAAAAATAAAATACAATAAGACTAAGCCACACCTGTCTAGAAATCTCAAACAGTTTAGAAACAAGGATCTTAGTGAAGTTCTGTTTACATTCCTGAGTAGTGTTTACAGCTGCAGGAACAAAATGTGTGCCCTCTTATGTACATCATTATCTCTGCACAATACATCACACTGACGCTAGACAACACATTCCTGATGGAGGACACAGCTGTTGACACACCATAATTCTTCATGCTGCTGAAGTGTACATCAATGCCACAGGAAGAACGGCCGCAAATCTCTGTTCTCCATTTAATAACATGTTAATAAGCCTTTAACCAGATAAGCCAATTGAAACAAATTCTCATTTAGAATGATGACCTACAGTTTACCTATTTATACAGCTGGACAGTTTACCTGAGGTCATGTTAATGTTACTTCCTCAAGGGTAGAATAGCAGTGTCTGACCCGTGAGTTAAACCTACAACTGTCCAGTTACAAGTCCAGAGCTCCAGGCACTATTCCACAATGCTGTCTGAACACAGTTCGTGTGATTCCTTATTTCTACTACAAACTTAATAGAAGGTGGCTAGATTCAAAATACAAAACAAAAAAATAGTAAATAATCAGTAGAACGCTTGCATAATTCTAATACTAAAAATGTTTGTTTTGAAGAATTACAGCCCAAAGAAAAACAGTTTGGTGAAAAACGAAACATGATCCATTAGGAGTTTCCACATTTACCAAAGCAATAAGTGTTTACTACGTGGTCCAATGGCATAAAAGTGGTAAGAGCTGAGTTACTGAGAAAGTACAAAATTTTCAGCCAGTAGATGGCTCTGTTACCACACTATCTTGTCAGTGTCTGTTGACAATACTGCTCAATTTAAAAATATATTTTCCTTTATGAAACACAACTATGAAACACTCAAGACATTTGACTCCCATCTTTAATCTAAGTCTTCTTAATTGAGTTCCCTAAAAAAAAAAACCAGAGTGACAAGCTATTTCATTTCAATCCTCTTCACTCACACCAGCTTGCCTATTCGAATTGTGTGGCCTGAATTGTAAATGCCTCTTTTTTTCCATTCAGTTTACCTCCAATTCTTTCATCAGCATTCAGCAAGCTTTTCATTATCAAACTATGTGTACAGTGTGCTTGGACACTGAAAAATAGCAACAGCTCACACCCCTGTTCTTAATTTAGTGATCCAGATGGCCCCGGAAAAACAGCTTGTATATCTGCACTATTTCAAGTGGGGTTAATAATCGGACACCAGTTTAAAGAATCTATTAATTGCTTTTATTCACCTCAACTGTAAAGAGTGTAATGATGAAAGTACCTCTTTTTTTTGTTTGAGTTGATAATTTTAAGGTTCAACTATTGGTGTAGTAATTAAATTCATAGACATGACCATGATTATCAAACGATAACACCATTCCACTCTTTCAATAAATCCTTGTGGTGTCTGAGTACGACGTGTCACCATGTGTGCTGCTAGCTTGAAGTGACTACATTATAATTTAATTCACATAAAGTATTTGGAGCAATACTCCCCTTGTACTCCTTTTTTAAAAATGTTCAGGTGGCCTTAAAGTGCTGCCAATGGCTTTATCTGGCCAGGGGCAGCTTGCACACACACATGGTCAAAGTACAATCCTGAAGCAGCACACTCACAAAGGCTGAAAAACAAACCAAGCTCTCAGCGAGACAAGCTTTTCGCTAGAGTCCTTGTCACACATCAAAATGTTAGAAAATAATGGAGGAATTTGAGATGACACACTCACCTGAACACCAATATATATTTGTCCTGAAGAAAGTGCTTTAGAATCTAGGAGTCCATGACATTGATCTGACATGCCAAGTATTATTAATATTAAATACAGTACACAGATGGCTTCATCATCTGTTGTTTTTGATTTCCAAGTAAATGTTTTTCCTTTTCTTCTTTATTTATCATCCCATTACTTGTCAAGTAAACACTCCTTTGCACAAGTAAACACACAAAGAGCACTCTTGCATATGCTAAACATCCAGATGGGCAGTGCAAAGTCACTAGATCCTTTTCAGTTTGACACTGTACATGAAGCAAATTTTGATGAAGACCGATATAGAATAAAAACAAGTGTCCACGCAAAACAAATGCATACAGCCTGTATGGTTTCATGAGTGCATTTCCAAGAGAAAAATTGGTTACATTAGCAAAAAGTGTATACTTCAAAGAAAAGTCTTTCATGCCAGAAAGCACAAAGAAGCTAATGTAATGGCTGGTTATTAACAAATTAACAGATTTGTCCAACATAGATCAATAATTAACTACCACTGAGTACCAAGAGTTACAATCAGTGAAAATCCAAAACATCCAGCAAAACCTCCTGCTATCTGAAATATCCTTCTTCAGACCTACTACAATGAAGGGATGATGTCACTCATCTTTAGATTATTAAAAGATATTTTTAACAAAATATATATTTTTGTAGTTTAGTGATAAAAGGTCGTGTGCATGTTAACTGATTTCGCAGAGCAGAACAACTACACTGCAACACTACTTTTCAGTCAACCCCCCCAAATCTGCCACTCAGGAGTGACCAAAACTGTTTGGAGAGGTTTAATTTTGGCCATGTAAAAAGAAAGTAGAAAAAAAAGATATGGTGTAAAACAACAGTCTGAAACATTGAATATTCTCTGTGCAAATCATTTCATTGCCCTGGAGCTGGGCAGAGCATGTTGTGTTTTCCTTTTTAGCAAACTAACTAACATCTGCTTGATCATTTAATACAGAGCTACATCTTAAGTCACCAAGGCAAAAACAATGCAAAAAAATGTAATCACTGCTGTTGTGTGCCCTCTTGACTTACATCCAGATTTCTGGTATCGAGAGACTACATTTACGTCAGAAGTCCTACCCACAGCAAATAACAGTTCTGCAGTTAACAAATCATTCCCCTCCTAAAACAAAGCTTTTCTCAGTTATAACACCGAGATGGGGAGGGGGACAACAACATATACAGAAACCGCTCTAACACAAAGGGAAACCTGTCTAAATGGCGGAACTGGAGAACTCTCAAACACAGCTAGAGGGGCCCAGACCATGGGGAACTGCTGCTGCTGCTGCTGCTGCTCCGGCTCTGTTTGTTTTGGGTGTGAGACTTGGCCGTTGGAGCCTGCCCGAATAAGGGGACGCAAAGGGGGAGGCAACAGGGAGCTCTCTCTCAGAAAAAGGAAACTCACTGTGGCTGAGAAATGCTTTACCACAACAATCTCCCCTCCACCAATCACAAAACAGCAAGCTCAACACACGCCATATATGGCATATGTACACACACACACATACAGAGCCTGATGCAGCAGAGGAGAGGTGGTGCCACTGGGGGCAGGTTTCTCTGAAAAACAAACTGCCACATGGAGACAGAGCCTGGAGAAAAGAGGGCAGAACACACAGACGTAACCACCACAAGAAAATGAAACAGATTGGGTCATTTAAAAAAAAAAAAAGATTTGCACTATTTGTACTGGTGCTGCTAGTGTCTTTGTAGAAACTAAATGAAAGCATCCTTCCATTGCAAAGTTTACAAATCACTTTCCCAAGTTTTGTTCAGCTCTAGCACGTGAAGCAGTTCTGGAGATACTGTGGGCAAACGTTATTGTGTCTCGAGTTGTTCAAAAGCCATGCAGGACAAACCCCGTGAAACGGTATAGGCTGCATCTTTACCATTCTCACTGTTTTGTGTGTTCAAACAAAAAATCACCCAGATGTCCATTTGAGCTTGAAGTCTATTGAAAATGCAGATTTAAAGGGTATAAATCATTTTAAAGGGAATAAACCAGTGTTGTCTCAACATGATTCACAGTCCTGCATTACTTTTTATTTTTACACAACCATTTTCTCAAAAAATCATCGGGATCCAGAACTGAGAATACCGAAATTTACAAGCACCATTTTCTCACCACACTGAAATGTAAGAAAGTACACAAGAGAACAGTCTTTTGTCCTGTTTCATTTAAGCCTTTTTCACTCTACAGGACTTGACACGACTTCTAGTCAGAGAGAACGTCAAATTTAACGACTGCAGTTGCTGAATCTCGCTGCCTTTTCTGTCCTAGAGGGTGGCAAATTATACGACTAGGAATCGCAGGGGGTGACTAATTACAAAATTCCCTCATGGCTTTTCATCACAGTTCCAAATCCCGTATTGCACCACGAAAGTATCGCGAGGTTGCCTCATTTTGGCAGCCAATCAACGTGGAGCACACCGGAATAAGAGGAGGAGCACCGCACGAAAGTAAACAAACATGAAACATCGAACAGACATCTATTCTGGCACCGAAGTTTGACGAGCCTTTCCTCCATTTCCACAGTCCAAAACACTTGCTTTCCTCCTTGCCTTGCAGCAGCATTGTACTTCCGGTTGAGCGCTCATTTGTTGACTGTCGCAGACACAAGAGTTGGATTTTATCATAGCAAGTCGCAGAGAGTCATAGGGGCTGCTAAGAGCGCTATGACTGAGTCGCTGGGGGTGTCATACTACACTACTGACGGTAACGGGCACTTGCTGCAACTCTCTACAACTCACTGTGATTTTCTTGAAACCGAAAATCCTAGGAAACGTCGTGTAGTGTGACGCCGGCATTGGTAATGACAATTACACAGAATCATGTCATGCGTTTCAAGTAAAAATTTAGAAATATTTCCTCATAAACTCATTTTCATTAAATCATATACTGGCAGTGAGGACTGTTCTTCTTTTATCAAGAAATTCAAGGAAGGAAAGAGTTAAATACAAGCAACAGAAATGAAACAGGCCTACATGTGTTATACCAGCTATGCAAATGCCTATTTTTTTAAAGAAATGTAAATTTACACAACGTTATTAACATCTGCAATGCAGTTAAGCACTGGAGTGAAAGCTGTTTATCAGACATCTGTTTTCCAAGTACTGTAAACAGTATGTATATGAACACTTTCCCTAACTCTGATTGTTACACAAGCTCCTAGCATATGTGCTCTTCATTTCAGGATGCTGTTCTGAGAAGACACACTAGAGAACTGTGCAGGCCGGCTTCTGAAGACAGGCTGCTATTCTTGGGTGCTATGCTCTGCAGTCGTGCATTGATTAATCCCTTGCTGACAATTCATTCTCAGAGACCTATTTCTGTGCATGTTAGGGCATTCCTCAGTTTTATGGTGACCCCTCAAACAAAATAAGGTAAACCTCATTTGATATCATGGCAGAGACATCCATTATGACCTAGACCAGCAATGAAGCTAGAGAATTAAAAGGAACAACATCCTGCCAAAAGGGTCTGACCTGTTGTGCACAACAGTTCCTAAGCATCAACAGATAAACTTACGTTTCACATTTTGGAGTTACAGTAGGAATAGTTACAGTAGATAAACAGGACCAAATAACTGATACCTAACAGGGAATATATTCTTGTATGACCTTACCATTTTATATTCTATAAACATGTTTTTAAAACACTACAACTATATTTCAGTAGTAAAACCACAAAATTAGCAATGGTCTTTGAATTCTACAATGCAGATCCTCAGATGAGTAAGTTTTAAGTTTAAAAACTTTTCACTAGCATTCCACTAGCAGTCTCTGTAGAGGAGGCGGAAGCTATTAGCAGTACAGTACACCTGCTTCGAATGAGCCTTCTTTCTGTTTAAAATACAGCTTCAGAAATATTTGACATTTTACTGTGCACTTGACTTTCCACATAAAAGTTATCACTTTTGCTGAGGAAACAAATCCCATGGCTATCATGTTAGAGCATGCATTCTATGCAAGGTTGTTAAAACACAGCCTACATCAGTGCTGAAGAAAAAGAAATGTCTGTTAATTGTTCTTTATTTCTGCTCAGTTCTTTAGAGGTCAATGTTTATTTTCCAAAGAAAAAACAAAAAAGAAAGAAAAAGACTGTCATCACAGCACAGCATGAATATGCATATATTATTTACCCTGTAAAACATAATGGAGGTGTAGTAGGGCAGACGTGACCACAGGGATCCCTGACCTTGACCTCGATCCAAACAAAAGGTCATTCTAAACCACCTAGATCCAACAATTTGGAAAACTTGTTGGGTTACAACTAATTAAGCAAGTAATTTGATCCGATTCAGGGAACCAATATTCTTTAAACCTGAAGGAAATTAAGATACATTCAAATGATCTCTCAATTACATAATTGAACAAATGCTAAGGAGAGCACAGTTATACTGTTTCAGGTCTATAAGAATGCAGCAGTTAGATTTGAAACTAAAGATTTAAAGATTTTAATCATTTAAAGATTAACATTTTAAATTTCCAAGAGTGGGGTTGGCCAATTTGCCTTCTAGTATAAGAAAATGAAGCAGGAAGGAGGCTATAGGATTCATTAAGGCAGGAGCCACATTAAGGCTGGAGCAGCAACATGGTCACTAATTTACAGGCTAAACTGTGAACTCATTCAAACAGCAGACTCTTCCAAAGTCCTGGCAGGTCCGTCCCTACCTGATGGTGCCAGTAGGAGAAGGCAGCGGACTCATCATGGTTCTGAAATCAGGATCAGGAATGTTGATTTTCAGAGGAGAGATCTGGGCATAAAGAGGCCTCACTGGGGATAATGGGGCTTCCTCCTTCACCTCTTCTTTGTGGTACAGCGAGGTAAACTGGATCTTAATGACAGTGCTGGGGAAACGAAATGTACACCTGGAAAACAGGAAAAAGAACAATACAGGGTTGTTGTTTTTTTAAAGAAAAGCCTAAAAGGAAATTGGACTCATTGCAAGCTTAACACAAACTTCAAGATGAATTGTTCACATTGCATAAACTAAGACTTAATAAGAAACACACAATACACCAACAGGGATTACATTTAGAATCGCACTAATTAAGTCCTTGTACAAATATTGTGTCATATTAAATAAGTCTGTGGGTCCAGTGCAAGCCTTGGAACTTTTCTTCTCATATAAAGTATTCCAGTTGTATTATAGGAAAATAAATCTGCACTAAAAATATACACATCTGTTGTTGTTCCTGATAAAATATCTGCAACAGTAGGAAAAAATAAAAAAACATAACAGAAGCATGTAGAATCACCCTGCTGTTGGGCTTCAGCAGTAATGTTTGGAAACACACAAAACCTAATACTGTTTGTCTAAATCTGCAAGATAAACACCTAGCACTTTCAACTCAAACAGTGTAATGCTACATCAATGATGATTACAGTTTAATAGACTGCCTGGCAGAGGCGGCTTGTTGGCAAATATGCACTGCGTGTTCCCCATAAACACAATACCACTGTAATATTGGTGTTCACATCCACAGTTCTCTATTATACATCTCAGTTACAATGAAACAACCTTTTCACTGACCATCACCGTGTGATGTCCATCAAAATGGCATCTGAAGGGATGAGAATTTCTCCTTAATTACCCAGTCTTTGACAAAGAACAAATGCTTACTGCTGCACCTTTAGTGCAAGATACACAAAACATAAATGCATTCATGCATTGAAATTAAACTCCCCTTTTAACATCATGTTACATAACAATATGTTAAGATGCTGTCAATGTTTCACCATCAAGTATTTTATAATTCTAAATACAATACAACCATTCTGTTATTATAAAGGTCCTAACTGAAATCCGGTTTTACAGTAGAGAACTATAAAAGAGTTTTACTGATGTGCATGTGCTCACAGAGGGGTATGTGTGGAGAAAAAGGCTGTAAGGTGCGATTGCAATACTCTTCAGTCAGGATGTGGTTGTTGAGGAGGAACCTCCAAATTTTACCAGCAAACAGGGGAAAGACAGGTTTGTTGTTTGCGTTGCTACGGGAATCCGCTTCAGTGCAGATTGAGAAAACCAGTTACAGGACATAAAAAAAGCCTACCTCTGTTTCCGATTAAAAGTCACATGGCCAAAACTTACAACCCTTCTATAATTATATCGACTTGTAATTATTGTGAAACATTTGAACCCACTTTTATTAATAGACAAAGTTAACCAATAGCTATAAGCAACCAAAAAAACACAGGCTGTTAGAGAGTGGTAATACCAGTCATTTGTTGAAACTGACAATTATGGTTGTATTATACTTCAAATATTTATATGTTAAAATGTTAAATGTAAATTTTGCATTACCGATGTAGGAAAAATGATTTAATAAAGCTCTTGACTGACACTGTAATCTACTGTAATGTTATATAGGATTCTGTTTGCTACATAAACAAAACATACTGACAAGCTACATTAGAATGGCTTTTGATTCTGAAACAGACTTGCTTTAATAATTCTTTGAAAGCTATATAAACTCTGCAAGAAAGAAGTTGTCACTAGTGTTAAGCATGCCTTGTACAAAAAGCCCTACTTCATGGTTCTAATGAGAAAGTATTAGCAAAGTCCAGAACATATAAGTCTGCTGTAACTCCTGACCTTATTCAGATATAAATATTTGAAACACAAAGTCTTATAATGCCTCTTCTCACATAGAGACCACATTTGGCATGATAAACCAAGATAAGTAAAGTTACCAACAGGGAAAAAAATCTGAAGTCCTCAAAAACTTAATCTGCGTGACAAACTAATGTGCTTGTTAATTAGAATATCAAGACAGCAAAGCAGAGCTGCAAAGCTATCCATGCTGAAAGACTACCAAGTAATGCTAGTGAAACAGGAAAACACAGGAAGAACCACAGGAAAAGCAACTGAACAGAAAGACAAACCAGGGAATCCGAATTAGCTTAATATAGATATACAGTAGTATTACTTCAAAAACATAGTCAATGACCAGCTCAGATTAGTTTACCTGCAGATCAAAAATTCTAAAAAAATCAATCTGAGCTCAAGAAGGAAAGCAAAACTTTCTAAGGAAAAATCCCTTCAGGTTTTTTTTGTTTGCACAGCCTATCAGAGACAAATGATGACAACTCTTTAGGTGGTTAATGCTTCTCCCCTGGGAATATTGGTGCAGTGGAAGAAATATTTACACAAGGCCCACAAAAGAAAGCCACATTCAGTGCTGCAGTGTACACAGTACAGTTGTTTTGGAAGTCAAGCTTGCGCCCATCCAGAGATTTTGCTCTTTTTCATCTGTTGCTTTGTGCCGCCTTTCTACTCAAATAATCACCTTTACTACAGCAATTGTAAAAAGGACCCTACACTCTACTACCCACCTATTTATTACTGTTATTTCTCCACTGCAGGCTAATGAAAGCAGCAAAGCCCTCAAACATAAGGTTTTACACTTCCTTTGGCATTGCCCTATTACACATCTCCCAGAAAATCAGAGGAGCTGGGAAAACAAATACAGTGGCAAAAGAATTGGCTTTTCAGGAGCAAATTAGCAGAAGAATGTAATAATTATTAGGAGATTACAGAGATTGTACTAATACTCTGTTGGTTGTGTAGGCTTCTTTGCTGTTGTTATTGGGCAAGACATAAAAAGGTAAGGATATGGTTGTTTCTTTTTATTGCACTATGATGATGGCTTTGTCACAGGCTGACTTTTCGTACAGAACATGGCGAGAGGAGTAATGTAGTTTAGATTACCTTTCACATCAATAGCACAGCATGTATTGTTCAGTACAATTTCTTTGTATGCTATGCTGTACTCTTAACTAAAAATACAACCAGGAAAACTGGGGGATAACTGTGCTTTTAAAAAAAAAAAATGGGACTCCTAGTGGTTCGAATTCAGCAAAGACATATTCTGTTTTCACTACGTAAAAAAAACATTTGCAACTTTTTCCATATACAAGTAAAAGCTGGCTACGTGAAACAAAAACCTTCATACAAACCGTTAACAGTGCAGTACTAATTCTTGTCATGTCAAGTCATAAATGCCCCATTACGGCAATATTGTTTTCCCTTTATTATACTTAACAATACAAGGAATGCAGGATTAGCAGAACATCTAACAAAGCTGTATACCAAAGCAATATTTATTAATATAAGATTTTGGTGTCATAAATGTATCCCAGCATTAACTCACGCCTCATCATGAAAGGTCACTGCTGTTGGATGCCTGTGGCAAGCAGACTAAATAACAGAAGAACTTGTTTCCTTGGTAGCCTCTTAGCCTAAACCTCTACACATTCTTTCAATATAAGAATGTGAGACATATTCTACAATATATACAACGTGAGACTGCACTGGTGCAGAAGAAAGAATAATCAAGATATGATCAAAAGAGGAACACATCATTTCTATTTAATTTCCATTAAAAGTAAAATATTTTTCAAAGAGCACACAAAAACACCGGCACCCTGCAGTTTTTCCATAAACACTTTTATATAGGTCTCAGTTTCTAGAATGTGAGAGTGATGAACCCTTTAAATTCTTTCCAAAGAGTTTTTTTTTCACGATTCTGTTTTCACTGTTTTAATCAACAGATATCACTTCATATGGAAAGTACTGTAATAAACAGCTAATTCTGACCCTGTCAAAGTTTTCAAAGCACATGGTTTTTCAAGATCAATTTTTCAAGATGTTTTCTGAGATCATTCAATAGACAACAGGATTTTACTTAGTGTAGGATTTAAGCCAAAAAAATGCTCAATTTTGATACATAGAAAATAATAAAAAGTATTAAGACAGATCGGAAAACAAACAAGCTTCATCTTTATTATAAGCATCGTCAGAAGCAAGATTATAATCTAGTGTTCAATAAGCAAGTAAATAGAAAGATGCCTGGCAAATCAACAGAAGATGCCTTTTCAATTTACATGGGATTATTAGATATAGAAACCATTAGATACTTGAAAACTGAAGACGTTTTTCAAAAAGCAAAAACACTCTCCCTATGCTTTCAAGTGTTTAACAGGTTTTTATCCCTTTTTATGGGAGGGGCAATAGGTTCTTCTACTTCTGAAGAGGCACAGCACATCTGCATGAGCCAAGCTGCAAGAGAATCACATGACAAACATGATCGTAAACATTTGTACTCTCCAAGATAATGGCGTCAGTTTAAACGCAGTGGTATAAACACTGCATTATAAACAATCAACGTGTATGTCGATTGGTCCTGTAAAATGTTCTTTAACAAAGAGCTACAATTGTTCTGACCAATTAGTTGCACATTCCAATAAGTGCTGTTATATTTAGCAGTTCCTATGGTAGCATCTCTAAGGCAACCATTTTACCATGACTACACAACAAACCAACAGACAAGAGTTTTCAGAAAAGGCCTCAGTTTACTACTCTTGAAAACTGAAGACAAAAACAAAACGTTGACTGTAAAAAGAAAGATCAAAACAGAATAGCCTCCTAGACTGGGCCATCAAAATAAAACTGAATTGAATAATTATCTCAGTCTTAATCACAGGCCGAGATCAGAGTACCTTTTCTTGTTGGCAGAGCTTATTCTAGCTTTCCCTTAACTTTCTAGAGGACAAAATGGTTTAAGAGTTATTAAAATTTAGCCTACACCAATACATAGCTTCAGTGCATATTAAAGCCTGAAATTTCACTGAAGATCCAGCATCTAATGCATTTGATAAAGAAGCAATCCATTCTAAATTCCTAAAAGGAAAAGTAAGATCCTGTAGCATTTAATTAATGAACATGTAAGATCCACAGGTTTTGATTATCTGATTTAGACACTGGTGCCTGTGAGAAGTAGATCTGCACTCGATATGGAAGTGCCTTTTGAAGAACTGCCTCAAAAAAACATCACAGCTATAATGAAGTGAAGAAACATGCAGCAATGCATGATCACATTTTGGAAAACTGCTTGAGAGGATGAAGAAAACATGAAACTATAAGTGGTAAATGGCATGCATCCAATTATACTCTGCAAATCTGTGAATCCTGCAGAAAGCTTTACATGACACCTGAAAGCAATAACAGTAGAATTGTACTTCTTTCCGGTCCTCCACTTTCATAAATATGATGAAAAATTTGCAACAGCACCACACAACCAACACAATGGAATTAACTTTTTAATGATGCATTGTAGATCCATTATTTTAGCAAACTAGTATAAGAGAAGTCCAATGGTCATACATAAAGGAATCAACCTGAAATGTTTCACTGATCAAGTGCATTTTTTCCAAAATGGAAGTAGTAAAATAGATAACAATTGTTATCTATGTGTCCTCTGTACCCCCTCAGGGAAGAGAGCAGAGAATTAACAGAGGCTGATCATTAGACATCTTTTCATGTCTCTTTCAATTAGTCCATAATAATCCACTCAACTAATCATCCAATAAAGATTCAAACAGTAGTATATTTAATAACATGAGGACTGTGCAATGTTGCAAAGGCATTCAATAAATCAATAAATCTGTGGTCATGCTTTGCCAGAACTACGGAGATGTTTAGGAGAATTTTCGCATACAACACTTGTTGGCAGATGCCATTCACTTAGTATCTGCAAAGAATATAATTTCATATAGAATTTTGCAAAGCTTTTGTAAAAGGTGTGCTTATACAGTACACTTACCCCTTTGGGGTAAGTGCAAAAAATGGTACATCTTTAACTACCGTAAGTAAACTCTTTCTGCGTTACATTACACCACAGTATTTTGACTTGAAGCACAACAGAAATGTAAATGTGTATCACTTAAAACAAGCAAATACATAAACAAATGCATAATGTATTTTATTATGATTTTGTTTACAAAACCAAGTTCCATAAAAATGTGATGGATCATCCTTTTGATGATGGTGGTCGATTGAGTTTGGAGCTGGATATATTTTACAGCTTAGAATTAAAGTAAAAATGTCAGCCTAGAAAAATGACAACTGAGCACAGCTTCATGTATGCCTAGTGTAACAGTTCTTACAGAGGTTCTCTCTGTTTGGTGGTCCAGTGCCAATTGATCTCTTTGACTTTTAGATTCTTGGTTAACTTGTTTCTGTTCTCAGTTCTAAGGTACAAATATATCCAACTTCAAAGGCACCTTTTCCCAACAACCTCCACATAAAAAAACTTTAATCAGCCTCTCCTCAACTTGCATACTCTTAGTTTTGACTAAACAGCTCATGAAATGAAAGGGTATCTGACACTCCCATAATGTGCTTGTTTTGCTTTTTCCAAGGTTGAACTGGTTATATTTTAGTCAACACAACTGAATACAGGTACTTCTGAAACGCCGAAATTGGAAAAGAATTGAATCTAATTAAAAATGGTTTAAACTTAAAAGCATGTAGTTAAAAATATACCCATCAAAGGAAAAAAGTCTGTAAGATCTCCTCTACAGCAAGCAAAGTGATATACAATGATATAATAATAATGATAATGTTTCTTTATTAGCCCTATACAATTTCTTGCATTAGGAATTCGTCTTTTCGCATACCCCAGCTTGATCTCCATGAGACACAGACACACAGACAGGGAGAGAAGCTTGGGGTCAGAGCGCAGGGTCAGCCATTGTACAGTGCCCCTGGAGCAGTTAGGGTTAAGGGCCTTGCTCAGAGGCCCAGTAGGATTCCTCTGCTGGCTGCGGGATTTGAACCGGCAACCTTCCAGTCACAGGCACAGAACCTTAGTCACAGAGTCACCGCTCCACCCCAGTAAGGAAGAGCCCAGGATTAACTTCTTCTCTGGACTGTGGTGGAGCTCCCGGTGGTACTGGACACCCCGCCCTTGGGCCCTCCGCGCACGGCTCGGTCTCCCCAGAGCTCAATGCCCCCCCCCCCAAGGACAAGGGTTGGGCTAGATCCATATCCTTCAATAGGACTAAGGTAGTATCAAGCTATATAGATGTGACAAAGCACAGAATACTTACATGTGACAAAATTGGTCTTGGATGGTTTTACTGTGACTCTTCAATGGAAAAGTGTGCATTAAAAGTTGCTACTGACAAAGGAACCAAGTTAATCACAATTTTGTAAGACTTTGTAAGACCATTCCACATTGCTATTACTATTACTGCCTGCTTTGTTACTAGCCTGCTGCAATATATCACCTTATTCATCTGATCCTTGATTTTAACTCGACGGTTTGTTGTACATGGGAAATGATTTCCACTGATAACCATTTTGTTTGTTTTACGGTATTCTAAATAGTGGAAATAAAAACACACCCACTCATGTCTGCATACATAGCCCATACTAAACATCATAAACAAATGCAGAGACACCTATAAGGTACTGAGCCACTGTTTAGCTATAGCAGGTGCTCAAATTCTGAATCCTTATCTTTTCCCGGTGCTTCCCGTACTCAGGATGACCATGAAAATATACTATGCATATAACCACAGTTATGAAGAAAATAATCTTTTTGTGTCTGGTGCACTGTCACGGCAGCTGAATTCATTATGCTGATCAACAAGATTGATCAACAGGGGTCTGCTGTGAAAGTCACAGGCTCGTAGCATGTGGCCATGGTTGAAAGCAATATAAGCTGTACATCTATGAAGGCTACGCACTAGTTTTCAGAAGTGGTCTTGTGGGATTCTGTCCCATTTCTTGGCCTGGACAAATCTGTTCACTGATCTCTGAACCGCTACATGTCTCACCATATCCCAGATCATCTCACAAATTTCCAGTGGTTCTCAAGCCTGGAAAGCAAGCCATATGAATACCATCATATCAGGATAACCTTGCAGGAAAGGCAGCAAGTGAGGTCTAAGGACTGGATCAATGCAATGCTGTGTTTTTCTTCCTTGATTTTCATCAGGTTTGACACTGAACACATTAATCCACCTCATCACCTGTGCCCAATCAACTTTCTCACTAATGAGAAGATTTAGGGTTTATGTAATAGTTAAAAGTCATATCAGTGTCTCATGGTCAATCAATTAATGAAAATGACACCAAACACATTTAATGAATATCCAAAATTGAGATTTTTCTTAAACCATTTATGCAAAAAAGAGTGATGAATTCCCTTTAAATGTATTGTATAAGAATGATAAAATTTAATTCATAATTATATTATGTTGAAACCAGTGTCAGATGTTTTACACAATGCAATTTATCCTTACACTGCATATTCATTACGTACTATATTTTGCCTCATTATGTTGCGAAAAATAGGAAGTGGAGGCAGAAGAAAAAAATCGCACCATTACTTGAACCGTTGAATCTGGTACAGACGCTTTATGCTTTTAGGATATTACACTGAAGTTCACAGGTCCATTCATCCACAACATCAAGAGCACCTGATAATACAGTAGCTGGAATGTACCTGTCAATAAGATCACTATATAAAATGAACACAGCATTACACCAGCCATTATTGTAAGTTGGTTGAAAGCACCGTCTTACTTGTAAATTCACACAATACAAACTATAACAACATTGTACATTTAAATCTTAAGGCATACATGTGGTGCTGTAAAGCGCTTGTTTTGTCTTAAACTACAAAGTGTACCGTTAAAGTAATGCATTGTACAAGATTAAGGAATACATTTATTTTGCAACATTAATTTTACAACATTAACAAGAATTATCTGTCCTACTCCATGAGCACTCATGATACTGATAACTAATTATCACTGTTGCCTGATTTTCCCAAGCAGAATACTACATCATCTCTTAGCATGGGCTGTGTATCACTGCAGACATCTGCATTAGACTTTCCCTACTATTAAAACCTGCAATTACAATTCTTCAGTGTTAAAATGTAACAAGTCAATGAGTGCTCAACACCCATTCCCTGTGCAACCCCCATTCACAATCAGACTTCAGATCTTAGGTGAGGAAACAAATTAGTTACAAAGTGTGCTGGTCTAATGGTTTGATGTGGTCACCCACAAAGACAAGAATCAAAAACTTGCCACTAACAAAGTAAGATAGTTACACATGAGAAAATCACCTGATTTACTTTAATTAGAGCCTGTCTGTCTAGAAACCACTACAGGTTTGGAGTACAACACAGCCTGAATTCAAGCATTTTCCAGAGGCAGTAATCACTGAGCGAGGAAAGATTTTCTAAAGTAAATGTTCTGCCAATCGACCTCTAAAACTAGGCTAAATCTAAAAATCACAGCTCAGAGTAATTTTCAGTCATTACTTCTAAATGATTAATAACTGTTTAATGCAACTTTGAAGCAGAATCCAGCAAAGCATGTGCATTGTACATCTTTTTCATTCTGACTCCAATTACAGAATCACTGCCCACATAGTGCACTGTGAATACGAACTGGCACACCTTGGCTGCTGCTTCTTGTTGCTCTTCATCAATACCTCATTTTCTTCACTAATGTCTCCCTTTTGTTTGCTGGTTTTTATTATTTGTTCAGTTGAAAGTACAATTTCTCTCACTCAGTAGTTTTCGATGTGGCCTCCCGCAAGCTCTCTGGAGTGGTTCACGTGCTCGGCTGGGCCTTTTCTTTGCCTTTTTCCAATCCCTTCTTGCCACTGCCCATCTGACTGCTTGATTTGACAATCTGACAGCCCCGGGAAGCCGAGACTGCAGCCTGCCTCAGCCCTGCGTGCTGTTGGACCCTGTCTGCCCATTTGGTTTACTGCGTGCCTCACTGCTTTTGTGCCTCTTTCCATGGTTCACTGTTTTCGATGACTGGACCTGTGTTAACTCGGATTGTCATTCTTGGATTTTTTTTCCCCTTGCAGCTACTGTTTGCTGGCTCACATCGCTGTTTGCCTTTCCACTTTTGTGCTGTAAAATACAGCCTCCTGGCCTGGATCTGACTGATACAGACTTTGTTAAAGTGTTTTGCACTGGAAAAGCATTGCCTGATGACTCTGGAGAACACTATGGTTGCATTGGTCTAGCTGTGCAATTTTCAAACCATCTGACAACTAGGGTAATTTTTAATTAGCTTTTCAATTCTTCCTTTTAAACCCAACATAGTTTTAACTGACAATTTTTTATCACAGCTAAAAAACCCATTGGCTGGAAAATGCATTCCTCTTTCGTGGTCTGTCTAAAACCACTCAGAATAAACTAATGGAGCATGTTTTCGAAAAAAAAAACTCTTTCAATGAATGCAAGATCCACGTTTTATTTTTGCTGGAAAGTTATATGAAACCACTTCCATTTCCCAGCTAAGCCACGTTTCAATAGTGCTACACTACATGGACAACAGGAACACACAAAAGCTAATGTGGGTAATGTTCCATCTTATTTTATGATGCTTATGCAGTCTTCCTAGTAGTGTGATCAGCATATATAAACCAGAGCATCCATTGAGCAGAAGCCATACAGAAATATTTTTGCAGTGTACTGATTAAGTTATGTGTAGTTCTCTATTCTTTTACAGTTAGAGATATGATCAAATAAACAGTATAAACGTAAAAATTATTTTAAATAGTTGTATACAGGAGTCTATAGTATACTTAGTTGATTTCATCTGGACAATATGCACCATGCAAGTTCAAGCTCAATGGTAGGAGCTTTGAACCTGTTTGCTCAGCTCGGAGGCTTGGGGCGAGTTTCCATGGAGACACCTTCACATGCGATGTATTTAATTCCACAAGGCCAAATAAGAAGGGTTGCCAAATTAATACATTATTTAAAAACACAAAAATGAAAAACAGGAAGTTATGCCCTTATTTAACAATTGAAGTCAGCCGAGAATCTGGAGCAGTGGAAAATAAAAATAAAAGCAAATATTAGCTTTCACTATTTTCAGAATCTTACCAGCTGCATCCCTGGTTTCATTATTCTTTACAGAGAGCTTAGAGGGTTTATATAAGTCTGAAAATATTGTTTTTACTTGATTTTGTTACACAACCTTGAGGGGAGGGGAGGGGCCTCATTTGGTTGTTATTAGCTAACTGAAAACAAACTTTGTGACTGGAGACAAAAGAGGGAAAACTAAAGAGAAAAAAACAAGGCAATTTTTAATACCTGTATGACTCTCTAACTCCACTGTTTTCAGAATGTTAAGATGACTTAGATTATATACTTTTATTACAACTATAACTTGCAAAGCTGTTAACAGTCCTAAATTAAAGATATTCTTTTAGAATTATCAGGTATCAAAATCAAGAACATAGTTCTTTTTACCTTTTGCAACTCATGCTTGTTTAATGTCACCTGAAATTAAGAAACAGGGCTGGATCTTTCAATCTACTCTCTCCCTCTTACATGAAGCAATTATTAATGCAATGTAATTGATGTAATGAGCTTGATATGATGTTGTACAAGCAAATCAAAACACCCTCCTTCAACGTTAATGAGGTCATTCCTGTTTATTGAACCAATAATGGTTTTAGTCTACTACCTTTTTACCAAACTATGAACAAGGGGTAGATGGAGGCATTCAGAAGTTGTCAGGGACTCTAAAGTTTGAACAGAACATATTTCACTTAGCTTTTTTCCACTGAATCACATCCAAAATGCCTGGAGCTAAGCCTTAAACTTGGTATTCTGTAGATGTGAAACACTCAAGCGTAGCAGCTGCCACTAAACACAGGTTTAAGAAAACCCTCAAGTGACACAAATAAAGAGCAGTGGTGATGCGTTTGGGCCCAGCCAGGGTATCAGTCATACCAGTTCCTACTACCTGGAAAAAATATATTTTATTTATTCATTTATCTCTGGTACAAGTTTTCTAAAATTTGCAGTACACTTCATGTCTGACAGCACTACACTGTGTTGTGGTACACCAGTTAAGAAACACTGACCTAGAACATAATTTAGGACTGTCAATGCAATCCAACAGTGGCTTTATTACAATTTTCAAGCAATATAATATTTGTTTGGTGAATCAAATAAGCTTATTTCCTTGATCTGTGCAGTATTAGATCAAAACTTACAGCCTATTCCAAGATCATTTATATGGGAAGGAAATACTCTACTAACAGTGCTTCGGTGTGTTTGATTTCACATCTCAACACTGCTGCATCTGCCACTGACTTTCACATCTCGACACTGATGTTTTTTTTGCAAGCATGACCGAGAGTCCCTTCTTCCACCCAATATCACCATATGAAAATGTGATTTATGTAGCTATTTCAAGAACTGTTTCTGTATGATCATGTTAATGTACTCCACAAATAGCTCTTGATGAGCTGGCTCTCTTTAATAGTTGCAAACTTTGCTATATGAATGTCCTGTATGCAAAACATGGAAGCATTCCTCTTTATTGCAAGGAAAATATTATTGATTAGAGATTTCACCAAATGACCCTATATACCATATTGACCTGGTATTTTTGTGCTATCGGTGCTCTACCCTCACCTCATGATTTTCTGGTATTTTACAGTAAAGTTCTTCCTATTTGTGCACTGTTTTGCCAACTGATAAAATGTAGTTCTCCGGCAGGGGGTAGAGTGCATTGCAGAAACAAGGGGCTGTTCTGCAATATCATATGTTTTGACCTTTTTTTACACACTTTCTCAAACACACCTCTGAACTGCATGGTGGGCAGGAGAATAGCCAACAATAAACATTATCTTTTGTTTGATCTCAAGATTTGAGTCTTCAATGGTACTGATCATGGCTATCTGCTCCATTTCAAGCCAAAAATGATACAATTGCAAGAAAAAATTTGTGAACCCTTTGGAATTACCTAGATTTCTGCATTAATTACTCATAAAAATGTGGCCTGATCTTCAACTAAGTCACAATAATAGAAAAACACAGTCTGCTTAAACTAATAACACACAAACAATTGTACTTCTTAAGTACTGAACACATTGTTTAAACATTCATAGTCTAGGTTGGAAAAAGTATGTGAACCTCTAGGCTAATATCTTCTCCAAAAGCTCATTGGACCCAGGTGTTCCAATCAATGAGATGAGATGAGATTGGAGGTGTGGGTTGGAGGTGCCCTGCCCTATAAAAAAGGCACACAAAGGGTGGTTACTGAGAGTCTGCTCTTCTCAAGAAAGAGCGGTTCATGTGAACAATGCTCTGATCAGAAGAAATATCAGAGGACCTAAGAGGAACTGTAGAGACGTATAAAGCTAGAAAAGGCTACAAAAGCATTTCTAAAGGTCTAGGTGTTCATCAATCCACTGAGACAAATTGTCTACAAATGTAGGAAATTTAATACTGTTGCTACTCTCCCTAGGAGCGGGTGTCCTGCAAAGATCACGGTAAGAGTGCAGTGTGCAATGCCGAAGGAGGTGAAAAAGAACCCTAGGGTAACAGCAAAGGACCTGCAGAAATCTCTTGAACTTGCCAAAGTCCCCGTTCATGTGTCCACCATAAGAAAAACACTGAACAAGAATGGTGTTAATGGAAGGACACCACAGAGGAAACCACTGCTCTCCAAAAAAAAAACACTGCTGCACATCTCAAGTTTGCAAAAGACCACCTGGATGTTCCACAACACTTCTGGGACAATGTTCTGTGGACGTATGAGACAAACGTTGAACTCTTTGGCAGAAACATGCAATGCTATGTTTGGAGGAAAAAAGCACTGCACACCAACACCAAAACCTCATCCCAACCGTGAAGCAGGGTGGAGAGAGCATCATGGTTTGAGGCTGCTTTGCTGCCTCAGGGCCTGGACAGCTTGCTATCATAGAGGGAACAATGAATTCAAAATTGTATGAAGAAATGTTACAGGAGAATGTCAGGGTAGCGGTCCGTCACCTGAAGCTTAATGGAACTTGGGTGATGCAACAAGAGAATGACCTGAAACACAGGAGTAAATCAACAACAGAATGGCTTAAACAGAAGAAAATTCATGTTCTGGAATGGCCAAGTCAGTGTCCAGGCCTCAACCAAATTGAGATGTTGTGGCATGACCCGAAGAGACCTGTTCACACAAGGAATCCCAGAAACATCAATGAACTGAAACAGTTTTGTAAGGAGGAATGGTCTACAATTCCTCCTAACCATTGTGCAAGTCTCATCAGTAGCTACAGGAAACGTTTGGTGGAGATAATTGCTGCTAAAGGAGCTTCTACCACTACTTTTTTCATTTTCATTTTTCCTCATTTTAAAATTGCTGATGTGGTTTATGTGACCGAGTAACAAATATATTGGCTGTAAGAAGACCTTCTACTGCACCTTGGACTCTTTTCCAAATGGAAAAAGCTGCCTTCTCTGCTCTTTACTGTTTTGTTACTCACTTCATTAAACAGTCTCCAAAATCAGGTCTTGTTCCTGTAGATTACAGTTCCTGTAGATCCAATTGCTATATTTTTTTTGCACTAAAATAATAGTTTTCTCACAAATTCCTGGAATTGGCAGTGGCAGCTCAATTACATTCTAATCTTGCTCTAAAAGAGCTCTTAGAACCTTTCAGTTGGGATTTAAACAGAGATACAGCACTGACACAATACTCGTTAAGATACTGTAGTAAACAGCTTTCTGATGTATGGTCAATTATTATTATTTTCCTTTGGGACTTCAGTTCAGCTCTTGAGATCTCCTCCTGCTGCTGGATCTCATGAAAAATTAACCAGAGATCCAAAGCACTTTTCTTTTTTGCTTTGCTCCTAATTTGGCTACCAGTAGCCAATTCATAAGCCTAAAAATACAATGTTACCTCACTTACTCCACATGTTACACAGGGTTCTGGGACAGGGTGCTAGGACATTTATATGCTGCCTCTTGGTCCGATTATGTGCCATCACGGACATGGGTTTTGCTGCCGTGCTTTCAACAGCTGTAGCACTCAGGGCTGTAGAGGTCTTTAGGTTGGTGCCATAGATGGACTTGTCCATTTTGAAAACATGGTGAAGGATGATTCGTCTCATCATGTTTCTCCACTGCTCAGTAGTTCACTGCCTGCACTCCCTGCAAAGGTACACTGCCAGGTGTGATAAGCAGTTTGTACACTGCAACCAGACTATAGTATCCATCTGGACTGTTTTTTTATTAAGCTGGCTGCTTGTACACCAGGTTGAATATTTCAGTCAGCAGATTCTTGTCTGTTTGGCGTAGCACTTTGAAATACAGTAAACCCCACCACCAATGCAATTTCCCCCAGCATGGTTGTGCCACAAAGTGGTAAAAACAATGCAATCAAAAATTCACTGAAGACACACGTTTTACTATAACGCAGTTTTTTGTCACTTTTAGACACCATTACTTGTCTTGGTCACTGAAGCTCCTGGCAAACAAGCCCCAAAAATCAACCCTCTTTTATAGTAACAAAGTGAAGTCTCCTCTTGCAAAAATGTTAGCATGTTTTAAATACAGAAAAGCAGCCATATCACTCTGCAACTCACAACTGGCAACCCACTGAAGCTCAGCAGGTGTGAGCCTGGTCAATACCTGGATGGGAGACCTCCTGGGAAAACTAAGGTTGCTGCTGAAAGAGGTGTTAGAGGGGCCAGTGTTCACCCTGTGGTCTGTGTGGGTTCAAATGCCCCAGTATAGTAACGGGAACACTACACTGTAAAAAGCCTCTGTCCTTTGAATGAGATGTAAAACCGAGGCTCTGGCTTTCTGTGGTCATTAAAATCCCAGGGTGTTTGTTGAAAAGAGTTACCCCGACATCCTGGCCAAATTTCCCATTGGCCCTTACCAATCATGGTCTCCTAATTATCCCCTCTATTAACTGGCTTCATCACTCTGTTCTCCTCCCCACTGATAGATGATGTGTGGTGAGCGTTCTGGCGCACTATGGCTGCCGTTGCATCATCCAGGTGGGGGCTGCACACTGGTGGTGGTGGAGGGGAGTCCCCATTACCTGTAAAGAACTTTGAGTGGAGTGTCCAGAATAAGTGTATAAGTGTAAGCAATTATAATTATTATAAGGTCTGTCAAGCATTATTATTTAAGTATTAGTGCTTGATGTCCCTCAGTTACCCAAGTGTTTCCATTTTGTTGTCCACTACCTCTGCTTTGTTGTTCTCTATTAATTACAGTCTCCCTGTGACATGCAGAGAAATTACAGATTTTCCTGCTCATGAACATGAAACTGAGTGGTTTAGCTCTACCTTACATAAAAGTCTTACTGCAGGTACTAAGAAAGCTAAACCAAAAAAATAAAACTAAGGCTTGAATCAACAGATCTTATTCTACAAATAAGCCAACTGGTGACAGTCTTCTTGAGGGCAGCAGATCATCTACTAAACTCATTGTTCAAACTTTGGACATTATTAAACCTCACTTAAAGGCCACACTTAATAGTCTTATTCTATCAATTGGCCATTTTTTCTCTTCTTTTGTTGTGTTATTACGTCTCCTACTGTACAGCACTTTGAGCTTCCTGAAAAGAGCTTACAGGTAAAACTATTTTAATAGAGTTTGTAATGAAAGTTCATGAGAAATGACAACAACCAAGTTCAATCTGACTCAGCTGTCAGTAATTAGCAATCACTGCTAATGTTATTGCCTCTCCAAAACACTATAAATACTTTACATTATACCCTTCTTTTCCTCACATAGATACCTTTGCATCTAACCTCCAGCCCATGTCACCTTGCAGCTGCCCCTTGGTCACTCCTCACTCTGCATGGGGGTCCCAGTATTCTCAACCTATGGCCAGGAAGTTAGCCCTCAGCCATGCAGTTAAGCCAAATTTTGACTAAACAATAATCCTTTCAGTACACTTAATTCTTGGGTATTGTTATTTCAAGTGATTTATATTTCAGGCTCCCAAGGCACCAGAGCAATTCAACCAGTAACAGTGCTCATCGGAGCACAGGTTGAGCAAGGTGCTCTTGAATGTGGGTTCGAGTCTGGGTGATGTCACTAGTGACTGTAATCAGGACTCCCCAATGGTAAAACGCCCAACTGGCTGACTGCTGTTGATGTCTTGGCTCATTTGGCCACAGGCCTCCAGGATATTTGCAATCATGGGGTGCTGTCAGTAAGGGGCGTGCCTCTCCTCCAATCTGTACTGAGTCTCCTGGACAAATCTATATAGCCTGCAACTATGTTATAAAATGATCCGCTTGATCATGGTGGGCACGACAGAAGAGTCCGCAGACATTTCCACATTCTTCTCTAAGCAAGGTCAAATGGTTCATGGTCATTCATGAGCTGAGAGGTGAAAAACCCAAGTGGTTATTTCAAATCATAATTTGAGAAAAATCGGGCAATTCTAAATTTTTAAAAAAAGTTAGGCTCCTAACTTTTCACTGACTGTAGGATGTGCAACCTATGTACATCAATATAGACTGATCTAGTTCCCTTAAACTGAATTAAGAGTAATGCAGTTACTTTTCATTTCTGTAGCTCCATCAGATCTATCTTTCATGAAGAGCATTCCTTCCATTTTTATGATTTTATCTTTTTCTTATCTTTAAGCTCTAAACTGACCTGAATGCCCAGAGAGTATTTTTTGCATCAAGAGTAAACAATACAACTGAAGGAAATGATAACATAAGTTAGCTGGAAGCAGTGACAACAACATAGATTTTAGATCCTCAACTTCTTGTTAACAGTAAAAACTAAATCAACCAATAAACATTGTGGCAGTCTGGATTTTGTAACATCTTTGGCTTTTAAAAGAACAGTTGAAGTAAAGACAGTTGTCCCTTCTGCAAATAAATAATTGAATTGCTACAGTAGCACTCCCAGGCATAACAACATGAATGTTAGTTACAAAATGGACATCAGGAATACATTTAATTCTAAAAGATGAACCAATAATTCAGTCATCCTCAAAACTTTCTTGTTGTTTCAAATTCTGCTAAAGGTCACTGTAATAATCATCAATTTCCCTTTGGGATCAATAAAGTCTTATCTATCTATCTAATAAGGCCAATCTGGTCGTGCGGGGGTGGCTAGCATTGCTCTCTCACAGCACTGGTGTCTTGTGTCCTAGGTTCAATTCCAGACCTGGGGTGCTATTTGCGTGGAGTTCGTATGTTACCCCTGTGTTTGCATGGGTTTCCTCCCACTGTCCAATGGCATACTGGTAGGTTTATTCACCTCTGGCCCTGGTGTGAGTGTGTATGGCGTACTGTCCAGGATGCATCCTGCCTTGTGCCTGTTGCTTGCCAGCTTAGGCTCCAGCTTCCCTTCAAACCTGTACTCGATAAAGCGGTTAGAAAATAGGGGTGGGTGGGAAAGTCTACAATCAGATGTTCAAGGAGGGGGGGGATTCTATTCGCGCACAGTTTGAGAAATTACATTCTGTTATCGTCTCCAGAAAACACAGTATCCGTTAAACAAATGAAGAGCTGTCTGGTGATGAATTAAAAGTAAACACACAAGGCTACTAAGTGGCTTGATATGTAAAGCACAAGCTGACCTCCAGGACAGAGCAGCGGACTTCACAAGTTCACCATGACTCCTCTAGGTTCCCCTGAACACAGCTGGGTCAGCACCACTAGCAGATGGGCTTGAACCGCCTGCGAAACTGAGACCTCTGTGACTTCATGGGTGCCTGCAGCCTTGCAATTCCCTGACCAAGAGGTACGCCATTCCTCCAATTGGCACTGCCTTCCCGTACAATTACTGCAAATCCCGCTTGTCAAAAAAGAAGCAGTTTGGGCAGGTAGGGGGAAGAAGCTCTTTCCTCACTATCCCGTGTGTGTATAGGGATAGTTACTGCATGCTGAAAAGACAATTCCAATTTAGTTGATATATAAAAAAACCTAAACAGTCACTATATACTAGGCAAGTTAGCACAATAATTCCAGTTGGTCTTTGTTGCCACAGTAATGCGACAGGTCTCTAACCATTTCATACACTCTGCAGTGTTAAAAGAATATTTTGTTAACCTTCACATTGCTCTAAACGTCTTTTCACCATGACAAAACATGAAGTAATACCACATTCTTTGCAAGTAAAACATTTTAAACAAAACATCTGACTGTACAATAATTCATTTCAGAAATAATCTCCTGCCTGTTCAGACCCATCTTGACAACTTTATATCATGGATCTACATAATGCTTAGTGAGCAGATCGTGCGACGAGCACAAAGAATAATTAATAATTAATCAAACAGAGCCCGACCTCTACAGTAACTCCTCCAATACCACTTCTAAAAGAATCTGTCCAGTTTCACCATGTGTAGACCTATGAGTTACAATGCCAATATTATCAAGGAATGTAATATTAAAGGCATTATTTTTTAAAAATGTATGGGACAAGATTTGTGTTGTAATGTGTGAATGTGCTGGATAAATGGGATTTTTAATCATCTAATAATGAAGACCAAAGAAGAAAAATAATTGTTTTGGTTCCTACTTCCTGAGGCATAGAATGGGTTCTCCTGCTGAGCTGAAGAATTGCACAATTGTGCAAAAATGATTTGATAGTTCAGGGATGCCAGCTCGTCTGTTAAGCAGTGACTTAAATTCACTGCAGTATGGACAGACACCCCAAGAAGAAAATTTAAGTGATGTGACCAACGAACCCAATGAGTATAGCTTTGATCAAATCTTCTGAAATGCAGTTCTACGGTTTAATGTTTTGGTAAATATACACTTCATCTTGATAACGCACATGAAGGAACTAGTATTTGTTTCTTTTTTTCCTTATCAGAGATTCGCTGAACCGCCAAGGTCTTCTCGTGCTACAACAGGGAAGTCAGATGAAAAACGTCGGTTGTGATTACAGTTCCACTCCTGTCTCTCTCGGTAGACGCTTCAAAATATACTGCAAGTCAAATCTAAAATTTCGGAAAATATTATTCTGAGTGGCGGGGGAGGAAGCAAAACTGAAGGGCATTTCAGTTGTTAGCAGTCGCACGTCTCTTCCTCGGACTCCCTGAGCAAGAGCCCATCTGTTGCTCGTGTGACGTCACGTGTTTATATTCGCGCAGGCATCACAGCAAGAGGCCTATCTACTGAAGTACAAGCCTCACGTGTACGCCAAACGCCAAAGCTTATTTTTGTAACGCTACCTTCGGGATTTATCCTCTCCAAAAATACCGGGGGGAAAAAACGGTAAAAACGATACTTAAAACATCTTCCAAAATGGAAAGTCCAAATTGTATACAATAGAAAGCACATTTAAAAATGCTAAGCATGTTGAAACATGAGGTGTGACGTATTGACAGCCCAGCGCAAACTGATAAGTCTGGGAGAAATCAAAACCAGTACCGATATCTGAAGCATTTTTTTTTTACTTATGCGGCTTTGCAACATATTTGCATGTGTAGCTCGCATTCCAGCGCTTGTTTGCCTAGGTAATATAAAAAAGTTTGTATTAATCACAGAGGCCGGGCCTTCCTCACAACTAATCTGTAGAAGAGGAAAAACCTGTATTAGCACATGGAAAATAGGTGTGTATGTTATGATAGGGCGCCTTACATTCTGCAATAAAGAAATGAAATTTGATTTCACTGTAACAGTTTTGGTTTGAATTTCTTTTATGTGGAAATTGGGTATACTGTAACACAAGAGGTTAAATTTGGACAGGAACCTCAAGTCGAGCAATTCATATATTGTCAACAACTTGAACAGTACGAAAACCCTCTTTTAAACTTGAGACTGTGCATGTGAGAACGAAATAATGCAACGTGGCTGAGGTTTTTTTATAGTAACAAAATAAGTTCAACATTATCACTGGAATGTCAGTAAAGGAAATCTGTTACTTTACTAACTCAAAGTTATAATTACTCTTAATTATTACCATTTTGAACCTATCCAAGAAATGATACAGCACATTAGCGCAGATTTAAAGTTCTGAAAAACAATATTCAGTAATATCCTACACAATACCAAAAATATCTGAAACGAACTATGTCACTTAGAAAACATTGTTCTTCTTCTTTTGGATGCCTTTTTGTGTTTAACAAATTGCAAACATCTTAGAAAACATGCAGATACAGTATCATGCCAAGGTCAGAATCCAAGGTAAAATAGTTTAAAGTAAATGTCATGTTTATAGGCCTTTATAAGAAGGCATACCACGCTCATGTTTCACGAAATATAATTCACGCATATGGGCAACCGCACTTTTGCAGACTTCGACCACATACTTTTACTTTTCAGTGTTTCCGCGACTTTTAAGTACTTAGTATTTAAGCACATCGCTGACTGGTAACTTACTCTCTAGGTAGCTGAAGTGGAGGAGCCCCTCTCCTCTGGAACACACCGTCCACGAAAACACCATTCTTTCCCAGACAGCGTAGGTAGAAAAACGGTTCTTCGAAAGTAATCTGCAAGTGTCGCCTGGAGATGAAACTTGAGTGGCCCATGTTGACATCCACGGAGCCGTGCGAGGAGTTCCGGCCCACGGTCACCGTCCTCTGCCGCATCACAAACTCGAAGTCCCTGCCTTCCAGGCGGGCTAGGGCCCTCGGAGGAGAAGAGAGGGGAATGGGTGTGATCCCAACCGGATTCGAGGAAAGCGGGTACACGGGTGGTACCGCCACTCGGACCGGGCTGCAAGGTGCAGACTTCAGTGCCAACAAGGCCCGGGCACCGGTATCGTCCCCTAAATCAGCCATATTCTTGTCGGAAAACACACCGGGAATTGCAGCGCTACCACCAGGAGAAACTCACTGTTGCTGCTGGAGGAAAAGATGAAACATGGATCAGGTTACTGCAAACACCCGCGGCGGAGTGTTAGGATTAGGAACCAGCGGAAGTCTGCTTCTCAGTTCCTGCACAGATAGTGTCACCAGCATCGCACAAACGCAACAAATGGTTGCGAGAGGATAATCAGAGCTATCCATTGTTTACACAGTAAATTGCAATATTGTCTTGGCTGAAAAAGTCACCAATTCAACTGATTATAATAGTGGCATACTACGGGCTTATTAACTGCAAGTTAATTATTACTGTTCATTAACCCGTCCATTAAAAAAATCTCTCCGAACAAACGTTCCTAAAAGATCAATAGCCCCTGTACGAATTTTATTTACTTAAATATAAGTTTGTTTTTCTTTTAAGTTGCACAGTCTATTAAGAGTTAATTTTATTGTAGTTCCAGGAACCGGACAGCACGTGCATTACATGTGGCATAACTTTGATTACAACGAAAAAACAACAATTTAACCGCGATATATTATTAAATTCTGGTGATTCGTTGTAGGATTTCAATTCCACCTTTTTTGCTTTGAGAAAAAGGAGATTTAAAACCACGCAGTGTAGTTTTCGGAGTTCTACTTTTTCAACGTGACTTTGACGGTGACGTCAGTGCAACTGTAACCCGTCTACTGCTTCACTGTTTATAAACACGAAAGGTACAAGAGAAGTGAAAAATCCGGAAAGTGGATCTCCTTGGTGGTGGACCTGGCATCAAAAAGAAACCGCTAAGAAGTCATTTGTTTTTTTTACTGCGCCTTTCTTACATAATTCACACTAGACCTGTGCACTTGAACTCGGCAGTTAAAAGAAATATTTTAATGGATAACTCAAATTAACGCACACAGAGATGCACAGAAAAGCACAGAGGAGTCCGCAAGGTGTCAGTATATACACTCTCAAGAAGAGATCAAATTCGCCTGGTATTCACAATATTGTTTCTACAAATCAAAGGGGGAAGAGAGCACGAACCGTAAATGCATAGCTGCCCTTTTGAAAAAGACCCTCAGGATCTTTCAATTGTTTTAAAGACTCGGTGTGTTGGAATATTTGAAAAAATGTCACTATGAATAAACTTTTCAGCATAAATAATGTAAAACCTACATGACATGAGTTTAACAATCTAGTCACTCTAATAACGCAGTACACTATTATATCCAGTCCTACTTATGTCGTGCAGAAATTTTAAACAATTAAACTTAATTCCTTCCAATTAATACCAGCAACGTTCATGAAAACTGCTGTATTTTTTTTCTGATTCTACAACGCGTGGCTATTGAAGTGAAGATCAACAATATCTAGACAATTATACGGATTTTACAGTGAGAAGACTTTTGTGTGCTGACATAGAATTAGCATATTGTCCCTACCAATACTTTCGCTATATACTGAATACAAGAATGAAAACTCGAGATTCTTTTTTCAGCATGGAATAAACCTATTACTTGTTCCTTTGCAGCCTACGCAGCTACCACCAGAACTACTACTTATTAGACAATAATTACTTGGTTTGGTTTTGTCATAATTTTTTTGGATGGATGCACACTTTTTTTTTAACAGAAGCACTTCTAGTACCTGTAACATAAACACGTATGCATCTTCTATGCTTTATTTAATAAAATTTGTAAACTAAATTTTGGACTCAAGTTCCAAGTTCCTGCATTTTCTAGTATGAACAAATATGTCTGCATTGTCATTATATTTTTTTGCTATATTTTCATGTGCTGTTAACGCTGGGCATTACATGTTTTCCATTACAGGCATAGATATTCATAAATATGAAAGAACTTAACAAAAGTCTATATGGGAGTTGATTTTCAGAAACTAGCAGTTTGTCCGTTGTTTTTAAGCTGTGTAAGTTAAGGAACTCGCAATGAAGATCCTGGATCCTGCGCGAGCAGGAGTAGGTAATGTCGAGGCAGGCAAACAATCCGGAACGTCAGGCGAGATCGTGGTCAAAAGGAGAAAGGTGATTCGAAATCCAGGAAGTACAAATAGAGGCAAACAATCCGAATCGAAAGGCAAGGACCAAAGTCGAGAGGCAAAAGGGGAGTCTAGTATCCAGGGGAATACGAAGTACAGCATAAACACCAGGTAGCGCTCGCAAAGAGCAGACTTAATACCGAGCAACAAGAAGTGGGTTTGAATGGCTTAAAAACTGCAGCCTGCCGCACGGTAGGGCGTCTGGTGCCGAGTTAACACCTGCGGCAGCGCTTGTAATCATCGCCCCGCTGCTAGCACTGGTTAGCTCTCTTGGGGGCTGGTCTGGGCAGGTTGGCGGTCCTGACAGTAAGGGGCACCTTCGTTTCTCTACCCCTGTTTTAAAATGTTTCAGCTTTAAACTTGAAAACAAAATGCAAGTTATACGAGACTATCCAGGTAAATAAGAACAAGAAGTGTATTAATTACTGTGCATCTTCACTAATCACATGCAATTGAATCTAGATTATTTTTCTGAAGCCAATGCATTGCTATACATGTAGTTCATTTCTATCCAGACTTTGAATGTAATTAGCCTGTGTATATGTTTCTGTACATGAAATACAAATGCTGGGTGCTGTATTCTTTTTCTTCTTACAATATAGTGTAAATAAGCACCAGGGTCATACCCTCAGGTTCATGAAGAGGGAGTAAGATTCCTTGACCAAGGCTGTTTTGATTATTCCCAAGTCTGCAGCAGCCTGTATGGGCATCCTGCCATGGTAAATGCTACAGGAAGTGAAACAGGAAAACAAAGTGAGGCCAAAAGTTCACACAAGTTTTGACATCTGGAGACAAGCGATGAATAAGGATTTGTGTTAAATGGAAAGATGATCTGAAAATTGCAAGTATTATATCAGTCCTAAAACATTCTCAAAGATTGAAATCAAATACCATGCCAAAATATTGTAGTCTTTTCTTGGTTTAGTTAAGAATGATCGTTTTTTTAAAACTCAAAAAACAGCTTCACAGAACCCCTCTGCCTGTGAAAAATATTTAGACTCAGGAGCAAACCTTCGGTGAACAGTTGCTGTTGTCTCAATGTGGAAAAAAACTTTACTGCTGGGAAAGAGGAAAATGTAAATAATACAAAAAAGTACCTCAAATACAAAAGAGACTGTAATGCTGTTTTTAAAACAAAAGAAACCCAGGACCATTCTCTGCAATATTGAAATTTGAGACAGTTTTAGCATTTCTTTATATACCACATAAGACAACAAAAACAGCTTTCTCAAATATTTTTAGTCCAAAATTGACTTTATAAGGCAACGTAAAACAAAAATGCACATTGTAATTGTGTGTGAATTATTATTTGATGACCTGTGCTCTATAGTATACAGTAATGTTAGGAATTGCACCCCATAACATGTAATACATATTGCCCTGCAACCCACTGAAGCTCAGCAGTACCTGGATGGGAGACGTCCTGGGAAAAACTAAGGTTGCTGCTGGAAGAGGTATTAAAGGGGCCAATAGGGGGTGTTCACCCTGTGGTCTGTGTGGGTTCAAATGCCCCAGTATAGTAATGGGGACACTATACTGTAGAAAGCCTCTGTCCTTTGGATGAGATGTAAAACCAAGGCTATGGCTTTCTGTTGTCATTAAAATCCAAGGGTGTTTGTTGAAAAGAGTTACCCCGTCATCCTGGCCAAGTTTCCCATTGGCCCTTACCAATCATGGCATCCTAAGTATCCCCATCTCTTAACTGGCTTCATCACTCTGTTCACCTCCTCACTGATAGTTGATGTGTAGTGAGCGTTCTGGCGCACTATGGCTGCTGTCGCATCATCCAGGTGGATGCTGCACATTGGTGGTGGTGGAGGGGAGTCCCCATTACCTGTAAAGCATTTTGAGTGGAGTGTCCAGAAAACCACTGTATAAGTGTAAGCAATTATTATTATTAATCATCATCATCACCATCCTACATCATACTACACCTATTGTCCATGATCCACACTTCTTTAACAACATCTGCTGACCGAATTACTGTAGCTCTGCCTCTTTGGACTTCCTTTCCTTCTTGTTTATTATTTAATTAAATTAAGTTTATTTTTTGTTTAGTACCTTTCACAGTTATACAATACAATAAACTAAATAAAACAAGTGTAAGTGGATGTTGTTTAGGGTATCACTGAGTAGCACTGTAACCATCTCACTGGTGCTGTGCAGCCCAGTATCCAATGCAATATTATTACATGAACTGACTGCTGTTAACTAAAACCAACTAACATTAAACATTAGTGAACATTAAAATTAGTATTAATATTTTACGTCATTGATTGTGAGTTGACTTGAATAAAGACTTCAGCCAATAAAATAATACAAACCAGTTTTGTTCAGTATTTATATATAAAGTATCTTTTATATCAAGTATCAAGCATTTATGCCCAGTATCTTTTTAAATCTTTTTAAGTATCAAGTGTCTTTTTATATCAAGTCTCACTATTTTATTATTCTTTTTTTCAGGTTGTTGCAAAAGTGACAAACAAGAAAAAACAAATTGCTATCAACCATATTAAAAAATAAATCTAAACATTTAAAGATTTAAAGATTTGCATGGTAACTGGGTGTGTTAGACTACACAACAGAACTAAGTGATGTTGTTATTGTATAACATTTACGAGTCAGGAGATTTTACAACAAATCTGACTGTAGGATACTAATTAAATAATGGTTGTAGAGCAAAAAAGGAAATTTAAATTGTGATTAATTAGGCAACTTAAATTAAACTGTGCCTAAATGTTTAATTTCTATTACCAATACATTCTCAGGAATAACGCTGTAATGTGAGTTATTAGTGTAAAACCCTCACTTTAGACATATAGTGTGGAGCTTGAAAAGGTTGTTGAGGCATGTTTTATATGCTTGTAAAAGGAGAACAGACTCATTTTCTGTTGCGTGACAAGACGTCTCTATACCTGATAAGGTATCAGGGCTTTATTATATGTAAAAGGTTATGAATCCTCTCTTTCCTGCTGAGCCTTATCATTACGGCACTAAAAAATAAGAGCTGAGGAATACTTGCCAGGGCATAATACAGCTAGACCTTTTAACAAAGTAGCTGCCTACAGGATTGATTAAAATACCTAGAAGGCTTTAGTAGTTTATGTATCAAAATGCAATAATTGCTTTTCTTGCAATCACAGCCTGTGGTATTCAAGCTGGACGCAAAGATAATCACAATATATATACAAACAGTATTCTACATGTGAAAATGAATTTAAGAAACACTGCCCTAGCATACTGTATACACTACTGCTATTACTTTCTTTATCAGCTTTTGCCTTCAAGTTATAAAACTGCAGACAAGTGGTAAAGTACCATGTTTTATTTGTGAACAAAATTTGTACACTCAACGCGAACAAAAAAACAAGGCAGTATGCTTCTGGTTTAAACTACTAGGCAAAGGCTTATGTAAAATGTAGGTAAAAAATTAGTTTTGGCTCAACCCACTTTATTAGGGAGCACTCCTTTGGCCCTAAGACTAGGAGGCTCAAAACCATTTTAGAGAGAGGAATTTACCAAACTGTAGCTGCAAGATGGAGATGGGGTAGAGGTGGGAGGCATGAGACAAATGTGAAATTATATATAGTATTTAGTACTGGACATAGTATATACAGTAGCTAATTTCAGTAATGATTATGATTTGGAACTGCTGAGTGCGTCTGACTTCTTGTCATTATTCCTACAATACTTCAGTTAATAACTTCCATACTAAGTTTAAGGCATTAAAATCTTCATACAGAAAGCAAGCATTTCCAAGGTTTTTCCAGTCATTCAAAATTAAATGGATACAGAGAAAGAAGAATTTGAACTATATTTTTTTAATTTCTTAATATATTCCTTTAAAAAGTGAAGTTTTAGTCCTAGGGCCAGGGGGCTACTGTCACAATCCCTAACTCTCCTCTTAAGGGCACTCCAGCCCTTCCTCGTTCTGCCTCATTCCCTGCACCTGTTCCTTATTCCAGCCCCTTTTCAGTTCCCCCTTAAAAGCCAGACGCAGACGATAATTGGGGCTCTACATTGACTCCCGGTTCATGTGAGCCCAGGTCCTGATACGTCTGGCTCCATTATGTTTTTAACTTTCTGTTCCTGTTCCCCCCGCCGGTCCCGACCCAGTTCCCATTTTTAAGCTCCTGGATGGATCGCCTGGTCATGGATTTATGCTTGTCTTTTGGATTCCCCGTTTGGACTTCTTCCTGGATTGTTTGCCCCGGACTCACTCCCCCTGGACACCTACGCACCAAGGACACGCCCCCTGTCTCCATTTCCGTCTCCTGCATTTCCCCAGTGTTTCCTTACTTCTCCGGATTGTGTCATCTGCATAGAGCCCGGAAAGAACTGTTCCGTGACAGCTGCCATTTAACCAAGTGGATTAAACCAAAACTGTCCTACCTAAAAATGACATGTGGATGTCTGTATCTCAGTAAGATAAAACATTATATAATTAGATGGTTTTCAAAATTTAAAGGAATACAGAGAAAAAACCTACTACTACCTTCTCTATACTGTATCTAACCAAAAACAAATACAAGGCAATGATTTTATGGTGTATATGGTTTTACAGCACTGTTTTCTACCAGGCTAAAAATTTTGAAACAAATTTATCTAAAAAACTAATCTTGGTTCATTTTCTCATTGAAATTTTTATAAAATGTATATATTTGTCATTTATTTTTTCTGTAGAAACCTTTTGTAATAAAAAAGCTGATTTCTTTCTAAAATTCTCTGATTATTCTGTCACGTCTGTTATTAATTATTTAAACTGCTGATCAGATGCCAGAGAAGGTGATACTGGCTGGTTATTCCTCGAGGTGTAGAGTGCGAGGGACAAGCTTCAGCGTTATGGGTCTTTTGGGTGCGATGAATCCTTGATTATCCAGTTCAAGTGGGATCTGAGGAAACATTATTGAAAGTCATAAATTGCTATAATCCTTTCCAAATTGCTCTCTTACAGGAGTGACATTTCTTCATACTGTATGTGAAATTACACTTTACAAGAAAAAGGTTTACAAATCAGTAGTTTTGTATTCAAATGTATATAATAACTTAAAGAGAGTGAATTGAGGAATTAAATACACACAACAAACTTCAGACAATTAGATTAAGGGTGCATAAATTATGACAAACTACAATTATTTGATTTTAATATGATTCTCCATTGTTTACACATGAAAATATTATAAATACAATCTTTAAAAAATAACCCTTAAGCATTTATATGAAGAACACCAACTTTACATAAATGTTAATAAGTTATTTGCAGACATAAAAGATTGTGCTCAAGAACAAATTTTAAATAAGAAGGGAATTAAAGAGGTTAAAAACATTTCAGTTATTTTGGCCATTCTCACCTCAGTTTCCTTGCAGGTTACAATGTTGAAATTCTGAAGTATCTGCACTATTGCCATTTTCATGACAATGATGGCAAACCTCATTCCAATACAATTCCGAGGTCCAGCTCCAAATGGCAGATAGGCATATGGGTCTATGCTTTCTTTGTTTTCTTTGCTAAACCTAAAAAAAAAAAACACGAAAAGCTGAGTGAACAGTTTTTAAATCTGTTTAAACAGATCACTCAGATGGAAGGATATAATGCAGATTTTGTTTATATCTACACAGACTAAAGAGACCTGTTTTCTATTTTATATAGAGACCATATTTTCTCCACCCATAGTTGCATCACAATTCAGGTATATATAGTGTCTAAGCAACTTTACCTCTCAGGTTTGAAGACTTCAGGTTCTGGCCAGTGCTCAGGGTCACGGTGCAGAGCATATGATGGAATCATGATGACCATTCCCTTGGGGATGGTCACCCCATTGATCTCAATCGTTTTCTTACAAACCCTTTCCACTCGCCCTGCTGGGGGATACAGCCTGAGAGACTCATTCAGTGCCATGTCCAAGTATTCCATCTGCATCAGTGCCTCATATGTCACTGGAGACTACCAAGAGCACAAACAGGAAAGGATAATTGATCATTTACTTGATCATTCAATAGGTGCTTCTTAATTGTTCACTAAGAAATGCCCAACCTATTGTTTTTTTTTTTATTTCTTGGCTCACATTAATGTTTGCTGTAATACAAGGAGAGAATGGTGGTGGCCAGGCAGCCTGATCATTAAATCCATTCATCTTTTGATATGCTCCACAGAGTCTGACTGGAGAGTAAATTCTGTCAGGAAAATCACTGACATCACTGCAAGACAACAGGACTCACAGTCACCCATTCATTGACATCCATGGACGTCCTGGCCTGTCACTCCTGGCCCTACTCCAAATGACACACTGCTGCTTGTATTTGTGTGCTACTGCTTTGAGGAATTAAGTCACAGCTGCCAAGTAAAATGAACGGAGCTCAAGCTTAATTCAGCAACTCTTGTGAACCATTTGTATGTTGACTGCCTTTGATGTATTTCACTCTTGGTTTTACTAGGTAAATTCTAAATCAATACAGATCAATATGGATCACATTCACTTACCAAAATCTCCACCCTTTTTGATCAGTTTGGTTAGCAATGCAATTACTCCTGTCACTGGGACATTTTCCTAAAAGAAGCTAATTATCATCTGGAGTGGTTTTTATTACTGTCTAGGTTTATCTTTCACTGGTATTTCTTTACATACAGTATGTCTTGAGAGCAAGAGGAATTTTACAGACATATATTATTGAAGATAAAATGCTGGCTTCATTCAAGAAACAACACAATGAGATCTTTGGATTCATTAGCAACAACCAACCAAATACGTTAGACAGAACCAACAGTCCCTTCTAACTTGTAACCTTTCTTATGTCTTCAAGAAATGTTCTTATGGTAGATTTTAAAATAATTGTAAGACCAGTGGTGTAGTATAATAAAAACATTAATGTACTCATTGCCATAGAGTCAGAATTTCATGCCTTTGATTGCTAAATGAGTGGTCATAATTCAATATACTGTAGAAAGTATAATCTGGAAATTGTAGTCTTAGCATATTTAAGATGGGTGTAAGATCTACAATGCCTTTAATAATAATAATTGCTTACACTTATATAGCGCTTTTCTGGACACTCCACTCAAGCACTTTACAGGTAATGGGAACTCCCCTTCACCACCACCAATGTGCAGCATCCACCTGGATGATGCAAGAGCAGCCATAGTGCAGCAGAACGCTCACCACACATCAGCTATCAGTGGGGAGGAGAGCAGTGTAATGAAGCCAATTTATAAATGGGGATTATTAGGACGCCATGATTGGTAAGTGCCACTGGGAAATTTGGCCAGGACGCCAAAGTTACACCTCTACTCTTTTCTAGAAACACCCTGGGATTTTTAATGACCACAGAGAATCAGGACCTCGGTTTTACGTGTCATCCAAAGGACGGTGCCTGTTTACAGTATAGTGTCCCCGTCACTATACTGGGGCATTAGGACCCACGTGGATCGCAAGGTGAGCGCCCCCTGCTGGCCCCACTAACACATCTTCCAGCAGCAACCTTAGTTTTTTCCCAGGAGGTCTCCCATCCAGGTACTGACCAGGCTCATACCTGCTTAACTTCAGTGGGTTGCCAGTTGTGAAGTGCAGTGATATGGCTGCTTTATTTAGATAAAATTACAGTACTTGACATCTTCATTTTATGCATTTTGTTATTTCCTGATATATGGAATTATTTTCTTGGCCTAGAAACACAAACTTAACCAAATTAATATAGAATGAGTTGAGTAAAACTGTCTCTCACCTTGTTTGGAAAAACTTCATCAACCTCTTTTTGAAGTTTCTTCAAGGCATCTGGGTTAGTTGCTAGATTGTAAGCCAAGAATGAAAGAGTTGAGCTTGTAGTTTCGTAGCCGGCAAAAATGAACAGCATGGACTGAGACAGGATCTCGTGGTCTGTCAGACCTGCAGAGAAAAGGTGAAGAAAATGAAGACAGACAGAACTGAAACACAATTTAGCATTTCATTTAAACAACATCAGGAGTCTGTAAATATCATCGCAGCCATAACAAAGATAGTAAAACTGAAACCTAAAACTGAGGGAGAAATGTTTCCATACATCAGAAAACATCTCATAAAATGATAACATGATTCAGAGAAGCAGATGTCTTAATTTGAGATTATTGAGTGTAACACATTTCTGGCCAAGTTTACACTGTACCTTTAGGTGGCTTTTCTCCTTCCTTGGTCTCAGTTGCTTCATCTGGTATTTGTGAATCCACCATCAACTGCAAGAAATCCACTCGATTCTAAAAGAAAAGGCCCATGAAAATAGACAATAATATTAAGTCTTAAAATCAAACAGTTGAAAGTGTCATTTACAGGATTTATTATTAAAATGTTTAATTTAATAACTGCATTAAATCAGTCCATCATACCAGCACATTTCATTTAAACCACAGAGGCAGCATACTTGAATGACCCACTGAAGGATATCGCCACATTCTGGGTTTTCACTTCATTTTCACTTTAAAGGTGAAACAAATGATATGATTGACAAAAACACACAGAAATTGTTTTAATTTTTTAGTGTTGTTATTAAGATGTTAATAAGCATAAAATAAATTGAAATGGCAGCCAACATATTTGTTTTATTTTTAGCACTTACACTGTGAACATTTTTTTGACGATCAGCCTTTATTTTCCGAAGAGAGTCATAGAAAAAGGTCATTACTGAGCGAGGAAAAAGAGTAACCTCTAGTTTTTCCAGCAATGGGGTAAGGGAAGGGAAGAGACCTAAACAAAAAAAAGTAGATGTTTGGGTAAAATAATAATAATATCACTTTATTAACCCTTTACAATTTCTTGCATTAGGAATTATCTTTTTGCATACCCCAGCTTGCTCTCCATGAGACACACAGATAGGGAGAGAGCCTGGGTTCAGAGCACAGGGTCTGCCATTGTACAGCACCCCTGGAGCAGTTGGGGTTAAGGGCCTTGCTCAGGGGCCCAACAGAGAAGGAATTCCTCAGCCGGCCACAGGATTTTAACCAACAACCTTCAAACCACAGGCACAGATCCTTAGCCACAGAGCCACCGCTCTGTTGAGAGTCAATCCATCAATATCATTTTCAATATGGACTGGGCAGACATGTGGTAAATTAAATTTTTGATCAGTTAGTGCTCACTGAAAGTAGGAACATACACATATTGCAGGGATTCAGAACTTCAAGATACTGTACTACACCCAAATTGGATGTGCTGTTTATTTAGTTTGTTTTTGTCCTTCTCAATCTAATGTGGGGAAGCAAAGCATGATTGCATATATTGTAAGAACCACAGAATTTAAAAGCTGGACAGTGATGTTTAAGATTTAGAATGCACTAAGATCTCACGTAGAACACTGTGGTCAGTTCTGGGCACCATAATACAAAATATGTTCCCTTTATTTTGATTTGGAGATTGACAAACAGCATATCTTTTAGACAAAGTCAAGTTAGTCATTTCAGGCATCACAAATTTCCAAATTATTTCAATGCATATTTGAAAAAAAAGGTGATTTTTTAAGTCTCCAGTCACCTTTTGCTTATTTTTATTCTCTGACCCATCCCTTTCTGTCTCCGATTCCTGCCTTCTTCTTTACGCACCCAAGGAAGGCTACACACCCAAAATGTGTATTTTATCTTTTTGTTTTTACTTTTCACTATAGAATTTACTATACTGTTGTTTGTTGCTTTGTTGACAGCTTCCAACTCTACAATGTAAGAAACTACAATGTGAGAGACTTACTTATAATTATAAGAAGAGGGTGTAAAAAGTTGAATTTGAGCATTTTCTTGATATTGGCCACAAAGGGGTCATCAGGGTTGTTGAGAGAGTCAATGTTGACACTGAAAGCTGTGCTGGTAACAACATCCATGCTGTATGGACCAAAGAATCTAAAACAGAATAATTTTTTGTAGCAAAACATGAGTGCATCTAATTTTTTTGTTTTTAACTGAACCCTCCCCTTAACTAAATTTTTAAAAACATACCCTATCAGTTTAAAAGCCCAATCATTTTAGCATTACTTAAACCTGCTTGGGAAGAATATGCCCTCAGATCCTGACCTAACAATCTTTGGTTCCCCAGAGCCAGCTCTCAAACTAACAAAGGAAGAACAATCAGCACCGATTGTTCGTAATGGTTGTGGAAAAAAAAATATTGTTAAATAATGTAAATCTGTCATTAATACCTAGTTTCAGGAGCTGCCTCAAAAAGATGATCGCCACAATCCACAACAGGACAAGCACTGTAAAGTGGTTTTATAGGCTCCAGAGTCCCTTTCATGAAGGTTTTGAAAAAGACCATGTTTTGTACATATTCCTGATTTTTTTACACATTCAAATAGTCTATTAACACCTTTATCATGGAATTCATTTATTTTCTTATTTCAACAAGAAAACTAAAAAGGTAAAAGCAAGTGTGAGATATTTTTCTTTGTCCAGCTGTTTGTTTTTCTGTGCTGTTTTGTATGTTTCTTAGTTTTTGTAAGTCTTGTTTAAATTTTCAAAATTTCTTAAAATAAACAATTCCTTTCACGCAGTACGGCACTAGATGTCATTATAGCATAAATTCTTATAGGTTTGATTACTGTCATGAAAAACAAATTAACGTACAGACATTAACTTATGTATGGTTGACATGGAGTGACATTCAGACATGTATGCCTATATAGATACAGTATCTGTATATATCTGTAATACCACCATATGGTCCTTACTTACTCTTTCATTTGTACTGGTTCATTTCTGTCAGATTTCTTCTGTAGACTTTGTACCAAAATTTTGGCATAGTGAGTGATGATTGGAAACATCTGTAAAAAAATTTAAGGATTCAGTACAACAAGGAAATGTTTTACTCTTGAACATACAATATACAACAGCACTGTTTGTACGGTTATACCCCAAACAGCATTATTATTCTTTTCAAAGTGAGAATAATGTAAAGTGTTTTGTTTTTATGTGCTACTCAAACATAGTTTGTTTGATGAAAGTTACCACACTTTGGACAGACTGAATCCCATGTCAATCAGGTTTGCAGCTTTATAATGTAAAATCTTTGTGAACAAAGAACAAAGCCAATGGCAACACAAATAAAACACTAACAATTAAACAAACTAAATAAAAATAACCTCCTGGTATTTTATTAAAGTTTTATAATCAAGCAAGAAATTCAATTTGTACTGTATACCATGACATTAATATGATACCTGTTCACACAGCCATATTATGGAATTGGACTGCACTTAACACAACACTGACCTCTTTCAATCGTCCACTGGTAAAAGATGGGGAGAGGACACTGCGCATCCTCTTCCATTCTTCATCTTCAACAATAGACAGGGCATCATAGAGTGGACCATTCAGACCGAAATTCTAACCAGACAACAGATATATCACTGGAAACATGTTGCATTTGTCTGTGGAAAGAACTGAGCAAATACTGTAATTTCTTCCGATTTATTCATGAAACATTACTTATCTGACACGTTTTTAACAAAAACATTCATAGACCAAGATTCAATTCCACATACTGTATATATAGTAGTAATCGGAAGGCAGGTTTAGACAAGAGGTCACATTTTGTCTGAACTTCATTCCCCAGAAAGTAGCAAAAAATGACTGCCCTTTGTCTCCTGACCAAATGGAGAAAGATCAGGTAAAAAAACAAAAAATCAGAAAATGGAAGGATCCATTCCAGCATTTCCCGATTAGGAAAGAGAACAGGACCTCTGTACTCAGTACCAGAGTGAAGAAGGAAGCTACTGACAGACCCATGTGTAATGAAATCTGCAAGATCGAGTATTTGGTTTTCATGCCATAAGCAGCTTAACTGCCTAGGTATTATTAGGAAGAACCATGCAAGAGAGACTACAGAAAACAGGAGCTTGACAAGAATTAAATTTTTGTTTGCTTTGTCTTTTGTGTTCTCTGTACTGTGAATAAAAAGTTTTGTGTTGTACTGGATTGCAATTTCCTGGTGTTTTGTGCTCAGGACACACTTTCTAGAAGTGTACTAGAAGTGTAGTGATATTCTTCCAAGCTCTGTAAGGTAATTAATTGTATTAATTAAAACAGGTGGATATGTACAGTATGAGAGTGCTCAGCTTTGCTTCCCAAAGCTTTCATAATGGCTGAAGTAGAAAAGGTGATAAGTAGTGGGACTTACCCTTCTATTAGTAAAGAGGCTATAGCACTCCTTGACCAGAATTGTCTTGATCATTGCAGTGTCCATTATGGACATTACTGGCTGCCTGCCATCATAAAACCTACAGAGGACAACAAAATAAACAATCTGGGACTTTAAAAAATCTGCTTTTTCCATTTTACAGATTTCCTTTAAAAGTTTAAATCTCACTTATCAAAAACTGCATTGTAAAAAATATTGGGGGGAGTCTTGTGTCAGTATTTTCAGTATTTGCAGCAAACAAGTAACCAGACAACTTTCAGAGAAAAAAAAACTGGTCATTCGGACCTACATACTGTACCTGCAGGTTTTCATTTCAGCTCTCAGTTCTGTAATTGTACCTGTAATTTACTCAACAGGATTCATTTGAACTCTTTATTTACTTCCAGTTCTTAAATATGTTGGAGGTTTTAACTAAAGCATTTGATAAGTCATCCACGATTTCCGGATTTTATGAACTTGTCGAGAAACATTAATTAAATTGATTTAAACCAAGTTTTATTATAGACTCAAAGTAAAGAGCTCAGCTGGAATGAAACCCAACAGGAGCATGGTCCCCCAGGACTAGTTAGGAACTCCTACCTTTAAAAACCATTGACAGTGAGGGACTGAAGGAGATCCCAACACTATTTTTTCATTGGAAATCTGTTTTCCTTCTGCATCAGTGAACGCAGTAATAAACTATGGAATCTGCTCATGTAATTCTTAACTCTGAAGAGAAGGATGGCTCAGCATTAAGCACTGTGAGATCGACGGACAACATCTGTTTCCCTTCTGTGATTAAATATGTAATTATAAATGTACTAGGGTAGCACAGTAGGTATGCGTGATAAGTAAAAACATGGTGACATCCCTGACAAGTATGGTCAGTCTGTGGACTGCAAAAACCTCCAGGCTTATCCACATTTACGAAACTCACCCCCACAATTTTCCATATTTCTTGAAGCAGTTCATGTCAAAGTTGTGGATACCCTAGAAAATATGTTTTATAATTACATTTGTTCCTTATACAGTGAGAAAGGAAGAAATAATTTGTTCTTAATGGCAAGATAGAGAGAGAGCCTTTTTTATCCCCGGGGGGGTGAGTTGTTTTACAGCAACAGACTTGGTGTACAGATGGACAGAAAAAAAGAACAACAATAACAACAATATACATATATATTTGCATAGGAAGTCAAGTGTCAACGATATGGCTACAGGTAATAATTAGAACTAAAATCTGGAGTCAGTTTCTGCGTTCTGATGGGAGTAACTGAAAATTATTAAACAAGGGGTGTGAAGGATTGTCACAGATGGATTTTGCTTTTCACAGAACATGTGTATGATAGATGGAGGAGAGGGCTGGAAGATCAGCACCAATGACCTTTTGACATATTTTCACAAGAATGCCCAGTTTGTTCTTGCTTCTCAAATTCAGGTTGCCGAACCAGCAGATCAGGGTAAAGGTTAGAACAGATTCAACGAAGGACCGATAAAACAAAATGAACAATGAATCATCAACCTTAAGATACTTAAGCTTCCTTCCTTCCTTAAGATACCAAAAAACGTAGAATCCATAATATGTAAGTGAAGTCACTCATTTTGGTATTCATGCAATCATGCACAATGTTTAATTTAACATTTAACTAATTTTCACTTACCTAGCCAGCAAAACACTGCACATACAATATAGCTCACCTTTCTGTATTCAAGAAATGTTCCAAAAAAGGGGAGAGGCTTAGGTCCGGGAATAGCAATGTTTTTGAAGGTTCCATATGGCCAATACCCATATCTTACATTTCAAAAGAAAAGGCACATGTTAAAATCAAAGCAGTCATCTCAAAGGGGACAGAGGTAATAAATAAAAAGTGCCATTTCAAAGTTGTGAAGTAGTCAGCACTTCTCACACTCACCTGAACATACTGTAAGACACAAGTATAATATGCTGACAACATCAGTTTGGCTGAAACATGCACAGTACATACTTGAAGTAGTCTTTACTGGTTTTTAAAGAAAATGAATATACTCTGAAATGAAGGGAATGGTTTTACATTGTTCTAAGCTGTGTGCAGACTAATTTTTTTCTGTTTAAGTAACTCATATAATTATAAATACTCATATAATGTATTTTAGTAACAACTCATATCTAAAAGGCTAATGATCATGAAGACGTCCATGTTTCTCCCTATTTTTCATTATAATAGAATCCTGATGATGAATCCTGTATGTATCAAATGAAGGAAACCAGACTGTGAAGTACACACTTTGCCTTCAGCACAGATTAAAATAATATATTTGGATGAAGGCTAAAGAAGAAGACTTCCCATAAAAAATAAGAGCAACAATACCTGACATACAGGGTTCATTTTAACTAACTGAAAGCAGTTTACTAACTGGATAGTTCAGTGAATAATGAGCAGCTGTGTGCTAAATCAACAAGTTTGTTTGTTTAATTTAATGATTAATTTGTAAATGTTAATTAAATTTGATCATTTAAATATAAACTTCCACTCCAAGAAACATAAATATGAAATAATATATAAACACACACATATATATATACACATTTTTAGGATGTGTTATATGTTATATATTATATTCTTTTTTGCAGGGTGGAGAGGTGAGTGGGTGTATGTTTTGTTTTATAATTGGGTTGTGCATTCTTCTTTTTGGACTTTGTCCATTGTTCATAATTATGGAAAACGTTTTATCTTAATAAAAAACAAATAAAAAACATCTGCAAGCTGGTTGCTAATTAACCTACAGTGACCAATGCTATCACCTTTTCAGCCTTACCTTTTGTTTGATATGAAACCGTGTAACAAATTCAAGAAAGTTTTTCTGTTGGTGCTTTTCCCCTTTTATTTCAGAGGGCAGGCATTCAGTACAACACGAGACTTGGTGCTTATATCTGAACTGTGAACCACTACGGCTTGACATATGCTTTTGATGTTGATATGTTACCTCCTACAGGTACGTTTAACAAGTTTGTGTTAATGTTGAAAAACACTAGGATGAAGACAGTATACACACACTATTTATTACAATATACACAAATTCAAAAAATGAACTTCAATAATGAGCAAACTCGCAAATCGTAAAACGTAATTCTTACAGTGTAGAACAATTAGAGCGATAAGTAAAATGTAAGCAACAAAAAATTAACCGTCGTTTTTATTTACTATATGGACAGAATAGAAATGTCACTTTTTATGTGAGGTCCCGCAAAGTATTTATGAAGACATATCGATTTAATAAACGTTTAACGCACAACTTACCCATTAATTTATTTAGGTTTTAGAGCAACATTAAAAAGTCATGTTCCTTCTTAAACTGACCGACAAATAACGTAGCCAAGTGGCAGCCCTCCTCGATATACTTAAACATTTAATGCAAAACCGCAGACAAAAAAAATCCTGAACGAAATAGTGTTGACAATACTCACACGATCAGCAAGGTTAGAAGCAAAACAAGCAGAGCCCAGGTCTCTGTTGAAAAAAATGGAAAGTAGCTCATGTTTGTTTTATTTTAAGTCTTTTTTAACTGTTGTTGATACGGTATTTTCGTCTTCGCGTGATTTTCAGTCGCTGTTGGGACTATTTAAACCTTCTGAGATATGTGTCATTTGAGGTGGGGCTTAGAAAAAATAGGTGATAGGTTTCCTTTTATCCCTTACTTATCCTTTTACGCCGCTCCATGGCAACTAACTTCAGATCTAGATTCGCAGGTTGTATAACAATACATTAATTATTCTCCTCTAATATTCTGAACCACCCGATTCCCTTTAATAGGACTTTTTATTCAGGTATAGTTTTTCTTCATTTATTTGTAAGTGTAAAAGAGGTAAGGCAGTGGTTGTGTTTTCTTTCGCCTTACGCTACAGTAGGGACTTGGTAAAATACCGTTTAAAATGTAACCGAAAGGGTTTTTTTTTATTTTCTATTTTGTCGTTTTTTATGGATGTATTTTAGATGACAGGTAGTTAAAGCACCTGTTTGATATGGCTTCTGTGAGTCTTCCTAAACTGTAGCAACAGGTAAGCTATCAGAACTGTATCCAAATACGGAAAAAACACGACGTCATTCACACAGTCGCAGCCAGGCTAGAAAAAAAACACCCTAGCGCTTTTATGGATATTTCAGGGGACTTTAATCACGTCTGAACAAAACAAAACACTGGACTTATTATATGCCAGTGCTAAGGACACATATAGCTCCACAGCCCTTCCCCCCCTTGGCAGATCAGATCACAACCTTGTCCTGCTTAAAGCACTATACAAGCCTATTGTCCAGAGCCAACCTGCGACCATGAGGACTGTGATGAGATGGTCTCAGGGGGCTATTGAGGAACTACGTGGTGCTTTGGAGGCTCCAGACTGGGATGTGCTGTGCAAGACAACATGGTGGATTGTGTTACTGACTACATTAATTTCTGCGTAGACAGCACCATTCCCACCAAAGATGTACACTGCTTTCCCAACAACAAACCCTGGATCACCAGCGACCTGAAGGCTCTTCTGAGTGACAAGGAAGGGGAGGACAGGGAAGAGGTTAAGCTTGTACAGAGGGAACTAAAGCAGAAGTTAAGAGAGAGCAAGGACGCCTACAGGAGGAAGGTAGAGGACAAGCTGCAAAGGAATAGGGTGAGGGACGTATAGAGCAGCAAGAGAGTGATCACTGGCTTCAAACAGGCTGGGGGTGTTTCAGAGGGGAACCTGGAGATGGTCAATGAGCTGAACCAGTTTTTTAACAGGAACAAGTAATAGGTTTATTCCATGCTGAAAAAAGAAGAAAGAAAACACGTGTCAGCCGTGGAGCCTTTTTCAGGTGTACTTGTTCCTTTGCAGCCTACGCATGCTGACGCAGCTAACCACCTGAACTAGTTTTTTAACAGGTTTGATTCAGGGCCCTCTGTGGCTCACCACCCATCCCCCCACAGCCTCTCTAAGCCTTCGCAGCTGCAACTGCCCAACACCTCCTCCATCCCCCCAAAATCACAGCCACCTACAGCTACAACCCACAACAGCTACTCACCCCCCCATCCCCTGCAGCTGCCACTGTCCAACACCTCCCCCATTAACACCTGCAGCACTGACAGCGCTATGACTACCATCCCCCAGGCCAGGCTGACCAGGTAAGGAGGGAATTGAGGAGACTTCACCAGGATAAGGCCACAGGACCATATAATGTCTGTCCCAGAGTTTTGAGGGCTTGTGCTTATCAGCTGAGTGGAGTGCTCCAGCGACTGTTCAGCCTGAGCCTGCGCTTGGAGACAGTCCCTGTGCTCTTGAAGACATCATGCCTTGTCCCGGTACCAAAGAAAGGGCGCCCCTCTGTCCTCAATGACTGTAGATCAGCTACGCTGACTTCCCATGTCATGAAGACACTGGAGAGGCTAGCCTTGTCCCACCTGAGACCCCTAGTCAGTTCATCACTGGACACCCTACAGTTCGCCTAGGTTGCCCAGTGTTGGTGTGGAAGATGCAATCATCTACATGCTGCAAAGGGCCTACTCACACCTGGACAAGGCTGGCAACACTGTGAGGATTATGTTTTTCAACTTCTCCAGTGCCTTCAATACTATCCACCCCTTACTGCTAAGGAGGAAGCTGGAGGAAATGCAAGTGGGTGCCTCCATGATCTCATGGATCACCAACTATCTGACAGGCAGACCACAGTTTGTGAGACTTCAGAACTGTGTGTCTGAACAGATAGTGAGTAACACAAGGGCTCCTCAGGGGACAGTTCTTTCTCCGTTCCTCTTCACCCTCTATACTTCGGACTTTAAATACAACTCAAAGTCGTGCCACCTGCAGAAGTTCTCAGACGACTCTGCAATTGTGGGATGTATCAAGGGTGGGCAGGAGGAAGAGTACAGACGACTGGTCAGCAGCTTTGTGGAGTGGTGTGGGGAGAATCACCTGCATTGAATGTGGCAAAGACGAAGGAGCTGGTGATAGATTTCAGGAGGAAAAGCGTCCAAACTACTCCTGTCTACATCCATGGGAGTGGCGTGGAGATAGAGGACTCATACAAGTACCTGGGAGTGCACATTGATGATAGACTAGAATGGTCTAAGAACACTGAGACCATCTACAAGAAGGGTCAGAGCCAACTTTACTCCTTGAGGAGGCTCAGGTCCTTCAATGTGTGTAGTAAGATACTACATATGTTCTATCAGTCGGTTGTGCCGAGCGCCATTTTCTACGCGGTGGTATGCTGGGGCTCTGGGATTAGAGCAGGGGAACAGGCTGAACAAGCTCATCAGAAGAGCAAGATGTGTCATTGGGCCTGACCTGGACCCCCTGGTGTCACGTTCGCAACCCCTCCTCTTAAGAGCGCTCCTGCCCTTTCTCGTTAGTTTCATCTCCCGTGCCTGTTCCCTGTTCCAGCCCCTTTTCAGTTCCCCCTTAATCCGGGCTCTGCATTGGTTCCCGCATCATGTGAGCCCGGGACCTGGATGCGCCTGGCTCCGTTATGGTTTTAGTTTCTGTTTCTGTTCCCGTTCCCCTGCCTGTCCTGACCCGGTTCTGATTTTAATTGTCTGTCTCGGATGGATCGCCTGGCCTTGGACTTTTTGCGCCATTTTGGATTTCCCGTTTGACTCATCCCTGGATCGTTTGCCTCGGCCACACCTCCCCCGACCACCAGCACTCCATGGACACGCCCCCCCATTTTAATTCCCGTTTCCTGCATGCCTTTTTCCCAGTGTTTCCTCACTCTACCTTGAATTGTGTCGTCTGCATAGGGAAAGAACGCATCTTGACACCTGGAGGTAGTGGCTGAGAGGAGAATGGTGTCCAAACTAAAGGCCATCATGGACAACGTCTCCCATCCCCTCTATGCCATGCTTGTGAGAATGAAGAGCATGCTCAGCAATAGGCTGATCCAACAATGGTGCAACAGGGAGCGCTACAGAAGGTCATTCTTGCCTTCTGCCATAAGACTGTACAACTCATCCACTTTGTGTCTGGGCAGGGGCAACTTTGACATTAACCTATTTTTGGACTAAACAATAAACTCTCTGCTTACATCTGGCTTTTACCGTTTACAAACGGTAATATATTGTTTTTTGTGCAATATATGCCAGGGACGTGCAATATATTTATATTTATAATGTGCAATACAACGTTTTGTGTACTGTTCTGGTTTGTTCTTTGTATATTCTGGACTGTGAGCAACTCTTCTTAGTGCACTTCTCACTGACTGTACTGATTGTATTGTATGTATTGTATTGTTGTATTATTGTATCATTTCATTGCACTGTGCTGTGTTGACTGTGCTAAGCTGCTGTTGCACTGTAATTTCCCTCACGGGATCAATGACGTATTTATCCAAAAGAAAGAACAGAAGAGAAGATAATGTCAGCTTTCAGGATTTTAAAGACACAAGATGACATTTTCTTTCTTTTCTGTAACACAAAATCATTACTGTATTACATTTCATGTACTGATCAAAACTGTTTACAATAAAAACAAAATTAACATAAAACACGCATTTCGGGAAATCATCTTAAATCCGAAACAGTGTAGAATTTAAAACATAATCATTATATATACAGTAATTAGATAATTACTTGTATTATATTATTATTATTATTATTATTATTATTATTATTATTATTATTATTATTATTATTATTAGGACTGATTTTATTAAGTAAATCCGTGGGCCACAGCTGACATACTGTACAGTGGTGCTTAAAGGCAGCAGGGAAGGTTGTTGCAATGAAGCAAACTTAAGGTGAGAGTTTAATTTTCTGTACTTGGCCATGGTTATCCATGCTGGAGTCTGAGTGTCTAGAGAGAAATTTAAAAAACAATCAAGATAACAGTAATATATCTTACTTTCTAGTCTATGGTCATACATGAATGAGTCATGTGTCCTTCTAAACAATATACAGTAGCACGTGGTACTGTGTTGCACAACTATGTTACACACTTTTGCAACAGGTATTGATGATGTAACTTCATTCTCAGGACTTCTCCTATCCTGAATGACATAATCTTGAGTATTTTACCCATTGAGCTAATTCCTGTAAGGGAGGTGACAGCTTTTGTGACAGTGTTTAATCGGTATGAATGAGCAGTTGATTAAAATGACACCAAAAACATTTAATCAATATCCAGAATCTACATTCTACATTTTTGTAAATAAAATTAATTATAACAGGAAACACTACAGAGGGTGTGTGTTATTATTTAAGGCCTTACAGATTAAAAATTTGATTGAATGTATCTTTTAAAATTATATACTGGGGTTAAGCGGTGTAACAGGATTTTCACACATACTGTAGGTGTAATATGTACATGCCGTTACAGCATTTAATAAGTTCTGCCTGTCAGATGACCAGCTACACCCCTGTTACATTTCTTTACAGGAACTGGCTCAATGGGTAAAATACTCAAGATGTGGTCATTCAGGAAGGAAAAGTCCTGGGAATGAAGTTGCATCAGCAATGCCTTATGCAACAGTGTGTAACGTAATCTGGGCAACACAGTCCCACATGCTACTGTATATTGTTAGAAGTAAGGACACAAAATTCATTCGTGTATCACAATAGACTGAAAATAAAAATATGTTACTGTAATCTTAATTTTACTACTTCAAATTGATTGTGAACCACTCTGAAAAGACATTAATCATAACTATATAGTCACTTAACACTCTCTCAAATATCGAGTATTGAATGGAATAAAAAATGATGAACATTGTGCTAATCCATTTAGGTTGCCATTATGCCATGGTTTTTTGTTAATTTTCTATCCATCCTTTTTCTAATTGCTTTGTCCAATATAGGGTCATGGGGTAGCCAGATCCTGTTCTGGCACGAAATGGGCTAAAGACAGGGAACTCATCCTGTAGACTATTTTCCCAGAAACCAATTAACTACCAGTATAACTTTGGACTGTGGGATGAAACCAGAGCACCCAGAGGGAATTCACATGAACACAGGAAAACTCCATAGAGAGCGCACCCCAGGAATTGAACCTAGAACTCCAATGCTGAGAGGCAGCAATGCTAACCACTGTGACTGTGATAACCACTGCAATGCCCTTTCTAAGATTACAGACTCGTTCAACTTTGCTCGCTGTGAGAAAAAAACATTTTTTGTTTGTACTAACACAGCACTATGAATAAGGAAGAAAGAAAGAGACGTTTAAGTTTAAGAAAGAGATTCTAAGAAGCTTCTTGATGTTAATCACTTTAGTGTACTATGTATATAACGTATATATAATGGAAAGAATCAGTTCTGAATCAGAAGGGTGTACAGGCAACAATCATATATTGTAACAACCTGACAAATGTTTTTAAAAAAGGAGAATGCTATTTTAAACAATTTAAACCATTTAAAAAAGCATATGCAAACGTTCTTTAGCAAAGGCTAATATCAGCTAAAATGTAATAACAAAACAGAAGGTGAACTTTTCCATACATTTCTATAATTAAATATAAAGGTTTATCAACTCATAAAGGCAGTCTTGGCTGTCTGTTTAGTTAAGATGCCTAATAAACAGAGCATGATAAAAACAAATTAATCATTGCATATTAATTCAATCTATAACTGTCAGAGCAGATCACTTCCTTTTACTCACTCACTCCCACTTTTTAATTGCACTTCCTGGTCCTCTTCACCTTCATCTACAGAATTCATACCGAAGTATCTGCATAATTCTTCATTATTGGGGACATCTGAAAAATTAGTAAATAATAAAGAAGAGACCATTTTTGAAGTTAAATCTAGATTTTATATTTTCAAATTCTTTTGAGAGGTCTGTATGGTAGGTCTGGGGCTGTTTCTTTTATATTATTTTGGAATTGCCAATTACTCTTGTATTATATACATACGCAGAATGGAATCAGCAAATGTTTAAGGCTCAGCTTTCTGGAAACAACTCCTGTACTGCTTAAGTGCATTAGGACCTGGAGACATCCCTAACTGTAAAAGCCATTATCTTTTAACAGATTGCAAGCTCTACAGTGCTTTACAGAACGGATGGCAGTAATTGTGTGGAGTGACCCATTCCTTGCAAATATCACTGAGGCCTTTTATGCCCAGACATGTTTGTCTGCATGCCAAGAGGACGTGGCCTTCTAAAGCACACCCTACTCTGAGATATTCCTTCAATGATGCAGCCCCACTTGGGACATTCCAGTCACAGACTGTTAGTAATATGGCCCAGGTTTGAACCAGTGACAGCTTGGTTCTAGGACTTAACCTGAATTCTGAACCAGTGCCAGTCAGTAGCCTGGTAATCGTGGTCATGATAATTATGTAACAGAGCTGCTCTCTGTTCCATAATTATCATAACATTCAGTTTTCAACTTAAGTTTTTAGTGGAAGGAATGCGTAAGAGAGGTTGATTTAGAATATAGTTAGCTTCTAAGGCTTGATATGAAATATACATATCTCTTTTTTAAAAAAGAGCTGCCTGATCAAGATGAAAAATTCAACTACATTACATGAACTAATAAGCTGCTAGAATGAAGCTTTGTGATGATCCAGTGTAATAGTGAAGACAATGCAGCTGGAAGACAAGAAGTGCATACATTAAGCGTACAGATCAGCTAAGGAAAGTTTTGTTCATCTGTTACTACAGGCTGTTCTACACTGTACTTGTATAACTCTTAGGGAAGAGTCAAAGAAACTTAGGGCTTTGAAAATGGGTGTTTAAAGGTAAGAGCTATTAAGAAAAGAGGATATGGGACTCTAATGCAAATAAACAGACTGTGGAATTTTAGTAAACCTGGAGAGGTTATCATTAGAAAGCTACATGAGTTAAACATGAATGAGTGAATAAAAACCATAAAGAAAATTAACTGACTTAGTTAAGTTATCTATTGGTGAACAATGGAGAGAATTTCTTCTCCAATGGGGATATGTAGCCAACAACAAGGAATCATACAAGTGCTCAGGAGAACTGAATACTGTAGTGCTTTCGGGTTCACGTGGGTAGGCGGCCTCGCTAGTGCTGCCTCAGGTCGGCCCTCCACCGCTGGCGTCACTCAACAGGGAACCAGCCCGTTGAGCTAAAGGGAGATCTCCCATCAACCTGGCGGCTAAGGTCCCTGCTATTCACAGGGAAGGGTGGTGACATCACTGCTTTGGCAAGCCAGCTCGCACAACCTGTAATGCCGGCAGTATGCATTACAATACTTTAAACAATTTAATATGAAAGAGTGAACAAAAACAGAAATAATACCACAACCTTGTCTAATATTTGTCAATCTTTAATACTGAATAGGGAAGAAAACTTCCTTAAGTTATAAAAGACTCTTCTCTTCCTTCAGTACGACCCAGTTTTCAAAACCCTATTAAGCCTGAGTTCTGAGCAAATCTGTGTGTGTAGTCCACACCCTGCTAGGACACAGGGACAGAGAGGCAGAGAGGCACTCTTCCACATTCAAGCAAATTAGAAAGAATGTTGAGATAATCAGCACATATTTGTAATGTGGAAAGAAACTGGAAAAGCCAACTTTAAACAAGTACAAAATAGGAGAATGAGCAACACTTCACACAGACAGGTGCCTGTGATTGTAATCCACCAGGCTTGTGGAACTGTGCGGTAGCAAAGCTAACCAACAGATCATCATACTGTCATCATAATAGCTCAACAATTCCATAGAAACGGGTGTTTGTGGAAGGGAACATGAGAAACTACAATATATAGTATAGATTTAATCATGCTTACACTCATTACTGCTACTTTGCAATCCTCCAAACTGTAACACTTAGATAAAATCTAAAAAAATGTGTACCATCTGAAGCAGTATTTATACAGAAATGGTTGTGAAGTGGTTATATTGGAATTCTAGCATATTGATTATTATAAATTTCCTGACTTTATAAGAGCCAGAAAACCAAATAAAAATTATGGGTTTCTCATAGAAAACAATTCGACAAAAACAAATTTTGATAATTGAACTAAAATAATTGGGTTGTGAACTTGAGATTATCAACTGATTTGTGATTATTTTTGGTGTTTACTTAAAAAAAAGCCAAGAAAAAATGGGAATTTTGTAGTGAGAACTGCAAAGGATACTCACCAGCAGACATATCATCCCCTGCAACTCACAACTGGCAGCCCACTGAAGCTAAGCAGGTGTCAGCCTGGTCAGTACCTGGAAAAACTAAGGTTGCTGGTGGAAGAGGTGTTAGTGGGGCCAACATGGGGTGCTCACTGTGATGAGGACACTATACTGTAAAATAGCACCGTCCTTCAGATGAGACGTAAAACCGAGGTCCTGACTCTCCGCAGTCATGAAAAATTCTAGGGAGCTTCTCGAAAAGAGCAGCGGTGTAACCTGGGGTCCTGGCCAAGTTTCCCATTGGCCCTGGACAAGTTTCCCATTGGCCCTTACCAATCATGGCCTCCTAATAATCTCCATCTATGAATTGGCTTCATTAATCTGTTCTCCTCCCCATTAATAACTGTGTGGTGAGCGTTCTGGTGCACTATGGCTGCTGTCATATCATCCAGGTGGGGCTGCACATTGGTGGTGGTGGAGGGGAGTCCCCATTACCTGTAAAGCTTTGGGGACCCTTTGAGTGGAGTGTCCTGAAAACTGCTAAATAAGTGTAAGTAATTATTAATTATTACTCATACAATGTAATGTAAACAGGAACAATTGTTGTATGTTCTATTATATATAAATACATGACAAAGCTTTAAAAAACTGCTCTTTTAAGTCAAACATTACAAATAGGACAAGCTAACATGTCATAGTTAACCCTGCAGGCATCTTGCAGTTTGACTTTTCAGCACCCCATTAAACTAAACTCAATGTCATTATAATTACCAATGCAAATTTCTGCTATTCACTTGCTTCATGCTTTAAAATTTCCATACCCTGAAGCATCAATCCACATTTCACTAGAATTTGAACACCTCATGCACATGGGGTTTCTTGGTACCCATGAATCAGAATTAATAATATTTAGCCTCAAAGCGGAATACAAGGTCTGTCAACAGAAACTGTATTGGAAGATTTAAAATTCACCTTATTTTATAACATAGATTATCTAATATATTTTTCCCCTAGAAATTTGCAGTGCATACACAAATATATATACTTATAAATTTAATTACTTATTTATTATGATGTATTTCTTTTTTATTGCTTTAAATTAAAGGGAAACGTTTAGTATATGTAAGGCCTAGAGTGGACACTAGGCTTATCACCGTTACTCTTTCAAACAATGTCATCTTTTATGACCAATTATTCAGGATCTCAATTTATTATATAACAGACTATAGCCTAAAATAAAGTATAGTCAAGATGGTTTGAAACTTTTGGTCCATAGAGGGAAGATAACCACCTACTGGTCCACTAACACCAGTTACAGCTGCGAACTCATTTACTTTGAAGGTCTGTTATCCCGCTACTAATCAATTTCTGAGATATTGCTTAGTTATTGTGATCTGAGGAGACCAGGCTACATGATCGTAATGTTGCTGTCAATCTATTTGGAATCAATTTTCCTTCTATATTATAATTATTAATTAGCCCACCTACAGTAACTCATTTGGTAGTTAGCAGTTAAGCCATCCAACTATCCCATCCATGTGTGAATGAAACCATGGTATCCATTTCAGAAACATGGTGGAGTAGCGTATTCCACACTCCAACAAGCCTTTAACTAAAAAAGTAATTCCTCCTGTTCTTCGTTTTAACTGCACTTCCACACAGTTTCCACCTGTGTCCTCTGGTTCGAGTTTCATTCTTGATCCTGAAGAAGCTTGTTGGGTTGTTTTTGTCTATCCTTTCAGGATTTTGAATGCTTGCATCATGGCCCCTCAGGGTCATTTGATTAAACCTAAAAAGATTCAGCTGTTTCAGCCTGTCATTATAGAATATGCTTTTAAGCCTGTAAGTGTTTCTGATTGTGCTGATTGTGAATGTGGAGACCAAAAATGAGGTCTTACTAGTTCATTATACAATCCTAACAGAAAATCCCTTTATTTAAATGCTTCTCCTATCTAGATGTAAATGTTTGATTATAAAGAAGTTTGAGTCATCCTGAGCTTTTCAACTAGACTCTCATTTTCTGTCCTTGTTTTAAAGGACGTATTCTTAGACCTATGGATGAGCACTTAGAGATCTCCGTCCTTTAACTTAAAAGTGTGGGTCCAGAATTCGATATTGTCTTCAAAGCCTTCAGATCACAATCATTGTGCAGCACCCACAATCCTCTTTACCTGTACATCAAATGAAGTGAAACAGTCAAAGTCATCTACGGCATCTGTTTAAATTATACACAAATATCCATGAAGAGCTGAATGTTTCAACTCTGTCACTCTTTAATGGAACTGAATTCACAATGCTGTACAATTTCCAACAATATTTGACTGTAAGTCTAGGTTCATTCTCAATAAGGTCCAAGATGTAGCATGTGTAATTCTTGAAACTTGGCTAAATGAGATCTGTTATGTTTAGGGATAAGAAGATGACTTAAGTGTTGAGTTGGCCAATTCAAGTTTTTCAGTATGACTGGGGCATTATCCAATATGAGTGCAGCTTGAGTAAGCAGTTGGTTTTCATGGTTCCCACACTGTAAAACACTTCTTAATGTTTGTACTTAATAAGTCACCATACTTAGTGGGATGAGTGCGTGGTGTCCCAGTACACTGACTGTTTAGTGTTTAATAATCTTTTGTCAAATACTATAACACTGTCTGGTCTCTGCCACCCACACAACACAAACTAAACCATATACAGTATATTCAAATATTTTTTCTGTGGTTGCCAAATCTGGCAAAGACAACCATGCATACTCAAATTCTGTGGTTCCTGATTTGGGTTTATTGTATACATTTAATATATCAATAATTTTACTCAATCAAAAAGATTCCTATTATTGGTCTCTAAATGGTAATGCCTTGGGAAACAACAGCAAGAGCCTTTTAGTCTTTTTAGAATTTAAAGGCTAAAAACGGTTCCTCACTAAAAAACTGATATGTATTAAAATACTTTATTGGGAAATTAAAAACATTATGTACATGAAGTGTTTTAAAAACTTTTACCTCATTCTTAAAAACCTCTGCAATGTTACTCAGCCTCTGTGTCAGAGGTGGTGCCCTATGTAAAGCATTACAATCTGCAATACGTAACCAAAGTCATATCTTATGGCCATAACCTCTGCTCTTGTTGACTTAAAGGTGTTAAGCACAGTGGATCAAAGGTATTTAACCCGTTATACTGCCGACTGCTGTTTCTGGCTCATGGCTCATATGTTAAGTAACAACATTGTACATAATTAGCAGGTCACCCTTTTTATTTTTGAGTCCCCTTTGTCTTGAGCCTCATCTGTCTTATGGAAAAATATATATTGTGCTGGTTTTATAACAATGGTTATAGAAGAAGAATATTTTTTGAAAGAACAAGCATGTTTGTTTTTTAAAGTGTTATTTATTGAAATCTGACATCTTAGATAATTAAAAATGTAAAACAATCAATGTTTACCAATATTTAAAGTATTTACAGGCATACTGTAAAAAACAATACAATGATGTCAGATATTGCAGATTACCATCGTTCGCTGTTGAACATTCATCCTTTTTAGACACCAACTGTACTGACAGGGATGAATGATAACAACGTTTCCTGTTTTCTTGTACTTTCAAATTTCTCCTTGTGACTTTTAGAAAAGAGTATTGCTGATTAATTTATTTGAAACTTGGTTTTAGGTGGCATCACAGTAAGAACTTTTGGATTATTTTGTATGACAGGTAAAAAGTTATCTGTGATCAACAAAAGAAAAGAAAGTCTTCTGTTCTGATTCACTTCCAGTCCAGCATTTATTCATCAGCCCTTACTGGAGTTCGTGGGACAAGCATTAAGTATTATGGGTTTTTTGGCTGAAATAAATTTATCTCAACAGGCACCTGAAAAAGCAATAAATAATAGCAGACAAAAACAGGGTATCATTTTAAAAATGCATTTGGAAAAAAACATAAGCAGCAGCAAACATTATGTGTAATAAATTATTGTATGGAATTAAATTTATATTTTAAGAATACAGAACCAAAAACCATTATTTCTGCATGTCTTGAAAGAACATACAGTATTGCTCTCAAGGATGATATACAAACTACGCCACACATTAAGTGAATTCTGATCCACAAAAAGATTTCTGTTAAAATAGCAAACATCAAAAAGCAAGATTTTGACAAAGACAACTGGAATGATTAATTTCCCAAGGTAGTTCTTTAAACTACTGAAGCTTACTCCAAGGAATGAGACTATCAAAGAAACAGTCCAAAAACAGTTTTTCCGTGACATTAAATGGAACCAAAATGAATGCTCACTGAAGTCAGTCTCATAGCTTCTTAATTTATTTTTAATTGTGATCTTTCTTGTGATGAGTCTACACCATTAAAAACATCCATTATTAGCATGACCAATTTGGCAAAATCTCAATAATTACTGACCACCATGGCACTCTTATGCAGCCAGCTAACTACTATTGGGATGGAAAATGACAAGCAAATGTACAGTACCAGAATCCTGTAGAGCCAAGTACTGAAAAGGCACAGCTACTACACAGACTGCAAGGCCATTAAAAAATGCTTGTGCCAGACATTAACATCTGAAGAATGTAATTAGATTAACACAAATATGAACAGAATAGGGCACTACAGTAGTTAGCCTTGCTGCCTTGCAGCACTGGATCCTGGGTTCAATCGCAACCATGAAATGCTATCTGTGTGTAGTTTTTGTGTTTTTGCGTGGGTTTCCTCCAGGTTGTCCGGATTCCTCCCACATTCCAAAAACATACTGTTAGGTTAATGGGCTACTTGGAAAAATGGACCATACTGTAGGTGTGAGTGCATGCATGTCTATGTGTCATATCTCAGGTGTACCCTGCCTTGCGCAAATTGCTTGTCAGGATAGGCTCCAGCTCCTCTGTGACCCCAAATTTAAAGAAGTGGTTAGAAAATAAGCACAATGACTCACCTGAGTCTCCTTGCAGGTTTCAAAACTGAAGCTTTGAAGCATCTGCACAACAGCCAGTTTCATAACCATTAGGGCAAACCTCATTCCAATGCAATTGCGAGGTCTAGTTCCAAATGGCAAGTAAGCATAGGGAGCCATGCTTTCCTTGTTGGCTTTGCTAAATCTTCAAACATACCAGGTAGATGATGAATTTCAGAATAATCCAGATAGACGTATATACATAATGCATTAAGCAGCATTTAGATTTTGATAAACTTGAACCTAACCAAACTAAGATCTGATCTCCTGAGTGGCTCAACAGGTAGACTGACACTCATGAATGTAAGTTTAGCTCTGTAATACAGGAATGCCGTGTTGCGGGTTTGTGCCCGCGTCATATCACTAGCCAACTGTGACTGTGAGTCTCCATGTGAGTTGAATTGGAATAGTCAGCTGGGGCTCTTTCAGTTCTTGGTATATACAGTGACTCTAGAGGCCTTCTGGGCACCTCTCTCTGCCTCTCCAGTCGACACTGAACTGGTATGGGGCTCTGGTGCCCATGATGTGTTCTATGACAAATAGATTGAAGTTAGGCAGATCGGAGGAGTCTGGTAACACTTCCTTAATATCTCCTTTGTGAGGTCACAAGGCTCACAGCCATGAGATGAGATTTGAAAAACACACAGCTGGTGATTCCAAATATCAGGTGGGTATAACAGAACAATAAGTGCCACTGCTAAATTAAAAGGTACACATGAAATCAAAGTTTTAACTCACCTCTGCATAACATTTTAAATGTCATGTGCGAGCACCATGAAGTTAGTCTCAGGTTTCATTAGACTACTCTATACTACTAGTTTACTGAATGGTAAATTGACATTTATTGCTGGGTTAAGAAATTGTAGAGAAGCAGGTGAGTAGGAAACTTTCTCTAACTGGAGTCTACAGTAACCCTCCCAAATAGGAAGTCAGGTGAAACGTCACCTTTCAGGCTTGAAGGCTTCAGGTTCTGTCCAGTGTTGCGGGTCATGGTGCAGAGCATACACTGGTACCATAACAAGGGTTCCCTCTGGGATGGTCACCCCATTAATCTCAACAGTCTTCTTACACATCCTCTCAAGACGGGGCACAGGAGGGAACAGCCTGAGAGACTCGCTGATGACCATGTCCAGGTATTCCATCTTCATGAGTGCTTCATATGTCACAGGAGCCTTGAAAACATGGCAGCAAGCAATTTGTAAAATGTTATTAGCTCATGTCCTCTTCCAGCAATCCCACTGTCAACCCTGGAGCAGCTACACTTTGGATTATTTTATATGTGAGTGTCTACATTGGTCACATGGCCAGGCTGTTGTCTATCAACTCAGATACTTTGAAGGCAAAACATAAGTTTATTATAAACATTTTTGTCATTGAGGTATTTAAAAACCTCTTCATATTTAATCAGTCAAAAACTGCCAAATACTAAAGAATATTCATTAACAGCCAGGAGCCTAGATTGTGGTTTAATTGTCAAAGGACAGTTCAAGAAAGGCTGCAGAAGAATAGTTTGTTGGTAAAACAGAAGTATTTTTAAAGAGAAAAATATGATCGAAACTCAAAATGAAGCAAATGCTAAATTTAAAACTTTTTCGCAGCTTTGTTTTAATTTCTCCCTGGCAAGATAAATAAACCCTTTGGCTGCTCAAGAATGTGCATGAATAGAGAAAAACACTGACTGTATTTTGACTATAAAGATCCTTTGTCAGGACTTATAAATACATTCTTGAAGAATTAATATTTCAATGGAAAAGTTCAACTGCATGGTCCTGAAGAGATTTAAATGTCAATTGTTTCCCTCACTTCTGTTAACTACTTTAACTGCAGTTCTATTGCTACCATAAAGTCATTATTAATGTTTCACAGTCTTATAAATTTTCCCGACATACAAAAACCCATTTTGATTTTATTTTCAGGAGCATATTCCATTTTCAGATGCCTTACAAATGGTTGCAGATACACATTTTCTGCGATTTGGACACAGTTGTCTCAATATGTTCAATAAAAGACAAACACACAAAAACAAATCTGTGTGCTGAACATTTAAACATCATCGTGTAGAGGTGTCTAAGTATTGTTTGTTTCATAACAACTTACTTTATCGGAAATGTCCATATGGTGCAAAATGTGCTTAGTCTGCTATGGAATAAATCTCGGTAAGATAACGGTACTGAGAGATTTTGTTTCCCCATGGAGACCAGCCCTGTTCTGGTGCTATTTCTTTACATTTGAAAGGTAAATCAATGCTCGATAAAGATTTTAGATAATGAGAAGAGTGTCAAACGAAAGGCAACAGTTTTACTCAATGGTGGATACTAGAAGACAGCTGTCAAGCCATATTGCTCAAGGTGATTCTCAAGAATCCTTCAACAAACGGTGTGGAAGAGATTCTTAGACAAATAAGCTACTAGCAACCAAACAAAAACAAGGGTTGAATATTTCTTTATGTTCTTATCTCACAAACATTTCAAGACACTTCAAGAAAGTATATTAAATATAAATGAAAAGTAAGAATATACTGTATTGTGACATCTCAGGGAACTGGTCTTGTTTCCTTTCAGTCCTTTAGTGTACAAGAAATGTTCTGAGACAATAGAGTCATTTAACCTCGATTAAGGGTACATTTATTAAGCTCTGACCGGCATTTTTTGTCCTTGACTAAACATACAACCAGGCAGCTAAGTTTTTTACTGGAACTAGAATATAATGCCTTTCCAAAATTAAAGTCCAACTTTTAAATCAGGGATTCTTGGTCTTGGATCCTTCTCTTACTGGTGCAACACATACACATGGATCTTCCCTCAATCTCCTGATAGCAGATACAGAAATCTAAAACCCTCTGCTTCCTGATCATTAAATTATGAAAAGACCAAAAGTCTTTCTTTTATTGGTAGCATTCCAGGTCAGTCCCAACAGTTTTCTGAGGAATTCGGTTCAATCATGACCCCACATCTTCTCCAAACCTATAGTTCTCTCACAGTATTTGCTCCTCATTAATATTTTTTGTTGTCCTTACCAAGACATTATGAGGACCTCAGCCTAGGGTAAAAAAGATAAGTGAAGAAAATGCAGAACCATAAAGCACAAATGCAGTGGTCAAGAAACAGTCATCAGGTCACTTTAAATGGATTTGTTTGTTGTAAAAACAAGTGTTTTACTTTAAATCACATGAAAGCAACATTTCCTGAATTGGGGTAACAGTATGATGGCACAATAAGGTTCTTATATTTTTATTTTTCTGTGTATTTTAATATACTGATGCACAGAACACCTATTTTTATTAGTTTCCTGTTTGTTGAAACAGAACATCTAATTTCCATTACTCGAGTGGGGCATGGCCAATAACTTAAGCTGTTCTTGCATTTATTAAAACCAACTTGAAGAACACCTTTACAAGGCTCCACAGCTGAAACGATGTGGTTCTTTTTTCTGTTTTCAACATGGAATAAACCTTTACTTGTTCCTTTGCAGCCCATGCATGCTGATGCAGCTACCTACTTGAACAACTTGATTAGAACCATTCTTTTTGGATGGAGTCTTCTTACAGAATTTCAATAAACTAACCCTGGCAATTTAACTGAACTCAAAAAGCAAACAGGGGCACTTGGCGTTCTTATGAACCCATGTAACCAATGCTCAATATTTTTTTTATTCCAAGGAAAAATCAATTAACCTATCTACTATTCCCTATTTAAAGAATCATGTGCCTAATAGCCTATGCTGCTAAATAAAGGCTTTCACTGTGCACTTAAATTCCACTTGCTATACCACAAATTTTGTTTTTTGCCTGTCAAACACTGGTTCTGATGGGAAGCTCAAATGCAACACCTTGACTATATATACATACAACCCTTAATCAACATACCACATAAGTTGTAACAGCATGCAGATAAAGTACAAGAAGAGAAAAATGAAAAAAAAAGGAAATGCAGGGAAATTTAAATACTTGGAAGATTAAACACTGCAGCACACCTGTTAGTATTGCTGCCTTGGAATCAATTCTGGACCTGTGGTGCTATCTCCATGGAGTTTTTATGTTCTCCCCATGTTTGCGTTGGTTTCCTCCATGTGCTCTGGTTTCCTCCCACAGTCCACGCTGGTAGGTTATTTGGGTTTAAGGAACACTGGCCCTGATGTGAGTTTGTTTGTGTCTGTGTATGCCCTGTGACAGACTGGTGCTCCATCCAGGGTGTTCCCTGTCTTGTCACCGTTGCTTGCCAGAATGGGCTCTAGTTCCCCCATGAACCTGAATTGGCAAAAGAAAAATGCCATCCACCAGATGGAAAATGGATGGATGGTTGGGAGTTTAAAATTAAAGGATTATGATAAATAGATGAATATATGTACAGTACCTTTGACACCTTCCTTTTGTCCATCTGTGCTTGAGTACTTCTCAGGAATTTGTGAATCCATCATCAGTTGCAAGAAATCCACTTGATTCTGTAAGGAAAAGTGCATAAACAGAAGTCATTCTCATATATATGGACCATACAGTATATAGCATTATATAAAGCAATCCCTTGCTATGCGTGATTTTATCTTGCACAGAATTGAGTATCTGCATGGAACTTTCTGTATACCATTTTGCCTTGCACAACGCTCAGTTTCTTAGTTCAAGAATAATAATAATAAATGTTATTTCATATACCGCCTTTAAAGGTGGCTTCTCAAAGTACTTTACAGAATGACAACAACAATAAATAAAAAGAATACACAAGATAAAACACAATTACAATACACAGAGGATACCGTGGATGGTGGTACTAAGTATAGTAGGAGAATAGGGGTAAAGAATGGAACCAGTTAAGTAAAGGCACTTCTGAAGAAGAAGGTTTTGAGTCTGGATTTGAAGGAGTTAAGAGAAGGTGACTGATATCCTTGGGGAGAGAGTTCCAGAGCTTGGGGGCAGAACAGAAGACCCTGCCACCCATAGAATGTAGATGGTCTTGGAGGACAGTTAGGAGACCAGAATTAGAAGAGCGAAGGTTGCGAGGTGGGGAGTGGTGCAATAATAATTCAGACAGGTACTGAGGTGCCAAGCCATGCAGAGCCTTATAGGTGAGCATGAGGTTTTTAAAGTCCACACGGAATTTGACAGGAAGCCAGTTCAAGGACTCCAGGATAGGAGTAATGTGATCACTTGCACAGGCTTGGTCAGGATTCTGGCTGCCTAAGTTTGGACATACTGCAGTTTGTCCAAAGTAGATTTAGATACCCCAGCAAGTAGAGCATTACCGTAGTCAATTCGGGAAAACACAAATGTGTTGATCAGCTTTTCGGTCAAGGTTAGTGATAACATAGGGTGTAGTCTAACGATATTTCTGAGGTGAAAAAAATATGTTTTGACAATATGCTGCACATGTGGGTCGAATGTTAAGCCAGAATCAAATATCACCCCAAGGTTTTTTAATTTAGACTGAAGCTCAAGTACAGAACCATCTACAGACAGGGTTACAGGATTGGCTTTACAAAGTTGATGGGGGGTGCCAATAAGCATGACTTCAGTCTTATCACAGTTAAGATGAAGGAAATTTTGAGTTTGTATGTCAGAGATGCAATTAGATAGAATAGAGACAGCCATATCAGTGTCAAGTTTGGTAAGGATGTATATTTGAGTATCATCAGCTTAGAAATGATAGCTGATACCATGTGATCTTAAAAGCTGACCAAGAGGAAACATGTAAATGCTGAAGAGCAAGGGGTCCAGTATTGAGCCCCGAGGAACACCAGACTTAACAAGACCAATTTTAGACCTATACCCATTAAGAGGGACAAAGTGACAGTGATCAGTGAGGTAAGACTTGAACCATTTGAGAACAGTTTCAGAAACTCCAAACACAGTCTCAAAATGAGAAAGTAAGATGTCATGGTCAACAGTGTCAAAAAAGCAGCACTGAGATCAAGAAGGATGAGTATAGAACCAGAATCAGAAGCTATTAGAAGATCATAAGCGACTTCGACCAGGGCAGTTTCTGTGCTGTGAAGTTGACGGAAGCCAGATTGGAGGGGTTCGAAAAGGGTATTTGCCATGAGGTGGTTATGTAACTGAAATATGACAGCATGTTCTAGAATTTTTGCAAGAAAGGATAAGTTGGAGATGGGGCGAAAATTGTTTAGATTGTCGAGAGCCATGTTAGGCTTTTTTGGTACGGGGGTAATGGAAGCAGTTTTGAGGGCCGCCAGTGCTCAAGGATTCATTTTTAATATTGAGGACAATGGGAAAGAGAGAAGAGAAACAGGACTGAAATAAAGTGGTGGGAATGAGATCTAAAATAGATGTGGTGGGTTTCATGTGTGTAACTAGTTTATTGAGGGATGCTGAGTCAAGAAGAGAGAAGTTGGGGAGAAGAGAACCAGAAAAGTTGGATAAAGAAGGAGGAGGTATGGAAATGATATGTGTAGTGGAGAGAATGTGATGCAAGATGTTGTCGATCTTGAAGGTAAAGAAATCTAGGAATGTGTTGCAAAGTTACGATGTGGCAGGTAATGTGATGGGCAGTCTGGCTTTAGCAAACTGTTGATGGTGGAGAAAAGATGTCTGGGGTTGTTATGGTAATTTTCAATGATGTGAGAGAAGTAGGTGGATCTAGCAGACTCTATTGTAACCTTATATTCAGACAAGTAATCTCTCCAAGCCTGATAATAAACATTTAGACGAGAAAGACGCCACCTACGCTCAAGTTTGCGGGAGACTGCCTTCATAGATCGCAGATGGTCATGTACCAGGGGGCAGGGTGAGAGAAGGAGATTGTTTGAGTTTTTAAAGGAGAAAAGGTGTCAAGGGTAGATAAAAGAGTACTGTCAAGTAACTGTATTTTGTCCTCTAGGGGGTCAGAGGAAGAGAAACAAGATAAGGAGAACAGAACAGAATTTGCAAACCTTGGGTGATCAATTGATTGACAGTTGTGGAAATTTACAGAACGTGAGGGGGAAGTGTTAGAAACAGGAAATTCCAGATTGAAGAGAATAGCTAAGTGGTCAGAGAGGCCTAGATCAGGGGAAGAGCAGTGGGAGACAAAAGAGTTGTTTGCCATGATTAAATCAAGGGTGTGTCCTTTGTTACGTGTAGGGATACAAACTCTGAGTATGATCAAAACATCCCAATAGAGAAAAGAAGTCTTTAGCCAGACTGGAAGATCTTGAGTGAATGTGTATATTAAAGTCCCCTAGAATAAGGATCCTTTTAAACTTAAGGTATTAAATTTAGAGTAAATCAGACAAGTCACCTGAAAAGGTGACTTTGGGTCACCTGAAAAGGCTGGGTTTGGGTGGTCTATAAACTGTGGCAATAATAGTAGATTGGGGGATAGAGACATTTAAAACAAGACACTCAAAAGGAGAGGGAGGAGGTGTAGTAATGTGACTTAAACTGTAAAAAAGGTTGTAAATAAGAATGATGCCCCCCCTCTGCCTCATCTTAACGCGCTCTACCAACATACTTTTGATATTGTAACGCAGCGGGGGCTCAGGCGGGCGCCCTTGCCGCATCTGGTCGGCCCCATCCCGACTGGAGGCTCGAACCCGGGACTTCCGCATCTCTCTGCAGCGACCTAGCCCCGTGAGCTAAAGAGAGATCTCTCCACAGCCCAGTAGCTGTGGTCCTGCTATCACAGGGAAGGGCGGTGACGTCACCCGCTCTGGTACGCCGGCTCTTACACACAGTGCTTGTCGGCCGTAAGCGTTACACTCTCCCCCGCTTAAATCGCCGTCCCCGGCGAAGGGCTATCCCATCCCACTCTGACACCAATGTAACGCAGCGGGGGCTCAGGCGGGCGCCCTTGCCGCATCTGGTCGGCCCCATCCCGACTGGAGGCTCGAACCCGGGACTTCCGCGTCTCTCTGCAGCGACCTAGCCCCGTGAGCTAAAGAGAGATCTCTCCACAGCCCAGTAGCTGTGGTCCTGCTATCACAGGGAAGGGCGGTGACGTCACCCGCTCTGGTACGCCGGCTCTTACACACAGTGCTTGTCGGCCGTAAGCGTTACAATATCATCCGCCATTTCAATAATTGTATGAGTGAAGGAACAAGTAATAGGTTTAATCCATGCGAAAAAAAGAAGAAAGAGAACACAACGTTTCGGCCGTGGACCCTTCTTCAGGTGTGAAGAAGGCGCCACGGCCGAAACGTTGTGTTCTCTTTCTTCTTTTTTTTCAGCATGGAACAAACCTATTACTTGTTCCTTTGCAGCCTATGCATGCTGACGCAGCTACCCACCTGAACTACATTGTATGAGTGACTGTGTCTTTCAGAGAGGGCAGCAGGTCGAGCGATTTAGCAGCTTTTTCTCCACACATAATACGTGTCAGCTCTTTTGCCAACGGTAAATACGGTTCTTCAAAAATAGTGTGGGGCTTACCTGCTTTAGCAATCCACAAGCTTGCATTTTTCCCCGTTTCAGGAGTCTGTCTCAGAAGTTAAAAGAAGTTTTTATTTCATGTGCATGGGAGCGAAACACAGACGATCTGTGTATTTTTCTCAAATTAACCTAGAACAGTTCTTAAATATTTTTCTGTTATCTATCACGCTTTCCTGTGCTCACAAGATTACCAGGGTTCCTAGCACGCATTTCTATGCATTCCTGTGTTTACAACATTGGCATTGTTCCAAAATCACGCACATTCTCCTACTTCTCAATTTGCTGGAGATAACTTTTTTTAAATACAATTGGTCACTTATGTTCAAAGCACGCATTCCTATAGAGTGGTATAGAATTACATTGTAGCTTTGTGTCCACTCAACTATTAGCGCGCGCTGTATCGTAGTACGTAGGCTGTGTATTCGACATGTCTAAAAATAGAAAATATGAAAACCCATCCCGATTTTTCAGCGCCCACAACAACGTTCCAGGGTCATATGGCGTACCAGCAGTTTGAGAACCACTGGTCTAATACATGCCACTTGACCCAATATACACATCTATATATACACATCATAGAAATAAAGGTAAGAAATTATATCATAGTAATTTTAAAACTATCCATATAATATTTTTTCCAGAATACACTGATTTTTTACTCTAATGTTATTGTTTTACAATGTTGTAGATCAAAAAATGTTTGAGGGATTTGAATAGTTTGAATCGTGACTTCAGTTCTCCTAACCCTATTTTTCCCCATAAGGTCTTAAGTTCGCTTACCACAAATGTACCTACCAAAAAGGTTTACAGGTATGTAACACTCCCTATTGGCAAACGATTGCTGTATATAAATTTATTATTTATGCACACACAAAAAAAGTGTTTGCCTTTTTCACAACTTACATTAGGACTTACATCTTTATTTTTTGTTGTTTTTCATACTGCTAACAAGACATTTCATTGCCAGCAACTACTGCTGCACGCTGTATTGTTGTGCATTTGATAAATAAAACGTTAATTTGATTTTGATTTGATTTGGAACATTATTTTCACAATCTCCCTTTATCTTGTGAAAGAATTCGTAGAAAAAAAGTCATCGCTGACTGAGGGAACAGGCTAAAATTCCGCTTGTCCAACAATGGAGCAGTGAAAGGAAACAAAGCTGTAAACAGTAGAGACAAAAACAATCAGCACTTCCAATAAATAAGAACCATCAACAATTGTATATTTTTTCATATGATGGAAAACTACTCACAGGAATTTTTCCAGTTCACCATACAGCTGCATTTGTAACATTTTCTCATTAACTCAGGCCTTTACTATAAAGTCAGTTCTATTAAATACATTGAAACATGTTGACATTAAATATACATTTTATAAAAAGCAGAGCAACATTTCCCTCATATTTCTTCACTAATACATTAAATTGTCAATATATGAGAAAATAAACAGTTCAGCAGAAGAGGTGCTGCTGGGGAACTGTAGCAGTGGTGACAAGATAACCTGTAATTCTGCAGTAATAAGAAAAGTCACGTTCAAAAATAGTGGTAAACCGGAGACTATTTTGAAACTGATGTAGACTGTGGAATGACAAAAAACTACATATCTGTGTCAGAGAAAACTACTCAAACATTCATCCCATAAGAAATCAAAATAAGCTCAGCCTTCACCAACAGTACAGTATAAAATATACGTTATATCCTTTGAATCCATTTGTGTACAAGGAGTGGATAAAAACATACTTCTTATAATCGGAATAGGGCTAAAAAGCTGAGCTTGAGTATCTTCTTGACATTGGACACAAAGGGGTCATCAGGGTTGTTGAGAGAGTCAATGGAGACACTGAAGGAGGCGCTGGTAACAACATCCATGCTGTAGGGTCCAATGACACTGGCAAAAGCAATATTAGCCTACAGTTTATTCATTGTGTTATGTATGGAAGGATGTAAGCAAGATCTAAGTTACTTACTCTTTAATTTGGACAGGCAGACTTCGGTCTTTCTTATGCAAGTTTGTAACCAAAGTGTCAGCACACTGCTTTGCAATCGGAAAAACCTGTAAGAGAAAGCTTCCTTCATGATCACCTCCAAGAATGCAAGACCTGCACATCAAAAAGTAATGCTGTTTGATGACGGGAAACCTTAAACCGCAAAGTTCTATCTTACAGTGCCTGTCAATATATTTGCCTTTCTAGCTGACATGTGCAGGCTTCTCTATTTCCTAACTGAGCTTGCAGGGTAACAGATATCCATGCATCACCTGAGTTGTGTCAGGCTTATTGTTTTTTTACACATAGGTGTGCTCAGTGAGGACACACACCTGCTTTGATACTGTTCCATTGTGAGGGCAAGCACAGATCTCCCTGGCACCCAATCTTCCTTTGTCTAAAAGAGCCACCTTGATCTAAAAGAATACTTAAAGGTCTGAATAAAGGACCCTTGTACTTCCTGGAATTCAGTGATTCACGACAAGTATGACTTTGCTCTGCCTGTTAAAATACTGATTTATTAAGCAAGACTAATCCATAACTCATTCTGTTATATGATGTGTTTTGTTCTTATTTGATTGGGGTTATGAATAAATCTGGAGGTCACTGTATGTATTAATTTACAGTTCAGAAAAGGTGTCATACATAAAAAAATTAAATGTTCTTAGGCTCTAGCTGACTTTACATTAAAACGAAACAGTATTACAAAAGGTGAAAACCTTTACAGAAATAAAGGAACAGAGATTAATTCCAGAGCAAAAACTTTATTTCAGTCTTTACTGCTTTGTTTATCTCTGCAGACTGAAATAGCTCCTCCATCTAAATCACAAAATTGCTTTATCTCCATACCAGTCTGAGACTTTATTGACATAGCTCTCAGAATTCAAAACCCAACTAACAAATGTTATTTAGCTGGATGTGTCTATTTCTTTTAGCTTTGTGACTGATTGCTTTTGAATGAGAAGGAGGCTCTAGGATGAAAAACACTTCTGCCAATAAACTAATTAAAGTTATTGCACTGCTATAACCATAATTTTGGCCAATACCATGCATGAACCGATCAGTTGGTGTAAGGTTATTGCTGAGTCAATCTGAAAATATAGTTTTTAAAAATGACGGAGACATAATGCTCCATGCATTTTGCCATCAGGCTCAAGGCAAAAAGCAATGACCTCTTTCAGGCGTCCACTGGTAAAGGATGGTGAAAGAACACTACGAATTCTTTTCCATTTCTCATCTTTTACCAATGAAAGAGCATCATACATAGGTCCTACCAAATTCACATCCTGAAATGAAATAGGGTGTGCTACAGTCACAAAAGCAATGGACTGACAGAAATGAATCATTGCCTCTTGAACTGTTTTTGGATTGAACAGCTGTTTCATGGATCACAAAAACAAATGGTCTGAGTAAAAAGTAACATTTATTACCAGATTAATAATGACTGTAACCAAGTTGGTATCTGCCCAGATATGTTTTACTGAAAGCATTCAAGCATTGTATTATGTGTTAAATTCTATATAATACTACATTAGAATAATACATTTCCTCATCCAGAAATAAAATAGGGTGTGCTACAGTAACAACAGCAACACACATGTACATTAATATAGAAATCTAAAATATAGAAATTATCCATTGCTTCTGAACTGCTAAAACAAAGCTTGATAGATGTTTTTTACTATACATGTATGTTAAATTCTGAAAAAATAACTTATGTATCATAAGCAATTTGTATAAATGGAAATGATAAAAAAACAACTCACAGTTCAGGCAGTGAGAATAAAATCAACTATATTGTTAACACAAAGTAAATCAAATTTAACTGAATTTAGGAACAAAACCAATATTAACAATATTACCAATATCTAATATTAACAATTTTGCCAAAATCGTTGTACTGCCAGGATTGCATCTTCCAAAATCACTGTGATCTCCTCTTACAGCCATACATTTTTTACATGACCCTAAGCATGCTAGGATGTTATCTGCTCTATTAGCAAATGCACCATGCCTGTGTGGAAGCCCTGGCTTTCACTATACTTGATGTCCATTTACCCAGGTGTTTCTATTTTTTGTCCATAACCTGTAGATTCTGATATGTTTAGCAAACTAGTAAAATTCTCATCGGATTCCAAAAGAGGAGGATTAACAAACACTGTAGAACCTACAAAGAATCTAAATATTTAGATTTAATTCAGGACTGATCTAACATCCAGCATATGTTTTTTTAATGTAGACGAGTGCTGTGTTACATGCAGGCAACACAAAATATAAGTATAAAATATAGCAAAAGATATTGTTGCTTTGGAATCAGAATAGAAAAGAAGAGCAATTAGATACCTTCCTAGATTCAAAGGAAAGTGCTATTCTGACAGTCTAAAACTATTAAATCTTGATCTGAGATGACTACAAGGAAACCCTATTCAGCTATACCAAATCCCCAAGCTAGCTGTATGGACTTCAGAATTAACAATGTATCATGAACCAGAGGACACATACAGCAACTAAAGGGACACCAATGGTTGTGGGTGTGAACAAGCTACCAAGGCATTACTTCTTTCAAGAACTGGCTGGAAGAGATCCTTGGATGCCTTGGCTATTAAATACCAAACAAGCTAGATGGGCTGGGTGGCTTTCTCATTCGAAAACTGTCTGCTTTTCTCAATGCTGAAAACTTAGTAGTAATAGCTAAGATCTAGAGACATAACAACAAACAGATTTGACATACTATTCTGTTTGTAAAAAAGGAATAGCACTCCTTCACCATAACTGTTTTGATCATTGCAGTATCCATGATAGCCAGTGTAGGTCTCCTGCCCTCAAACATCCTGGACAGTGAAAGACAGAAAATGCAAGTGAGACCAGTGAGTAAATTGAAGTATATTCCAGATGTCAAGTTCTTAATGTGCATCAATACTCATATTGTAGAACAGTCTATCAGCATCTTGATCAAGCAAAGACCTAAGAATTGTATTTGTTGATTTTACCTCTTAAAGAAGATTTTAAACTCTTAAAGAAGTTCACATTAAACACCAACTTGATAAGATGGGTTCTAGTCCTCTTATCAAACATGTCTCGACAGGTTCAAGTGGCAAAATGGTTATCTGATATACACTACAAGTCTATTGGATCACCAAAGGGTTGTTTTATGTCACTAAAGATTGTAAGAGCAAATGCACAGACTCTTAATTACTTTTTCTGATGACAACACTGGTCAGCTTACTAAAGGACTCAGAAAATTATCATGGGCTGTGACAGTGGGAAAGGAATTCCCCACTGTACACCACTAGAGGGACTTCTAGCCGGCCCTTCTCTAATTAGTTCAGCATGAGAATGTATATCAGCACACCCTAGGTCTTCTTTAGAAACGCTATATACCACTCTCACGCGATCTCCCTGGGTTCGCCTCAGAACCACGGCACTAGTTGTCAGACTGCAGACGTCCATTTCCACTCTCTTATAGAGATCTCAACCATCATGTAGAATTTCATCATTCAATTCAACTCAACTTTGTCATTATACTTACACAGGTGCATAGTATAGTGAAAAGTGTTTCTCATTAGTCACTCAGGTGCAGTATATAAATAGAACAGAAGATAAGACAATAGACAGTAACACAATAACAATAACAGTGTAATCAAAACTGTGCAAATTCACAAACAGAGAAAGAATACAACAGGACAAAAACAGTGCAAAAATAATTCAGGGAACAGTGCAAAAATAGTACGGTGATTAAAAAATATTACAACTAATACAGTTTTAAGTACAATTTTGGCTTACATTCAATTGTCGTGTATGTAGTGGCGTTGGAGTACAGTCATTGTGGGTACAGGAAGAAGTTAGGAGAGATCATAGTATGATGGGAGGGAGTGGGGGCGTCACCAGCTTGATGGCTCTGGGGAAGAAGCTATTTTGGAGTCTCGTTGTGTGCGACTGGAGTGTCCGGAACCTTCTGCCAGATGGTAGGGGGACAAACAAGTTATGACTGGGGTGAGTGGGGTCAGACAATTTTGGTGGCTTTTTTCAGACTTCTGGCGTTGTAGATTTCCTGGATGGATGGTAAGGCACTGCCTATGATGTGTTGGGCAGTTTTGACCACCTGCTGTAGTGCCTTACGGTCAGATGCGGTGCAGTTGCCGTACCAGACTGTGATGCAGCTGGTCAGTTTGCTCTCCACCATACATTTGTAGAAGTTAGTGAGGATCTGTGGATGCAGGCATATTTTCTTCAGCCTTCTCAGGAAGTACAGCCACTGTTGTGCTTTCTTGATGAGACTGGAGGTGTTGAGTGTCCATGTGAGGTCCTTAGAGATGTGAACACCTAAGAATTTAAAGTTATTCACCATCTCCACCGCAGACCTTTCGATGTATATGGGGGAGTGGACTTTTCCTTGTCTCCTGAAGTCAACGATCAACTCTTTGGTTTTGCTGATGTTGAGACATAGGTTGTTGGTTCGGCACCAGTCTGCAAGTTGTTTTATCTCCTCCCTATATGCATTCTCATCGTTGTCAGGCCCACGACTGTGGTATCGTCAGCATACTTGATGGTGTTTGTGCTGAACTTGGCAGTACAGTCATGCGTGAACAGGGAATAAAGCAGTGGGCTGAGTACACAGCCTTGAGGGGCACCAGTGTTAAGGGTGAGCATGTTAGAGGTGAGGTTGCCAATCCTGACAGTCTAGGGTATGCTGGTGAGGAAATCTAGGATCCAGCTACAGAGGGTGGCATCTAAACCTAGAGCCCTGAGTGTGGTAGAAAGTTTTATGGGTATGATGATTTTAAATGCTGAGCTAAAGTCAATGAATAGCATTCTTGTATAGGTGTTCCTTTTATCCAGGTGAGTTAGTGTGGTGTGTAAAGCTATAGAGATTGCATCCTCCGTGGAGCGGTGTGTGCAATAGGCAAACTGGAGAGGATCAAGTGTTTTTGGAATGCTGGCTTTAATGTGTGGAATAAGTAGTTTTTCAAAGCACTTCATTATGATGGGGGTGAGTGCAATAGGGCGGTAGTCGTTCAGGCATGTGGGTGCTGATTTTCTTGGTACTGGCACAATGGTGGTCGTCTTCAAGCAGCTAGGTACAGTGGCCTGGGCCAAGGACAGGTTGAAGATGTCAGTACAGAATCTGCCAGGCACATGTTCTGAGTACCAGCCCAGGGATATCATCAGGTACAGCAGCTTTTTGTGTGTTCACTCTACTTAGTGATTTCCACACATCTAGCTTGGATAGTGTGGGGGGTACGGGGTGGCAGGGGAGTCAGTGGTCCAGGTGGTTGGTTCAGGGTTATGAGCTTCGGAGCATGCATAGAAGGTGTTAAGCTTGTTTGGAAGAGAGGAGTCAGTAGCGCTTACAGGGCTTGTTTTGTTCTTGTAGTTTGTGATTGTATTTATGTCTTGCCACATGCGTCGTGGGTTAGAATTGGTGTTGTAGTGGTGTTCTATCTGGGATTTGTACTGTTTCTTGGCAGATTTTATGCCAGCTCTTAATTTTTTCCTTGCCACTCTCAATTCTTCCTCATTACCAGATTTGAAGGCTGCATCACGGACTTTGAGCAGGGAGCGGATCTCAGTGTTCATCCAAGGTTTTTGATTTGGGAGTTTGCGTATCTTTTTAACGCTCGCCACATCATCAGCACATTTGCTGATGTAGCTGGTGACTGATGATGCATACTGTACATGTCAATATCAGTGTGGGATCCGTGGGAGGCTGCATCTTTGAACCCACTCCAGTCTGTGCACTCAAAACAGTCCTGAAGCATTGATTCTGCCTCTTTGGTCCATGTTTTTACACTTATAACTGAAGCCTTGGTGCGTTTGAGAAGTCGTAGGCTGGGAGTAGGAACAGGGAGATGTGGTCAGATTGTCCAAGAGGGGCGTGAGGTACTGCTTTGTAAGCACAAGGTATATTAGTATAAACAAGGTCTAGTGTGTTGTTTTCATCATTGCTTGCAGGCTATAAGAACCCTACTTAGTAACTACACGTCAGCTCTCTACCCTAGTTTAAGGTATCAACCCTACACCAGTGAAAAGGCAGCCACAAAACCCACACTGTTACAGGCCCATTCTAAATTATTTTACTTAATGTTAAATGTGTCAAAAACAAAAATATGGAGTGTGTGGCTCATCCCCTCCATTGTGAAATCACACAACTCCCATCCAGGGGATGCCTCTGTGTCCCCGGGTATAATAGTAATAGACTCATGGAATCTTTCATCCCCTCTGCAGTCTCATTCTCAAATAATGTAAAATAACTCACATGTTCCAAAACACTGCTATACTGTCTTTTTGTTGGTAATGTATTTGTTGTATTATTGTAATAGACTGTGCCTTGAATCAGATTTCCCATAAGGAACATTAAAGTATGAATTGAAAATTCAGGATTGGAATTTAAAAATTTTAAAATAAAACACTATCAATGTTTTATCACCTTACAGGCACCTCAACCCTGTACCGGAGCTTCAGTGTTCAGGTGTTCCCCTTACCAACAGCTCCCCATGCTTACAAGAGCTCAGGAGGCAACAGCTCATGCTGTGTTTCTGCAGAGAGCTCAGACCCACTAATCTCACCCTACCCTCAGCCCAGGCTACTGCCTGGAGAATACTGTACAGTGCACCAGGAGAATACTGTTTGCAGTTGGCTAGTAACATCACCCAAGAAAAAAAAGTTAAAAGTGGTAAAGTTAGCTTGAAGTTTGAAAATGATTTTGGCACACCTGTAGCATTTTTCACTAAACTTCCTAGAGTTACGGAAACACTTTCTTTGTGTACAAAGTACATTGTGAATGTTTTCACAGTCTTCACTTGGTCGTTTTTAAGCCATTTTTTTACCACACAAATATTCTTATGTCCACATCTTCGCAAGGGAAACACATACTGTACTGTAAAGCCTTCAACCCAAACACATTTTAAAGACCTCGACTTGTGAAAATTTTCACAGCCTCTACATAAAACTATCAGTATTTTGTAAACCTCAGGTTTTTCATTGATGCATAATTACACACTAACTGGAACACTGGGGGACCGCTGTGTACACATTCACAACGTGAGAAATACTGCTCAATAAGGGTTTGTGCAAAAAAACCTGTATATGACCATAGGAAACAGAACAGCGCAGTCTCCAATTACCCAGACTGTAAGCACGGGAGTAAAGCTTTGTTTGATTTCTGAAACCCTTTCTTTATGTCCTGTTTTCATTCAGGTAAGGGTCAACTATATACACAATACTGCTGACAGCAGGACAATTCCTATTCTTTACTCAGCAGCTTATTAAAAACAGCACCCATGATGTTCAAACCAATTTTTTACACAGAAGACTGACTCAGCTTTGCCTTGTGAATCTCTTTTTCTTGTGCTTTTATTTAATGTGGCACTATGCACTGGGATAGGGGGATGCTGTTCACGAGCCAATAGCATTTAAACCACTGCACCCACAATGCTGCAAGTAAGTGTTTTTACACACTAAGCAGGTCCTCTGACCTTTCCAAGCCTTGCTTTAGGTTGTGAAATCTTTTTTTTTTTAAATATTATTTTTTTTCAATACAGCACCATTAGACATGCAATTCACTGGGATAGTGGGGTCTTCTTCATGACTCAATAGCTTTTTAGGCATAACACCCACGGTGCTGCAACTACGCGTTTCACACACTAGGTAGGTCCTCTGACCTTTCCCAGCTTTGGTTTGGGCTGTGAAATCTTTATTTTATTTTTTTTGAAGATAGCACTACAGGTAATATACTAGAATTGGGGGTCTTCTTCATGACTCAATAGCATTTCAAGCACAACATTCACAATGCTGTAACCAAGTGTTTTACACACTAGCCAGGCCGCCTCACCTTTTACAACCTTGCTTTGGGTTGTGAAACTATTCCTTATTTTTAAATGATTTTTTCAATACGGCACCATTGGACAGGCAATACACTGGGATGGGGGTGCTTCCAGTAATTTCTGGGTTTCCTGTGTTTTATTTCAGTTTCACATTGGTTCTGAAAGTTAACAGTTATGCAAGACATACTGTTTTTGGGCATATTGAAACTGTTACTTAGCTTTCTTTCTGAGGGGAGTTATCCTGAGAAAAGATGTACTTTTCTTTCCTGTTTTCTTGATTTTCAAACATAGCTATTATGCTATGCTGTGCATAGTGGTGGCTGTTTACTTATCAATAGTTCCTGGAATCTAAAACTATTAGAAAGGTTACAAACAACAGGAGGTCATTCACTCAATCTGGCTAATGTAGTAGTTGATTATATATTAATCGCAGGTCCTTATCCTGCTCCTTTTTATAGAAGCCCAAGTAAAATGATCAAAAACACAGCTGGACAGTGGTTGAAGTTGACCCACAACCGGCTAAAGAACTGCCCCTTGCTGTTTGTATTAAACCTAGTTCACTCAGTAGTTTAAACTAAGTATAAAGTGCTATGAAGGGCAATGTATAAAGATACTCTCATGTTTTTATCTATAGTTTTTAAAATCTTTTAAATAATGGATGCTCCTACAGTTGAGAGCTCTGCATAAAGGACCCGAAGAATCTAAAAGCTTCACAGCTCAAGGGCAAAGTATCCATAGATTTTGCCAAAGCTATTTGAATCAAATGGCGTTTTTAATTCCTTTTTAGGAACATATTTGTAGCAAAAAAAAATATGCCTGGGGGCGTTTTTTTACAGCAAGAAATGATGTTCTGTCTGTACAACTGAAACATTTTGGAGTACTTTCACAATGCTTTTCTGTTTTAATTAATCCAAACATTTCTGGCTCCAGCATGCCAAACAACATGGTCTTTAACATCTTCCCTGAAGACATGGTCTTCCCCCCTTTGTTTTAACATAACTGGATAGAACACTGAATTGCATACATACAGTGCCTTGCGAAAGTATTCGGCCCCCTTGAACTTTTCAACCTTTTGCCACATTTCAGGCTTCAAACATAAAGATATAAATTTTTTATTTTATGTGAAGAATCACCAACAAGTGGGACACAATTGTGAAGTGGAACGAAATCTATTGGATTTTTGAAACTTTTTTAACTAATAAAAAAAATGAAAAGTGGGGCGTGCAAAATTATTCGGCCCCCTTGCGTTAATACTTTGTAGAGCCACCTTTTGCTGCGATTACAGCTGCAAGTTGCTTGGGGTATGTCTCTATCAGTTTTGCACATCGAGAGACTGAAATTCTTGCCCATTCTTCCTTGCAAAACAGCTCGAGCTCAGTGAGGTTGGATGGAGAGCGTTTGTGAACAGCAGTTTTCAGCTCTTTCCACAGATTCTCGATTGGATTCAGGTCTGGACTTTGACTTGGCCATTCAAACACCTGGATACGTTTATTTGTGAACCATTCCTTTGTAGATTTTGCTGTATGTTTGGGATCATTGTCTCGTTGGAAGATAAATCTCCGTCCCAGTTTCAGGTCTTTTGCAGACTCCAACAGGTTTTCATCCAGAATGGTCCTGTATTTGGCTGCATCCATCTTCCCCTCAATTTTAACCATCTTCCCTGTCCCTGCTGAAGAAAAGCAGGCCCAAACCATGATGCTGCCACCACCATGTTTGACAGTGGGGATGGTGTGTTGAGGGTGATGAGCTGTGTTGCTTTTACGCCAAACATATCGTTTTGCATTGTGGCCAAAAAGTTCGATTTTGGTTTCATCTGACCAGAGCACCTTCTTCCACATGTTTGGGGTGTCTCCCAGGTGGCTTGTGGCAAACTTTAGACGAGACTTTTTATGGATATCTTTGAGAAATGGCTTTCTTCTTGCCACTCTTCCATAAAGGCCAGATTTGTGCAGTGTAAGACTGATTGTTGTCCTATGGACAGACTCTCCCACCTCAGCTGTAGTTCTCTGCAGTTCATCCAGAGTGATCATGGGCCTCTTGGCTGCATCTCTGATCAGTCTTCTCCTTGTCTGAGCTGAAAGTTTAGAGGGACGGCCAGGTCTTGGTAGATTTGCAGTGGTCTGATACTCCTTCCATTTCAAGATGATCGCTTGCACAGTGCTCCTTGGGATGTTTGAAGCTTGGGAAATCTTTTTGTATCCAAATCCGGCTTTAAACTTCTCCACAACAGTATTACGGACCTGCCTGGTGTGTTCCTTGGTCTTCATGATGCTCTCTGCGCTTTCAACAGAACCTTGAGACTATCACAGAGCAGGTGCATTTATACAGAGACTTGATTACACACAGGTGGATTCTATTTATCACCATCAGTCATTTAGGACAACATTGGATCATTCAGAGATCCTCGCTGAACTTCTGGAGTGAGTTTGCTGCACTGAAAGTAAAGGGGCCGATTAATTTTGCACGCCCCACTTTTCATTTTTTTATTAGTTAAAAAAGTTTCAAAAATCCAATAGATTTCGTTCCACTTCACAATTGTGTCCCACTTGTTGGTGATTCTTCACATAAAATAAAAAATGTATATCTTTATGTTTGAAGCCTGAAATGTGGCAAAAGGTTGAAAAGTTCAAGGGGGCCGAATACTTTCGCAAGGCACTGTATTTTTATACATGTAATAAGGAATACAACGATTAAAAAAAGACTTGATTTTTCGATAAACACTTCTGTGTTTCCTTTTTGTATTGCTGTTGGATTCCTTTTCCCTAGTTTACAGAACCAATACTCCTGCAGATAAACTAATAGTCCTTCCAATGCTTTGTTTCTTTCAAATCTATCACTACATTTCCTGTTGCAAAACCTACCACTGTGACATTGTGCATAACATACCCTCATCAGACCAGGGTTGCAAAATGTACATATCCAGATATCTGAAAAAATGGCCAGATATCAGAAAGAAAGGCTTCTCATATCAAAGTAAGGTTGTGATGGGTCAGTGGGTGTGCCTAGTGTGTAAAACCCTTGGTTACAGGATAATGAGTATGGTTGTGCAAAAGCTATTGCCTTGTGAAGAGCATCCCCCCATCCTCATGTACTGCCTGTCTAATGGTGCCGTATTGAAAAAATCATTAAAAAAATAAAGAAAAGTTTCACAACCCAAAGCAAGGTTGTATAAAGTGAGGGGCCTGCCTAGTGTGTAAAACACTTGGTTACAGTATTGTGAATGTTGTGCTTAAAAAGGTATTGAGTCATTAAGAAGACCTATCTATCCCAATGTATTGAATGTCTAATGGTGCCGTATTTAAAAAATCATAAAAAAAAACTAAAAGAGGTTTCACAAGCCAAACCAAGGCTTGGAAAGGTCAGAGGACCTGCTTAGTGTGTAAACACTTACTTGCAGCACTGTGGGTGCTGTGGTTTAAATGCTATTGGCTTGTGAACAGCATCCCCCTATCCCAGTGCATAGTTCCACATTCAATAAAACCACGAGAAAAAGAGATTCACAACCCAAAGCTGTGTCAGTGTTCTGTGCAAAAAATCATGGACATCATGATTTGAACATCATGGGTGCTGTTTTTAAAAAGCTGTTGAGTTAAGAATAGGAAATGTCCTGCTGAATGAAAACAGGAAATAAAGAAAGGGTTTCAGAAATAAAACAAAGCTTTATTCCCCTGCTTACAGTGTGGGTAATTGGAGACTGTGCTGTTCTGCTTCCTATGGTCATATACTGCACGAGTTTTTCGCATGAAACTATTGAGCAGTATTTCTCGCGTTTGAACGTACAGTATGTACTGTATGTATACAGCGGTCCCCCAGTGTTCAAGATGGTGCGTAATTGCGCATCAATCAAAACCCCCGAGTGTCAAAAAAGAACAATTAGCTCACTGATACGTTTATGGAGGGGTTGCGAAAATTTTCACAAGTCGTGTTCTTTAAAATGCATTTGGTTTGAGGGCTTTCTGTATTTCCCTTGCGAGGATATGGACACAAGAATATTCGTGCGTGGTCAGAAAAATGTCATAAAAACGACAAAGTGAAGGCTGAGAAAACATTTACAATGTAGTTTGTACACAAAGCAAGTGTTGTCGCAACTCTAGGAGGTTTCGTAAAAACGCTATAGGCGTGCCAAAATCGTTTTCGAACTTCAAGCTAACTTTACCTCGGTCTTTACCGCAGTAGAAAAAAAACCCGGTTCCCGGGTCATTCCCGGTTGGACCACATGAGAAACCCTAGTGAACTGTTTTGAACACAACAACAACTAAGATTTCTCTGGAAAAAGTGAAAAAATGTCAAGGGTAAGATTTAAATGACCTGTATCAGTATATAATAGCAGTTTACTCAAATCAAATACATTAAAGAGTTCATCCCCATCTGCCGCTTCACCGTGTTTTGTCAATCACCAAACAAAACAACAGATACCAGTCTGAAAGAACCCTACAGTAAATGTCATACGTACAGTATTTAAAATAACTTAACTGACTCAACGATCAATTGAATGTTCTGCGTTGCTGATACATAATTCACGATAAACAACTGAATAAACACTAACCTCCACCTGTACGATACTCTTTAAATAATTCAGGTAGTGGCAAAACAGTAACTATGTGTATAACCATTTCATAAATCAAATTATTTGTTTTATAATATTTAAGTAACTTGAAAAAATGAATCGTTCGTGTAGTAAATACGGAAGCGCATTGCTGCCGCTTCCATAATATACAAGAGTCTAAGACCTACTAAGTTCCCCTACCCACAGTACAAAGGTTATACATTGCGATTAATGTAACTCACAGAATCAGAAGCGTTATGAATAAAACGAGACGCGTCCAGATCTCGGTTAATAAAGATGACAGGACGCCCATTATGCAGTTTTCAGTTGAATTCTCTGCCTTCATTTTCTCCTTCACAAGTAGTTTTGTTTTGTCACGGTTCCCTGTGTAGAAACTGTATTTATACTGAGGCTTTAATGGAGGCGAAGACTTAAGAGTCGTCTTAAAAGTCCAAGAAACGTTTTCTCTGAAGTATTTTAATTTACCTTTAATTTGATTGAAAGTAATGAGCAATATAGTGAAATTATTACTAAACTTTCCTTCTTGTTAAGTCAAACTTACTGTTATACATTTGCTATTATAGCGCTCTCGGGTTCACGTGGGTATGCGCCCTCGCCGCTGCCGCCTGAGGTCGCCCCCCCCACCGATGGGGACTCGAATCGAAGCCTCCGACGTCACTCAACAGGGACCCAGCCAGTTGAGCTAAAAGGAAATCTCCCCGCGTGAACCCGAGAGCGCTACGTTATATATTTGTATGCTTTGGTGACATCACACTATGTTTAGAGTGCTACAGTATGTCATTTCGGTCAACTTCAGAGTTTATCTGTAGATTACATAATTATCAGATTTATGGTTTTACTTCAACTTTGTTCTCACAGAAATATGTGAAGAAATATGGAATAGTGAAGTGAGTGATATACGTTATTACTTCTAATCACACAAGGCCAAATACTTTAAAATATGTTTGAGACTGATGAAACCAGCTTTAAGGAAAATATGAAAATCAGAAGACATTTCTGTAAATGTAAAAACATTGTGACACAAACCTTAAATTGAAGGCAAGTTTTAAAAAAGACACTTGTAGATACAAATAAATACAAATACACACAATGTTTATGTATATATACCTTACTATAAGTGACAGCATATTTGATAAGGATTTAATTTAAAAAAATCTCAAAATGACACAATTGAAAACCAAGGGGCAGTGCATGGAGGCACTTTTGCACATGGAGAGTTGTGTAAGTCTGGGTATCCAGTCATACTGTCAAAGATGATTTTAGCTGCTTTTAAGAAATGGCCAATAAGTTAGTTGGATCTGCTGCAACCTTTGAAACATTATCTAATAAGGACAGATGATGGATGAATCATATAATGAGAGCAGCCTTAAGCAAACACCTGCTGAGCCCTCCTGGCTATCTGTAATTCAATTATGGTTACAGGTTCACTGAAGTCAACATGTCATTGTTCAAAAATGTTGACCATTACAATAAATAAAAAAATATTTTAGTGACATAGAGGTAATGTCAAGAGATTCGATGCACAGCATGAAGATAATTGCAGTTGAAGTAGTTTTATGAGACACCACACACTGTGAGGAGTGGAATGTGGCATAAAACATCAAAATTATTTTTTTTCATCAGAGAACTATAAAAGGGCAAAAAGTATTCAGACCTTTCCTATAATGTCCTATTTTGTGAAATTTAAAACGATGCATTCATATTTCTTAAAAAATATATATATTTTATTAAAAACCAAAATGCTCAAAGTGAAATACTTCTAAGGGTTTAAAAAACTACAGCAAATTCTGAAGAGAAAAAAATACATTGAAGCAGAATCGTAACATAATGATGTTGCCACCCTGCTTGACAGAGTGACTGAGTGATGCACTATGTTGCACTATGTAGGGTATGTGTCAGGTTTAACACTGCACCTCGACCAAAAAGTGCTTAAGATAAAAGTTACAGTTTTCTTTTCTGCAGTATGACAGTATTTGTCTCGTCTATGTAGTATCACGTACAGTAGATGCTTTGTTGCTAACCCTATGAGACATTCAAGATGGGTTTTTTTTTTCAGTTTCATACAAGCCCCCATTGTTGAGTGACCAGAATATTATTGACCCATGGACATTTTCCCATCACAGCCACCTAACTCATCCACTCATGATGAGTGATGAATGAGTCCATTTTTCTTTCATACTTTCTATTTATTTTTTCTTTCAATGTGTGGAGTAGGTTGTTTATATGACAAATATTAATCGCTACTGCAAAGTGTCTTGACTACAAGATTTAAATAAACAAAATGTGAAAATTGGGCAAGGGTCTGAAGACACTGCATCTATCACTGTGTTGTCTTCATGACAATTTAGAGTGGTCATGTCCATTGTGTACTTAACAGCCAAGACTATATAAAAGTGTTATCACCCATATTATGTTCATTTTTAAAGCAATGTCTCACACTGTTGCAGAGAAATAAAGCAACATAAGACGGACAAACGTATAAAACAAGATATTTCTAGTCTTTCCCTTTCTGTACTCAGAATGGAAGGAGATGAGTAGAGTAGAAACAAAGATAATGTACTTTGCTTTAACTTGGTGTTGTAGCTGATGTTAGAGAAATAAAGTTGCACAGGAAAAAGTACCTCTGACTCAGAAACCTCTGTAGGTTTCGTAGTGGTGCTCTCTGTCAGCACTGCTCTGTTGTAATTATTACAGAGGTCTTCATCAGAGTAATGATGTCCTCCAAGGCTTGGCTGTGGGGAAAATCGCAAGAAGGAAAAAAAATTAATTAGTCTTATGACTTTTAGAATTATGTACATTTAAAACTCAAGTACTCAGCCAACAAACTCATACAATGAAACTATACTTACAGTACAAGACTTGTAACTTGTCATCAGTATATCACACATCCCATGAACACATGGGATCACAAAATCCTATAATCAATAATAAAATAAATATAATAAATATCTAGATATTTAAATTGATTGTATTTTTCAAGCATAAGCTCCATAATTAAGAAGGTAATGGGTACTACAGTACAAGCAACAAAACCCAGTATAAATGTTAATCAACATTCTATTATGATGCCAAAATTAAGTATCTGTCATGCCCTCTACACCTAGAGGGCACTGCTCTTCTGTCCTGTTCTTAGTTCCCTGTGATTATTCATGTCTTTCCGGTTTGTCTTGTTGTGTAGCCTATTTACTTCCTGTGTCTGCTCTGCTCCTGGCTCAGCATTGAGGGTACGGATGTCATGAGACCCGCCTAGTACCAGGTCTCCCCACGTCCGTGGCCTGAGGACATAAGTTTCTGCCTCGACATAGTCTGACCCCCTGAGCCTGGGCTAACCTCTGTGTTGCCCCTTTTGGTGCTACGCATAGGGTCTTTGCTGTTCTCCTTGTCATTCCATGGCATGCCCATATATCATATATTCATGCCAATGATATATATTCATTTAATTTATTTATTATTAAATTAATTACGTTATATAAAATAAATTAATTACAGTACATGTATAGTACGAGTATATTATGTTTACTGAGCATATGAGGCATTAAGGTGGGAAAGATTAATATAATTGAACTAAAGATATTGTCTTTTCAGCTCATTCAGTTTGATCTTAAAACCTGTTATATCTATACATTTATGCGGACTGTTCTTTTTAAATAATTGTTATTTATCTCTTACTTTCTTTGATAAGGATTCTTAAACAAATGTTATAATGGAGTTTTCATGATTTTCACAGCCTCCAATATCATAAATAAATGGTCAGAACTGATAAGGTACACTCTCCTTCAAGGCAAATGAGGGAGGTCTGCCCACATCCTTTGATAAGATTTATATCATTTATGTCTCCAAGGGCAAATTTCAATTGTTTACAGGCTGAGGGTCAGACTCAGATATTGTGCCATCTTAAGCCTCATCCAGGTTAAGTGTCTGATTGAAGTTGTTTTCCAGAGACATTTAGCTTTTGTAGTTTCTGAGCTTGCAATAGTTCACACCTATACATACAGTATTGTTACAAATAGGAGGTAAATCAGGAAATAACCAAGTAGGTAAATCAGATTTTATTGTAAAGATTTTGCAGAGTGGTTGACATAGAGGCACCTGAGCTCTTTGCACATCTTATGAAAAAAGAATAATAATAAAAGCAATAATTCAAGCACACTGGGTTAAACACATATTTCTTAATAATGACTAACAAAACACTAAACTATACATAATATAAACATACAACACACAAGTTACACTATTTACAAATTTAAGATTAAGATCACTTTATTGGCCATATACAGTTTCTTGTATTAGGAATTTGTCTTTTCACATACCCCAACTTGCTTTCCATGAGAAACACTTACAAGGAGAGAAGCCTGGTGGTCAGAGCACAGGGTCAGTCATTTATATGGCACCCCTGGAGCAGTTGGGGTTAAGGACCTTGCTCGGGGGCCCAACAGAGTAGGATTCCTATGCTGGCCGCAAAACCAGCAACTTTCTATCCACAGGTGCAGATCCTGCCAGAGATCAAAGCACCCAGAAAAACCTTAGACTGCTACCAAGTATATACAGTAACTCTTAAATAACACCTACAAAGGCCAAAAGAAGAAATAAATTGCCTTGTAAATTTAACAGAATAAACATGCAGTTCATTCTCTCTCTGTAAACCTGGATGTTAGAAAATGAATAGAAACCAATCTCCCTATGCTGAAAATGCATCCACTAACAAGGAAAGACCATTTTTAAACCAAGGTATTTTTTACACAGGAAAACAACAACAAAATAGCAAGCTCTCTGAACAAGGTTCAATTACTTAACTCCAGTCTTTTGGGATTATCTGAATAAGGAGCTCTCTCCCCTACTCTCTATTTGGCTCCCTGTTTTATACTGCCTTCCTGGACAATCATTTACCCACAACTTAATTAACTAAGGTAAACCAAAGTAAACTTTATGATTGCTTTAATCACTTAATCTGAACATCTACATCTCAGTAAACATCCCCTTACTTTCAAGCTGGAAATGTCAACAATAACCAGTTGTTATCCATTGTATCTAGATTCACTTCATAACAATATTAAATATCCTGTAATGCTGCCTGAGATGTGGCAGTGACATTAAGTAGCATGGGGCTCAGTTACAGTTAGTGGGAAAAGCAGGGAGGCTCCAAGTATTAGAATGGTGTAGAGCAGTAGTTCTCAAACTTTTTGGACCAAGTACCACCCCTGATCAAACCAAAGCATCCAAGTACCATCTACAAGTCATCTTCTCATAGGAACCCAGAAAATCTCAATGACCAACATGAGTGCGTGTGTGCGCACACACTCACATACACATATAATAAATATTATAATAAACTTTATTTGATATAGCACCTTTAAAGGTGGCTTTACAGAATGACAAAAGGAACAACAACAACAACAACAATTAAAAATAATAAAAAAGCACCATTTCAGTTAGAGGGATGAGCCTGTTTAGTCGAACAACGCAGATGTGAATTCATTGGTCGAGCCTTGATACAATTCACAACAGAGTCTAACAGATTTTAAATCGTCAGGCATTTTCTTGATGGCCAAGGCCTCACAGTAGATGCTGCAGTTTATATCTGGAGCAACCTCTCTAATTCGTGCAACTACACCGCTGTGTCGGCTTGTCATCGCTCTAGCACCGTCTGTACAAACTCCGATGCATTTTATCCAGTCGATGCCATTCTCTTTGATAAATTCATTCAGAAGCTGAAATATGTGCTCTCCTGTAGTTCCCGTTGGTAGAGGCTTACAGAACAGAAAGTCCTCATGGGACATGCTCTAAAACCCGTATCTAACATAAACGAGCAAATTGCTCAAATCAACGACATTTATAGAGTCTATAGATCTAATTGCAGTGAAAAACATCTGCTCATCTTAACGCGCTCTATCGGCGTACTTTTAATCAATAATGAATATCAATAATTCTATGAGTGGCTGTGTCTTTTGGAGGGGGCAGCAGGTCAAGCTGTTCAGCAGCTTTTTCTCCACACATAATAGTGTCAGCTGTTTGGCAATGGTAAACAAAGTACTTCACAAGTAGTTTGGAGCTTACCTGCTTTAGCAATTGGCAAACTTGCATTTTTCCCCGTTTCCATTTCAGGATTTTGTCTCAGAAGTTAAAAGAAGTTTTATTTCATGCACATGGGAGCAAAACACAGAGATGCTCTGTGTTTTTTTTCTCAAATTAACCTAGAACAGTTCTTAAATATTTTTCTATCACGCTTTCCTGTGCTCACAAGATTGCCAGCGTTCGTAGTACGCATTTCTATGCTTTCCTGTGCTTATAACATTGGCATTGTTCCAAAATCACGCACGTTCTCCTACCTCCCTATTTGTTGGCAATAACTTTTTTAAATACAATTGGTCACTGCGTTTGTAGCACTAGTTTGTGAGGACCTCGAGTTGACCTCAGAGGAGGTCATGAAAAGACTGAGGTGTGAGGGAATGAGACCTATGTGGTGACACCAAAGGCAGTGTATTTGGAGAACAGGTTTCTAAGGTTGGAATACTGGCAGTGAAGAACTCAGATCACCTTAGTAAAGAGGTTTTCTCACCTGAGCCTTGGGTCTTAGAGATTCACTAAAAAAGGGATATAAAAGACAACACTGCTCTTGGAGAAGAATAAATGTGAGAGTAGAAAATAAATACAAAAAAGCTGTGATGGATGTATCATCAAGGACTCACCTGGTTCACACCCTTAAGTGGCTGCCACACCACATGGCATCACAATCCATTAACCAGTTCTCAAACAAAAATCATGCATTCCTTAAAATGCTTGCTGCCTATAATTTGAGAATTCGTCTTTTATCTGTGCCCTAATCAAAAGCCTTCTGAAAATCTAAATACACAATATCCTATATTCTGTGAGTCTATTACGTTTCTTGCATATTCAAAGACCCCTGACACATGAGTTAAGCAAAACCTACTGTTGCAGTAGGGGGGGCGTCTTGAAGGGTCAGCACCTCCCTCTTCCTGCAACACCTCTGGGTGATCAATATTAGAGAACTGGTATGATGACGAATCTACAGCAACAGGTTCGGGTGATGTAGATTTACTCTTGAATGTGCTGCAACACCAGCTGATTAAAAAAAAGAACTACAAGATGGTAGTCTGCTTCTACTTAGTTCGCTTAACCCTTTTGTACTTCATTGTATGGCCTTCACAACACTGTCATATATACCTTGCTTGAAGTTAAGACTTCGTAAAGGGATTGATCCCCATAAAGAAGTCAGTGAGCTCAGAAGCAAAAAGCATCCCTATGGCAAGATCATCCTAAGATTTTCTATTAGATTCTCATTTTCTGCTTCCATTTTTAGAAACTTTCCTCATTTCTTCCTCCTTTAAAGTGTGGGTCCAGAAGTTCAATAATGTCTTCAAAGACTTCAGCTCACAATCATTGTGCAGCACCCACAATCCTCTTCACTTTTGAACAAAATCTTAAAAATTCATTTATTGCAGCTGTCCACAGTTTATACATTATCCATTATACGAGTATATTATACAAGTAGTTTACACAAGCATGCATTAAATGCTGAATGTTTCAACTCATCCAGTGACTCTGTAATGAAAATGACTTCACAATGCTTTTACAGTTAGTCTAGGTTTATTCTCAATAAGGTTCAAGATGTACCTAAAAGTGCAGCATAAATAATTATTCTTGAAAGTTCTAAAAATGCCCTGATCCACAGGTTGAGGTCTATTATGTCTGGGAATAATAAGATGACTTCAGTGTTGGGATGCAAATACTGTACACATTCTTCACTGACTGGAGCATTATCCATTATCCAAAATGAGTAGCACCTTGAATGCAATAATCTTTTTGGCAAGATACTACACTACTTCATGAACAAAACAGTTCTATAAACATTCCAGTTGTAATCCATTCTTTTGCATTTGCACATCAGAAGAAATTGAATTGTTTTTTGTTCCTTTTTAAAGAAAGGGATTTAAGAGCAAAGTAAAACATCAAAAGGCTTGATGAGATACTCTCCTGGTGCATTTCCACAAGTCTTTTACAGCTTTGAAACTAGGTGGAAACTTTTCTTTTTTTAGAAATCAATATCCAGTTAGTCATGGGTTTCCAGTATAGACCTGTTCAATCTCAATTGATGATGTATTCTGGTAAATAACCTCTCTTCAGTAAGTTTTATAAGTTAACAAGGGAACTTTTTAATTCCTCAGCATTTTTTAAAAGTTTTGAATCCACTCTTTTCTGGCTTGAAATTATGTTTTCTGAGGTTTCTGACCTTTCAACTATTCCAGAAGATGATCCTGGATGTTTTTGGACTTTTCACAAATCACCAGGCTTGTTAAAGGCCGTTTGTTTTTGTTATGGGCTTTGATCCAAATGTTTAATGCTTTTATCATTATTATACATGGATATCCTCCCCACTAAAGCTAAAGTTTCACCACTGGTAAGCTTATCTAAAAATTGTAATTTTGATATTGATATTATAATGATATTATCCTTTGAGGCCTTTTGTCAATGGTTTTATTGCCTATTTTCTTTTCAAATCTTGAGGTCAGAAAAAAAAGTGCTAAAATGAAGAAGTTACTGTTCTACACCAAAATCCACAGTAATGACACAAAAGAAAGCATTATACCTCTTGCACTGGGTGTAAAGCATGGACTTATTGTGAATGAATATGCAGAATAGACATGAGCACATGAGTAAGCAGTTGCTTCCCATGGTTCCCAAACTCTAAACCATAATTTTTGTTGTTTTGTTGGGGGGAGCCGAGGCATATCCCAGTAAGCAACAGGCACAAGGCGGTGTACACCCTGGACAGGCTTGAGTCCATCACAGGGCACGCACAGACTGTCAAGCCCTCTACAGCCAGAGGGCGCTCCTTCTCTGTCCTGTCTCTTGTTTCCGGTGCTTTGCTGTCCTTCCGGTGTTTCTCTCTCTGGGGCTATATATTTCTGTGTCTTTCATTTGCCTTCGCTCAGCATTGACGTTCGGTTGTCCTGAAACCCGCCTAGCACCAGGTCGCCCCACGTCCGCTACCTGAGGGCATAGGTTTCTATACGGCATTTCCTGAACAGCTGAGCCCGGGATAACCCCTATCTCACCGCTACGTATAGGGTCTTTTCGCTCTCCTGCCATTCCACGGTTCGTCCTTTCCAACATCCGTGATACAGACACAATCACACACATGCTCACATTCACACCAGGTCCAATTTTCCCAGAAACCATTAACCTACCAGTATGTGTTTGGACTCAAACTCCACAAAGATAACACACCTTTTTTACAGTCTAAGTCCTATAGCTATACCTCCTCCCTCTTCTTTTGAGTGTCTTGTTTTAAATGTTTCTATCCCCCAATCTACTATTATTGCCACAGTTTACAGACCACCCAAACCCAGTGGAGTCTTCTTAGGTGAGTTTGCTGATTTTCTCTCATTCTTATCCCTTACATTTAAAAGGATCCTTATTCTAGGGGACTTTAATATACACATTGATTCAACTTCCTCCAGTCTGGCTAAAGACTTCCTTTCTCTTTTGGGATGCTTTGACCTTGCTCAGTTTGTTTGTACCCCTACACATAACAAAGGACACACCTTAGATCTAATTATTGCAAATGACTCCTTTGTCTCCCACTGCTCCCCCCTTGATCTAGGCCTCTCTGACCACTTAGCCATTCTCTTCAATCTGGAATTACCTGTTTCTAACACTTCCCCCTCACGCTCTGTAAATTTCCGCAACTGGCGATCAATTGATCACCCAAGGTTTGCAAATTCTGTTCTGTCCTCCTTATCCTGTTTCTCTTCCTCTGACCCTCTAGAGGACAAAATACAGTTACTTGACAATGCTCTTTTATCTACCCTCGACACCTTTGCTCCTTTAAAAACTCGAACCATCTCCTTCTCTCGCCCTGCCCCCTGGTACAATGACCATCTGCGTTTCATGAAGGCAGCCTCTCGCAAACTTGAGCGTAGGTGGCGTCTTTCCGGCCTAAATGTACATTATCAGGCCTGGAGAGATTACTTATCTGATTATAAGGTTACTATAGAGTCTGCTAGATCCACCTACTTCTCTCACATCATTGAAAATCACCAAAACAATCCCAGACATCTTTTCTCCACCATCAACAGACTGCTCAAGCCAAACTGCCCCACCACATTACCTGCCTCATCACAACTTTGCAACACATTCTTAGATTTCTTTAGTTCTAAGATTGACAACATCCGGCATCACATTCTCTCCACTACGGATATAATTTCCACACCTCCTCCCTCCTCATCCAACTTCTCTGGTTCCCGTCTCTCCAGCTTCTCTCTTCTTGACTCAGCATCCCTAAACAAACTAGTTACGCGCATGAAACCCACCACATCTATTTTAGATCCCATTCCCACCACTTTATTCCAGTCCTGTTTCTCTTCTCTCTGTCCCATTGTCCTCAATATAATACATGAATCCTTGAGCACCGGCATTGTACCAACGGTCCTCAAAACTGCTGCTATTACCCCAGTGCCAAAGAAGCCTAACATGGCTCTCGACAATCTTAACAACTTTCGCCCCATCTCCAACTTACCCTTTCTCTCTAAAATTCTAGAACGTGCTGTCACACTTCAGTTACATAACCACCTCATGACAAACAACCTTTTCGAACCCCTCCAATCTGGCTTCCGTCAACTTCACAGCACAGAAACCGCCCTAGTCAAAGTCACCAACGATCTCCTAATAGCTTCTGATTCTGGTTCTCTTTCCATACTCATCCTTCTTGATCTCAGTGCTGCCTTTGACACTGTTGACCATAACATCTTGCTTTCTCGTCTCGAGACTGTGTTTGGAGTCTCTGACACTGCCCTCAAATGGTTTAAGTCTTACCTCACTGATCGCTGTCACTTTGTCTCTCTCAATGGGTACAGGTCTGAAATTGGTCTTGTCAAGTCTGGTGTCCCTCAGGGCTCAATACTGGGCCCCTTGCTCTTCAGCATTTACATGTTCCCACTTGGTCAGCTTTTAAGATCACATGGCCTCAGCTTTCATTTTTACGCTGACGATACTCAAATATACATCCATACCAAACCCGACACTGATGTGGCTGTCTCTATTCTATCTAATTGCATCTCTGACATAAAAATTTGGATGACTCAAAACTTCCTTCATCTTAACTGTGACAAGACTGAAGTCATGCTTATTGGTACCCCCCATCAACTTCGCAAAGCCAGTCCTGTAACCCTGTCTGTAGATGGCTCTGTACTTGAGCTCCAATCAAAATTGAAAAACCTTGGGGTTATATTCGATTCTGGCTTAACATTCGACCCACATGTACAGCATACTGTCAAAACATCTTTTTTTCACCTCAGAAATATCGCAAGACTACGCCCTATGCTATCATTAACTGTGGCTGAAAAGCTGATCAACATATTTGTATTCTCTCGAATTGACTACTGCAATGCTCTGCTCCCTGGGGTATCTAAATCTACTCTGAACAAGCTGCAGTATGTCCAAAATTCAGCAGCCAGAATCCTGACCAGATCTAGTGCAAGTGTTCACATTACTCCTATCCTGGAGTCCTTGCACTGGCTTCCGGTCAAATTCCGCGTAGACTTTAAAATCCTCATGCTCACCTACAAGGCTTTACATGGCTTGGCACCTCAATACCTGTCTGAACTTTTATCGCCCTACTCCCCACCTCGCAACCTCCGCTCTTCAAATTCTGCCCTCCTTACTGTCCCCCAAGCCCGTCTACATTGTATGGGCGACAGGGCCTTCTCCTGCTATGCCCCCAAGCTCTGGAACTCCTTGCCCAAGGATATTAGAGAGTCACCTTCTCTAAACTCCTTCAAATCCAGACTCAAAACCCTCCTTTTCAGAAAAGCCTTTACTTAACTGGTTCCATTCTTCACCCCTCTGCTCTTCTTAATACCATCTTCCACGGTCTCCTCTATTGTTATTGTTGTATTGCTGTAATTATAATTGTGTCCTGTCTTGTGAAATTTTTCTTATTTATTGTTGTAGTCTTCTTATTTATTGTTATTGTCATCCTGTAAAGCGCTTTGAGAAGCCACCTTTAAAGGCGCTATATAAAATAAAGTTTATTATTATTATTATTATAACATCCCAGGTCCAGAATTGAGCCCAGTACCCAGACACTGTGAGGCAGCAATGCACTGCATCACCGTGCTGCCCCACTCTTGGATTCTCAAATCTTTAGCCTGGGGTTGCCAGATCTGGTTGCAGAAGGACAACCATGTATTCTCAGATTCTGTGGTTGCCGATAATGGTTTACTGTACTAATTTAATACATCAGTCAATTTGCTTTCAATGTGTAGCAAAAAAAGTTTTGCTTTGATACCATACACTAGATCATAACATTCTTTGACATCATGACATCAATTTGTACAGGTAAATAATGAATACTCTGAGCCTACCAGGGTAAAATATAGAGTCCCTCAAGGTTCAGGGCTTGGTTCTTTGCTGTTTTCCCTTGGTCATATAATTCGTAAACATGACATTAAATTCCGCTGCTATGCAGATGATACTCAGCTGTACATATCAGTCAAACCAGATGAAGTATTTCAATTTGCCAAGACAGAAAACTGAAAGACATTAGAAGCTGGATGGCTAGCAACTTTCTTCTGGTTAATTCTGACAACAGAAGTGCTGGTACTTGGTCCTAAGGCTGCTACAACTAGGCTAGCTGAATGCTTGACTGTTAACGGCTTCTCTGTTGCTCCCAGTACAGTAATTAAAGACCTATGTCATGCTATAAGTATTACTATAGATTCTGATCTTTCATTTGATATTCACATTAAAAATATTTCTAGCCTTCTTCCACTTTAGAAACATTGCCAAGCTTAGGAGGCTGCTATCTCTCCGTGACGCTGAAAAATTAGTCCCTTATTATCCTTCTTGTACACCTCGATCACCTTACCTCATTGTTCCTAGAATTAAAAAATTCACAGCTGGCAAAGAAGCATTTTCTTAGAGCTCCCCAATTATTGGAATAGCCTCCCCAAAGATGTGTGGGATTCTACAGAGCCCGGGAGGAGCCATCAGCAGGAACAAAAAGTTATATCTTTTTATAAATAACGAAACCATTCCCTTGTTTTCTTGAATTCGTGCGCATTAAATAATATTTTCTCTTTCCTTCATTTTCTTTGTGTCACGGTAGTGACACGCACATGGAAAGTTTAGAAAGCGCCAGCATTATCCCTAGCTCCTAACAATGCTGTCAAACACTAGTTAACACGTTGCTGTGTCTTTATATTAGTACAATAAACCCAACTATCTGACACTGCTGTAGATTAGGATAATGGATAGAGATGAACTGATTAAGTTTTATTTTGGTTTAGGGATTATTAGGGGCATTGTAACTACTGTACTTTTGAACTGCTAGTAAGAACTGCACCTCTCTTTCACTGCTAGTACCACACCTGTCCTTGCAAATGAAAGATATAGAAAATGTTATTTCGTCCGCATGGATTAAAGAAAATGAGGGAACAATTTAGCTATTTTGTGCGCAAGAATTGTAAATCGTTCCCTCTATATAACTTTTTTTTCCTACTGATGGCCCCTTCCAAGCTAAGAACATATTTGTTTAGTCAAGCTTTCAGATAACTATTTAGGAATAGCAAGACATGCAAACTACCAATTTCTGTTTTCATTGTCATTCACTAATACTTTGTTATCTTTTTTCTATCCATCCATTGTGAGTTGGACTGTTTGGAGCCCCAGGTCCAGAATCCAGCTCCCTTTACTGGTCGTAAAACCAACAGCCAATCCTCTACAATGCCCTTACAAGAGAAATCTCAACTGGTAGGAAACCAATTGAACATTGACACTGTTGGACATTAACATACATGATCGTACTTTTCCCACCATAGAATACAGATGACTTTCATTTATGTTAATCCTAATTTAACCCGGTGCCGGCCAGAGGAGGATAGGCTCCCCCTTTCGAGCCTTGGTTTCTTTCTACTTTAGTCTAGGGAGTTTTTTCTTGCCACTGTCGCCTTATGCTTGCACACTGGGGGATTAGGCCTGGAAATCTGTAAAGCTGCTTTGTGACAATGTCCATTGTAAAAAGGGCTATACAAATAAAACTGAAAAAAAGTTCCTCATCGAAGAACTGCAGCCTTTTCAAGTTCTTTATGGGAAATTCTGTTTTGGCTCATTGTATCTGAAGTTTTAAAGAACTTTTTCCTTCATTCTTAAAAACTTGCAATGTGCTTTGATTCAGATTTTGTGTTGTGTTTGTGTACTATTAAGGTACAAAAAAATGAGAAAGTCATCCTTTTTCTTCTTTTTTTCTCAATCCTCTTTTTGAGATTTGAGTTTGTGCTGTACCCCATGTAACCATATCTTTTCTGTTTAACAAATATAAAAGTGTTTTGTTTTTATAAGATCACTTTATTAGCCATATACAATTTCTTGCATTAGGAATTTGTCTTTTCGCATACCCCAGCTTGCTCTCCATGAGACACACAGGCACACAGACAGGGAGAGAAGCTTGGGGTCAGAGCGCAGGGTCAGCCATTGTACAGCACTCCTGGAGCAGTTGGGGTTAAGGGCCTTGCTCAGGAGCCAAACGGAGTAGGATTCCTCTGCCGGCTGCGGGATTTGAACTGGCAACCTTCCAGCCACAGGTGCAGAAGCCAAAGAGCCACCACTCCGCCGTTTTTTTTTACGATAAGGATGGTTTTAAAAGATAAATGTTTTTTGATAGAAATGTAACAACAGTTTTTCGTTTTTGAAAAGCGTAGTTTATTGAAGAGAAAATTTGACTTCTAAGATTTAGCAAAGAAATGTAAAAAAACCTTCATCATCCTTCATTCTTCATCCTTTTTGGGGAGGAAGGTCTTTTTAGACACATCAACTAGACCAACAAGGATGCATGTAAATATTGTTTTCTATATTCTTAGATTAGGAGTAACTTTAAAAAGTATTTCTGATACATTTATTTGAATCTTGGTATCAGGTGACATCACATTAAGGACTTTATCTGTGATTAACAAAGGAAAATTCAGATAAAAATGTCTTCTGTTCTAATTCACCTCCAGTCCAGCACTTCATCAGCACTTGATGGAGTTCGTGGGACAACCTTCAGTGTTATAGGTTTTTTTGGCTGAAAAATAGCATTCAATTCAACCGGGACCTGAAAAAGCAATCAATAATAACAGAAAAATACAGGGCATAATTTTTAAATTGCATTTGGAAAAAACAAAACATAATTTGCAGACTTTATGTGTAGTGAATTTCACTAGACAAAAATTTATTCTTTAGCAATATAAAAAATAAATTATTTATACAATCCTCCTGAAGGGAAACATTTCAGTTTATTAGAATGACTGATGTATTCAGTTTCAATTAATGGGATTATCTGTATAGCCTTATTTTAGAAAATTTTGCAATGTAATTTTAAAGCTGATCATTTTAAATAATCAATCACCTCAATTAAAACTTTAAACTTTTAAGGTTTCATGATTTTGATTTTGATATTTCATCCTGTACTACAATGGTTATTTGACTTGAAAAAAAAAAAAGCATTCTAAATTCTCACCCAAATTACAATGGCAATAAGAAAAATATATTTTGTAGTTGTTTTTAAAAAAACATCTTACTCTCACTTTAAGGCTGATATATACAATATACTATACACTACTTGTTTAATTAAATTTATTCTGTTTCACAAACAAAAAAGCGGATCCGTTTTTGCGTGACTTTAATTACAGCCAGTCAAAGGAATGATCATTTAAATCAATCTCAGTGTTAATTGATTTGATCGTTGACATGATGAGAGCAAACAATTAAGAGCATCCACCATTAACATTAAGGATTTTATTAAATCCCAATAACTAATGAATGCCATGCCATTCTCTTGAATCTTTTGCAGTCAGAAAACCACTACTGTGCTGGAAATTGTAATCTATAGTCTTCTACTCAGACTGCTAGGCAATTAAGTAGAGTGTCTTCCCCAGAGATTAAGATGAAGAAGGTGACTGAATTAAAACAAAGACTGTATGAACAGAATGTCTCACCTGAGTCTCCTTGCAGGTTTCAAAACTGAAGCTCTGAAGCAGCTGCACAACAGCCAGTTTCATAACCATTAGGGCAAACCTCATTCCAATGCAATTGCGAGGTCCAGTTCCAAATGGCAAGTAAGCATAGGGATCCATGCTTTCCTTGTTGGCTTTGCTAAATCTTCAAACATACCAGGTAGGTGATGAATTTCAGATAGAAGTATATGCATAATGCATTAAGCAGCATTTAGAATTGATTAAAGTTGAAGCTACCCCAACTAAGGTTATATGGCTAGTCTCCTGAGTGGTTCAACTGGTAGACGGGCATGTCTGGGCACAGGCTGAGCTATGGTCTATGTTGCTGGTTTGAGCCAGGGTCATGTCACTAGGTAACTGGGACTGTGATTCTCCAAGCAAATAGAACAGGAATATTCAGCCAGGCCTCTCTCTGTTCTTGACAAATAAAATCCCCTTCTGGGAGCTCTCCAATTGACACTGAACATCTGTTTTGCAGCTGTGGTGCCCATGATGTGTTAAAAAACACAAGTGGTGTAAAGGTAGGTGTCATGCCTTCATCCCACCACATTCTCACACGGAAGGGCACTCGCACTAATCACACTCCAGCCCTGAGCACTTCTGCTAAACGACACTGCTCCTGCCGATCAGCCAACCACGACACTCCATCAATTAGCGCACCTTCTCCCTCGCACAATACTTAAACCCTCCAGAAGCCCCTGTTCTTTGCTTGGTATTGGTTGGTTGTTTGTTCACCTACCTTGCTTTAGATTCTGTTTTCCTTCTTGCTCTTTGTTACTAACCACGGAACTCACCTTCGACTATGTCTACTGTCTTGCCCCTTAGGATTTGGAAGCCTACTCATTGACCTTCACCTTTTGACTCATGGAACTGCCTTTTCGACTATTACTTTAGTCTTGCCCTATTCTGGATTGGAAACCTTCTCTCCTGCCTTTTTCTATGATCCTTGGAACTCGACTCGGACTTCACCACTCGTCTAGCCCCCTAAGGTACTGCATAGGGTCCATTTTCCTGTTTCCTCAGCGGGTCAATCCTGACAGTAGGCAGGTTAAAGGTGTCTGCCTTCACTTCCTAATTATCTCCTGTGTGTGGTCATGGGGTTTGTAGAAGTGAGCTGAGATTTAAGAAGCACATAACTGGAGATGACAAACATCAGATAGGTATAACAGAAAACTAAGTGGCGTTGCCCAGACTCACATGAAATCAAATATTTTACCCAACTCTCCATAACACATTCCAAATGCCATGTGAAAGCAGCATGAAGTAAGTCTGAGGTTACTTTAGTCTACACAATGGCAAACTGACACTTAGTGCTGGATTAAACATTTGACAAAGAGGCAGGTAATTAGGAGGTTTGTGCTAATTGGAGACTACAATAAGCCTACAATGAGGATATTGCACATTCTCAGGAAAAACCAAAAATCACGTCAGGCAGAACTTTACCTTTCAGGCTTGAAGACATCAGGTTCAGGCCAGTGATCAGGATCATGATGAAGAGCATACACTGGTATCGTAACAATGATTCCCTCTGGGATGGTTACCCCATTAATCTCAACAGTCTTCTTACACATCCTCTCAAGACGGGGTGAAGGGAACAGCCTGAGAGACTCGCTGATGACCATGTCCAGGTATTCCATCTTCATGAGTGCTTCATATGTCACAGGAGCCTTGAAAACATGGCAGCAGGTAATTTGTAAAGCCACCAGCCTCCAATGAGACCAATAAAGCTGCTCTTTTTAACTTTAAATTATTTTGTTTAGCGATGGTAATTCATTAATACATAATTTAATAACATATGTTCACCCCAACTCCCATCAACTACCTTCTCACTAGGGTACAGCAACTCAGACTTTCTTTCACAGAGTTTTTAGCTCATGTCCTCTTCCACCAACATTACTGCCACCCACACAACAGCTACCCTTTGGATTATTTTATAGAGTAGTTCTGTCTACCTGGCTATGCCCACATGGCTATGCTCAACTAAAGCACTTTAAAGCCAAAACACTTTTTACACACATTACATTAAGTGATGTTTTTGTCTGGCCTGAAGTTCTTGACGGCTAAATGCAGTCTAAAGCTGCCAATTACTAAAGCATATCCATGAACAATCAAGAGCCTGTAATGTGTGGCTTCATTGTCAAGGACAATTCAAGCAAGGCAGTAGAACAATAGGATGTTGGTAAAATAGAAGTATGGCAAAATAAACAATTAAAAAAATATCATCAAAACACAAAATGAAGCAAAGTTCAAACGTTTTGGCAACTTTGTTTCAATTGCTCCCTGACAAAAAAAACACACCTAACTCTTGGCTGCTCAAGAATGTGAATGAGTAGTGAGAAATTACTACCTTCTTTGAGAAGACTTCATCAATTTCTTTTTGTAGTTTCTTCTGGACATCAGGGTTGGTGGCAAGATTGTACGCTAAGAAGGAGAGGGATGTACTTGTAGGCTCATAACCACCAAAAACAAAGATCAGGGACTGAGACAGGATCTCATGGTCTGTTAGACCTGTTGAATGTAGCAAAGCAAAATATTGATATAAGTTAATATACAAAATGGAGCGTATCTTGCATTGTGTTATAAGACTAAAGGAACATATTGTGACAGCTCACAATATTTTGGGACAATGGTGTCATTTATCCCAGATATTATTTAGCTCTGGGTGACTTTTTTAGACCCTGATCCAGGCACCTAAGCTGTTTACCGGCACTGGTACAGTATATTATGCCTTTATAAAATCAAAGACACATTTTAAATCCGTAACCACTACTAGACCTTTTTCTTATTTTCTTCTTGTAGTTACACTGTAATCTTAGCACTTGTGTGTTCTGTCAATGTCCTACTGGAAAATTGACAGACATTTCCAGGAACTCTTTTTCATTGTATCTCTGGTAGTACGATCGTCCACTGTCTATACATAAGGCATTCTAGTGTTAAAGGAGATTCCTTCCCAGAATTTTCACATTTCCACTGATCCATTGATTGGCTTAAACACAAAGGGCAACATAAAGCTCACTACAATGTCTCTATTCAATGTCTCTTAAAGGCAAAACAGAATTCATCACAAACATTCCAACTTTGTGAGTGATTTACTCTCTCAGCTGACATGCAGGCTATTTCTTTCTGGAATTCTTCTTAACTAAGATGGATAAGGGTGAAATACTGGTAAGTCAGATCTGGTATGGCTGCCTTCTTGGTCGTGGCCGGTCACTTACAGAGCCAATTTCCTCATTTCTCTGATCTGTGCCCTGATATCCAAAAGAGGATGGTCATCATTTAATAAGGATTGATCTATACCAGAAACTGTCATGCTTTAGTCTGCTGGTCATTGAAACAGAACATCTCATTCCCAGGCATATTCTTCACAGACGGGCCCCATTAAATTATACCAATATCAACTAGTTGATCCTCATTACTTGAGTGAGGCATGGTCATATATTTAGCTGTTGTTGCATTTATTAAAAGTATCTTTTGCCTAAAAAATAATTGCCTAATGAGTTATTATGCTTAATACAGGCATGGTTTTCATTGTGTATCTGCATAAGTTTCAAAGGCTATACCAAACAGGGTTTTTCATTTTGTTTTTGGCTTATCAAAAACTGTTTCAGATGTCAAGCTCAAATATAACACCCTGAATATGCATTCATAAATATATACCTGAGTCAGCATAAATCATAGTAACATCAGATAAACAAGCAGATAAAGTAAAAGAAGGGCTCATGAAAACAAATTATAGAAACTGTAATCGTTGGATATTTAAAATTAAAATCTAATGATACACAGTTAAATAAATGTACAGCACCTTTTATAACTTCCTTTTCTCCATATATGCTTGAGTTATTCTCAGGAAGTTGTGAATCCATCATCAATTGCAAGAAATCCACTCGATTCTGTAGAGAAAAGTACATAGACAGAAGTCACCTTACTCTCCAAGAGACAGACTATATAAGGTAATTATGTATAGTACTGTTTATAATATGGATGTATAGTATATATGTATTTAGTATGCACGCACAAAGCGTTTGTCTTTTTCAGAACTTACATTGGGAATATTTTGTTTACGTTCTGCCTTTATCTTGTGAAAGGAGTCGTAGAAAAAGGTAATCACTGACTGAGGGAAAAGGCTAAAATTCAGCTTGTCCAACAATGTAGCAGTGAAAGGAAATATAGCTGTAATAATAGGAAAAAACAATCAGGTCTTCCAATGAATAAGAACTAGCAACAGTTTTATATTTTTGATATATGGGAAAACTATTCAGTGGAATTTTTCCAGTTCACATGCATACATAGATTTGTAACACTTCCTCATTAACTTGAGCATTATAACTTCAGTATAAAGACAGTACTACAAAATACACTGGAACCATTAAAAATTAAAAATACATGTCTGACAAAAGTACAAAGTTCCCCTCAGATTTCTTCTATTAACTCATTAATCGTTCAGAATATGAGTAAATAATTTTAGTGCAGATGATCATGCAGAAAAGGTGCTGCTGGACAACTTAGCAGTGGGGACAAGATAACTTTTAATTCTGCTGTAATAAGAAGAGTCCAGTTTGAAAATAGTGCTTTCATGGAGAATACTATGAAACGGAGATAGACTGACAAAAGACTGACACCTAACATATCACTGTCAGAGAAAACTATTCAAACTGTCATGCCATAAGAAATCTAAATAATCTCAGCCTTCACCAACAGTACAGTATAAAATTGCAGGTACCTGTATACAGGGTTAGTCAAAATCTTGTCGACAAGTATAAATGCCAATTATTTTACTAAAGTTTTGTTTTCTCCTCCACAGATGGCGAAGGATTGTAAGGTAACGTTTAGAAACTTTGATATTTATGCTTTTGTTTGAATCCTTTTTTGTCACAATAACCCATGCAATTAATTTGTAATAACATGTCAAACTTGTCGACTAACCCTATACTTTATATCCTCTGAATCAATTTCTGGACAATCGAAGAAGCTACACATAAAAACATACTTATGATAAGCAGAATAGGGTTGAAGAAATTGAAATTGAGCATCTTCTTGACATTGGTCACAAAGGGGTCATCGGGGTTGTTGAGAGAGTCAATGGAGACACTGAAGGAGGCACTGGTAACAACATCCATACTGTAGGGTCCAATGACACTAGAAAAAATGATATTATATAATTATAATTGCTTACACTTATATAGTGCTTTTCTGGATACTCCACTCAAACCACTTTACAGGTAATGGAGACTCCCCTCCACCACCACCAATGTGCAGCCCCACCTGGATGATGCGACGGCAGCCACAGTGTGCCAATACGTTCACCATACATCAGCTATCAGTGGGGAAGAAAACAGAGTGATGTAGCCAATTCAAAGAGGGGGATTATTAGGAGGCCATGATTGGTAAAGGCCAAGGGGAAATTTGGCCAGGATGCCTGGGTAATACCTCTGCTCTTTATGAGAAACACCCTGGGATTTTTAATGACCACAGAGGGTCAGAGCCTGTTTTATGTCTCATCCGAAGGACGGCGCCTTTTTATAGTAAAGTGTCCCCGTCACTATACTGGGGCATTAGGACCCACACAGACTGCAGGGTGAGCGCCCCCTGCTGGCCTCACCAACACCTCTTATAGCAGCAACCTTAGTTTTTTCCAGGTGGTCTCTATCATCCAGGTACTGACCAGGCTCACACCTGCTTAGCAATATTAATAGGTGAATCTACAGTTTATTAATTGTGTCATGTATGGATGGATGGATGCAAGCGTGAATCTATCTAAATTACTTACTCCTTAATTTGGACAGGTTGACTCCGGTCTTTCTTATGCAAATTTATAACCAAAGTGTCAGCACACTGCTTTGCAATCGGAAAAACCTGTAAGAGAAAGCTTCCTTCATGATCACCTCCAAGAATGCAAGACCTGTACATCAAAGTAAATAATGCTGTTTGAGGATGGGAAACCTTATAACCGTAAGGTTCTATCTTACAGTGCATGTCAATATATTTACTGCCTTTCTAGCTGCCATGTTCAGGCTTCTGTATTTCCTAACTGTGCTTGCAGGGTAACAGATATCCATGCATCACCTGAGTTGTGTCAGGCTGATTGTTTTTTTACACATAGGTGTACTCAGTGAGGACACACACCTGCTTTGATACTGTTCCATTGTGAGGGCAAGCACAGAGTCTCCCTGCCACCCAACCTCCCTTCATCTAAAAGAGCCACCTTGATCTAAAAGAATACTTAAAGGTCTGAATAAAGGACCCTTGAACTTTCTGGAATTCAGTGATTCACACCAAATATGATTTTGCTCTGTGTGTTAAAATACTATTACTATAATAGTATAACTTGATATTTTTAAAACAAGATGAATCCGTAACTCACTCTGTTGTGTGCATTTTTTGTTCTGGTTTCATTAGGAGTATGATTAAATCTGAGGGGTCATAACATACAGTATAGTATAATCATTTCAAATTCAAAAAAGGTATAATATATTACAAATTAAATCTTCAGGACCCTTGAGGTTCTATTTAACTTGCATAAAAACAAAACAATATAAAAAAGAGAAAAACATCACAGAATTAAAGCATTCTTGTGGATGTTAATGCATTAATGATAAAAACAAATACTATGTTTCAGGTGTGACACCTGAAATAAAACACAAGAGTACACATGAAACTACAAATATTTCACTCTTTTTTTGAGTGTTGAATTTATCTCAGCTTGTTCTGTTTGCAACCTACATGCAGACATTCAGTAGCTCCTCAATGTAATCTACATACTGTACAATCAACAAACGACAAGCATGAATCTTTTATCACTATAGTAGTCTGAGACTTCACTGACTCTTCACTCTCTCACAGAGTCCAGATTATAACTACTGTATCTTATTTAGCTGGACGTATCTAGTTCTTGTAGCTGTGTGACTGCTTTTGAAAGAGAGGGATGTTTTTCCCTTAATTCTCATGCCAATCAAATAGAAACACAACACTTCTGCCAATTAACTAATTCAAAGTATTGCACTGCCATATCCCCATTTTTTAAATTTTGGCCAATACCATTTTTTTATTTTGGTAATACCATACTTGAACAAACTGTTGAAAAAGTGGTGTGAAATTATTGTATCTCTTTTCACAGCTCTGGATCCTTCTATGTGGTTTGCATGGAAGGCCAGTGCTTTTTGACTCAATGCATCTTGAAAAAAGCACTGACCTCTTTCAGGCGTCCACTGGTAAAGGATGGTGAAAGCACACTGCGAATTCTTTTCCATTTCTCATCTTTTACCAATGACAGAGCATCATACATTGGTCCTACCATTTTTGCTTCCTGAAATACAATAGTAAGAGTGTAGTAAGAGTTTACTACAATCAAAAGGTTTGACAGATAAACAGATATCCAGCAGCCATATCACCCTGCAACTCACAACTGGCAACCCACTGAAGCTAAGCAGGTGTGAGCCTGGTCAGTACCTGGATGGAAGACCTCCTGGGAAAAACTAAGTTTGTTGCTAGAAGAGGTGTTAGTGGGGCCAGCAGGGGGCGCTCACCCTGCGGTCTGTGTGGGTCCTAATGCCCCAGTATAGTGACGGGGACACTATACTGTAAAAAGGCGCCGTCCTTCGGATGAGACATAAAACAGGCTCTAACCTCTGTGGTCATTAAAAATCCCCGGGTGTTTCTCGAAAAGAGTAGGGGTGTAACCCCGGCATCCTGGCCAAATTTCCCATTGGCCCTTACTAATCACGGCATCCTAAAAATCCCCATCTGTGAATTGGCTTCATTACTCTGCTCTCCTCCCCACTGATAGCTGGTGTGTGGGGAGCGTTCTGGCGCACTATGGCTGCCGTTGCATCATCCAGGTGGATGCTGCACATTGGTGGTGGTGGAGGGGAGTCCCCATTACCTGTAAAGCGCTTTGAGTGGAGTGTCCAGAAAAGCGCTATATAAGTGTAAGCAATTATTAATTATTATTATATTATGTGTTAAATTCTGAAAAACAAAATTATTATGTTAAAGCAATTATTTTAAAATGAAAGTGATAGCAAACAACTCACAATTAAGAATATGTCCAGCCATTGAGAATATAATCTGCTATACTGGCAACACAAATTACATTTATCCCACTTAACAAGCAATTTTAATGTAACAATACTCTATCAATATTAACAATATTACCAACATCTGACAATATTAATATTATGGGCGACCAGGCCTGTCCAGCATTGTATACATGACCCTAAGCATGCTGGGATGTATCTGCTCTATTAGCACATATGCCACCCCTGTGTGGAAGCCTTTACTTTCACTATACATGATGCCCATTTACCCAGATGTTTCCAGATTTGTCCACAATCTGTAGATTCTGATATGTTTAGCAAACTAGTGAAATTCTAATATGATTCCAAAATAGAAGGATTAACAAACACTGTACAAACTGCATAAAAATCAAAATATTTAGATTGAATTCAGGACTAAATTTGACAAAATTAGTAGTACTGCCATTACTGGTTCTTCCAATGGGGAAGCACTTTTAAAATTGAGAACTGAAGGCACTGTAGAATAGCTGTAGAAGTCTAAGACAAGTTACTGGGAAATAGCTGGATGAAATGGCTGAAAGTAATAGATCACTATTAATAGATTATAGTTCAGATTTCTATACCATAATCCTATCCATGTTAGTCACCAACTCTCAAATCTGGGCCATAGTACTTCTCTCTGTAACTGGATCCTGGACATCCTGACGGGCAGACCTTAATCTGTGAGAATAGGCAACACCTCCTCCACTCTGATCCTCAACTCAGGAGCCCCCAAGAGCTGTGCGCTCAGTCCTGTTCTTCATGTTCACCCACAATTGTGCAGCAAAACACTGCTCCAACTTCATCTTTAAGTTCACTGATGACACCACCATTGTAGGTTTTATCACAAATAATGATGAAACAGAGTACTTGAAAGAAGTTGAGGACCTTGTGGTATTGTGTCAGGACAACAACATCTCCCTCAATGTCAGCAAAACTAAGGGGCTATTTATTGGTTACAATGGGGCTGCTGTGGAGATGGTTAGCCGCATCAAGCTTCTGGGCATTCATACCATCAACAATTTGACCTGGTCCCATCACATAGGTGAAGTAATGACAAGAGCACACCAGCACCTCTACCTGCTCAGGAGATTTGATATGTCTTCTCAAAGACTCTTACATTTTTATAGATGCACTGTAGAAAGTATTATCACTGGACACACTGCAGTTTGGTATGTTAATTGCTCAGCTCATGAATGTAAAAAACAACAGAAGGTGGTGGAGAAACCTGAGGCCATCAATAGTACAGAATTCCCTTCCATCCAGACTATCTTCTCCACACGCTGCCTCAGAATGGCGAATAATCGAATCAAAGACCAAAACCATCCTGGGAAAGCACTTTACTCTCTTCTTCCTTCTGGCAGAAGCTATAGTATAAAAGCCTCTACCCCACAGCCATCAGACTCCCGAACTCCACATCTTAAATCCTCCCCCCACTTACAACGCTATTTTACACTGAACTCAAAATACTGCCACCACTCGAATTTTACACTGAACTGAAAATACTGCCACTGCTGAAATTTGTACTCAGCTGCTGTCTACTTTAAATGCTGGTTAAAAGTATAGCTATTACCATGTACCCTGTCTCCAAGAAGTGTGATGTCATTTGTTACTATATGTCATTTTCTTTGTCAATGTTATGTCATTTGTAATGTGAGGAAAACACACAAGTAAGCATTTCATTGTTCTCAGGTACATACTGTCACGATCGTCATCCATCCTCTAGAGGGCGCTCCGAGCCTTTTGTGTTTTTCATTATCACGTTCACCTGCCCCTTGTTCCGTCCTTTATTTAAACCTGGTGCTCTGGAAGATTGGGGCTCTGCATTGGAAGACGGACGCCAGGAGGCCCACCTTGCTTCGAGTCGCCCTACGTCCGCGGCTTGAAGGCATAAGCTTCCATTCAGCATCCTGACCAAGCTCAGTCTGGGGCTCAGAGTGCCCGGCCTAGTCACTCTATTTTTAACCTCCGTGTTCCTGTTACAGTTTCCCCTTCCTGGGGATTTCAATCGTCCTTGATTTGGATGGACCTCCCAGTTTTGGACTATGGACTGTGCCCCGGTTTCCCTTTTGGACTTCCTTGGACTTGTCTGCCAGCGTTCCCCCACCTGATCACCGTCGGCACCGCCCCCTGTTCGCCATCCCTTCCTTTCCTAACTGTGTTTTCCCCATAGCCATTTTCCAGTCACTTCCGGATTATACCGTATGACAATAAACTTGAACTTGAAACCCTTGGATTACATTGCTATTAAAAACCAAACACGCTAGATGGACTGGGTGGCCTCTTTCTATGTGATTATGTCCTCAATGCTAAAAAAATAGTAGTAATAGATCTAAAGAGATGACAAAAATTACATACTCTCCTGTTAGTGAACAAAGAATAGCACTCCTTCACCATAATAGTTTTGATAATTGCAGTATCCACGATAGCCAGTGTAGGTGTCCTGCCCTCAAAAACCCTGGATAGCGAAAGAGAAAAACTGAAAGTGAGACCACAAAACTGAAATACAGTCCAGATGTCAAGTTCCTTATTTTTTTCAGAATGTGTGTTCTTACAAAATGTTTATACTCAAAACTTTACCAAGCATAATCAGCACAATAAATTGAAGTTAAATCCTCCATTTTCTGTTTATTTCAAGCATCCTATGGTGTTCAATAAGATTTACAAGTGCCTTTCTTTGAGACAGGTTATTTATACAGGTAACGTTGTCCAAGTATTCCATTCCAAATTACACCTGAGTAAAGGCTCTACGTGTAATACAGGTTGTAATTCAGCAGTCCTGATGTGGATTGATTTTGATTGATGACATCATTAGCCAGCTGTGATGTGCAGCCCCCAAAGAGCCAGGAGTTGTGTGCCTCTGATTGTCTGGCTTAAATGCCAAGCATGGTTTTCTATTCTTTCAATGAAATACCAAATTCCCCAACTGCATGTGTGTCTGTGATCAAAAGTTTAATGTAATGTCCCAGCTCTGTTGTTTTTTTGGGCTTGTGGCTAGATACAAAGTGGACCACCTGACAGTGTCCGTCTGGGATCATTAAAGTGCAACAGGGATAATTCACTTTAAGCTTCTTGTTACAGTGATGCAATCTCTGGAATGGGAAGACATCACAAAGCCCTGAGTTACAAGACTCAAGACTACAGTATGTTGTCTTCATCTCTTCCCTGCCTGTATAAGAGCACACATTGAGAGCTGAAAAGAATAACAATTGGCATTTCAGGCTTGGAATTTAAAATGAAAACGCTAGAATGAAACCAACCTGAGCAGTATCACTGTACTCACCCCCAGACTTTTCCAAATTTGCAGAAACACTCCAAATCAAACACATGAACACCCTGTGGAAAAACGTATTATTATGATTTTCCAAAGTCAGTCAAAACCATAGAGAAATACAATAGAAGAGTATCTCTTTCCATTGGATATTTAAATAGACTGCAAATCTTGCATTCCATTCCTGTAGACTGTAGTAGATTAAAACAATGATTGAAAGAATATTGAAAACCCCATATGGAAACCACCTTCTGTTGTCCTTGGCTCAGTAACCAACAGAAGTAGGTACATACTGTACAGGAGGTTCAGCATATTTGACCAGAGAACACTAACCAATTCTTACTCTTTCTTGCCCAAATCTATATTGTAGCTGTGAAGCAAAAAAAAAATATTTGCAAAAATCAGATAAAAAAAAACATAAATAGTAATGACAAAGGATAATCAAAATGTACAGCACGGTTTCTCAAATGCTAAGCTATATTTATATTTACATTTCAAACTGTCTAAAGGAACGTGTACATACACGTAATGATATGGCTGTGAAATAATTTGTTTCAAACTTACAAAATTTGTTAGAACTTACTTTTCTGAATTCCAGGAAATTCCCAAAAAAGGGCAGAGGTCTAGGACCAGGAATTCCCAGTTTTTTGAAGAAACTATATGGCCAAATGCCATACCTTCAGACACAAAAGACACAAAAGACAGCTGAAAGTACTAACTTAAATTGTATCTACTCAAACAAATCTGGATTTGGCTAGAAGAATTCACCTGGAGGTTTTGGGATACACAGAGCTCTTGCTATTCTGAGGCCTCCCAAGTGGCTCAAACAGTAAAGACACTTGCCTGAGGGCAGCTTGAGCTCTATGATCTTTTGTCATTTAACACCTCACATTCACCTCAACCCTGTACCGGAGCTTCAGTGTTCAGGTGTTCCCCTTACCAACAGCTCCCCATGCTTACAAGAGCTCAGGAGGCAACAGCTCATTGTGTTTCTGCAGAGAGCTCAGACCCACTAATCTCACCCTTCCCTCAGCCCAGGCTGCTGTGCACCACAAGAATACTGGCCATACTGGCCAGAATACAGCCAGGTTAGTGACATGGTCCAGGCTCAAATCCATTTCATTACTGGTTGGACCGCTTGAGAAGCCCTAGTGAACTGTTAAAAACACAAGGACAAGCAACATCTGAGATAATAAAAATAAACAGATTTTTTTGTCCGGTACTACTACATAATAGCAGTTTACACAAATTAATCAATCTTTTCCAAAAATACAGTCTGTTGTTTTAATTTAAAATGAACACATTTTAACAAGATTAACAAATTGATGTCAACATTTTTAGCGTTCATCCCGACCTGCCACCCGTTTTAGTCCATCGGTAAAATAAAACACCAGATGTTTGGGCGTTTATGTTATTAGCCCATTTGGTAATAACCCTACTGGTTACTAAAGGTCATGCATATTTAAGGAGCACTTCATTTACCCTTTCAACAATTAATTGAATGTGTTCTGCATTGATACGTAATTCACGACGAACAACACGGAATGAACACCCACCTATACAGTATGTCAGTACTCTTTAAATAATTCAGGCCGTGACAAATCGGTAACTATTAACAATCGCTGAAATTCAAGTATGTTTTTCTTATAAAATTGGTTTATTTATTACTTTAAAATGATAAATCGTTCGGGTAATATAGAGTCTGACTCACTAAGTTTCCCTAAGAACAGTACAAAAATTTCGATTAATGTAACTCACAGGATCAGAAGAGTTAAGAATGAAACGAGAAGCGTCCAGGTCTCGGTTGATAAAGATAGAAGGACGGCCATGATGCACTTTTCCTTTCTATTCACTGCCTTCTCGCCTTATGCTACAGTTTTGTTTTGTCACAGTTCCGTGTATATCAACTCGTTTTATCCCAAGAGCTTGAAGCGGGGGCGGAGACTTCTCAGTTCCAAGTTCTCAGATAAGAAAACTTGGCTGTAGGTAACTTTAACGTTATCGGAATATGACAGATACATATGATCAAAGAATGGTCTTAAATGGCCTAGAAACCCTTTTCTAAATTATTATCTTTTACCTTTATATTTTGAAGTTAACCATACAGTACAATATTATATCGTAATAATATTGCCGCATTAGGTCGGCCCCCCACCATCGGGGACTCAAACCCGGGACTCCCGGGACTCTCTCTGCAGCGACCCAGCCCGGTGAGCCAAAGAGAGATCTCTCTACAGCCTAGCAGCTGTAGTCCTGCTATCACAGGGAAGGGCGGTGACATCACCTGCTCTGGTACGCCGGCTCTTACACAGTGCCTGTCGGCCGTAAGCGTTACAATATAATAATAATATTATGAAATTACTGAATTCCTTGTTAATTCAATCTGCCTGTTACAGTATACATTTGTTTGATTTTGTGACATTACACTATGTTAAGAGTGTGATGTCATATCTAACAATGTTTATCTGTATATTACATAATTATTGGATTTATGGTTCTATTTTGTCCTTCACCAATATGTTTGTGAAGAAGCATGTAATAGTGAGGTGTGCGAAATGTTATTACTTCTAATAACAAAAACGGCCAGACTGTAAAATATTGCCCAGACTGACATAAATTAATAAGAAGACATTCCTTTAAACTTTAAAAACATTCTAACAAAATTGAAAACATCATAAATTAAGCAGAACATCATACCAAAATAGCTACATGAGTTCAACTTTAAATTGAAGGGCAGTTTTGAAAAGACAGTTGCAGATGCAAATAATGGATGTACACAGACTGTTTATACAGTATATGCCATAAACATATATAATTTAACCATCAATAGATGTATTTTAGATATGGGTTTACAATTTCAAAATGACACAATTGAAAACCAAGAGGAAGTACAGTACATATAATATCAAGTACAGGAGTTATGTTTTTAAGCAAATGATTCTGGGAGTTTGGGAATCCAGTCATATTGTCAAAGATGATTCTGACTTCAAGCAATGGCCAGTAAGTTACTTGGATCAAGTCACAAGGAGAACAGCAAGGTTGGTGGGCAAAATGGCCTCCTCTCATTCGTAACCTTTATTATCTTAAAATACTATCTTTGAAGATAATAAACACTTTTTTAAATCGGCCAATGTCTTATTACATCATCTTCAAGACTACACAATGCAGTTATCATGCTGCTCATAAAAAGTCATCGATTAACATCTTGTTGTTTTTTTTATTTCAGAAATAGTAAAATGTGTGGTGTGAGGTCCGGTGTGACCTCTTCCTGTTTCAAAAAGTATGTGAAGGTGTCAAGGCTGCAACCTTTGAAACATTACTTAATAAGAACAGATGATGGATGAGTCGTATAATGAGAGCTGTCTTCAGCAAACAACTGCTGGGCAGTCTTAACTATTTGTAATTCATTTATGGTTACAGAAACAAAATGAAAAGAAATACATTGATTGCATAAGTTTTCATAGTTATGGAGTCCACATTTGGTAAAAGCAGTTTGGCAGCAATTACAACCAATGTATATGAATGAGTTTCTGACAGTTTTGTACTCTGGAGTGGTAAAATTTTTGCCCTTTGTTCATGACAAATTCTCTGAAGCTCTTTTAAGTTGCTGGGGATTGCTTATAAACAGCAATTTTCAAGACTTTCCACAAATTTTCAATAGGATTCATGTCAGATGTCACTTTGACTGAGCTTCTCAAGGACATTCACTTTCTTATTCATAATCCATAATTCATATAGCTCTATTGGCTCTTTCTTTGGATCAGTGTCCTGCTGAAAGGTGTGAGGAGGCTTTCCTCTTAGATTTGCCAGTATTCTCGTCCATTTATGCTCCCATCAACCTTGACAAGATTCTTAGTCCCTGCCAATAAGAAGTACAGTAGAAATATTATACAAATGCTGCCACCACCATGAATGACAGCAGGGATAGTGCTGAATGAGTGATGAGTGATGTTGGACTTGTAACACTTTGCACTTAGACCAAAAAGTTTAAGCTTTGTCTTGTGTGCAGTATGACAGTATTTGTCTTATCTATTTAGTACAGTAGATGCTTTGTTGCTAACCCTATGTGGCATTCAAGATTTTTTTTTTCAGTTCCATACAAGTCTCTTGTAGAGTGACCAGAATATTGTAGACCCACATTTTCTCTCATTTCAGCCACTGGATTCATGCGGTCATGACTTTTAAATCCTTGATGCCATCTATTTAGAGGAGCACATCCAAATGTAAGAATCTAAGCTACTAACAACAGGAAAACATACAGTATGGGCCAGTTTTACTTATTGGATGACTGGTAAATAACTGGTTGAAAAATGTTTTTGAAGGATCCCAGAGTGTCAGCAGAAATACAAGATCCACCAACATTATTATTTAAACAGAAGTGACATCTCTGTTAAGCAGTACCAGGTGCCTTGTCAAAATCTCTTTGCCTTGCAGTCTACAAGCCCTTAAAACCATCTCTGCTTCCCAATATTGACCACTGTAGAAGATAAGATCGGAAGCATCTTTTATTGAATTATGTTACATGTCACTTTCCCTGTTAAAGATGATTTTATCTTAATCCTATACTTTCAGCAATTGTAGACCTCCAGATTACATCTTGAACCACATTTTTGTTTCATCCGTGCAACAGATTATAATAAATTTAGTGCAGTGTGATGATCAGTCTGAACACTATTCTGTATGGCATTTTCTTCACCTGCAATCCATTATTCTAGAAGATACACATATAGTATTACATGTAATTAACTCCAGTTACCTTGGATAAAGTTGTCTGTCAAATAATTATAATGAGATAAGGATGTAGAGACTGAGCCCTGTGAGAGGTGCATTCTGTATCTTCATCAGTTTTCAGTACTACCTACTACCTCAGCAAGCCTTGAAAAAAAATATAATCAATAATTCATCAAAAGGAATTATGTAAGGAAAATAACAACAGTTATTAGATAAGGAAAATGTGGGATCTGAGAAAACTGAAGAACAATCCCATGAAAATGACACTAATCTGGACTGAAAATTCAAAAGCATTTTTTAATCTTAAGCAAGAGTGCAAAATCATAAATAACATTTAACCTCCAACAAAAAGTGTTGTAAAGATAAACATAGTGATATAAAAATACAAGTTAAAGAATGTAGTTATTTCTGAATAAGAGACAATGATTGCTTCAAACAATGTTTGTGATGCATGGGTAACTAACAGAAAGATTAGGAAAAAAAACAAATAAATTGACTGGCATGCAACTAAAAATAAAACTCTGCAATCACATTTACTAATTCACAGACATACAGTGTAGAACAAGTTTGGGAACAAAACAATTTTAGCTTCCTTTTAGAATAAAGGATCACATTGCTGTACACTGTCTCCTTCTTCTCAATGTTCTTGTGTGTCAGGTTGGGCTCTGTAACATACTGATCACATTACATATACTGTAGGTAATCTCACAGAACGAATGTAGAAAAAAACAATGGAAAAATAATTTTTTTTTTAAATTGTAGACAATATCCCAAGCTTTTACAAGGTTAAAAATATCCTCAATTAAAATATGACTTTAAGAATCCACAGCTATGGAGAATCACAGAGGATGTTGTTTGTTAAATAAGCAGTGGCCATTGACCTTTTGTGTTAAACATACTACTGCCCTCTGCTGTGCACAATGGTTATTAGGAAAGATCTACAGAGGAGTAAAATTAACAGCTTTCCTAAAAAAATGATTTTCAACACCACAGTGCTGGGAAGCACATGCTGTTTTTTCCCAGCTTTGATAAATGCACCTGATTTTCTGACAGTACAGTTAAATATCAATTCTAATTTGTATATATATAATTTTGATAGAAAAATGAACACAGCAGTTTAGGACAAATAACATGTAAGTTATTGAGGACTGGGACATGAACATTATATATATTATTAAGTTTATGTATAAAAAGAATTGAAAAAATACAGTTATCCACACAGTGTGTTTGTGCCTGTCAAAATGATTCTTTCCCACTATTATTTCTAGATGTGAAGAAGTCTTCTCCACTGCACATTAATTATCCAAGACATCTGCAACCCTTGCAACAAGACAATTGGAAAATGTTTTACCATCACTCAAATACCAGCTACCTAAGACAGTTCATCAGTGTGACAGACACATTGTATACATACAGTTTGTACAATATCCTTGACATCCTGTCATTAAAAGAGCAGGTTGTGTTTAATTCTTAGTTCTCCACCTCCTTTGAAGGGCTTAGTTCTCAGCTGTGTTTATTTGAACTGAGTTAACGTCTTTAGGAGGCAGCAGTGAAATGTGATGCAGAGACAGGAAAGCGCACACAGTCCAAAAACCGGAACACTGAAAGCAGGAAAATTTAACAAAAGAAAAATCTGCTGCCATGAAAACTTATATCTTTACAATGAATGGAGAAGAAAACATCTGATAAAAAAATACTTTATATCTGACTTCATTATAAAATAGAATCAAAAGTTATTATTTTCATTAAGTCACCACATTGGGAATCACCCATGCATCTCTTGTTGCTACACACAGTAGTTCACCCCATGCATAAGGAATGCTAAACAGCCTCCACCAACCTGCCCACCATTCCAGGTGTTATATGCAGCACATAGAAGATTCAGCCCCTGAATGGAGGTGGGATCCCTTACTGCAAACTTGCAGGCACCTGGGAAGTCACAGGGATCACTTTTGCACTGTGAGCTGAGAAAGCTTTGGCCATCTAATCTCAGTTACACTAAGTCAACTGCATTTGGGGATGCTGGTCCCAGTCAGCTAGTGATGTGATCCAGCCTTAAACTTGCAACATCACGGAACTCAACCTGTACTTAGAGTGAGTGGAGATTTGAAGTTTGAGGTTTCCATTTTCCTTTCTAGAGTCCAGCCTTATAAAGTAAACAACAACTCAGTAGCACGAGACAGATATTTTAAAATAAAAATTAACTTAGGTGAATGGATTGTGCTGCCCTATGACACATTTAGCTTCAATGCGATCAATTTTCAAATATTAGTGAAAAACATGAAAACAGAAGTAAAGTTATTTTCGGGGGGAAACGACCTTGTAACAGTTCTTTAAAGCCTTACTAAAAAACAACAACTGAACATTTAAGGGCACCAGGGTAAACACAAGCTAAAAAACTACTTAATGTGTGTTGTTGTGTGCAACAAGAACAGACAGCCAATCCCAGACTGAATATATAAGTCATATTTCATTTATAGGGTTAAAAGAAAACACATTTTTTTAGTGAACCTGACTTACTTTTAACCTTTCGAAGCAGCACATGCTAAACCAGTGTGGATACCTTCTGGGGCCACAATAGTGCATCTGGCTAATGACAACATTCTTCAGGTCAGGTCAGTGCTCAAATTATGATGATAGTGCCCGCAGTATAAGGTCATAATGCCATCACAGTTGACAATGTTGAAATTTAATTTCATTAATAAAAAATTGTTAACTTGGTGAAAACTCAGTGAAAAGTTCATTTATAGACCAGAAAGAAGATATTCAGTTCAAATTTGTCACAGATATGAATCTTTTCAAAAATATAAGTTGAATTCTCAGCTAGCTCAACCATTCAGTAGGTTCAGAACCATAGAAAATCCTTCCCTTGTTCTTTATTTAGGTCTATTTTGATTACAAATTCCCCCATTGCTACTTACTCATTTCCATTAGACTAACAAGAACTGCAAAAAAGGACAGCTATAATGGCAATCACTACAGAACTACACAGACGTGGCAAGAACACTACAGTAAAAATTCAATCTGTACAAAATATATCCTAAAAATCACACTCATATACAGTACATATTGCTAGCCAAAAGGAAAGGAACAAAAACAAAGTCTTCAGTCATGTTGTTTTTGTAAAAAATACCAAAGAAATCATTTAAAAAATAAAAGTTGTAAATGCACGGTTCTTTCCATTAAAGCAATATCCATATGGCTTAAGAGTGCAGTCAATGTGTGCAAAGGCAGTATTTCTTTTCTTAAAAAAAAACAACCCCCATTGTTACATTCATACTTCAGGAAAAAAAGCTTCAAGTGAATGTTATTCTGCTCATCAGCAATTTTCAGGACTTAAAACGAAGAACTGATGTCAAGACTGATGGTATTTGAAAACAGATCAGTTCACAAAAACATTTGTACTGTACAACCGACCTTCTGATCCCTCATACAAAGAAGGTTAACTTGGAACAAGAACAGTTTATTTGTTTTCATGATCTAACCTATCAAATTACTGGTGGCTCTACACCATCAGAACTTCCAGCATCCACAGTTCCTGAAGAGGATGCACAGACATTGCAAAGGGCTCTGTTTGATGTCTGTCAATTACTGCAGTATCACTTTGATTCCTTTTCATGAGTTTTTTTTTAAACTTTTATAGTCATTGTTGTGTCTTCAAACTCTGAAGTGCAATCTCAGGGCTTATAGCTTTTGAAGTGAATTGTGGGTAATGTGATTAAACTTCTCCTAATTATTAGAGTCTAATTCATTTGATTTTTTAAAGCAATCTTTTAATTAAAATCCTATTAACAACCCAGACACTTATTCCTTTTCTAAAATAGTAAAAAGGATTTCATATGTTTTATATTATTTTTGAGATCTAGGGTTCTATTCATCTGCTGTGTTCATAGAGCCTTTGAAATAAAACGAATATTCACTCTTCCAAAATAGGGCTGTGCAGAGTGCATTAACATAAATTAAGTGCTGTCATTGACTTTTTCATGGGAACTATACCAATATTTACACTGGGCTAACAACATCTTCATTTTGACCCAATTAAATTGGCACTCATATGAACTTAATAACACTAACATCTCTCACATATACAGTATACAGTATATATAGTATGCACTATGTACTGTATATACTATATATATGGATTAGGTCTTGGAAGTATGAAAGAATAGACAGGAAGAGTGATATATTTTTTATATATAATGAAAAAAGTACACAACAGCACAATTTAGCATTTTGTCCCCAAAGTGTCTTTTTTTGCCCAAGGCATAACACAATATGTAATTACCAACAATTCACCTCATGTGTTTCCCTGTGAAACTGTCAAAGAGGCCTGGTGGGGTTTAAAGTTGAGGTCCTTTCCTCACATTACCCTGCCCCCCAGTGCAGTCAAGTGCCAGGTCAGACAAAGGAAGAGAAGCCTGTGACAGGAGTCCGGGAGCCAGGAGCAGGCTGTCCAGCTGGGGTGTACACCCCACCTACACTGTGTGTGGTAACAACTGTCTGGTAGTAGTTGTCGTTATCCCCGCTCGCACATTCGTCATACACGTAGGCCGAAGACTGTTTCAGTCCCTTCTGCTGCCGTTTCCATGAGTTGTAATAAGTGGGGTCACTCATATAGTGGTTGACAAATGAGTGCTTTGGCTGCTCATCCTCGTAATCACTGTCCGTGGCCTTCAAAATAAAAAATGGCAGGAAAGGTAAGAATTAAACACAGCGCCTCAAGCATGACCCCATTTTTACATAAAAGAGGTTAGTGTGATTATGCTGGAAAATGTTATGTTCAAGGCGCACTTATTTTTCAGATCTTCTCTGTGCCAGATACAAGGGAAGGGAAGGGATTTTTTTCATAATCTTGATGTTCAATTCTAAAGCACCGTCTCACACTTTTGCAGAAAAATCCAACAACAAAAGACAAAGGAAGCTGTAGGAAACAAGATATTTCAAATCTGTATATGCCTTTCTGTTTATTTGTAATTCCAACATGAGCTGTTATCTGCCTGGTTGTTATATTACAGATATTGGGAGGAGATGATCAGTAGAAGTAAGAGAACACTTAACCACCAGAATGTACTTTGTTTTAAGTTTGACTTGTTGCTGAAATATAGGGAGATAAAGTTCTTCTGGAAAAAAATACCTCTGACTCAGAAACCTCTGTAGGTTTCTCAGTGAGTGTGGTGCTCTCTGTCAGCACTGCTCCATTGTAATTGTTACAGATGTCTTCATCCGAGTAATGGAGTCCTCCAGGGCTTGGCCGGGGAGGAGATCTAAAGTAAGAAAAAAATAAGAATTAGTCTTACGTCACTATTAGATGTATGTACATGTAAAACTCAAATTTTAATAACTTGCTTAATACAATTTATAAAATGAATTGTGAAAAAAACTACAAGCATCTAAACTTTGTTCCTTATTTTCTTTAAACTTTAAAAACTTTTATTTTCATTCCTAATTAATTTAATTTTAAAATACTTCTAAAAATCTCAGGTACTTGAAAAAGCATAGTCTTCTAATTAACAAGGTAATGGTCATTGCATATTCCAGGTATCATCGTATCATAGCATCATAGTACCATAACATCAAGTTGCATCATCATATGTTCATACCAATGACATAGTCATTAAATTAATTTAACATTAAATTCATTGCTTTATATAATTGAAATTATTTACAGTACATGTATAGTAGGAGTATAGTATTTTAATGAGCATTAAGGTGGGAAAGAAGAATAGCGATGAAATCAAGATATTGGCTATTAAGCCAATTCAGTTTTTCATTCATTACATCTATGTGGACTGATATGATTAAATAATTGTTCTTTATCTCTTAGTTTCTATGATTAGAGTTCTTAAATTTTATAATGGAGTTTTCAAGATTTTCGCAGTCTTCAATATCAGAAATAAGCGGTCAGAACTTATAAGATACACTCTCCTTCAAAGCAACTCTGGGAAGTCTGCCCACAACCTTTGATAATGAGATTTATAACAGAACCCCAAGGGCAAATTTCAATTGTTTACAAGCTGAAAATCTATGTGACTAATGGAACAAGACATCAGTGCAATGTGCAGATACGACAAGTCAAGAGGGTGAGACTCCAGTATTATTGTGCCATCTCAAGCCTCATCCAGGTAAAGTGACGAATGTCTGATCAGAAGTGGCTTGCTCAGTGACTGTGCAGTGTTTGCATCAGTCTGTGCAAATACTTGTTTTTTTACCCAACTCATTACAATCTTCACAGCCCTTTATCCTTAAACTGCTAGCACATACTGTATATTAATAATTAATTTTAACAAGCAATGCAACTCTTAGCTAATTTTAAGGGCGACAGTGCAAAGCCACAGAGTTTAACACTAATTAATGTTTTTCATTTTTCACTTGTATTTAATAATTTTCTCAAACTAAAAACTGTGATGGTATTTTCAAGATAATGTTTAAGTAATTTTAGAAACTTTTGCTAAGTCACTCTTTTTGTCTTCCTTATTTCTGTGTGCTGATCACTTTTCCTTCTATTCTTACCTGGTCCCATTTTTCTTCAGAAATGAACTCTTTACATTGAGGTGTCTGCTGTTGAGCTCTAAGGCTGTGAAGCCTCCATTGTCCAGTGTGACTGACTCCTCTACAGTGGAAATATTTTTACCTGTAATGACAATAACAATAACCACTTTGGTCCTATAGTATATACACATATGAAGGGCTATATCCTTTCATATTATGGATATCATGCATTTCTATAATAATAATCATTCCTTCACTGAAACTTTATTACAGATAGTTACCACAAGGCTGCCCTTGGTTAAGTCCCCACAGGGGCTTTTGATACTAATACATCTTCCTGAGTTCTCACACTGCAATAAATGTGTCCTCTGTAATTGTGTGCTAATGAAGAAGAGCGGAGTAATCATTTCAATTTTAATTAACTTCTTCTGATGTTTCAGGATGTGCTGCTCATCTTCTGAAAATAAAATGCTGCATGTGACACAGAGATATGTTTGTTCCTAAAATGTTTAGAAATCTTTATAAACCACTTCGCTGTAATTTATTACAACTTATTCATGTATATTAAGGGTTTGGTTTCTCCGCTCATAGCAACTGCAAGCCAAACACTCAAGAGCAGTGGTAATATTGAAGACATCTCCCACTGGTTGTGAGGCTTTTTCAGTTGTGACTTAAGTTCTCTTTTGAACAGGATTAGAAAACGTATGAGTACTGCCGAAGAGAGGACAGTGCTGAAATTAACATGCATGATATGTAATACAAAGATATAGTCCTAAGTAATCAAAGGAAGACCTTCTGAAAAGAAAACAACAGATTTTCATATGTCCATTTGCATTGAAACAGCTCTAATCAATTTTAAAAATCCATATGTATTTTTGTAATGGAGCAACTGATGAGAATAATGTCATTGTTTCTTAGCAACATGGATAAAAAGTGCCTCTATTGGATTTGGCCATGTATATAGTTGCTTTAGTCAAGACTTTTTCTAAATTATTTTTAAGGCTGTGTTTTTTGTCCTTTCCCACTTCTGAAAACTGGCCAGTAGAAGGCTCTTACCTGCATTACAGCTTTTGTATTTCTTGCTCTGGCCATGCAGCACTAAACCAAACACGATGAGGAGGATGAGAATGAGACCACAGAGAGCCATTACAATCAGGAACCACCACTCTTCATAGAAGGGTGTTTCTGACTGGGCTGTTCGGAAAAGAAAGAAATGAAAACAATAAAAAGGCCAATTCTCTTAGCCCAATCTGGCACAGTTAAATTATGTCACTAGATGGCGACAAAGATTTAAATACCACTGCTGCTTATGCGTGGCTTGGACCTTTGTGATATTCAATACAATATGCAATTATCATACTTCTGCTCCACTTTGAATGACTTTAAATCACCCAGATGTATCCACTGGTGCCATGCAATAATGCCTGCTTCCTGGTTGGTACATCATGCAAAGCCTCAGGAGATAGTGACCTTTCAGCTCCCTCCCTCCTGTACACATCTTGGCCTATCAGGTTGAGCCAACCGAGTAAAAAGGTCAGATGCTAACATTTATTTTTAGACTAAGAAAACCAAAGGATGAACACTTCAATAATGTCATCCTATTTGACTGACAGCCATGATGAAAAGAACTCAAAGAAGGAAAGGGGGTATTACAAGTTTGATCTCTTTATTGATTGATAAATAACTATACAAAAAAAAAAATCCTGACCAGGACATACCTGCCTTATTCCCAGTGTATGTAAAAAAACAATGTATGTGGCACAGCACTGAAACCGAACAACCAGATTTTCATTTATAATGGTAACACATATCCTCGTATGCCAACAAAATCAGTGCACTCTCACAAATCAATCGAAAGGTCATTTAGCTAATCTATCAGTCAATTAATCTTCAGTCTCCTGAACAACACCACATTCACATTAATCAGAACAGTCTTTTGTTCCCGTATTTGATGATGAACTGCAGTGAATTAAATTTTCCTTTGTACAGTGTTCTCTCCAGAAACCTGCCTAATAATTTCAATTGTAATTCTTATCTAGTCTACTTGGGTGTGCCACAAGAAAAGATTTATCACAATGAGAAAGTGTGGGACAATCCCACTTCAAGAAAAGGGCTAGCTTTCTGACAGTTTAATCTGCCTCTGTGGGCTGAACAAACTTCATTCTGTCAACTGGAGCTGTGACAGCAACACAAATACAAGGAACAGCAACACCCAAAATGAAAATCTATTTAGAAATGTTCATTGAGATGTTAGGGATGAAGCTTTACTTTAACCTGCTTAGCCGTGGATAACCCTAGGCTGTAGGATGAGGAAGTCAGGACTCTAGTGCACAGAAAATTAACTGAGGTGTAGCTGCAAAGATGAGGTGTGGCAGAACTGGAATTCACAGAAGATGAACACAAGGAAAAGAAGGGCTCACTTTCATAATATAGCTTTTTGGAAAGTGATGCCATGGAAGATTATGAGTTTGAATAATAGAGATGAAAGAACAGAAAGAATCAATCAGTATTTGTAAGCACATCAATATACTGTAGTAACAATGCTGGCAGGCCAGATTAAAACAGTATTTTCTTCCTTAAGCTATAGAAATCTTACTCCAAAACAAATTTGTTACACCTCATGCAGTAGAAAACAAACGTTGCAGTTATCTAACATTGTGCCATCGTCAACCAATTAAATAACATTCACGCAGTTGTAACTTGTTTTTGAAGTAGCTCCTTTTCAGTGTGACTGACAGCGATTTAAAATGTCAATAACCCTTATTGAAAATGTCAACCACATAATTTTAACTTATGCGCTGAAAAGGTTTTAAATTGTTTTTAACTATACTGCAGTGCAAAGCATACAAGTACTGTTGAAATCTGTGAAAACCAGACTGTGTTTACCTGACAAGGCAGCAGAGGGTGCACTGGGCTCACCATAGCCAAACTCATTGACTGCAATCACCCGGAACTCATAGCTCACCCCCTGCCGCAGGCGGTCCACACTGAGTGTGTGAGAAGTGGTGCTGGGGGACAAGTATTTCACAAAGGTATCCCACAAACCCTCATCTGCAAACACAGCAAGAAAGAATATCATGTGCAATGTAAATGTCATCTGAACAGAATTGTATCCCAGGGCATTTCAATTTGAATAACCTCTGCGAAATATTTTGCTTTGTGACTTTAAATAAAACATTACTGACTGTTTTTTTATAACAAAAAAATCGATATAAGCACAACCCTTATGCAGCCAAAATGATCTCCAGTAGGTACTAAAAACAGAACTTAATTAACTCCTACCCAGTAGTGGACCTTTAATGTTACAATCAAACACTGCTGTATAAAAGGGAGTATCATTACAAAGAGTATTGGAGACACAGTAACTGCATTACAGCAGTTACAGCACAGTAACTGCATTACCTTTTTTGGTACATACAGTTGTGAACAATAGAACCTTCTATATTAAAACATGCTCTGTTAACATTGATTCCTGATTTAATATTGTTATCCCTTAACACAAATATATAAAACATTTAGTTAAAGTGTCTCACCAACATATTTCTGCATGTCACTCTAATAATGTACGGTTTCAGGACTTTTCCAATAGTAACCAAGAAAATAGTGAAATTCACAAATTTTCATTTTCAATTGCCTTTCTAAGGAATACTACTGGACACTCTAGACCTTCTGAAAAAAGTAGCCTTGTGAAAACCAGAAACGGTACGAAAAACTGCTTTTTATTTAATATGTTTTGCGAAATAAATATAGACATCTCCATTTTGGGGTGCTAACAGACATGCCTCAAGTGAAGTGGAGAGGAGTTTTTTACTCACCTGAGGGACGTGCCTCAATGACATATCCTGTGACAGGCCCTGCACCCGGGTCTCCTGCTGACCAATGGATTGTAAGAGTAGAGCCAGACTTTGTGATTGATGTCTCTAAGGGAGAACTGGGCGATCCTGCAGCAGTCAAGCACAGATATACAGTACAAGTTATGGTGAACAGGACAATATTTTAACTGCTATGAATAATTTCAAAGCAGAAAGATAGCTTTAATCCTTTGGCAACCTCAAATTATTTTGTTCAATGCCAGAGTAAATATCAAAAAGGTGTTAATCAAGGTTATCCTCACTTTTCTGCCTAGGGGAGGGAGTGGGGTGACATACACAATATTGACACATGAGACCCAATAGCAAAAGTGTCTCAATTGCTTGGTTAAGTAGAGAGACAATCTTTGTTCAGGGTTGAAATGAATTGTACTTAATGACCGCAGAGAAACATGCCACCCTGCAGAACCTCAGTTTTCTAAAATTTTGACCTTCATTCAATGAAGCTGTATTCATTTAGGAACCCATGATGCTTCTTAATGGAGCGTGCCGGTCTTTGAACATAAAAGCAAATACTTATGTTCAATTGAATTCACAAGTTTGCAAGGATTACTTTTTAATAGGTATATTCAGCTAGTTGCTGGCTATTACCTTCCATAGGTCCCGCGGTGATGTTAGCCTCCAGTGCTGGCCCAAAGGTTATAGTCTTGGCTTGGACCCGGAAGCAGTAAGTCACTCCTTTGGTTAGATCACGGACCTTCAGCCAGCGCTGCCAGTTGCCCTTGATGTCCACTGTCACAACCTTACTCACGCCTACAGGACATGATGATTAGCTAAGCAACATTACCATAACCATCTAGATTGAAAGGCTACACATGTCATGGAACTGAAACCTTCAAGCTGAACCCTAGACACTATTTTTAAATATAATCAAGATCAGAAGGAACTCCTCTACATTTTCAGGTTCAGTAAGAGCTAGATGGCCACGTGCTCCCAAAATGTGAGCTAACAATTTCACCTTCTCAATTTAATGCATTGTTTTAAAATGCTTTTTCATAATTTTATTGGAAATTCTGAATGATAACTTCGATAAACACAACTGATTGGGAATAGCCACTGTGTAATTTTTATATCTCAGCTCATGGCTACAAATCCTGACCTAGTACACAGGGGTGAATGAGCAAATGAAGGCAGTCTCATCTGACCTGCTGACTTTTGAGCCACCCTTTGTTTTATACAGATTCTTTACACGCCCAAGAGATTGACTACAGCAGCAGAATTTATAATGACTCTGATGAGGATGAATGTGATGTTTACCATGTATATGTAGCATTGAACCATTTACTGTACCTACGTACCATGTATGGGTGCCAAAGGCTCATAGACTACCCGGTATCCTTCTATGACTCCATTCGGTAAAAATGGAACTCCCCAGGAGACATTGAGTGTAGTTGTTGTGACCTCAGAGAAGAAAATGAAACTGGGAGCACTGGGAGCTTAAAAAGAAAGTAGAGTGTTAAACAAACAAGACAAGGTACAAGAGTACAGAAATATTAATCAATTTTGAAATGTTTGAGAAGTATATTGGAAAAAAAGTCATTACTTTTATAATTATTAGTATTTCTAAATAATAATAATTATAATAATTGTTAATAATTGCTTACACTTATATAGCACTTTTCTGGACACTCCACTCCAAGCGCTTTACAGGTTATGGGAATTCCCCTCTACCACCACCAATGTGCAGCCCCACCTGGATGAGGCGACGGCAGACATAGTGCGCTAGAATGCTCACCACACATCAGCTATTAGTGGGCAGGAGAACAGAGTAATGAAGTCAATTCATAGATGGGGATTATTAGGAGGCCATGATTGGTAAGAACCAATGGAAAATTTGGTCAGGACACCAAGGTTACACCCTTACTCTTTTCGAGAAATGCCCAGGGATTTTTAATGACCACAGAGAGACAGAACCTTGGTTGCACGTCTCATCCGAAGGATGGCGCCTTTTTACAGTATAGTGTCCCCGTCACTATACTGGGTCATTAGGACCCACATAGACCGCAGGGTGAGCACCCCACTAACACCTCTTCCAGTAGCAACCTTAGTTTTTAGAATAGCTAAAAATATATTATTGCTTCATTAAAAAACATAGTTCTGCTAGGTATCCGATAAAAGGTAACATGGTCAACAACATTCTGTTGTGGCAAAATGAACACCTTCTCCATGACAGTTTATGTATGCCACAGAGCAGGGGTATCAAACATGGTTCAGTCTGGTCTACCAAGCTCATACTGTATATTCAGCCTGTGGGGCAAGTTCATTCAGAGCCATGACCATGATTCAAGTTGTTCTTTGTTAGAGCCTGCATAGCCCACACACCAAGTAGGCTAGCATGGTGATGCTACTGTAACTGTCTTGTATGCACAGCACTCCCTGTGGTCTCTACCACCATTCAATCATAGCGCACTTGTTTGACAATTAACCTACATCAGATCTAGTAATAGATTTATTCCATGCTGAAAAGAGAAGAAAGAAAACACAATGTTTCGGCTGTGGAGCCTTCTTCCGGTGTAAGGGTGTATCCCTAAGGCTTGATCCTTTGCAGCCTACGCATGCTGACGCAACTACCCACCTGAACTACATCAGATCTAGTTTGACAGAGGTGTCTCTTTGCATGAGAATGGTGAGGTAAAATACAGTAGTGACAGTAAAATCTGATAATTTCTTTCTAAACTTCTTAAAATTTTCCTCAGCTTCTGAATTGCCATTAGTCTTTAAAGTCTTTTACCATTTCAAATGCATGTTTTTGGAACATAACAACAGACTCAGATTTAGAATTATGTTATAAAAGAAAAAAAAGAAATATAAAGAATGTTGTGTTGTTCAAAAGACGTGTCATCACTGGCTAAGTGTTAGTCTTATCAGGCTCCTTCAAGATTTTACAGGAGACACTGATCACTAATTGCACATCCTGGTTAACTCTCATCTCATTTCTACAGTTTACCCACTGATATATTGATACCCTAGAGCTGATCAGCTGGCATTACTACCCTGACCGCTCTCCTTACCATATGTTTATGGAATATAGTGAATATGCAGTGACTGCTTATTACATTTTAAATTCACCATCATTGTGGATTCTCTAGGTTGTGTTTGTTTTTATATGCAACAGGTAGCTTTTTCCAGAGAGCAATAGCAATAGTTGCAGAAATAATTCATTGTTATATTTATATATCTGTAATAGGATTCAAGATTTTCTACGTTTATTTTTTGTCATAAAATGACCCTTTAACCTTGCCTTTTCGAGTTAAAAACACTCAAACTTTGCTACTTATAAAACAAAACAAGCTGTCATTAGCTGTCATCACAGCCAGCCGCTTAGTGTTAAGTCTCTCAAACAGAGATAAAAGGCCATTCTGATCACTGATCCCAGGGCCTGTCTCACCTGCATTTCAGTCCTGTATTAACCAATTACCAACAAGTATATACAGTACATGCATTTAATTTTTACTGTTGCTGAACAAGGTGTCCTGGAAATATTCTTTTCAACAGAACAAAGACTTACGTGCTGCAAAAACAAGGAACAAGGAAAAACAAAGGAACAAAAATTCAAATCAAATGGGACCTGCTATAGCAAATGAGTTTTATATCCCTGCCAAACAGACTATCAACATAGGACTAGAGCAGTGGCCACTTTCAATAAGCCTTATAAACCTTATAAAAACAATAAATCTTATAATATTCTGTGAACCTAAAAGTCACCCCCCAGTTTTCCTTATTTTTTATTTATTGATGTCTGGTCCTTGGTAGATCTGCCTTGCTTATTCAGGAAACTAGAGTGATGGTGCATGACTTGACATTTACTTTGCAATGTCAACCTTACTTTATTAATGTTAGCTGATGATAAATTATCACTCATTATAACTTCCTATTACTGGCTCCATTTTTTCTGATTTGCTACCCTTCTGCAAAATGTTTTGCAGCCTTCTGTTTCATTGCTACTTTACATAAACTAAGAAGAGAGATTATTAATAGAAAACAAAATCTAGCAAGGCTTCTTAGGTTTTGCACATTCATTAAAGCCATATTTTGCTAAATACACCTTCTGAAGGAAGGAAGAACGGAACATAATACCAATATAAACCCCTAATTTTATTCTAAGATTCATAATGTCAGGCAAAATGATTAGTATTCCTAACTTTCCTCCTTTCGTATTGGTTTCTATTCACATGACTGACAGTGTGTAAATGGAACCTTAAGTTTCCTGTGTTCAGTGGGGAGGGGAGGCAGTTTCCCCTTTTCTTCAGTGTAAATGCCTAAGGCTTGCCCTAGAGCATTTGAAACAGAATAGGATGTACAGAAAAAAAAGTACAGGACATTAATCTGTTGGTTCACACAATCAAAACCCTGTTTTCTGAGGTTTCCTGTAGAAGTGCATCATGTCTATGTTTCCAAATGATATCTTTTGTTGGCTCTTCACAGCCAAAACACAGATGGTTATCTGATCTCAAAAAAAGTAAATTTTGTTGAATAAAGCAGACTGCGCATATTGCACGTGACTTAAATTTATGGTGTGATGGCACTAGGGGTGTAATTTCAGATGTGCAGTACTTTCACAGGTGTGTCATAGATTTTTTTAAAGTTTCTCAAGATGGCCACAGAAGGAAAAAGGTACATAAAATGGATGGGTGACATAATCCCTGGAACAAGGCACAGGTGCTGCCCTATTCTAGGTAATATAAAATGACTGCTAAGATGCTGGAAAGGAGAATCAGAGAGGAAATTACAATGAACCAAAGAGGAAGTCTGCTAAACTGACAAGGCTGCACTGTGTTGTAAACACTTCTGTCCTTTACTCAAAAACCTGAGAAGTTAGAAAAGAATGCTTGGAATCAGATGGAAGGTTAAACTTTTTGGAGTAAACGAACTCCAAAATAATCTAGATTACTAATTTGCTGTGTTAAAACTGGAGAAAAAAACAGGGAAAAATAAACAGAAACCAAAAGGAGCTGAGAGACAGAGTGCACCTGCTCTTAAGGAAGGAATACGAAGAACTCCAATCAAGCAATGACAGAGAGATGAAAACAAATTTAGAAACATGGCTGGAGACCTGAAGCTATGAGCCGGTGGAGATTTATTTTTATTTTTTTAACTTGCTAAATATGGCAAACTGTTTTCTTTTGACATATCTGGGGCAGAACAGCTACCCCTGATATTAAGTAGAACACTGAGTGAGTTAGATGCTCAACCCACAAGCTACGTAGGTTTAGTTTAGTTGTTTTCTTTTTGCTTGATAAATAAAAGCCTTAATTGTACGACTGGTGTGGGTCTGTTTTGTCTTTGGACTCATCTATTTTTCTCAAGAATTGTTGTCTTGTTTCCACTTTACTGTAATGTTTGTGTGTTTTCAAATTGTTAGGAATAGATAGATAGATGGATAGGTAGATGGATGGATGGACAGACAGACAGACAGACAGACAGACAGACAGACAGACAGACAGACAGACACCTTATTGATCAGTCGTGGAGCATTATCCTTGTCCAGAAAAGGATAACTCCACGGCTGAAACGTTGTGTTTTCTTTCTTCCTTTTTTTCAGCATGGAATAAACCTATTACTTGTTCCTTTGTAGCCTACACATGCTGATGCAGCTACCCACCTTATTGATCCTGTGAGGAAAATAGCAGATATGGTCAAATATGGCTAATATGGTCAATATGGTAGAGATTGGTGCCCAAAGTGGACCCTGAAAAAAATCCCTTCCACGAATGCAAGGCAAATCTTATTGCTTATGGAAAATCAACTACAGAATGGACTACAGATAAGCAGAATGGGTGACTTTTGCTTATAAACTTTCTAATATTTAGATCAATTTAGTTGTGAAAAAAGCAAATTCCATATAACTCATTACTCTGCTTTCCTCCCCACTGATAGCTGTTGTGTGGTGAGTGTTCTATGGCTGCCGTCGCATCATCCAGGTGGATGCTGCACATTGGTGGTGGTGGAGGGGAGTCCCCATTACCTGTAAAGTGCTTTGACTGGAGTGTCCAGAAAAGCGCTATATACATGTAATCAATTATTATTATTATAATTTATACTCCCTATCAATCCAGCCATCATTGGGAGCGCAGTGTGCTCATTCTGTACATCACAAAGGGCAGAATTAAGCCTTAAAATGGAGGTCACTTATGAAGTTGTATCAACGCAACTCCTAACAGTACTTACCTGCTTGAAGAGTGCGGCCTTTCCTGGGCTCACTCAGCGGTCCATCCCCCGCTGCATTGAATGCCGAAATCTTCACTGAATAGGAGGTGTAGCTGGTCAGATTCTTCAGTCTCACTGTTGTTTCTGGGAGGAACAGGATCTTCACTTTCTCTGTCTCATTCTGATTGTCATTCTCCCAATAATGAACCTGTTTTATATTCAGAAACAATCAGCAATCAAAAAAAGGGCCACTTTCAAATAAAATCAAGGGTACCAAATTATCCTTATCACTGAATGCACAGCATTTCATCTTCATCCATATATTCTCAGTCTTTACTGAAAAAAGTCTACTTTCATTTCAGACAGACAGAAAGAGGTAACTGGAAGGCCCATGTACAATACTAGTGAATTCTAATCTGTAGGTAAGAAACCATTATTATCACATCAGATTTAATTTTACATTTGATTTCCAATAATCCTTTATTTCATCATTCTTTTCCTAAAAATATAATAATATTCCTAACAATGTCTACTGCACAGTATGTCTTAAATTATCTGAATAGTAAGTCTAGGCTTTACTTGAATCAGCAACTGAAATTATCCTTTTCTGGACAAAGCAGCTTTGCTTTATGTTTCTAAACCAGCCTATTGAGTGAGCAACAAGTAATCAGCAGTGTAGTAAGTTATTTGGATTCACTCTTTAAATTTACCATTCAGTTATAATATTAAACACAAGGTTATCTTTTACCCTCCAGACATAGTGCTTTGTGAAACATTAAACAACAAATTGACTGCAATAAATTCTGCAATTCAGGAAAAAACAAAACAACACAAAAAAGAAAGCACATGAGCAGAATTCTGATTAGGAAAGAAAAAAAACAACCACAAAACTTCAATGTTATTTTTTCAATACGTTTTCACATTCCTGGAATGCTACCAGAGAGACATAGCAGTATTAAAATAAAATAAAAACTCAACTGAAAACTATATTGACATCCTGACTCTGGTGGTTTTAAAATTAATATCAAAACAGATATTATAGTTCAATCACAATTAATTTTAAGCATATAAATGCTATCGGAAACTATGTATCTACTTGACATTTGATGTAACATCAGTTTATTCTAGCCATTATCTGAGATTACAGAGAACACTCATGACAATTCACTCATTCTTCATATGCAGAAAGATGTTCGTGCCACACAACATCCCAGACAGCCTCCACTGTCGGTGCTCACCTTGTATCCCTGGATGTTCCCATTTTGGGTTTCTACTGGAGGAGGCTCCCATATCACTTCCAACTGGGTTGATGATAGTGCGTTGACCTGAATATTCTGTGGTGCTACTGATGGTGCTGTAAAAACAATGGCAATTTTCACAAAACAAACACTAAAGTCAGCCTGCTCTATAAAATGGTATTCGTTGCATTCTGAATTGTACTTTGTATATGTGTGCATAGGTGTTTAGGATCATCTAAAATGTCATTCAAGAATACTATACTCCAGCATCCATAAAAACATAAAGAGAGACTATAAAAGAAATGAATGCAATAAAATCATTAGAAGTCTTGCTAAGTATTCATACAGTATATCACTGTTTCTGTACGTTTTACACACAGAAAATGATTTCAAATACTCAGTTGAATGCTTGTGCTATACAGTACACCTCTGCCACCTACAAGGCAGCAGCCTTTATATGAACATAAATGTTCCTTTAGGTCTCTGTGCTTCTGTCAGAGATCTTTTATTGTTTGCAACTGTAGGTTTCTTGCTCCACCTTCTGGTAGCGAAACCAATGCAGGTAACTTTGTGACCTTTCCGCTAAGACAGTTATCAAAGACAAAAACATTGTTGCATAGGTACACAGATCTGAGCAAATGTTTGTACATTTTAGGGTGTGAAAGCTCATGGGTTGCTTTTAGTCCAGTCTGTGCTGCTCTTCATTCTTTATTAGCTGCTCAACAGCACACTATGCACACAGTACAGACTGAACAATATTTTAAAGCATACAATAGAATTAATAAGTTAAAAGGTCCAATAAGTCATAAAGCAGCAAACACTAACTTAAAAAAGTAATGTACAGCAATGCTCTTTACTGTGTGGTACATCTGATATTGATAGATTCTATGAGTGGGCAGCTGGTGAAGATAAAAAGAAAAGTGAGACTGATGTTCAGACAAAGATGAGTATGACTATCATTTTTTGAAAGTCCCACCCTTTTTTGAAAACATTCACAGTTTAACTCCCATGACAAGTGACCATGCATTTTCATTTGGAATTTGCTGAGGCATCAGAGGGAATTGTTAATACAATTAATAAAACAAGAATGTTCTTAGCCTTCCAGCTGTCATAAGCAACAATTAATTGATGGTTCTTAAACACAGACACAGCATTTCTACACACCCTCTCAAAATAAAAACGACAAAAGAATTGAGACCAGAAAATTGACATGATTGGAGATTTTAAGAAAAGTCTGTAAATTAAGCCTTGAGCACACAGAGCGCTTTTCTCTTCCTGAAAACTAAGAAACGAGAAACAAATCGCAGCTGTTTCAAACAATATGTATGAAAGAACACCAATTATTACCAATTAAAACATCCAAAGATGATGAAAAGCGCCAAAAATAATACATGCTTTGTTTCTTCATGAATCTAGTCATTTATAAATTAAAACATATTTTAAAATCCCAGTCTTAAGAAAAATGCTGCAAATTTCAAAGAACTCTATTGCCTTCTGAAATTCCTGAAAATCATGAATATATTTTAAAACATATTCCCCATAACAGCAGATCAGATTAAAGATGTAATTGTACATTTTCAGCCTTGGGATGCTTTATTTGTAAAAGTATTATTTACAAATGAATTTAATCAATACTATGCTTATTTATCAATGTCATCCTTGCAAAGTTTATCGAACACTGATTCATCCTAGTGAGCAGGAATGAACATTTCAGGTAAATGAGTTCCAGCCTGGATGCCAATACCTTATTCTGCATCTCATACACAGACAATGATACAATATGTATAAGACACGTAATCTAAATATAAAGTTAAAAGTATTAGTCATAGCAATACTCAGGTATATGAATAATGAAAGTTCACTTGAGGCCAAACCCTATTTCAAATTTGCACTATAAGCCTTGAAGGACAGTATAAGGTTTCATTGTGGATTCTTAACTGAAGGAAAGAGTTAATCCTTCAGTATCAGGTGCAGCCATCTGGAAACACTACACTGTTGATCTATTGCCCCTTAGCGTTTCTTCCCAATTACACAGGTTTAAACAAATAATTATACACAGCAGGCTTCCCAGCCTATCACCTGGAAGATGCCCTGTGTGGCTTTTGTGATTAGTCTACAAAAGGCTATGAGTCACAGGGGGGACAAGCCACAATGTGCAGCTCAGCTTACAGGTTCCATCCGCACAGTGAGACCAAAGACGGTGAATGTTTGTTAGTAAAATAAAATGGAAGGACAATTCTTTGTACATACTAAGAGAGGAACCTGCTAGGGATGACCTTCACCAGTTACAAGAATTGTTTTCCTTTCTTCACTTTTCTTTAGCCCTATAACTGACAGTAATTATCACGCAATGAACCTGTCAGGGAACTATTTGTTTTGCTCTAACTCATGTCTTTCCTCACCATTATCTCCCAGTCTTCCCTGCTCTAATGAGGATGTTAATAACCTTAGCCAGGTTGCTTTGCCAGCTGCTTCAGTTCATTATAAAAGATTCATATTTACTGCCTCGTTAAACCCCACACCATTGCTAAAAAACAAGTTTCGGAGGAAAAAAAAACACTTTCCATTCAGTCAATTGTTGAAATATTAGAAGTCAATGAACAGAGATCATAACTGCAGAAGCATCTGGAGTTTTTGTAATCTACAATTTTCACATTAATTTGTCTACAGTTTAAAAGACAATAAAATAGAATGGCACATATTTGGTTGTTTTTCATTTCTAAAGTTAGGAAGGCATTAATGCACAGTAATTAGTCCTCACACTGAATTAATCGTCTTTAAATAACCTTTTTTAACACTAGGCAAGTGGAGTTATGGGTGCAGGATAATTTGCAAAATACTACTACTAATAAGCTCTATGCAATCATATTAGCACTGACGTCAGTTAGATTTTAGATTTAAATTTGGGGATACATAAGGAGAAAGATTTCTATTGTGTTGCTAACACAGTCTGTGTAGTACTGTATTCAGATAAAACCATTAAACATTGGGTATATACAGTATTGGAAATGTGAACAGAAATAAAGCACTTTCTCTGTATTGCAGCTGGATACCACTACAGTACTCACTTCGGTGCACTTAATTATATCTAGTTTATAGTTGGGATCTTTGGAAATCACAGTTTATTTTTCAAAACAGTTAGCCAATTAGTTCCACTTACTTCCATTTGACATGATACAAACTGCATTTTCTTTTCAACTTTGCATCTTGGGGTTATGTCTATTTCATTTATTGGTTTCTATATATTCTTTAATAATAGTACTGATAAGAAGTCAGATCTAATTTCAACATCATTTTATATTTTTCATATTCTTAATTGTCTCTAGTAGTTCTGTTTCATTATGCTCTACATATCAAATGTGCAGCAATTCCAATGCTATGAATGGATATCCTGCCAGATATAATTTGGCTTTATGAATTTAGCTGATACATTTAAGATAGTAGATGTTACTACAAAGTTTTCTGGAAGTTGGGCTAACAATTTGAAAATAACAAAATCTAAAGATAAGGGGACTATAGGCATTAGAGTTCAACCCTTATATAAAAAAGCCATTATTATATTGTATTCGATATTTTAAAAAGGTCCAATTTAATCTGAATATTATACAAATTATTACTAATATTTTTGGTATGTATTGTAGTTAGTGCTTTAAACAAAACTAAAACATGTGGTAACTAGAAAATGTCACAACCTCCTGCATGTTATGTCATTTGCTCATTTTTGCATGTACCTATTGCACATGATTGTAGCATCTTGTATAGCAGTTACAAAGGGATTATTCAACTACTATGCAGCAACATTCAAATAAAGAGTTTGCCATTTTTTTTAACAACATTACTGATTGTTTGATAATTTGGAAAATGATGCTCATATTTTTAATCATATACATTACTAATTAGCTCCAGTCACAATCCCTAGATTGTAGTTACTCTTAAAACCAGATAAAGTCTTCTACTGTTTTTCTGAGTCAGCGTGGATTCAATGATCTGGAATTTTAAGGGACAACTTCCAATTTTAATTCAAAATCTAATATGATTTAATATTAATCTAATAACATGCAATTAAATGGTTACTTCCTTACATACTTCAGTCTATAGATATCACTCTCTATGTTTTCAGTTTAAATATGATGGTTTAGTTTATTTTCACCGACTTGTACATATTAAAACATTGGAAAAAAGTAACTTTCTGAAAAGCACACATATCACATGTCTTGTGTCACAGTCATAACCATAAAAGAACAGAAAACAAGTACACATTCCAGATACACAATTTGTATTTTATAGACAAACACAAGAATGGGCATTAAACAAAAATAAAACACTAGGCAAATGCCTGGGAAACTGGGAAATGACATTTATTGTAGACAAAGGCTAAGTGTGTAGAAAAAACAAAAGCTTTTAAGTTAAGATGGGTAACATTACATATGTTGTTTTATCATTTTCCTGTACACAACGCAGGGAATTAATACAAAGGCAAACATAATTTTAAGATATAAAATGTAGAATTTAAATCAAGGGGTGCTATACTAAATTTGTCAAATGCACTATGACCTCTTTGTAATTTTTATGTTCTCCCCACATTCACGTGGGTTTCCACATACAGTCTAAAGCCATACTGGTAGGTTAATTGGCTTCTGGGAAAACTGGCCCTGGTGTGAGTATTTGTGTGTTTGTTTCTGTGATGGACTGGCGTCCCTTCCAGGGTGTATCCTGCCTTACGTCTGTTGCTTGCCAAGCTCTGGCTCACCCACAGCTCTAAATTGGATGGAGCAGTTAGAAAATGGATGCATGTTTTCACACACAAAACTGTGTGGGTGTCTGGAAAAAGCTACCCCAGTCATGCTGTCAAAGCTGGCTTCTTTCAAGAAATGGCTGACTGAGACCTTTGGATCAATTATCTTCTAGTAATCAAATACTGGGCTGAATAGTCACCTATGTCCTTATTTGCAAATTGTAAGTTACATCTCAAGTCTAAGTTAACACTTCACCTGTTTAATCATAAGATGACAAAGAAGAAGAAAATACATACCATCCTCTTCTCTGTTTTTGCATGAAAAACACATTTTCCATCCAAAAAGACTCATTATTTAACATCACAAATATGGCATCAGTTGAACACCAAGTGAGAACAACCAGACCCCAAACTAGACAGGTTGCCCTTACTGTAAATGGCTGGGCAAATGCCAGGATACCGTTAGACCATGCTGAAATGAGAAACCTGCCCCAGCAGAACAGAAGGTCACTGTGTGGGAGGAGGCTGTGCACATTTTCTGCCTGACAGCAGAGCAACACCACCAAATCACAAATCTATTAGAAATGGCAACATACAAAAGCCAAATGGACAACTCCAAGTTCCAACCTACAGTAATTAAACAAGAAAACAAATATTCTCTAAAATGAAAGCTTTATGAACTGTACTAAAAATTAGGAATATTATAGAAGGGAACTATACACATCTATGAAGTGTGCTTGAAATCACAAAAAAATACCTCCTGTCTTTGGAACAACTAGACATACTGTACAGTATATTCATACCTAAGGAAAGTCTTCAGGACAATCTTGTTATATAGGATTTCTGTCCAAGCTGCACATTCTATAACTTGGGAAAGGAAATACTCACGGATACTCGCACCATTTATGTCATGCCCTCTGCAGCCAGAGGGCGCTCCTTCTCTGTCCTGTCCCTAGTTTCCGGTCTGCTGTCCTTCCTGTCCCTCTCTTTCCCTTGGGCTATATATTTCCGGGTCTTGCACTCTGTCCTCGCTCAGCATTGACGTTCGGATGTCCTGAGACCCGCCTAGCACCAGGGCGCCCCACGTCCGCTCCCTGAGGGCATAGGTTTCTATACGGCATTCCTGAACTCTTTGCACTAATGAGCCCGGGCCTTTTTCCCGTCTCGCCGCTACGCATATGGGTCTTTTTCCGCTCTCCTGCTCCCCACGGTTAGTCCCTTTGGACGTCCGTGACAGAATGCTGAGCCACCTACTGACCCCGCGAGCGGTGCTTTTTTTTTTTTTGTCTTGCCGCAGTTTTTTTTTTCTTGTTCTCTGGGCTGTTTTTTTTTTTTTCAGTTCCTCTATTCTAATCACTGGATATCACTCCGATCTTCCGTGCCTGTGAGCGGGTCCTGTACCTGGCTTTCCTCGGGTAGATCACTCCGATATCAGTGATTGAATGTTGAGCTGGCTTGCCTATTCTTATTACTGGATATCACTCCGAGCTTCTGTGTCTGGAGCGGGTTCTCGTGCCTGGCTCTTCCTGGTCTGGCTCTCTCCGATATCGGTAATAGAATGGTAAGCTTCTTGCCGTTCCTCCATGCCTTTCGCTGGATATCACTCCGGGCATCTGTGTCTGTGAGCGGGCTTCGGTCTGGCTTTCCTCAGGTTGTCCACTCCGATATCAGCGTTAGTATGCGAACGTGCCCATTTGCCGTTCCTCCATTCTTTTGCTGGATATCACTCCGGGCATCTGTGTCTGTGAGCGGACTTCGGTCTGGCTTTCCTCAGGTTGTCCACTCCGATATCGGCGTTAGAATGTGAATGTGCCATTTGCCCAGTCTGCGGTATTTTTCCCCGGGGTTTTTGTGTTTTTTTTTTCTTGTTTTTTGCCTTTTGTTTTGATTTTTTTCTTCCTGGTTTCCCCTCCTTTTTGGTCCCCCCTGCTCTCTGTGTCTCGGAACTTTGGTTCCTACCTGTGTTTGGTTCCTATTTTTTTTTTTTTTGTGGTTTGTCTCCCTGGTCTTTCCCAGGTTTTTGTCTGTTGTGTTTGTGCTTGTGTACTTTTTTGTTTTAAGTCTCCGGAGCTCTTCTCTACCCCCCCTTCCTCCACCCAATAAAGGTTTATACCCCGGAGGAAGGGGTAGCTCTCAGCCGTGGATTCCCGGAGGTTTCCTTTCAGTTAAATGAGGTTTTTCCTCCCCCCAGTGCTGTGCAGCTTATTTATTTGTATGGGCGTCGGGAGCCGCCCATGAAGGGGGGGGTACTGTCACGCCCTCTGCAGCCAGAGGGCGCTCCTTCTCTGTCCTGTCCCTAGTTTCCGGTCTGCTGTCCTTCCTGTCCCTCTCTTTCCCTTGGGCTATATATTTCCGGGTCTTGCACTCTGTCCTCGCTCAGCATTGACGTTCGGATGTCCTGAGACCCGCCTAGCACCAGGGCGCCCCACGTCCGCTCCCTGAGGGCATAGGTTTCTATACGGCATTCCTGAACTCTTTGCACTAATGAGCCCGGGCCTTTTTCCCGTCTTGCCGCTACGCATATGGGTCTTTTTCCGCTCTCCTGCTCCCCACGGTTAGTCCCTTTGGACGTCCGTGACAATTTACAGATCATGAGACAACTGAATAGCAAAATGATTTTCTAATTCATGAATACAAAAAAAGATCTTAATGGTGACTGATAGAATTGTTCAGTAAAAATGCTAGAGCGAATCAGAAATTGTAATAGGTATTTATACACCAGAAGCACTTTCTTGAAAAATGTGATGCCAAATCAAGAAAAAAAAAGTTAAGAGTATGCTGACACAAAAGTAGGAATGTTTTTATAAACTTCTACAGAAAGTTTAATAAAGTCCTACAGAAAACAAAAACAGGGATAATTCTGAACATGAATTACAATCGAGAGCTTTGTAGCAGCAAGAACAGAAACCATCAGATTCCACAAAAAAAGAGAGATGCACGACTATGTATTGTATTATGTACATCAATAGATTTTATTTTTCTTTAATAAACACAAGAAAAAAAATAATTAAAAAATAAAATATCCAACTTAGACCATTGGTATTAAGGGGAGACAATTTTTAGTACCCTACCTGCTTCTCCCACAAATACTTCCACGGGGGTACTGGAGGGGCTCTCGCCAATTATGTTGTATGCTGTCATCACTATTTCATAGCGCTTGTATTTGTTGAGCTCTGAAAAAAACCGACATCTTTTATCACTGTATTCTTCAAATAGGCTTTTGTTTTAAGAAACTTAAACTGCTAGGGAGCTTAAAAGCCAGTAATGCTACAGCAACAGCAAAAGCAAACAAGTTATCTAACATTACTCTAAAACCTCTTTTTCTTCAAATTATCAAAAACATCTTCAGCATCTCATGTGCCACATATGTATTAGCTCAAAAAGAGAAGATTATGACCCTGCTTCCTAACACAAGAGCAAATATAATTTTGCTAACATGGTATTGATGATAATTCAGTAGTACTAAAAGTAGTAAGTTCTCAAATTCTAGGTTTAGGAAAATTATGAAACTCTCAAACTTGTGGTTCGGTATTACAAACTCAGGTATAATACACCTAGCAAAGTTAATTTTATGATTATTGTTATGAGTTTGTGGTGTTTCTCAATAAGAAAAACTACTGTACAGAAGGTGGACCTGTAATTTTTTAAACAATAATCTCTGAGTTGTCTTATGGCTTCAATGACCTCTGCTGTAAAATTTTGTTTTACATTATCTTTCATAGATCTACTCTGCCTGCATGAAACCAAGGCATGCTAGGATGATCCCAGATCTTCACACGATATTCCGATTAAAGATAGTCTTTAAGACAAAAACAAATATTTAACATGCCTCAGCCCAATCGGGACATATAATGACATTACCGAAAGCAGACTCATCTCAGTAAATAGGTCAGATGGGTAGGGTTGTCTGCGTGGACTGCTGAGGTTTCTTTGGTTTGGCCATCACACGCTATGAGTTCTAATTCATACTCAGAAATTGTGTGACATGAGTTAAGAAGTTAGACAGCTTGTGTTTGGGAACAACAAGGCCAGTCTTCTTTTGAGAGACCAATTAAAAATTAAAAACATACTGTAGTAAGATAGCACTCACAAAATTATATTTATGCAAGTCATTTATGAATTTTTTATCTAACCTAACCTAAAAGCAAATGATGTGGAAAAACAAAAAAAATGTTTAATGTATTGGCTATAATTCAGCATCATAATATTACTGTTTCTAAAGTTAGTGAGACATACTTTTTACAAAAAGTTAGTTGCTATATTTTACCTTGCTCTGATTCTTAACCTCATATGCAAAGGGGAATGGGACACACCCCATCTAACAATCTGCAGGCAAAATTGTTCTGTGCTCTCTGACAAAGCAGGCAAATTAAAGGAAATGCTTGTTAACACAGAAATGTGTGTGTATTGGGATTACACATTTTTGCTGGAAGGAGCATGAATATTTTGTTAAACTTCAAAGAAAAGCACACTTACAGAGATCGGCAATTAAAAGAAACTTACGTGTTAGCTCAAATTCTGTTAACAAAGCACTGCTCACAGTCTTGAAAGTGCTTTTGGCTATGTAAGGCAAACAAAGGAAGAAGAAAACAAGACCTTGTTATACTTTATTAAAGCACCGGTATTCAGTGGAAGACATCTTACAAATGGAAGAGAATATTGGGGCGCAAACTTAAATCTTTAGTGCAATTAAAATATTCACTGCAATTCAGCAAACAGTGTTAATTAAGAAATGCAGTTTAAGGTGAATCAGGATTTCCATGACTAATGAAATAGTACCCAGCAACAACAACTTCAGGAGCTTACATGTGAGCTACTTATGACAATAAATTCTTTTCAGCAACAGGTGTCTGAAGAGTTAGGTCTTCTAAATTCCTATGAAATAAAGATATCTAATACTAAACAGAATGTAGTGGTAGTGAGTGTTGTAGCCCCAATCCAATTATTTAGACTGTAAATACTGTACTGACCCACACTGTACTGGGTCTTCAGAGCATCTTATTTACAGAGTGCCTCCATGTGCTATATACAAGCATTTTCCCAAGAAGGAATACATTTTTCTCATATTTTAAAGAATGCAGAATAGAGCAAACACTCAAATATGGTATTGTGTACTTCATCTGCAGTTCAAGTTATCTACAGGGGGTATTTTTACTTAATTGTTTTCTGTAGTGTTCAAAACATGAATTCCAAAACCTACTTCTTTATTTTAACTCCTACATATTGTATACTGTATGCTATATTTTAAACAATTGTTTAGCACACAAGACTAAGGATGTGTTCCAGATTGAGCTTGCCTAGTTAAGGGTAAAGATGTGATAATTTACCTCCAGTAGCTAATTGGTATGTATCTCACACATGGTAATTATTTTTCAGCTAAAAATCAAACTATATTGCGATTTGGCAATGAAGTCTGCAAATGCATCAGCTAATTAACACTTCAAAGTCAAATAAATAAACCTAGGTTTATATGCTTGTTACAATACAACCTATCAACAAATCTGGAGCATGTGTTAAAGCTAGTTTGGGTGAAAACATATTAAGCTTCTATAGTGTTTTTCACATTAAGCTTCTATAGTGTTTTTCTCCTTCATTGTTTTTTCTGTTTTCTTTGTTGAGACCTATATCAAAGCAATGGAAAACATCCATAGATACTCATAGTCTATACTCTTTGACAGTGCAGTCTTCAAATACCGATCGAACAAATACTGCTAACTGAACATTATCACTTGAATCCACCAATTCATCATGCTGAACTGAGAACCATTGACAAGTTCGCATTATCCTACTCTAACTGCTCTCTTACCTTGGCTAACAGAAATGCTTTCTGCATTGTGTTCTGGCTGCATGTCTGAAATAGCAGACTTGATTTCAGGAATGTTTTTGTAATTCACAAATAAAAATGTGTCCATCACAGTCATTGCACCCTTAACAATTTCACCGTCTGTGAACATTTATTTTTAATCAAATGAGCCACAATAAAAGATGCTTCTGTTGGTGTATGGTTTAATGTTGATGTTTAATGTTTTTAAAACCAGTTTGGTTAGCAAAGATTGCTGCCTTTCCAATGTAGCTTTTGGCTCATTTACTTCTTTAATCTGATTGCAATGGGAAAATCCTGTTCAAATCTCTTTTGAACTGTAGTGAAGTCAAATAATGCACTCCACATTGCATCTTTTCCTGACAGCAATACTTACATCTCAGATTAAACACACAAACTTGACAATTTAAAAGGGTAAACAAAAAGATACGTTTTGAATTTTGCCTACTCCTACCATCCAACCAACAGACAGTGTTTATTGTTTTAAAATTCCACTGATATAGCTGAACGTTGTCCTTAATATTTGCTGGATCACAACTGACAGATATTTGTTATTTAATTTGTTAAATACATTTATATGCTGAGTTCATTTTTCACATACATTGTATTACAAGGTTCCTTTGAACTGGGAAATGTAGAACAGCATTCCTTGTGGGAAAATTTGCACAGATACTTACAAAAGATAGTGTCATAGACACTTAGGAAACCAACAAATGTAATACCTTTAGTAAAGTAGTAAACCAAAATGATAACTAAGATAAACAAGAACACTACAATGAAATAAACTCAAAACCTCACTGCCTTTTAAAACAATCATTCTTATATAATTAAACCTAGGCAAAAATTGATAAGGTTTACTGACCTAAGTGATGTTTTTTAACATTAAAATCAAAGTTTATTTCAATTTATTTGATCATATCTTAATTTTAAATAATTTAAAAATTATTTTTTTTGTTTTGCAGCTCAGACTATTTTTAGGGCTACATTCTTCCCCTGTTATTAACCTTGCTGTCTAATCATGTCTTAGTAAGTAACAGCCTTGTTAGGGAGATCAAAATAACCTCTAAAATCTACTCCAGTAATGAGTTTCCCTCCCACAGAAACTTACTGCAGTTTATAACAATCTGTGTAAAACCTGATGAGACCTGTGCTTCAATGCATTAAAGTAAAGGTAACTGCAGGGGCCTTTTAATTAACTTTTAGTAAATATCAACATGCAGACCAAACTTAAAATAACAACTGGAAACTGGGAATGTTAACAGGAGATATGGCTCAGAAATAAGACATAAATGCCAGATTTGGAATTAGGAAGAAACATAATCAATGTTTTGGGTCTATAGAGAGACAGTTTACACCATTTGTATTAAGAGATTATGGTTTCCTACCTGTTAATTCGGCTCGCAGTGCAGAATGGTTGCCCACTGTTTTGGAGTCTGGCTGAACATTCTCGTATGGCAGCTCTCGGTAATAAATACGATATCCTATCAGAACTCCATTCAGACTGTCATCCTTTGGGCGCTGAAACATTCAAAAGCCAAAGGTCACTCTAAACATATACAGTAGGCCTGGGATTCCATAAAAAAACTTTCTTTTACTCCATAATGTGCTTGATTCCTCAGAGCGCTTGCTTTGTAAAGCTGTTAAAATAGAAGACATGTTATGATGCAGTGGCATGGTAATTAGCACAGCTGCTTCACAGCTCCAGGATTCTGGGTTTGCTTCCAGATCAGGCCACTTGCCTGCTTGCAGTTTTTTGTGATTTCCCTGCATTTGTGGGTTTTTGCTGGGTGGTCCAGATCCTCTTACTGTATCTCCTAAAGAACTGGAGGTTAGGTTTTATTATCTACTGTAAAACTGTCCTTTTCCGGGAGGAAAGTATTGGTTTCAAGGGGACTTCATAGGTGTTTTTCTCATAATGCAGCCAGTGATTGGCTAGGCATGGGACTATAAAGCAAATCAACTGAACATTGTGGACTGCATAACCTCCTCTTCTTTGTGGTCATTCAGATAAATGAAGAAAAACAATTTGGCAATGAATGTGTAACAACAGGAATTCACATCCTTCACTAAGGATAAAATAATGGGCACATTATTTGCTTTGATGTGATGTGATATTATTTGATGATCAGAATTAAAAATACAAAGTACATGGAGAAGAACTGGCAAATTGAAATCAGAGCTGATCTCAAAAAGGCATGTGAAGGAACAATGAGAAGACCCTGAGAACAGCAGATACTCAGTGCTTGAACAGACAAACTTGTTCTAAGTCAAAAGAAATCCTGAGTTTGGAATTCTACTTCATAATGATTCCATACCATTTCTCCTGCTTAAGATTGCAAAAAATTTTAATGCAGTAACAGATGACAGAAATGTGATGCTCTCTTGTGAAAACACAGGCACAGCATGAGATTGATTGTTTATTAGTTTTATATGGAATGAGATAATAACTTGGTACATGCAGAAATTCTGCTTTTGATTACATATAACCTTAGGAGCCACATTTGCATTTTGACAGAAAAAAAGATGTCAGGAATTCTCAAGATTATTTGAGTTTCGTTAATCAAACAACATACCATTCATATAGTTGGTAGTGCTGTTGTGTACAAGTGCTAGTTTTGCAAAAATATACTGTAAGATATGTCATGAATTAAGTTTAAGTGCCAATGCAGTCTCTGCTAAGTAAACTCATTTTTGGAGAAGGACATATTTGTTAAATGGTGTAAACCTCAAAGTTATTTATAACATATCACATACTGTATATACAGTTTGGAGCAGATTGTGTAGATCCTACATATAAAAAACACTTTAATGACATCACTGCAAACTTTGACAACAACAAAATGTGAAACTTTGCAGTTGATAAGATTTTGCAAGGCACTGCAGTATACAGTATGTTACCAGTAACATCATATGTTATTTCATAATGTATTATAAGCATGACAATGAAGATCGCTTCACGTACTGTGTTCAATCCTATAACAACTAATCGATATATGATCTGAATTAAATATGTGAAAGACCAAGTCACTAGGCAATTAGCAAATTCCATTTTAAAATTAATTAATACAGTGAAGCCCGCAGTTCTATTGATAAGACAATCACATTAAGGATAGACAATCTAAGACTCTGTAGGTCAATGTATAAGGGCTTTTACAGCTAATTAATGCTCTTTTTAGAATGTACTTTTAAACTGAATGTCTGCACATTGTACATTAATCACATTCGGCTAGTGGGATCCTTTAACTGCATGTGTATATCATCACCTTGAACACCGAGCTGCCAGAACTTCCAAACAGTTAAACATATTTCTTTTAATCCCTTTTCATTAAACTTACTAGTTAATCACTGGAAAATGCAAAAAAAGCAATGGAAATAGGCAGAGGCTCTTTTTTTCATAATGTAATCCCAGGAGACGTTTGGGCTTTATTTTCAACAAAAGATTACAAATGTCTGCAAATGAAACAAAGTTTACATTTCTTATTCTCTCTTTTTACATTACCAGACAAATAAAAAAAAACTAAGAATTAGACTGACAGTTTAAATTGTAAGACACTATGTTGATATTTATGTTTTAAAAACAAATTGCATGGTGAAGATTTATATTCTTTCATTTTTATGCAAGTCACTTGCCACGGAAGTTCAGCACTGATCTAATGACCTGTTGTGTTGTGAGAGATGTGACCATAGTACCCTACCTGCCATTGAACCAGGACAGAAGTGGTGGTAGAAGGCTTTACTGCCAAAATAACAGGTGGCTCATCAGGAACTGAAATGAAAAAGAAAACACAAGAGAAATCACACACATTCAATAGACATGGCTGAATTACTTTATTATTACTAATCTGGCTACCTGATAAACTAAAGCATCTAGAAACTAAGACACTCTAAAAAGGTAATGTAATCACTCTAATAATTGATTAAATCGCTAAGAACATATTGAGTGTTCAAAGGTGGTGGGAGTGCAAAAAGACACAATTTATTTTTTGTCTAGAAGATGTTTCTTCAGCGGTGTAATTACATTCTATTTCCGTTGTACCAAATTATAATTCCATGGTTAAAGTTTAACTTAACCCTAAACTTTTTTGGTTGTTTGTCCCTCACAAAAGGAGACATTTTATTTTATTTTTTTATAAAGGAACTGCAATCTGGTCCCCTAAGAAATTATTTATCACCCCAAAAGACAAAGAAAGTGTAGTGTGTCACTAAGAAAACAAATGATCAAGAAAAACATACCAGCAGTTTTTCTTATGTCAATGTTTTACTTTCAAACACAATAAACACCTCAGAATTATACAATTAAAAATACATAAAACAGCAGCATGTGTCCAGACAGCTGTGCTGTATTTGAACAGGTAACTAACATTTTCTCAAGCAAGTCCAGGATTGTTCAATCGTTTTCTTTTATCTGCTGTTATAAACACCAGTCTTGATGCAATCTTGATGAACAGAGATGCCTGATGTTTCAACAAAGCATATCCTTTGTTCTTTTTAATAATAGTAAATTGCTGCCAAAACCCAAATAAAGGGAAGCGGATCATTAATATGAATATGAAGCATCTATATATGCATGGTTAAAATGCTGACTTCACAAAGAATTGTGCTTTGAGTTTTATTTATTTAACAACGAAAACCAATATTGCATATTATCCGAATCTGTACTCACCATCTTGTAAAGTTGTAATTGCATCAGTCTCTGCACTATAGGGACTGTCTCCAATATCATTAGTTGCCATCATTCTCAGCTTATATGAAGTGAATGGTTTCAGCCTGAAAGATGTCAAAATCCAGGTGTTATTTTTCCAACACTTTTTTCCAGTTATTTTTGCTATATACCCACGTAATTTGGAATCCCCAACAGTGTGTTTTCATGTTTCGGCTCACAACAATAACCTTTGCAACACCACAAGGGGAGAAAGAGGAAGAGTCAACAGACTCCTTTAACCAGTCCACCTGTCACTCATCTTTTAACACATCAGAAGCTATGCTTCCCCGTGCAGGAGGTTCAATGACAACTGGAGGAGAAGCACGTCTGTCACTTATAGCACTGCACGCCTGCAGGATTCCGTATAGTTGCAGAGGTTGCTGGGAGCTGACAGAATCCTGGCTGACTAATCCCAACTACACCGTCAGTGTAGTCAGTCAACTGTGTGCTGTCATTTGGGAAATACCAGTCAGTGGCAACAGACACCTACATTATAGAACCATTACATTATAGAACCCAACCTGTGCTTGGATGAGTAAGTTTATTTATTGAGTCATTCAGGAATCCAGATGTTAAGTTTCAAATACGTTTTATCTTCACAGCACAGAATCACTTGGGTGCACCATGGCATTTCATTTTTGACTTTCCTAACAGACTATTAATATTAAGCTACCACACTGGAAAAAGAATACAAACCCCAGAGAAAACTAGCATTATTAACTAGCATATTTAAGAAAATAAGAAAGCAGCCAGCAGCCATACAGTATCACTCTGCAACTTACAACTGGCAATCCACTGAAGCTCAGCAGGTGTGAACCTGGTCAGTACCTGGATGGGAGACCTCCTGGGAAAAACTAAAGGTTGCTGCTGGAAGAGGTGTTAGTGGGGCCTGCAGGGGGCACTCACCCTGCGGTCTATGTGGGTCCTAATGCCCCAGTGTAGTGACGGGGACACTATACTGTAAAACAGGCACCGTCCTAGTGAACCTAGTTTTGACTTTTGATTTATTTAAGAAATCCTAGAGTAGGAGTGAGTTTACAGAAACCAGACAAAACCATAAGATGACAAACAATATTCTGTAACCTTCGCAGATACTGTAACTAGAAGTTATTGTCATTTTCCTTTGGGAATACAGCTACCTTGTGTAGCCAAACTACACTATTTTGTAATAATAACACCTTATTTACAACTAGTTTCATAATAATATAGGAGTCTTAAACTGGCACAAATATAACTGCATTTGATCTATATTTACAGTCTTCAGCTATTTAGTTTTTAATTTAGGATTTGAAATTCTATATACTGTAAATTGACTTCCATTTACTGTATGATTGGAAGGAAGAATACTTCTGAATCAAATTGTCCTGAATGCTTTTCAACATTGTACAATGCCTAAATAATTCTAGCTATCTGTTATAGTCCAGGAAAGAATAAAGAACTCTGCTCAGCTAAAAGCCTCCTAACAATTTTAACCAGCTACAAGGTTTGATTGAACCAATAACAAATCAGAATGAACAGAAGAAAGGTCTTAGACCCCAATCTTATAGAAAATGCTGGCAGTTAATGTACTGTATATGGCATTTACACACTGGGCTTAAAACCAAACTGAGGAACATGCATAGCGGTTTGTGTTAATTCTGGAGAAGAGGTAGACGGCCACTTCTGAGATGTCAGAGATAGATGGATAAAACAGCGCTACAGCACCAGTAATGACTTAAATCCCATTTTAATTGCCTATGTATCATCTTAACCTTCTCAGCTATTGAAAACGGACCTGTTTGTGAGAACACATTGATTGGTTTTGCAACTGCAGAAGGAAAGTTTTACAAGATTCTGTCAAAAACACAACTAAGCTTCTAAACTTTGACCTCCATTGAAACAAATTTGTTTGAGATGATTTATCTGATAGATGTACTAACTTAATAAATGAAAAAGGACAAAAAGGAGTGGATCATTTATAATAATCAAGACACAATAGTCATTTAAAACATTATTAATGGCTTCACAGTACATGTTAAAGAAACACTGGACCATTTGTATGCTACATTGAGACCTACATTCCCAATTACAAGGAGTTTAATACTTCATCACTGAGGGGAAACCCTTCCATCCCTGTGTGCTGATGTTTGCTGCTTATTAACAATAAGTTCTACTGAGGGAATAAAAAATATGAGGTGGAGAGATGCTAAGAATACAACAGTACATGGTCGTCTAAGGTTGCACTTGAGACAGCACAGTTTTAGCCACAGGCAATGAACATGCGTATTCTCAGTTACTGGCAGCATGTTAGGAGCTACATCTACAATACGCAGCTCATTTGTACACTAAAGCACTGTTTCCATTCTTTTTTCTGAAAGATTGTTTGTTCTCACGTACAGTATATAAGTCTTGGTAAGAGAACCAATAAACTCTATGAAACATTAATAACACACAAACAGGAGTTTAAAATAAAATTAATGCAAAGTTTAGTACTTACCCTACACAAGCTTCTTATTTTTATCAGTTGTATAATTTATGGAAATAGCATAATATGATTAATTAAGAAATGCTATAATATCACCATAATCTTGATTAAGGACCTGTATAGGTAACCAGAGGCTGTGTATGCAATGCTCAAAAAGTAAGATGACCTATTCAGACAACTGTTTTGTGAAACCTGCACTATGGATCAAAGACTTCTGGGACACATACAGTACAAGAAGATACCCCCCATGGAAAAAGACAGTGGGTACTGCGCTGTTTCACATAGTTGTATGCCTTGTCCTTCAAGGCATGCAAGCTTTTACATACAAAAATAGTGGTCATACAGTATTAAGCTGCTGTGGCTCTCTCTAGTGTCATATTCACTGGAATGTGCTTCCCTTGATCTGCTTTGTACGTGTGTCACATTTTAATACTCCATGGGTCACAGAGGTGCTCGGAGACACCACCTAAGTGCATGAGAATCCTGCAGATACAGGCAGAGGCTCACCGGTCGATCTCCCAGGATGTGCTGTTGTGACTGATGGCAGAGGAGTGGGTCTGCCAGTTGCCGTCAGGGAGCTTTTTGGTCTGCACTGTGAAGTAGCGCACAGGCGAGGACCCGTCCCCTCCTGGAACCCAGCACAGCAGCAGACTCCTGGACTGTACTTGCTCCTGGGGGACAGACAGCTGCTTTGGGGGCTGCGGGCGATCTACAGGAAAACACGAAGGGTAAAGAAGCATTAAAAGATGCAGAACCATTTTTTTAATATCTAAACTGAACATGATATTGTAACTTATCACAATACTGTATATTCATGAAATATAGACCATTCATGAGACCATATACTCATGTACATGTTTTAAAACAACAAGGATAGTTGACAAAAGACCATGCCACTGGTTCAGTGATTTTGAAATGAATACTGTCCCAGAGCAATATCAAGCCATGTGCTCCTAGATCACTGGCTATCATGTGCCTAGGCTATTAGTTCAGTACACTCTGAATTGTAATCTTATTTCCTTTCTGCACTGCAAAGCGCTTGCCTATTGCAGTAAGGATAGTGGATCTCTGGTCTTTGTTCTTTCTGTACGAGGAGGCTATGTGGGCTATATGGGTCAGCTAAACACCGTGCTTGGCAACATACAGTACTTTGCTGTTGAACGGTCTGTGCTAATGTAGTGGCTGGTTACACAGGTAACTCTCACAAGGGCTGGGCTCCTCTCCAATCCCAGCCTTGCCTTTCACGTCTCAGTCCCTCATCACAACATTGCATGGCCTTATTGATTTTAATAGAAAAACTCAATAGAGAGAGGCATAATTGTTTAATTTTAAATGCAGACTTTATTGATTGTGATTAAACAGGCAGGCTGTGTAATAAAACAGGTATTGATTGGACACACTCTTGGTGACCTGCCTCTGAAGAGCTTTTAAAGCCTGATTAATCAGCATTTATTTCTCAGTGCTCCCATTTTTATTAGTATTTTTCTGCTCATGAAAATGTGAACTTTAAACATGTGCTACTAGGGTGTATAATCAGTTATTACTTCATGGTGATAATTATTTTATTTCTGTAACACTATACTGAGATTTCTGACATATACAAAGTTCTGCTGGTTTAAATGGCAATCATTAGAGAGCTAGAAGGCATAATGCGTCAATTCGATAGGGTAAGAGGATTAATCCCTTTAAGTATCTTCTGTATTCAAATGCTTTACAGAGTGACTATAAAACCAGAGTGCGCAAACAATATTGTAAAATTTAGTGTTGAATACTTCTGAGGGAAGTGCTTTAAAAATGTAACTGCAAACAGTGACACTGTATTCCGAACTTTAACTACTGCAGCTGTGTAACCTCTAAGAGTGGCTTTTTTCAAGTGTGCAAAACGAACACGCACTTAAGAACGTTCCATTAAGCGCATAACAGTAATAAAAAATATAACCTATTTTTCCCTTTATCTTTCCACAAGGTAATAAGAAGCTTATCTTAACTGACTAGACTCTTGTGTATGCTTATAACTACAAGGTACAAAACAGACTACAAATGTGATCTTTATAAACAGACTTCTCATGACATGTTTCTGTTATTATACTTTGGCATTATTTTTGCTTTTTACAAACACAGCACTATTAGGTTGCATGAAAACAGCTATATAAAATGTATTATACTGAATTAACTTGACAGTCAAGTAGACCCTTTTCTGAATATTTGTATTTCATAAAAAAACACTGCAGGTTTTACCATAATAATATTTAAATTATGTCCCAGAGCTGAGGAGTCTTCTTGATAAAAAATATTAGTGAGATAAATAACAAGCTTTACTCTTAAGGCAATAATGGAATTATAAATAACCCCTTAGGACTACATGAAAGAAAAAAAGATTTTTTTTGTACATGGAACATCAAAAGAAATTTATCACTTGTAACTGTCAAGAAATTCACAAAGATATCATCAGGAAGTGACAATCATTTTGTAGCAGGTGCACTGACATTTTATTGAACAGGTTTGACATAGGTAAATTCATTATACTGATTAACATTTATCATTTGCTGGGCTGATCAACAGCACATCTGCTGTGAAAGACACAGGCTAGTAGCATGCATGATGAGTGTTAGAACTAACATAAGGCACGTTTTTCACTTCATTGCCAATGCTATTGTGTGGGATTCTCTCCTATTCCTCCTGTAGAACCTGGACAAGCGAGGAACCTGTTCACTGGTCTCTGACCCCTAGGTGCTATATGCTTACAAGCTCATCCCACAAACGGTTAATGAGTGCATGTCTGGCAAGTAGGGCATCAACAGCACAAGCCAGTTAGGTATCACAAGAAAATAGTAGATACACAAGCAGCATGAGGACTGTCCACTGGAATATTGGGTATCAGGAAGAGCAGCAAGTGACATTTCAGGGCTTGATCAACATAGTCCCATGCAGTCAGGCTAGGTTTTATCACTACAAGTGGTATTCTGTAGTGACTAAACATTACAGCCCAGACCATCACACTTGATCCTCCACATTGACTAGTCTGTTGTGCAAAACAATAAGTGTAGCCATCAGCTATCAGGTTGATCTATATTAAACCTTAATTCATAACTAACGAGATCATGGCTTCATTGCTAATGAGGTCTTTAGAAGTAAGGAGATTGGTCTTGTGATGAGCATGAACTGATTGATGCAGGGTATATTGGATTTTTCTGTATTTTTCTTCTTAGATTTTCACCAGTTTGTCAATCAACTGTCAAAGTCAAACTAATAACAATTGAGTTTTCATAATATATATATTTTTGCCAGCAGCCATATCACCCTGCAACTCACAACTGGTAACCCACTGAAGCTAAGCACGTGTGAGCCTGGTCAGTACCTGGATGGGAGACCTCCTGGGAAAAACTAAGGTTGCTGCTGGAAGAGGTGTTAGTGGGGCCAGCAGGGGGTGCTCACCCTACGGTCCATGTGGGTCCTAATGCCCCAGTATAGTGATGGGGACACTATACTGTAAACAGGCGCCGTCCTTCGGATGAGTCGTAAAACCGAGGTCCTGACTCTGTGGTCATTAAAAATCTCGAAAAGAGTAGGGGTGTAACCCCGGCGTCCTGGCCAAATTTCCCATTGGCCCTCACCAATCATGGCCTCCTTATAATCCCCATCTATGAATTGGCTACATTACACTGCTCTCCTCCCCACTGATAGCTGATGTGTGGTGAGCGTTCTGGTGCACTATGGCTGCCGTCGCATCATCCAGGTGGATGCTGCACATTGGTGGTGGTGGAGGGGAGTCCCCATTACCTGTAAAGCGCTTTGAGTGGAATGTCCAGAAAAGCGCTAGATAAGTGTAAGCAATTATTATTATATATTTTCTAGAATTATACATGCATAAATCGAGTGCTTTGTTTCTTTTGATACTCTGTATAGTCAAAAATGTCTCTTCGATGTGTGCAAAACAAGTTATAAACCCTTTAACATAACATTCTAACAAAGTATTTTAGACTATACAGTGAATCCTAATCTAAATGATTGAAATCTCAGGATTCTTCATGTGAATTTTAAGTTAGATACTTAGAAAGCACAAGCAAATATATTTTAAAAAAACTTTCTTTTTACATATACTTTAATCATCTAACTAAAGAAAACGTGAAACAAAAATATTTTAAAAAATCCTGTTTGTTTTATGTCTCTCAGTGATACAGTATCTCACATGATCATCTTCAGAAGAACAATGGGCTGACAAAGGGATTTGTAACAGCTCTACAATGTTAGCAATTATGAGCTACGAGTTAATGTCAAAATGGACATGTGTGTTTGGAGTGAGCTTAGGGAAGACTGGATGGGTGGCTGCGTGAGCCGTGTCACCTCGTTTCTCTGTCGTTATCACCACTGCCTGTGCTGGTGACCCCCAGCCTTGCTGAGTCTTGGCAGAGATGCGGAATACATATGCCGATTCTGGGGCAAGCCCTGTCACTGTGAACTGTCTGGCGTTGGAGCCCACTTCCACAGTGATGAACTTGTTAGGGTCGCTCGCAGCCAGCCTGTAGGCTATCTGGTATCCTGGAATATCAAACAAAGAAGGCAAATTAGAGATTTCTCCACAGCATTCTTTTTAAATCTAATATCTATATAAAAATCTAGTTCTAGTTTCCTATTCTGTTTCAAACTCAAACAATACAGCACTGCAAAAAAATAATGGTAGGTTCTAAGGCAAAGACACCTCCTGAATATTGATGATAACATCTCAATGCCTCAATAGCAATAATCCAATGTACAAATGATCTGAACTATAATTTGTAATAATCATTTATTTGCAAGGAACATATTACAGCCGAATCAACTTGAGAATGATTGAAATGATGAAAGGACAGTGAACCTATTTAACACAACACAAACCAATCAGTACACTTTGACGACTGATCCAAAGTTTCTTCTTGTGTACTGTGCAGTTTAATGAAACAAACTGTCCTTGCATCCACTGAACATGGCTGCACACCCCCACCCCTGTTCATACTATGCAAACACTGTTGCTTTGTCATGAACATGTACACGTTTTGACTTAGACTAACATTTCATTAGAATTAAGTCCATTTTCTGACAGGCAGCTGTGTCAAAAATGAATGAAGGTTAAGTGGCTAATGCCAGCGAAGTGTGGACAGTTGGCTCAGAAAGAAAACCCTTTATCTTTTCTGCAGGGAATGAAATGTCCTGTAATTCAGTCACGCCGGATCTGAGAGAATTACCATACCCCCATGGAATGTTCTGTTTATCTGTAGGATGGTGCTTCAGTTTCAGATATTATTTTTTTCCAAGCTCTTGCTGTACAGTATTACCCCTTTAGCTCTACAATTCAAAAGTAGGCCATTATCAGTCCTGGAAACAATTCTACTGAAAATCAAAAATCTCACTAAAACGTTCTTGCACTTGAAGTCACAATACCTTAACAAAATGACTATCACTTATTCTGTAGTACTGTGGTAGAGCATTTAATGGATTCGTTTTTATTGCATTGAAGTTGCTCAAAAACAGGCCCACCACCTGTTAATATACATCATGTTTCATTCAAAGAACCTCTAAATTCAAAGATTCACTACATAAGTACTGCACATTAAATACTGAATGCACCAGCAGCAGCACTCCATATCCCACATCCAGAATGTAGAATGTGGGACCATACTGTATATCTGAGTATTACAGGGTTCCAAATAAGTAATATTAAATACAGGTGATAGTACAGCTAGATCTCAGTGATGCCAGGGAAAGGAGTGCAGAAGCTCATTATGTAGCATGAAGAGTTCTTAGCCATAGTAAGACCAGCCAACCTTATCTTTTTTTCTGCTGCTTCAAGAGGCCTAGATAGTAGCAATCATTTAGCAAGAGTGCTGAAGAGTTACTAGATGAGAGCAAGGAATATCCTTGTTTAAACAAGTGGAAAAATAATTGATGTCTATGAAAAACAGAAGAATGAGAAGGCCATGTCTTCTATCCAGGTGGATGCTGCACATTGGTGGTGGTGGAGGGGAGTCCCCATTACCTGTAAAGAGCTTTGAGTGGAGTGTCCAGAAAAGCGCTATATAAGTGTAGGCAATTATTATTATTCTATGGTAGAGATTTAAAAAACACTCTATGTTGATACCTGTTTAGAGTGCAGTTAGATTGATACTGATCTTTTTTATTACACTGACATTTGAAATGTTTCTAAATAAATGTTCCTCTGAAAAGAATTTCTTGGCATGCACTGGCTAGATCTTCTTCTTCTCAATTCAGGAATTCAAGAATGTAAGGACTCAAATGTGACTGCGGTCACAAATGAAGAGAGTTTGACTTTCTCAGCTTAGTCCCCCGTGAGAGCTGATCCACTGCTCACAAGCAACACATGACTGATCACTTTCACAGGCAGTCTCAAGATAAAAAGCTAAGATTGGTAATGGAAACAGAATTGCCCTCACCTGCTGAGTAGAAGATTCTCTAAAGACAAGAAAACTGCAGGGAATGAGAGGTTTGTTGTATCTGTTCTGGGTACAGGAGGAGACTGCTCAATAGTACCTTTCTACAAGATTAAGCATTAAAACAAAAACAAACACAAATATAATCTGCTCATTTTTACCTGTAAATTCCATTTTTAAATGAAAACTTATTAAATACAAACAGGAGAGAAGTCAAACTATTTCAATTTCCCCATTTACCTTCAGGATCAATAAAGTCCTATCTATCTAATTTAACTCTTTACATGAAAACCACTATTTTGTGTCTGCCATAAGTAAATTATATGAAAGAAAAGCTGAAAAATAAATTCCCCTTATGCAATAAAATCTACATTAACTGGCATTTTATGTCCAGAAAGCTTTTTTAACTCACATCAAAAGCATAAAAGCTATTTGATTTAACTCTAAATTAGTTTTTATTTATCTCCAGTGATCTATCCCATTCTGCAAAAATGCATTGAAATGCTTCTGTGACCAGTAGATCGACCTATGGATGTCAGATAACAAAGCTTTTGCTGTATTTCTTTTTACAACAAGTACTTTGCCTTGGCTTTTTGATCAAAGCTAATGTTCTTAACCAAATGAACTTATATTTGCACCAATTTTAACAGCTGGCTATTTTACTGGATCAATACTGGTGAAGTACATTGTTTAAGGGTCCAACAGCAGTGTTTCACCTAGGATCTAAACCCACAACCTCTCAGAAGGTTGAACCACAGCTCCACTATCCTCTCCTAAGAAACATATACTGTATGTAATTTTGCTTGCTATAGGTATGCATACAGTGTTAGAATGTACTATAACACAATAAGAAAAACAGTCATTGTGGTGAATGATAAGAACTCAAAGAAGGTTACAAATGAAAGGAGGCTGCAAATAGCTAGGGGTCTACTTAAAGAGGAAACGAAATGGTAGTAAATAAACCTGGCAGGAATCAGGGCACCAGACATTATAAAATATACTTAGAATGAAAGTTGATGGAAGTATTTAATAGCACTGCAGATGATTATTCATGATCTAGCCCTATAAAGAAAAAAACATTGCCACATTTCAATATTCAACAGTTAAACTTTCTTTGTCAAAAAGAAATGCCATTATCATAAATCACTGAAAGGCACCCAATTGCATTTATTTTCCATATATGGTATAATAAAACACTAGCTAATGTACTTTTGATTTTCTCCTATTCCAATCCTAATGCAGCAGACACCCTCATAGTATAAACAGCAAATGGTGCACTAGTACGTGAATACATTTTCACCTAGAAATTCATCCTTTTTCCCCAACAGTTTTATATGTGGATTAAACAGTGTCAAATCACTGTGCATTTTTTGTACTCGGAGGACTGCATTTGAGCCAGCATCGCGATTTAAACACTTTGAAGTTGGATTCAGTCTTGCATGAAATTTCCTGTTTAGTTCTCATTTTTTCTTTCCCTTCCTCTACCCCTGTGCTTTGTAGTTCAGCAAAATGTCTCTTTAGAATTGAAGCTGGGGGCAGGTTTAAGCAGGATTATTCCATCTGCAGCAAATTCAAAAGCAAACCTCAACTACTCTCTGGTGACATTAATGGTCAGTGTTTGCAGACGTTTGAAAAGGCCTCATTTTCAATGGCTCCTGAACGAGATTGCATTCTGAACCAGTGTATGGAAGAAAATGGGCTTACAAGACTTGGAGTTAAATGCCTTTGCTACGGTGCATTTAAGAGAAAAATCAAGCAGAGAGAAACATAAGACAAGTAAAACAAACATGTGAACATGACCTCTCCTTCAAAACATTAGGTAATGGGGGTCAACACTATGGTGTAAACCATAAGGGAGAGTTCTGAATTGTGAAACTGAGGCCAAACGCCATTGTGTAGATAGAGGCCAGGAATCCCTCTCCTGACTCTTCATTTCAGTTAAATATGCAATCACAGATGTCATAAACTGATCCATTTCTTAGTGGAGGAAGGACTATAGTGTATTTCTTCTTTTACTTTAGTTCCAAATGCCCAGGGCTATTATGCTACTAAAGAGAGTGATTTCTGTACATAACTGAAAGTAAAATGTTTTCCTGTTGTATTTTAAAATTGTTTAAGAAGGGAAGACAGGTTGAAGACATTGACTTACTAGACTTTATAGTGGTGACAGAAGTGTTACAATGCAAGATAATTCTTTAGTATCAGAGAGGTCACTTAAGACTCACCAAAATTGCTAACTAAGCAATTGAGAAATAAAACACTAATTAAAAAATAAAAAAGCACAGTTTACAGTCCTAATTTGTCCTGTATACAAAACACCAGAATAAATCATATGGACAACATTTCCACAACACTCACACAAGGGAAGTCATGCATATACTGTATTTCAGGATTTACTGATTAACAAGGTATTGAATTTTGGAAAATATTATATTGTAAAAGAATATGATTGAATACCTTCTATGAAAGGCACATTTCTGAATAAAATATATAAATGCATATTTCAATCAGTAGCCAACAGATTGTAATTTTTCTCCATCAATCTATCTCTTTAAGCTACATCCAGTAGGGCACAATTTCAGAATCACTGAAGGACACATACTGGCCATATTTTACAGCCCACTTTAACATACAGTAGCTAAGAATTACCTACCTGTTGTCTAATATTTTATAAAACAGCTTTATTGCTTAGCTTAAATCAAACTTTAAGAAAACTGTTCCTCCAGGACCAGGACTCCAATTCAGTGAGAATAAAATTGACTAAAACCATAAACCTTTTCTTCCCCCCAGTGTGTTAGGAACATATTTTATCCCACTCAGGTTTTATGCTTTTTTTCCAAGACTAATCTTGAGCAGTACAGAGATTCAGCTCTCTGCTATTCTCTAGTGGTTTGATTCAGCACGGGGTGCCATTCAGTTTAATCATATTACTGAGCTGTGATTTTTTTCTACATCTATGTGAAATGATTCTCAAGTGCACAATGACATGGTGCTCCTGACAGGTTTGTATAAGCAAGCATGTGCTGTTTTGTTTTTAAAAGCATAAGGTCTGACAGAAAAAATGCTGATTCTGTTCTTACTCTAAAAATTTCAAACAGTCCCATTTTGTCAAAATTGGAATTAATTCCAGGTAAAGGATACATTACATATATTGTTAGCTGTACCATTAAAAGCACCCAGTACAGGACATTCTGTTAGCTATTGTCATTCCTCTAAAGCTCTATAGATATAGGACGGTTAGCAGAGGAGGTGCTTTCTGACTTTTTCTTGTCCTTTTACAATTTATTTTACAAAGATAACACTTTGAATTAACATAAAGACAAGGCTTGCTGAATATGAGGTGTCTTTTCACTTTTCTCTGTATTCATTTCACATTCTCACTGCCCCAGTTGGGATATGTAATCTCCAAAAAACTTTTCTCTGAGCCAAGTTACCGAGGCTTGTATTCCAATTATGCTACAAAAAATGATAGCTGAGCATTCCATTTATCTTTGGAGAGGGATGCTCTGCAAATGTATAGCTGGGTAGTGATGCAGTACAGAGGGCAATTTGTACACGACATGTTTAGGTGACATCCAACGTTTGATGAGGTGTGAGTGGGAGTTCCATCCCTCATGGTTCCAACCTCTTGGCTATTCAGAGGTATGAGCAAAACAGGTGTGGAACATTAATGAAAACAGGCTCCCCTGACATGGCAGGGTTTAGAGCCAGAATAAACTAATGTACGTCTTACCCATGATAATTCCATTGGGGTCCACAGGAGGCTGCCATACTACTCTCACAGATGTCAGCCTGACCTCTGGAAAGACCAGCCTCACAGGTGGTCCTGGAACTAAAGGGAAAGAAAGACGACAATCAAATATCACTTTAGAGTTCTAAAAAAAAGAAACACTTCACCCATGTACAATATTATAATCTAGGTGGCAGTTTTAAAGGATTTTGTAATACCCTAAAAACAAGAATATTCTTTCATTGAGTGAAGAATTTACATAGCTAATCATTATCTGACAGTACAGCCCAGAGCAGACGTGATACAACGTGCTCTAGTGAAATTTAAAAGAAGACATACACTTGATTGCATGTTTTCTTATGGATGCATTTGTATATTTATAAATCCTTCATGTGCCTCTGAATGTTATAAAAAACATAAATTAAAATATATTACTATGTAAACCTTCTTACTATGTTAACCTTCTCCAGATTCAGATTTAAGGAAAATACATATTGTATATTTCAGTTTAGGTTCACAAACAGAATAAATAAACATCCTGAATAAAATGATTTTACAAATAGATCCAAGTACACAAATTATGCCAAACAATTTATCATTTTGACATGTGCTCTGGTCTGACAATTATGGATTTTGGTGACAATAAACAATTTATTATTAACAATTCAGTTTAGAATGTATGAAAAATGGGTGCTTTTTCTTTGTCATGGTATCTTAGAACCTGTGAGCATGTTTCCTCTTACTACAAGGCACACAAGCATTTTCTTGCAGGGATTCACTTTTTCTTTCTGTCAGTCTTTCTCTCTTTCTAGTCGTATTCAGACATTACGAATGGTTGAAAATAGTACAACTCATTAGCTTTTTTACACCTACTATAAAGTGCTTTAAAATGCTAATTTTCAAAGGTGTCATCTACAGTATTTATTACTATTATGAGTTTTTCAGTTTAGAAAAATATCCACACAGCCACAGATTATTGTAACATGCTAGTTAAAATTTTTTAAAGAAAATTTAGTTGTTTTCTAACTATCCCTTTTTGAGTCGAAACATGCAACTCTCATGGTTAAATTCATATGAAAAGAAACTGGTGCATTCCTACAAGTACCTAGGGGTACACCTGGATGATAAACTGGAGTGGACTGTAAACACTGACGCCCTGTACAAGAAAGGTCAGAGCCGACTCTATTTTCTTAGGAGGCTCAGGTCCTTTGGTGTATGTGGAACACTACTACACATTTTTTATGAATCAGTGGTGGCAGCGGCCATCTTATACGCTGTTGTGTGCTGGGGCAGCAGCATCATGGCAAGAGATGTAAACAGACTCAATAAACATCAAGAAGGTTGGCTCTGTTCTGGGGCTGACCCTTGACCCCCCTGGAGGTGGTGGCGGAGAAGATTGCTGACCAAGCTCACAGCCATCATGAACAACGCCTCTCATCCCCTACATGGGACTGTAATTAGACAGCGGAGCACTTTTAGTAACAGACTGCTCCAGCTACGGTGTTCAAGAGAACGTTTCTGTAGGTCCTTCCTCCCGGCGTTTGTCAGGGTGTATAACACTGCCCTAGGCTAGGACTGCTAGCCCTTCACCTGGTCATCTATGGACAGCGTGTTACACTCATGTACATACTGTGGTACTTTCAATCTGTATATCTATGTGCATTTTGCACATACTTTATTGTTTTACAGTGACTCTTAGCATATTTTGCACACACCTTACTCTATTTATTTATTTTTCTTTGAATTGCTGTACCTATTTTAATTTTTAGTCTATTCTGATGTCTGTTTTTACTTGTCTTGGGCTGGGCTGCTGTAACACCTCAATTTCCCTTTGGGATCAATAATGTCTTATCTATCTAAATAAGTGTGGGGAATAAAAAGGGATGATTTTTTTCCAAAGACTTATTAATAAAAAGACTCTGCTATTAGACTGTGAAATTCGTGTGCATTCGTGTGAAAATTAACTATGGAGGTTTGTCCTTGCAAAAATTACTTTTCCCTGTAACAAAGTAACCATGCTTTTTATCCTCAAATCTGTATGTTATTGCAGTAGTGAGTCTCTTTGATTGGACAACTGAACGTGTGGGACATTGGGAACTGTACTTTCTTAGTTAATGTATGTAGTTGTATGAGCATAGTAATGGGTTTATTTGAAAGACAGTTTCATGTACCATTAGAATAACCAATTTCTGGTCAATTCACTGTACATGATAAAGACACCTCTCATGCAATTTAACACCAAACAGTTTTTGCAACTGCTGTCAATGTTTTGAGTGTTTGTGAAAAGTAAAAATTAGTAGACAATATATTTTTTTAGTTTTTTGTTTTAGAAACCAAGGTTTCAGATACATAGAAATAAACACTTGGGACAGCTTATTGGGAAACCAAGTTATTTGCTAATATTAGTATTAATGAAAATGTGCTGTCATGCACTTTCACAACTCTATTACAGACGTGCTGTACAGCACATAATGTAGAAATAATATAATGTAATAACTTAATGTAGTACAGCACATAATGTAGAAATGTTCTGAGGTCACTAAATAAACAAATTCTTTTTATATTTTAAACAGCACTTCATAAGTTCTTTGGCCAATTTTTGTTTTAAGTTTGTCGTTATCTAAAGAGGAACTCTTAGATTAGATTAGATTTAGATTAAACATTGTAGTACTACCCTTTTTTCACAAAAGTCACATTAATAATACATTTTTTCTTAAATTTAAGCCAATTTGCAAATGCAAATCAAACAAAAATAGATGTACTTAAAATACGACTAATTTTAGTCATATACATTTATATTTGTCTGCAGTGTCCTTGTCAGTGTAAAACAGCTTTCCATTTGGGCCTGCATCACTCAATACCCTGAACAAATGATGCACAGTTGGAATATCAATTCTCTGGCTGACCAATCTGTCAGCTGTTCTCTTCAGAACACCCCCTGCTTCATCAGGAGCCCCATGATTCAATGAAGCTCCAAGTTCCTGCAGTCACATTTCTTAATGGAACCAAAAACACAATTAGTTTCAAGTTAATAAAGTTAACTTTTATTTTGGAATTATGTTTATGGATTGCAAAATAAAATTTAAAATAAAAATCTCTTGATAAGCAGCAGTCTAGACAGACTAGTAGAAGTCTGCAGCTATAATCAAAACACTGTATTTAAACTAGTCATATGACTTTTGTGAAAAAGGTGAAAAAGTAGGATTAGTAAAAAGCTGAAAAAGTAGTTATCCTTCTGGTTCCATTCATTTTAATATATACTGAATACAATTACAATATACAACTGTATATAATTAACATAGTTACCCACTAGCTGTAATTGTGGTCTGTGCCTTTGTAACAGTTTGTCAATAAAACTGCCGTGGAATTTCTCATTTTTTGGCTTCTGAAAATAAATGGCAAAACATAAATCTAGATATCACAGTCTTTCTACCGTCCTCAAAAACTGTACCTCCCAGAAATCCATGGTTCTGTTTCTTTGCTATCTGGAGGTCCCACCAAACCTTGGTGGTTTATAAATGCTTATATAACTTATATCTGTTGAATCATACTGTATGTTGTTTATTGTTTTTTAATTTGAACCTTCCAAGTTTCCATGGGAAACATAGCTAAAACGAGAACACCAAAACTTAGAAAAAATCAACAGTAATGTTTATGAAGATGATGGAGTACTGTTTTGTATCCTAGTTTTAATTTTGAGCTACAACAACCAGCTACTGTATATAAATATATCTGTATCCTCAGTGGTCAGCAATTTGTGTGTGGAGTTCAATACGTCTCTGAAATGTTTGGATCATATAAAAAGCATCTGTAAGTGTTAATATTTAAATTTGAAAAATATTTCCCAGCTAAGGTCTTCTCTCAATTTTGCAGACTCTAAAAACTTAATTCATGCCTTCATTTAATCTCACCTGGACTATTGTAATGCTCTCTTTTGTGGTCTGCCCTCAAGTACTTCTCCTGAACAGTGCTGCCAGAATATTCACCAGAGCAAGGAAGTCAAACCACATCATCCCTATTGTAGCAAAGATCCACTGTCCTTAAAAAAGTGGATTTTAAAGTACTGCTCCTGGTTTTTAAGGTTCTATAAGGCAAAGGTCCTATCTACCTTAATGACCCTGCACCTTAGTCTTCAAGATCAGGTCAATTGAGTCTGCTGCAGGTCCCCCAAACCAAACTACTGTACATACTATGGGTAACTGTGCTTTCACTTGTGGAATAGCCTCCTCAATCATCTCAGACAAGCATTTTCAACTGAAACCTTTGATAGACGTTAAAACCCTTCTCTACCAGCAAGCCTATCAACTTTCAGTATTACAAACTGATTTCCTATCTTTTTCCTAGTAATTTTTAAGTTCCTTGACTTCTCTTACAAGCTTTTTAATGTGAAGCACATAAGATTCACTGTAATGAAATCACTTGACTCACTGTAATGATATGTGCTATAGAAATTAAACGTTATATATTATAATACTCATCAATTAATAGTTAATCATGTTTGGCAACATTATTATATTTCAGTTATTTTTTGTTTTCAGATACCAAACCTCTCATTAGTTATGTGATTCCATATTAACTGACTTTAAAGAAGTAAGCTTCCAGTACATAAATGTTACAGTCCTGTACTTTGAAGTACAGTACCATACATAATGGTCTGATGCAAGAGTTTTCAACCTAACGGATCCAGGGTCGATCCAGGGTATGTACTGTAATACCCTTTTTTAGATAGCCACACTTTCAAATGATAGCTTGGCTATGTATTTTAAATATTTATCTAACATATAAAATATGTATATTTTCAATATAATATAATATAATTATTAGAAAATACAGATTAAATGAAGATACAGTTTAAGTAACATCTAACACAAAGCAAGTGCCCCCTACTAATCTTCTATGGCACACTGACCAGAACTGTAGTATACTGCAGTATATTTTTCCTCTGAGGAATTTTGATGTGCATTCTAGATGTCTGTATCTGTATATATCTACTATAGAGTGTATATATATACAACCGAATCATTACATTTCAGACACCCCCTGAATCCTTTGACACAGTTCTAACTGAAGATTGCAGAATTCAGTAATAATGCATTTCACATTGTAGGTTATTCTGCCAATTCATAAGAGGCTTGACAGGAGATTCCCAGAAGGATGACTTGGCTGTCACTAACCCCTTCTGTAGCCACAGAAGGCTTCCGATTTGACTTTGCCAGATGTCTCCTTCAGGGAGTTTTTATGATTTATATACCATATATAATATATAAAATATTCTAAACATTTGTTTATCTCATCTTAGGTTTGTGGACTTTCTTATAAGGATGTTCTTAGCTTATCAATTTAAAATGAAATGATTTACACTCAAGCAATTACCAAAATAAAAACCTTTTTCCTGGCAGTGACTGACAACGTGTAATACTCTAGATCATTCCTTTGAAAGATAAAGGCCAGAGTACAACTCTCACTCTGTCAGCAGTGTCAATCAAATCGACTGGCTTTCCTCAACAGGTCTGGGGAAACCGGAGGAAAAAAAAGATTGTACAGATGACTGTGATAACTATCATAAAATGATGTCCTGCATTCCTTCAAATCTAAAAAAGTAGAGAAGTTGGCTTTCTTGGCTCAAGCCAATTTCTGTCACCTTTCTGTCAAGGTTATTTCATCCCTGTCTGCACAAAGTTTAACTCATTATCTTTTCTTGCTGTTGTGGCCTCCAGTGCTCAATTAAAATGTTATGACATTGCAAAGGGTCTTATCAAAATCACACAAGCTTTTCTCATCTTAGACAAGAGCTGTAATTACTAAAATGTCATGTTTGGACAGTTAATGCTTAGTAATTAAAATAGGCTTAATTTTACTTGAAAAATAATCCTTGTGAACAGTAGATCTTTTCTCTCTGCATTATTCCATTATACCATGACTACCTGAGATACCAGCTCCAGAAAGTAAGAAGACTAAACTGTTTTATTATTTCTTAATGAACAGTTATTTAAGATAGAATGGCATAGTTACAGGTATGTGGCCAGTTAGTGTTGCTATTGTACTTCACACTTCTTAGGTCCTTCAGATTATGGGAGACTTTTAGGTGGAGTTTCAATGTTTTCCCTATGTTGGTGTGTATTTCCTCTGGGTGTTGCAATTTACTCATACCTTCCAAACACAGACTGCCTAAGATAATTTGTGTCTCCAAATTGTTCCAATGGGTACTTGTATCCCATCCAAGGTGTAGTTCTACTTTGCATGAAAGAATATTTGAGGATGCTTTATATGTAGAAAGCACTAGAGACCATGTTGCAAAATATACTTGTCTTCCAATGAATGCCCTATTTGCCTTCCTTATACTGTATCTAAACTTTATATGGCTTATCTTTGCTTGGTAGAGCCAGTTTCATCAGTCAACACAACTTAAACACACACCCTCTTTCTGAACAATTGTAATTACCATAGTAACTGCTGAAGCATGTTTAATGCATATAGATGCAAAGTCCAAATTGCTTTTAATAATTTTCAGTACTGCAGGGTAGGATGAGACACTTAGCTGCATCAATTTAATGTTCATTGTTTGTCTTCAGGGGAAACTGGCAATGTGAATTGTTTACGTGTGCTAGTTCTCACACTACATTAGCACATCTTTAGACACACCTGGCATTGAGTTGCTTACAACACTTCTGTTGCCCATGTCAGAATCCAGGGAGAGTGGTAGTAAGCATGAGTTATTGTAACAAGGCATCTTAGACAGCCTATTTGTTAGTAAGCTCTTGGTGGCTAGTGTGTTTGTGCTCTTGAAAGATAAGGGTTTTACAGGTTTTACAGGCTAGGGAATACTGGAAGGAACCTAACAGAGATCTCAGCTGGGCTCATTTACCATCTTGCTCAACTATCGTCTGCCATGTCTATACTTCTCCAGAGCTAAGTTTGTCAGTTACATTGCACTATCAAGACTGCTCTGCAACATGGATTAGAAAGACTTAGAAATTAATGTCTATCTCGTTTAAAACTGAAACATAGTATTACATGTTCCCTTGCCCTGTCAGAAAAGTCCAAAACCATCCCATTTTAAAGCAGGCTCACACCACTACACCATCAAGACTTTGAAATTTTTCACATGACAAATCAGCCAAATAAATTTATTTTAGCACCAGTGGTCTTACTGGTAGTTAAAATGAAGGCAAATAAAGGTCAAATTTGTTAGCACTTCCTTACAAATTGCCACAGCAGAAAAAACATATGCAACGTGAGAGGATGAAGAAGTGCAGATGATTAATGCTGTGCCATTCGTGTGAGACACAAAGTCTGTCACTGCTGATAAAAAAAGAAACTTCTGAACCTCTCTCATGATGAAGGGGACAGGTCTGGTTCTTTTGCCATCTCTATCTGCCATCTCCTCCTTCATTCGCTGGGGGGGCGTTAAACAGATTAATGCTGCAGGCTCACACTAACTCTTACTTCTTGCTCCTGCATATGGTGCAGGGTTTTATATGGGGGAGACAAATGGCAATGGTAATATTACAGAGTGAGGCTGCAGATATGGAGAATCCACCAAGATGACACCTGAAAGAACAGTGGAAATACCAGTTGAAAGTTAATCACTTTCAAATCACTGTTCTTTTGTCGGAACTGGGGGTGTATTTACTCTGCAGCCTTTTTTGGCTAGAATGGCTATTTACATGTAAACCAGCTCCTTTATAGAATCCCACCTCCTCACACTTCAGACATAGAGATGTAAACATCCTCTCACTTTGGTGCAGCTTTATCCTACCAATTACCTGCTGGGGTCACCTTCCAGCAATGGTTGGTTACGCAGACTGCTTGTTTTATCTCCCAGACATTAACCTCTACTGACCTCTCTAAGGTACCAATCAGCACAACATTGTTTTGTTAAGAATACGATCTGAAAGACAGTCACATCCTTGGCTTAGACTAAGTTGAGGATACAAACAGACATCCAGTATATCAAGCCATGAGATGTGATGCAGTTTTGAAAATATTAACTTAAAGTGACTTCTCCACATCTGCAATATTCCAATCAGTAATGTGGAATTATAGATACATATAAAAGTTGTTAAAGAAGGTTTTTAGAGGTTCACAATGCTTACACTGTAAATTCACATTTTTTAGCCATCTGGGCATGATGTTTCTTCGTTCCTGATCTGATAAATTGCATGAATGTGGAAAAGCATCACTTCTGTTCTATGATACCAAAATACAATATTAATGTAATTAAAGAAAGTACCCAAAAAGCAGCAGTTCAACTTAACCTAGAGTAATTAGGGGCAAGCCTTGTTCTCTACATTACCGTCTTCCTGCTAAGTAATACATTTAATTGATGTTCAATTTTTCTTCTCAGTAAGCCATCAGAGAGGGATCATGAAATCTGTGAATTCAAACAAACTGTGAGAAAGTCCCCTGACTAACCATAAGATTCCTGAAGGTGGTCTCCAGCTCAGTAGCTTATTTTAAGCTAATGTTATTGTCCTCGCCTCAGCAGTTTCTGTATGTATTACTGAGTCGGATTTAATTATTGAAAATGTAGTTACATAAACCTTCAGGTTTAATTTCTGTGGGAAACAGCAGCTCCCACTGATCAATAACCATTTTTCAACTTGCATATTAAGAACATAATTAAAGATGAGTCGTGCTCTCAGCGTGACTCATTCCTTGCCAATATTATCATGTTTCTGCTTATGCGTCAGAAAAAAAATCTGAATGTGACTTACAAAAGTTAATTGAATTACTTTGAAATGAAAGGTGCCATTCTGCAAGGGAACCTTACTGATCAGAAGTAATTAAGAGCAATTAACTGATCTAATCACAAAGCTGTAGTTACTCAAATTATGCACACATCTAGAAGAAAGACTTTTTGGAACTCAATCATTTCTCTTAGTAATGCAAAATGCAAAAAAAAGTTTTGCAATCTTATGTAATTAGAAGGGTTTCAATATGTATTTATGAATAATTATTAGCAATTTATTTGACTGACATCATTATCCAAAACAACTTGTGTTTATACACATAAAGCTGGTGTGTTTATGAAAGCAATCTAAGTAACACTGCTCAAAGATACAACAGTAGCACATCCTCCAAGGAACTGAACTAACACCCTATCAGTTTAGAGTCCAGAGCCCTACCCACTACTCCACATTGCTATTAAGAAGAAAAACACATTTCACTACAATACGCCTAAGAATGAGTAATTGTGAAGCCAAGGATGTCATACAAAAGTGGGGAAAGAAAAGAAAACATTACGTATAACATGTTGTTAATTCTCTCAGTCTGAATGCTCCCAAGCAGCTGCTCAGCTCTGTCCCACAACTGTACTTAAGATGCCGTGCTTTCGTACAGATGAATGCTTGCGGCAAACTGTCTTAACTGTTTAATTCTTTAATCTGACTATAAGGCATAAACTATTTTGTCTTTGGTGTAAACTGTAAAACTAAGTGTGCAGAAAATTGCCATAAACTAAAGATCACAGGATATACTGGAATTAGAAACAATTTAAAAGTTAAATACACATTGAAAAGCAAATAAAAAAAAGAAAATACAATGTTTCAACTGTGGAGTCTTTAACAGCGGGGAAGATGAAGGAACAGAGCAATCTCTTTTTCCACATACCTGTAGAAGGTTCCACAGCCAAAATGTTGTTTTCTTCTTCCCTCATTTTAAACTGAATTTACATACTTGAAGCAGAAGGTCAGTGGGATTACACTAATACTCTTATTTATTAATACTTTTAATTATTACCCTATTGCCCTATGAACAAGTAAACAAAAACAATCAGGGGATTCCCAAACCTATATAATAGTCTCCATCTTAATGTATTTAGAGGATGTTAGTGAGAAGTGTATCCCACATTTGTTCAATATTCAGAACTGTTTGTTATTTAGTCTGTAACATTACAAGCCATTATGGATACAAATTCTTTTAAAATATTAATTTTAATATACTAATTTTAATAGTATATCCACAGCATACAGTAGTGTGCAAAAGATTCTGTCTTCAACAGTTTTAAGCCCAAAGGATATATAATATACTGTAACTTTGGTTTAGGAAGATTTGATGTTTTAGTAAATTAAACATTTCTAAGGGCGGTGGCTGGGGATTACGGAGTCTTTGGTCTTTGCTGAGGAGCACTCTTTAAAGAATTAGAAACAAAAAAACACAAAACAAAAAGTCACATTCAAAGAAAATTTCAGGCTCAAGGCAATGATGATTTGTTTGCTAAAAGTACATTTTCCTCTTTTTGCAATGCATTGAAGCCTCATTGATATTCTATGATAGGATACCTGCTGAATTTGAGCTGCAGATTAAATGTATTCTTTTCTTGATCAGAGAAGACAAAGATGAAAGTCGGCTTTCTTCTACTGTATCATAAATTAATAATGATAACCCCCTTCCATTCTTTGTTTTCTTCTTTAAGTCATACTTATCCTTCACATGCACAAGGTAGAATGATAGCACAGATATTTTTCAGGCAAGGGAAACAATGGCAATCTTAATTACCAAAACTAACAAGAGGTGAATGAACAAAGCACATTGCTCATTTTGCACCTGCTACTCTGGGAGTGACCACTATCATTCTCACATTAATTAAAACACAGACAAACAGCAAAAGAATAGCAAAATTATGGCCAAGACAAACAAATGAAAATATTGTGTTATTATCTAGATGTGAAGCAATACAAATTGTAAATGATAAGTTTTACATGTTTACATTTTTTTCTACTTTATCTGTTTTTTACTTTTTTATGACTACCAAGTCTAGTCTGCACGTGTCATGATATGCACTTTCTCCTTCTTGTTTAGATCCTGCCTCACTGAAGGTTCATTTGTATGTGAATGCCATTAACAGGAATTTGAAGTGAATGTAATAATTTTACAGTTTTAAAATGTCTTCATTTGTGAAGAAAATCTTTCATTTTTATTATAGGTAGTGAAGCTGTAGCCTTTTAAAAGCAATTTTCAGATAGCTGTATACTTTAATATATTAGATGCTACAGCTTACTTCCATCCTGCCAAAGTTCAGAATTTAGCATTCAGATGCGCTTCTTTATCTAATCAATATAGTCACTGCCCACTTCTTGTACGCTTGACATGTAATTTAAGTAGTACAATTTTTAGATCATAATTAAACTTTAATTTATACAGTCAATTTATACAATCACTATAAGATGCATATGTCCAATAATGAAATGGATGTTTTTGATTACTCAATCAGTACCACTTCTTCCCATGGCCAACAAGATTTTGCTGGCATTTACCACACACATTTTTGTGTTAAATTGCAGACATTTTCTTTAACATTTTTAATAACTTAGACTACTATTTTTTTTCTTCCAATAGATGGATAAGCTAGAGCACTCTATCTTCCACTGGGGTCATAAACCATTGTATGTAGAACTGAATAAACGTACACACTGAATACCATAACTAAACCACTTTGAAGACCTGCTGTTATCAGAACACAGAACTGGAGCAAAGCTGAGCTCTTTTACTATAAATCTGGGTCTAGTAGATCCTACCTCCCTTCTTCAAGAGTTGCCTTTGCCAAGTTCAAAATTGCCAGTTTAGTTACGGCTTTCCCTGGGAATATTTCAGACTATTTCAAAGCAGCAGAATGTCAAAACTGGTGTCATGGTTAAACTAAATTAAAGCCAATAAAAAACTGGCCTTCTGATGTTCCCTTGACAAATTCTTGGAATAAAAACATTCAGCTAGTAATTCCCTGTTTCCTTTTCATGTGGTTCCCATGGTGTGCTGGGTTGTGTTTATTCCCAGATATGGATGAGCTCTAGTGAGGCACTGTTGTTTTGGTTGTATATTACTGACAATTGCTGGGACCACTGGCTCATACAGAACTTCCACAATTATGAGCCCAGTATTATGTTTAATCAGATGAGGTTTGTGTCACCCAACATTCTACAACATTTTGGGATGATCATAAACAACAGGGTAGAAACAGATTTGTATGCTGTTTTGTTGATAGATTTGGCTGATGGCTTAACCTAGAAAAAAGATGCCGACAGATGTGACAGAGAGTGACCATTTTCATTAATATAATACATATAATTTACATTCACATGTGCATTTTATATCACTAATTAAAAAGAAAGTAGCTCCCACGACAGCTGCCAGCATTTGAAATTGATTAAGAAGATACCTACAAGGGTTTAGTAAGATTAAACTTATCGAATCCTCATTTTCATTGCTTGTCACTAATTGCTTGATGAATCTGCTTGATTAAACTCCGAGTCAAAGCCCATTTCTGAAGCAATATTTTTTCAATTGAAGATCCTTAGATCTTTATTCTTTTTAAAACAAAGGGTTTATGCATTCACAAGAAATAAAAGTAGAGCAGCAAACAAATACAGTATAAAAACAGAACAGGATTAACATAAGAAAGGACATGGTATATCTCCGACAATACATCTCTGATCTCATCATGGCTTCAGGTTCACAGCAACAGAATGGAAACAGGCTCACTTAAGGGTGGGCTTAGAGCCCAAGGGGAAAAGAAGCCATAGCAACATCTTTTTGGACACAGCTGGAATTAGACAGAGCATGAAGCCTGACTGGCATCTAAGAATCAGAAAAACCATTGGGGAGTCCTTCTTTTCTTCCCGACCCATCGCAGTGCTAAGATACCAGAGTGAAAAAAAGGCAGAAAACTTGACAGAGAAGGATCTGACTTACCATCATCCTTGGTCCTCTCCAGGACAGGGGGGGTGCTGGGCTCACCATCTCCGATGCGTGTGTAGGCCAGAACCTGAATCTCATATTGCACGTATTTCCTCAGGTTCCGGAGAAGCACGGACTGAGTGAGGTTACCTTTCACCACCTGCACTTGGGGCTCCAACCTCAGATCCTTCTCTTTATACAGAACCTGAATAAAAGAAGCACATACACACAGGTGTTATTAGCAACAGTGATCAATTCGCCTGAAGTTTCCATCCGATTTCACCGATAAAGCCCCAGGTGACAACAGGCCTCATTATTGAGCACCTTTACCATCTGCTCAGTGCTTCTCAATTAATCTCAACACATGGTGGCGTCAGATGCTTGAAGGTGATAGAAAGAAATGAGGCTAGTTTGTGGCTGAGGGCAATTAGAGCAAGATTTAAAGTGGCTGCCTCTCTAAACACTTTAAAGACCAACTAATGTCATTTTTTATTGTGTCAATGTGTGCATCTACACTAAGAAATGAACAGCAGTTTATTGGGGGCATGTGGAAATAGCATTTCAGGTGGTTAAAGGATGATGTGATAAAATGTCACACATAGGCGGAATGGCATACACAGAATGTGGCACAGTCACAGGAAGACCAAACTGCACACAAGACAAGTATATCAGAGATTGCGCAAGAGAGTGACTTACATATTGATTTTTTTATAAATGGTTAGGAAAGCCATTTTTTAAAATTTTGCTATAAGGCTTTATTTTATATATATATATTCTTTTTACAAACATTGCAGTTAGGCAGATGGATGAATGAGGCCAGCTAAAAGCATCATAACTCAGTGAAACTATTATAAATTGATTTGTGTTTACACATTTAATGTAAAGGCATTATCAAATGCTAAAAAATGAAAGTTACATTTGTTCAATTTCAACTACAGGTCTTTAAATTACAGTAACATCTTTTTTTCACTCGAACAAGAAAAGAATGAAGAAAAAGTGAATTTCAGTGCACTCCATTTAGGAACTGGCTGCCACACCAATCATTCTTAATCTCACAGCCTTGACACCAGAAAAAGCTTGCCTACACAAGCATGAAACAGCACCTAGAGCAGCCCTTATCCAAAACATTGCAGATTTCATGTGGGCTTTATTCCATCAAAACTCCAACATAAATCAGATTTAAAACAAAAATCAGTTTTGAACAAGCCAAGCAGTTTCCAAGCTTCCAAGCAAGTCCCTATCCATTCATTTCAACAGGGTGAGAAAATAACGAGCACAGTCAGGGCAAACTATAACAAAATCACTGAGTTTGGTTTTAAAAGGCCAAACAGTCCTTACATAGTCCATGCAGTTGAAACTCACAACACACCTTTTTAAAGAAGACTACTTCCCACCATGGGGAAGGCTTGACAGTCAAAATGTTGAATTCTTTATATGTTTTAGCATAGAATTAACCACTGCTAACACAGCTCCACACTTGAAAAACTATTGGTTCTACAATTAGACATCTAAAGTCTGTGGTTTAATTGGCAAAAGTATTCGAGGAAGAGCAGTTTGCCTGATGGACTGTGTTTCTCAAAACATTTTATCACAATTTTTTCTGGGCAAAAAAAATGTATAAAAATACTTGGCTGTTGATGTAATCTGCCAAGTTAGTTTCCGAAATTTCCATTTATCACTGAAGCAGGTCTTAAGAAGAGGAGACAATTCTGTCAAACAATATATTTTAACAGCAGTAAATGCAGCAAAATGCATTTTGTGGGCCTGCTACAGTCAAAAGAGATTTCTATCAGTCATCTTTATTCGCGACTCAGACACTAACAGTCTATTTGTGAACTCTGGGTAAGCAAAATGCAATTAAAGCTTTTGCTGCAAACTTAAAAAGGGAAAAACCTGGCACTAAACTTTATACTAAAGAAGCTTATACATTCCTCTATGCATTTTATAAGAGTGGAAAAACTCACTCACTTCACCAATGCAATTCAGTGATGTTTATGTGCTTAATCAGCAAAGTTATTAAATTCATTTATGAAAAAAAAATGTTTTTCATTTCAGTTGAAGAACACTTCTACATTTTGCTGACAGTGGAAGAATGGATGTTAAAGTTTAACACAAAAACATTAAACATGCATTTCCCACTTTCAAACTGTGACATGCAGACATCCAAGGTGCAATTTCAACAATACAGCAGAGGGAAGCAAGTAAATTACACAACTGTTTCTTTCTGGTTGCAGATCAAATGTGGTGTTTTAATTGCTGTGGTCTGAACTGTATTCCTTCTTCAAGACATGAACACTGTGTACCTTTAGAAGCTAAAACTTTTTATTAAAATATTTACTAACCTGTTAATTCCATACAGAGATTTATTGGGGAAAAGTTTACAGTGGTAAACAATGCAAAAGCTCTTACAATATAAAAGCTAAAAAAATAACTTTAGTTTTAAATACACATTTCTCTACCAGTTTATTATCTTCTTGTAATAGTACAAATGAAACAATGTATGAAAATTACGTGTGCTCGACTTAATACTGCACAACCCCTAACTCTGAATTCCAATTTTAAACCTCAAATCAATCACATTGTGGTCAGTCACAACTCATGGCTATTTGCTTCTGAAAAAGTAGTCTTTAGACTAAATTGCAAAATCCCTTCAACAAATTGGATTTATTTCTTCAAATGAGTCTACCAGATAATAGAACGTGAACACACGTAAAACCTGCTTATGGACTTTGATTAGCTAGCTGACTTAGAGCCATGCTTTGTTGGAAGAGTAACACAGGCAATTGAATTACCTTATATCCAAGAATATGTCCATTTTGCTCCTGTTCTGGAACAGGACCCCATGTGACTAAAATGCGTGTGGAGCTCACAGCCTCAGCTGTCACATTCACCGGAGACCCAGATGGCACTGTGAAAGGAGAATTCATTATCATTTTTGCAATCCATATTGTTCTAAGAGACCTTTAACAACACATTGCAATTAGTTTTGGTTCTCTTTCAAATGGAGGACTCTGACTGAATTTCTGACAAAACGAAGATTAAATACCATTAAAGCACAAATCCAAACATGAGGACAGGTATTGTTGTACTGCAGGTTATACAAACGCAAACACATCAGCTTGGTTTTCACAGGTAGAGTAACAGTTACAGCACAGGTCAAACATTTGTACATCACTGGCATTCAATACACCCTTCTTTCATGCTGAAAAATGCAATAACTTCCACGTTGTTTGTAGCATTACATTTAGTCATTTCCATTAGGAAATCAACTCCACAATCAAACAGAACTTTTGTCATGATTAAGCTTGAAGGAGTTGATCACTGTAAATTAAAAATCAACCAAAAAATCAAATTTATCTCAGAGCCACATGCACCCATATGAGAGTTTCCTAAAAACTGAGTGAACTTATGGAAGTCTTAAGGGAAGAACTGATTAAAAGTGCATGGAAAAATATAAAAGTATAAAAGTAACAACATTTCAGCCCCTGAGATCCCCAAAACTATAAAAAACTAGTTTTTAATTCAAGGCGGGTTTCACATGAGCAGAATTCATAGTCATGTAAAGAATTGGAGAACAATTAAACAGAAACATTACTCTGTTTCACAATAAGAAAAAATCCCCTTGGATAAGGATATATGCTCCTTGGATGTTGTGCAGTGGATATTAAAAGATAGCTTCATCCTGCTGTTAATAGGTGCTGAGATGAGAACCTTTTCTCAAAAGCAAGATTTTACCAAAGCGTTAGACTGCAGACACTTCTTCCCCTTCACCAACTGTTATCTTTCTCTTACACTTCCTTCTTTCCTTCTGAAGAGAATTTCACGTTAATATTGGCTTTTTATTGTATGTTGTTAAAAAGTTAAACAAAAATTGAAGATTAAAAAACATTGCTGCAAGTCAAAGAGACTACTGAATTTGAAACTGTAACATCTCAGAGTACTGTGCTGACAGCATTTGCACAATTTCATTGCACATCTTCAATGTGTGATTAACACTAGTGTGTTGCTAAACAGCATTAATTAAAAGGTGAGTAAAAGCATGAAACACAGGTCCTTTAAATTTAAATTTTGTACCTCTATTTGTGATAGAATCTTTGGACAAAAGAGGCCCTTTCTTAAACCAATGTAAAAATACATTCTTCCTCATCAGGATAAACACCATTTTAAATTAGAAAACTAAAAATAGTCTTTTCAGAAGTGTGCTCTAACTAGCTCTTAAAGTTATGCAAGCAGAACTTTAAGACTTGCATATTTTAACTTTAACTTAAAATATGCAAGCAGAAAGACAGGATAAGTTTTAAGAATTATTTTTGTCCTCTTCACTCATCTTACTGAATTTATAATGAATTGATGTAGCCATCTAATACAGAATTATTTCCTTTAAAATTTTTTTAATCGATCTATTCATACAGCTATCATGCCTTTCAGATATGGTGTGCTCTTAAGTCAAACCAAAAACATATGGGGATATCAGATATTCTAGTATTGGTGAAAAAAATAACTCTCCTACTGTACCTTTCGAATGACTGTGTGTCTAACACATGGCCCACAGGCCAAGTCAGGCCCACCAAGCTCATTTGTTCAGCACATGAGGCTCAATTGGGATTTACTGTAATTCATGGCTGTCTGAGAAAAACCCACACATGCAGGAGACACTCTCTGTGATGTTACCATAACAGTTATGAAAACACAGCAATTCTTGTTCTTACCTACCTCTAACCAATTGCAGTGCCCCTTGATAGTTTGATAGTGTCACATATCTAGTTCAAGGAGCATGTCTCCATATGAATATGGAGGGGAAAAAACTGATATCACAGGACCTGCGCAAACACTTCTCTAAATTTTGGAGCAACCTCAGCAGACCTAGTCTCACCTAGTTTTTTTATGATGATGTTTATGTATCAAATAAATGAAAAATAAAGAATGTCTACATTTCAATAGATGAAAACTATATTTCTTCCCAGAAGTGAATAGAAACCTGACACATTTGATGTGTACAGAAGATAGCTACTTTCAAAGAGGTACAGCAATAGCTCTGGAAGTGAATTTATTGCTGTTTTAATGTCACTGGTATCTAGCAAGTAGTCCTCCATATTTTCAGTGCTTGTTTTGTAATGTCCCTTTAACCTTGCCTTTTGCTGATTCGTTTAAAAGAGTTGCTTTTACTTATCAAAACGGGCACATAGTGTTAGCTTTATCAGTCTCTCAACAGAGTTTACAGGTGATGCCCATCACCAATCTCAGAGCCCCTTTAACTTGCATTTCAATAGTGCATTTTACCAATTGATATACACACTGTACACAAAGGTTATTAATTCCTCAAGACTGTTTATGATGCAAAATTTCACAGAATAGAAAATTATGTATTTGTATTACACAAGATCAGGCTTACAATGTGTTTGTAAGTACTTTGTAGTTACTGAATTGTCAAAATAAAAAAAGCACTGTTGAGTGGTTATGATAATTAGCCAACTGAACATAGTGCTATAGTGAACAAAATAAATAAAATGTTTAAAAACTCTAAACTCTTGAAGATTGGCACAGTGCAACTAAGTTTAAACAATGCAAATGTCTTTCGACTGTTCGCCCTTTTCAATCTTCTCCAGCACTTCACGTTTTACAGCCAGGGAAAATACTTTCCTTATTTTCTTTGCTTTTTTAAGACTTGAAGTACTTGCAAAACAATTTGCCAACATGGCGTTAAAAATAAGAATGATGTTCGATGATAAAAATCACCGAGCAAGAACTCAAGTGAAGTGCCTTCGTTTTATCGAAAATGACTTTATACAGCAAGTATGCTTTTTTGCTGTAGAAAAAATCTGTAGAACAGGTTTTGTTAAGCAAAAGCTGGGTGTACAGTATATAGTTGTGTATGTATTTGGCATTTGTTTTCTCGTCTTGTGGAACAATATTCTTTTCAACAGAACAGAGATTCATGTAGTACACAATAATCACAAAAATGATACTTTAAATAATTACAGTTATTATATAATAATACAATAATACTCACAATCCCATATTCAGAGGACAATGATTAAGGTTTTCTGAATTGGCATCTAGTGAAGGTGGAATGTCTGTTAGTCAAATTTTAAAGTGAAGTGTGTTGGTACATTCCACTAAACATAAAACTATAATAACTTAAAGTAAAACTTTAATATTATGTATGTAGGTAGTGTCTAGCATTTCAATAATTTGTGTACTTATGGCTCGCCGTTGCAAATGAAATTTATCCCTGATGTGTATATGCTCCTGAAAATAAAATGGAAGCCTTCAGAAAGGTGAGGATGTTTGAGGGTGGACAGTTTTTACAGTTTCAGTTTTTACCAGCAGAGCAATGAAGAGATTGTTAAGACAAAGAGACAGTGGGGAGACAAACAGGCCAGAGACAATGTAGGCCCCCTACCTGACTCCCTTGTTCGGCCTTTCACCACCTCACTCCAGGGCCCTGGCCCAATGGAGTTGAAGGCCTGGATCTGCAGCAGGTACTCTGTCCACTCCTCCAGCCCCTCCAGTGTGAGCTCTCTCTCCAGGCGGTCGTTCACCAGCTGGGTCTGGGTTTCGCCCTGCAGGTCTGTTCGCCACAGACTGATCCTGTACCCCACTGACTCAGGGTTCCCATTGTACTCCGAGTCAGGCAGGGGCTATGGAGAGACAGAGTGGGCACACATTAACTTGGACTTGCACTGCAGATTGTTCACCAGGCTAAACCCAAGCACAGTATTACTCCTGTGGTGTGGAGGTTGTGTTCAAGTTATTACAATGCATTTATTATTTTTCTATTTTTCTTCCTAATTCAGCAACCAGCATTTTGAAATTCAGTTTAAGTTTTGCTTCTTGTAAAAGAAAATCTGCATTATCAATTACAACAATAAGAACAATTATTATATTCCAAAAAAGTGCTTTATGAAGTACGTACAGTGTATATACAGTTGGAGCCATTCAGAACATGCGGTACAATTTATTGATGCATTAAAGTGTCTGTGCCTTATCCTACTTCATAGACCACTGAAGGACAGCAGCCACTGAAAAAAATGTCTAACCACCCATCAGATCATAACACTGTAAGTTTCTTAAATCTGCAATTAATGTACTACAGTACTTTCATGCAAATGCATAATAACCTGGTAAGAACGTAATACGACATGCAAATAGATACAGCAATATTGTTTCTGCTTTGAATTAAAGCATAAAGAATGTTGATGGTTGAATTTAAATGTATCATCATTTACAACTATACATCAGACCTCTTTGTTTCCATAGTTTGAAACAATGAACATTTTGAAACTCATAGATTTTGGAACCATTGTTAATAACAGCATTTTCCTGATGTAATGACTGATGGAAGGCTACATTTATTTTCTAGGGTTTTATACTAGACTATCAGTTATGTGGTTGAGTCTTCTTCATAAAGAAGGGACGTTAATATCAAAAGACATCCTTAATAATTAAAATACATTTGGCTGAGCCAAACCAAAGAAAAAAATGTATTCTATTTTCTACAGCTGCTTTATTATTTTTCAGACAATACTGATTGTCAAATAAAACAAAAGCACTTCCCCTAGTATCATGTATCTAGTTTTACTGCACAGAGTGGTGTGTGAGTCATCTGTAGCCCTTTATGAAAAACAATCTGGTTTTACTTTTTGTAGAAGACATGAGTACATTGTTGGACAAACTGTGCTACCCACATTTCAATTCCATAAGATTTTTTAGTGTGCAAAATAGAGAGTAAGTTGCTAAATATTTCTATTAAAATTAGTCTGAATGTTCACAATCCTAACACAACTGTACTCAAATAAACTCAAGATTAATACAACAAAATGCGAGATTAATACAACAATGACAGCAGTAAGAGCAGCATGGTTATTTGGGCTATTCCCAGCTGCAACAGTTTCCTCCTGTCTTCCAAAGGCATGTTGCCTAGCTTAATTGGTGCTTCTGTACTGTCCCCGCATGTGTGTGCCTTGTGATGGACTGGTGTGCAGCCCAGGATCTAGTTCATTCATGTGACTTATGCCCTAGAATAAGCTCCAGGTTGCTGACTTTACCAGGAATAAATGGCTTTCTGATAAAGGGATGACAGCAGTATTGGGTGAAATAAGTCTTTCCTATGATTGCAGTTTAATTTACTCTTATAAACAATGCTGCTTTTTCTTTCAGATACAAAATGCAATAGATTTCATTCTCAGGCCCTCTATTCTGATTTGCCAGCAAGTAGAGCTATAATAAACACTCATTGGACTCAGTTCATTTTATTAGGAAGAGTTCACAATCTTGAGATGTTTGATTTTCAAGTACATACTAGCCACCCAGTTACTCCGATCAGGTAAGAGCATGCACAAATAATTCTCTTCTACAGCAAAGTTAAAGTGAAGTCAAGGCATGTCCGAAACAGTCATCTGAATAGTCAAATAAGCAAAGCTTGCAGGTATTCTTTCTGTACGGCATGCTCACCACCCATCGTAACCAGAGGCTGGTCTCGCTTGCTGTGCGCACGGTCACGCTGCTGGGAGCCACGTCCGGAGGGGCCTGCAGAGTTTGGATGACCCGGGAAGGCTGGCTCACAGGGCTGGGGCCCACAATGTTTACCTGTCGCATCCGAAACCTGCAAAGGCACAGCACACCTGGTAGCTATGATGTGAATTCACAAAATAAATAGCATGTCTTTGTTTTAGAGATTGGACAATGTGTCTTGCTGAAAGGAATTCTAAAAATGTCATACTGTAATCTTAATAGCACTGGTGATGCATGCTTCTACTGCTTATCTTCTGTGATACCCAAGGAAAGCAGGAAACTATACGTAGCTTGTGGGTCTTTCATTGCACTTCCAGTATTGTTATTGTATATTTCTCTATATTTTCAAAAAACTTAGAGGTGATAAAAATTAGTATGAATACAGTAAATGAAGAAGGCACTGTGTGTACTTTGCATGAACTTGCAAGTACAGGTGTTCAATGTACTTTCCTTATAAGTATACTTATGTCACCTAATTTGCTGCTACAATTATTACTCATCGTATTAGTAAAGGAGGCAAAGAGTACCTAGAAAGAAAAAATAAACCACAGAGGTTTTATCTCAGAAAATGCTGCTGTCATTGTACTGCAAAATAATTTAACAAGAAGATACAAAGTAACCATGCTTATCATTTTTGCTAAGGCTTCATTGGGCAATACAGCCTAAGAAAGTTATGATATGGAAATACTGTTTAGATTAGAAGAAGCCAGAATTCCTTCCCATTATATGCTGCAGGGAAAGGCTCAGTAAAATGCTGGTTTATTTAATCATTTCCTATTGTCAAATATGTATTACACAGTATTTTAAAGAATAAAGAATCTGTTCCTGAACTCAAATTTTTTAAAAAGCACAATGTTTTAAAATTCTTTCAGCTTGAAGTGGTTCAGGCTTATAAAGGGTCAGTCAACAGCAATGAAATTGACTGAAGCATATCCCCTCTTAAATCAGGTAACTGAAAATAGACTAATGGTCTTAAAAGCAGTAGTTGAGGTGAGTTTTCAAAGCACAGAGCACTGGTCTTGTTTTTAGAAAAAGAAAGATAAAAACTACATAAGATATTTACATATTTTAAATATCTACATATTGTTTGTTTGTAGATTATTGTCTTTCCCTTAGTGTGGAGAGGTTCATTTGAAGGATGATGATAATAAAACTATTTTATAAAGCACCTTTCATAATAAAAAATAACCCAAAGGGTAGTACAAAAAGCAAAGGATACATCAGTACAAGATACATTTTAACAGTGGCAAAGTTATAACACAGAACAAAATCATGTCTATAAACAGGCCAATGAAAACAAGTAGATCCAAAAGTGTTATTTGAAAACAGAGAAACTCCACTATACTGATATCAATGGACTCACTTATATGGAGTATTAAAGGCCTTCTCACCAATTTGTAATAAGTAAGAAAGCAATGTCAGAGGACCAGTGAGATGTCATGTATCAGGTGTTCAAGTAGTGAAGAGGTCAGATATATAAGGAGGAGAGATGTTCTTCAAAAGTATGTAATCCCAAATAAGTATTTTACAATCTATCTGCAATTTGACAGGCAGACAGTTTCAGGTTACAGAGACCTGTTTAAGACCCCAGCTTAACAGTATTGGAACAATAGTGATGTTTCTGTAAGCTTGAAGCTCCAGCACAAAGGGTATCAGAGTTATCTAATCTAGTTCACAAAAATGCATGTACTGTACTAGTTTCTCCACAGTAGTTGTTGATAGTATGAGATGTATCTAAGTCATAATCCTACAGTAAGTGGGAAGAAAATATTTTTTGTAATGTTCCAACCATGTGGTTCAAAGGTTAAACTCCCACCTTTTTCACTTTGTCAGTTTGAAGAACCTTACTAGTGATCCAAAGTTTGATGCAGAGAACCCAGTAGCATGACTGTTGAAAACATTTGTTTCATCAAACAATAAACATCAGCAGTTAGTACACAATGAACCAGTCACTTGAATATCAGGTGTAAATGCAAGTAAATCTGAGTATTGTCAGAACAAAGTCAAAATTCTACAATCATAGTATAAAAGGGAAATCTTCTTCACCTGTAGTGAGTGAAAGGGGTGAGGTTGGGGATCTCTAACACCTGAGCTTCTGGTTCATTCTCATTCTCGTACAGAACTTTCCACTCCTCGTCATCTCCTATACTCCCAACCTGTGGAGAAAGAAGGTAGTGAGAGCCACTTGTTCAGTACCTGACCGCAGGTTGACTACAACTGGTGACGGCTGTCTGGGCATTCCAACCAAGTCTTGTGACTCTGACATGTCCATGCCACTGTAAAGCCCTCTTTCAGAAAAGAAATAAATGCCTAAGGGCGATGCCTATCAGTTCTTTTCAAGGACCAGAACATTGACCGGCTGTGCAGGCTTCTGAGATGGGCTTCTCTTGCCAGTGAGGGAGTCACAAATACTGCAGCAGATTAACCTTTTAACTGGCTAACGCGTTGAAAAGTTCTTTGTTAATTCTATTAAATACAAAGTGGTACAAGATATCTTCCAAACCACCTAAGCTCTTTCAGGGTTTTGTATCTTAATTGAAAGAAATAAAGAAAGACAATTTATAGATTTAATATTAATTTTTACCTAGTCCTCTATTTGGGGGATTTTATTATGCTCCATTTTGATTCTCTGTAGTTCTATGCAGTCTGCATATGGTATCAGGATAACAGTCAGAGATACTGTAAATAATCTGAGGCATTTAATAAAATCAGTTTCTGTGCTAATTCTGCTTGTTTATATTTAGAGTTTACAGTTAGTCAGTAAACTCTGCTGTATTACATGTTGCATTTAGCAACACTGTTGTCAAGGTGCTGCTGTGAGTTTACAATATTTGTCACTTCTGCATTGCTTCCAGGGTGGTTTTATTGTTCTCCTACAGTCTCAAAACTCAACTGATACAGGCTTTCAACCCAAGCTGTGATCTGGATTTCCCAACACATACAAATCCAGAGCATTTGTGGGAGTCAAAATGCATGTTTGCTTCAGTCCTACATAGTCCTGCCATCCTAGGGGATCTTATGTTTTTTGCATGACAACAGTCATAGACATATAAATTGTGCTGCACCATAATTGGAAAAGCTTTATAGAACAGGAAAGCAGCAGCAACAAAGATGGGAGAATTTATAGTGCAATGTCCTGTTTCAAGAACCCATACAAATGCTAATGTATGTAGCAGCAAATCTTAAATGTATAAAATCATATTGCTCACTGTGGGATCCATAAAGTAAAGGTTATGAGGTAATTGTATCTGCCAACATAATATATAGGAAAGCAGAGGTGTGTTAAGGTAGGGGCCTCATTTGTTTTCAGTGCGTGGTAAACATTAAAGTCTGTAACTTAACCCATTTCTGTAAGCTTGATTTAGGGTCTTCACTTTCTGGAAGTGGTTCAATGAGGCCAACCTTTTGGTATCACTTTAACCACAGAAAACAATATCACGTCAGTTATGCAGCATTTTGCACAACAGTATATGTCAAGTACAGTTGCACTACATGAGGGTAATGAGCAGAATATTGCTGTTTAAACAGACTAGAATTTAAAATAGAAACATATTTTATTCCTATAGCAAAACTTCTGACACTAAACCAAAATGACACATGTTGGGTGTTCACAATGTAAGGCCCTACAGTGTTTGCAGAACTAAAATCAAATTTTCAATAACCATTGCAAGATTTCAAAGTCCTATGTGGCTCCACAGCTGACTAGTTATTTTAAATGGCACCACAGAAAAATATCACAAAGAACAAATACTGTTAAATGATCTGAGTACATTTTTACCATTTTTTTCACAGGTCTTAAAAGGCGTGTTTGTCAGGTTCAGAAAATTGGCTGTGACTGCATTCCAGAAGCTGCAGACAGCACTGTGAAATTAATTCAGGGATTCCAGCTCTCTACAGTGTAATATGCAGGGCTAAAAGTAAGAGAAGTTCCAGTGTGTTTAACATGCAATGAACTGTGGGAATTGCAAATCCCAGCAGCAGCAAAATCTGAACCATAGGTGACAGTATTTGAAATGAATTGTGGGAAACGGAGTCTCAAGACTTATATGACAAAGGCAGCGAAAGTACAAGCAGCAGAGGTTAAAATAATGGGCTTAGTTATAGTCTTAAGCTACCCATTTAATCCCCACAGAGCAACAGTATGGATAACTTTAGAAAATTAGGATAGTTCAAGCACATTGTGCATCAGATCTGAACTTTTATTTTTCAATATGTTACCCTTGCGTTTGGCAAATGTTTTTTTATGTATCCCCTTGTCATTAGTAATCAAAATGAAATCTTCAATATATCATGACATTTCTACCATTTAATATTGCAGGTAAATAAACCAGCACTTCACTTGAGGCATTACTGTTGCCTGCTTTCTACCCAGCCTGTTTAAACTACTATATACATGTGAAAACCTGTATTTATGAGTCCTTTACTTAAAAGACATTTATAAAAAATAAGATGTATGCAGGTCTCCAAAGGTGCTGCCTTCTAAACAATATCATGTTTCTTTCAAGATGGAAAACATTTCTGCTGCCCAGGAAAGGCATTAGCACAATAAAAAAGTACTGAGGACATGCAATCCTCAATAACAGGTGAAAGCCAATGTTTCAGGGTTCTGTGCATTCACATAGGGATTTCATGCTTGGAAGCTACTTTTTGATACAAATGTAGTTGATAAGGAATAAAAATAAGAACTTAACCAAAAATTGCAATTTTTAGAATTTTACTGCTGACTGTTTTACTTGGAACCAAAACTGGCATTTAGGATCAAACCAAATTCTTAAATGGTTTCTTTTTTTTTGTGAAAAACAGCCTGAAGATAGAATAGATTTTTGAATATTTAATTTTGAAATAATTGGAACTGTAATTCTGTTGCTACCATGAGGTCATGATGATATCTAACACTAACAATGTGTTAAACCATAATGGCTTTAACTGTGAATTCTATTTTTAAAAGTGTAGCAAGATCTTAACACACTTAAAATGTGTGGATGAACGAGAATTAATGTGTTTTATCTTAAAGAGATAATTATATTAAAAGGATAAAGATCTTTTTTGATATGCGTTGAGATATTCCTGAAAGAAACATGCCAAAACGAAGAAAGAAACAATAAAAAAATCAAAATGTCAAATAGTCTAAGCATGAGCAGAAACAAATACAGTTAAGTGTATAAAACAAGTGACCAAATACTAAAAGGGTAATAAATGAATAAGAAATTTTTAAGTGTTTATAAAGCCATCTTTAATGGTATGAACACATGGAAGAAAAGGGTCATGTACATATTTAGACACTAACCTGCCCCTCAACAATCCACTTTGAGATGGAAGTTTTTCCATCATCTCCGGCATGGAACTTCAGTGTGGCTGAACGAGGGCTGATATTGGAGATGACCAGATTTGATGGAGCCCCAGGAAGTTCTGAATTTGAACACAAAAAAACCATGATGAAAAAACCTATGTTCACTGATTTTTCTAAAAGCCAAAACCATTCAGGTGTTTTTTTCATTTAAATATTTATTTTGTAGGTCAGAACAAATAACTTTGTCCTTAACTTCCATGTAAACCTATCATTGACAGGTTTGTCTGACATTGACACTGAAAGATTAAGGTAATCAGTTTTCTAAAACAGTTTTCTAAAGAGTTTCACAAGAACAGATGTCAATTTATACATGTATGTTATACAATATTCAGATTTACTGAGCTCAGTTGTGGTTCTCTTACGTTGTTCACTGCCGTTTGTAAGGAATTTATGAGATTAAGAGTACTAATAGTTGGACACTGTTGCACCTCTTTTCTTTCAGTCCCAGGAGAGCTCTGTAGCTCTCCCCGTTTCCTTCAAAACTTACACTTTTCAGTTTAACAACAAGGGTAAGAGCTCATAGTTGGCTTTTTGCCACAGTCACGCATACATCACTTTACAGTGACAAACACTGTGCCTCTAAGCTAGTTTAAATTAATACTACTTCTCCATAGTGATTTTTGATTCATGGTTGAGCACAAACAGCAACTTATAAGCTTCCGCAAAGACAACGCCAGCTTAAAAGATCATTATTCACATTCACACAGAACCATGTGTAGAGCCGTATGACCGCCGTCTGCTGTCTGCCAGATGCACAGCCGTTGAAATGAACTGGATGATTGTTTCTTTTCAGATAAGTGAGATTTGGATTTGCAGCGGGCTACTGCCGTTGAATATCAGGCTATTTTCAAAATAAGCTGTGGAATTTATTTTATTCTGCGATGGACTCATGCCCCATCCAGATAGTATTGTACATTGTGCCCACTGCTTGTTGGGCAAGACTCAACTCCCTCGCGACCCTGTATTGGATAAAGCAGTTAGAAAATGGATGGCTGGAATTTATTTGGGTTGGCAGAGACCTGGAGGCACCCCTGAGGAGATCGTAGAAGACGTAACAGTGCCAATTCCTGCTGCTGTGATTGCGGCCACCTCGATGTTGTATGTAGTAAGAGAGGTGAGTCCTGTGACTTTGTACTCCAGAGTGGTGTTGGCCATCGTTCGCGCCATCCGGGAGGCGTTGTTACCATGGACCTCCCAAGAAACCTGGTAGCCTGCAGAGACAAAGGGAGATTAACCTGTACCTGCACTGTTCTCACTTTTATGAGATAACTTACTTAAAAGTCAGCTTTTAATGCTCGAGTCACAGGCTAGGAATAGCTCATCACATGCCCCTGACCCTCGAACTGGTGTGATGATTGCTTTTTTCCTTAAACAAAGGCTATACTTTGAGCATAGTTTCATACTGTATATTGACAGAAATATTAACTAGAAAAGGAAAGGCATCTCAGTTAAGCTATGGGCAGTTAAATAGTCAATGTTCTCTTCTTTTGTGCTGTTAGCTGCCAGGGCCTGAAGAAGACATAAATCAGGACTTGTCACCCATGATACTGAACATGCAGTAAGGCTTTAGCAAGGATAGATGATCCAAAACCCATTCCTTTGGCAGTTTTGCCTCAATGTGACCTATGTCCAATTAATGGCTTTCTTTTTACCAAAATCAGCTACAAATTCTCAGGCCCTTTGGACACTATACCCTAAGCTGTATGTTACTGAAACTAATAGTCAGCAGAGGTCTTGTATAATTTCATGTTTAACTGGAGTATATTCCCTTGCAGTCAGCAGTGTTTCCAATCACAGACTGTCCGTTTACATTGGGATACTCATATATCAAAGTTTGCACTGAAAGACCCTGCAAGAAATAAGGATACCAAAACATTCAAGAGGAAACAATATCTTATGCGCTGCTAACGATGGATGCTGTTTAAAATCATTCAAATTTAATCTACATCCATTCTCATTATTGTTCTTTTACTTTGGGACCCTCAATGCTTAATGGCTGCCACTTCCTTTTTATTGTAGTGAAAAAAACATATGTTAGCAGGTAACCTTCACTTAATTGGGTGCATTTGATTTTCTAGCAGTTAAAGAATCTGATGAATTGTTTCCTGATGGTAACTTGTCGGGTTACTGCACACAGCGTGTGCACTATATTACAGCAGTTTCATTATTTTTTCCAGTATTTTACAAAATCATTCTTTAGAAAAAAATCCTTATATTGAATATAAAACCATATTTCTGTGTGAATACTTGCAACAATAATACTATTTAATGGCCTTTGTGCAAAAACCCAATGAAGTGTTAAATAGAAGCATATCCATTAAAACAGTATCAAGAACTCAGAGTACCTGCTAAATTAAAATGAAACACCTTTCAGAAAACCCATCTATGCATGCAGTAATGCAATGTTCAACGAAATTTTAACAGACGGAAGCCAGATTTCATGTTATATAGGGATAAAAATGTCCCAATATGCCATTAATCATTATGACAGAAACTTACGAATTTCTCACTGAAACCCACATTCCTTAGATAGAGGATATAAAAGCAAATATATGGGAAAGAAAACAAGCAGAGACTTAAGGCATATTCAGTTCATTTGATTTGAAACAAGGGATGAATATGCTAGCTGCTCATACAGTACATTCCTTGGTTTCCTTGGTTTAAGGAGGACTTCTATATTCACTACAATAACTGAGTGAATTCAGTTCCTTATTGAGGTTCATTTCACAGTACTTTTTAAGACTGTCAGTTACATTATACAAACAGTTAAAGTAGTTTTTCTTAGTACAGGGGTTCCCAACCTTTTTTGTCAGCTGAACCCCTTAAACCTACAGTAAATTATTTGTACCCCCTTAAGAATTTAACAAAATCACACTTTTCAATAAATGTAGATAAATGCTACAGTGACCCTCTTAACATGCTTCCTTTCACTTTGTAAAATATTAATAATACTACTATTGTTTTTCTTCTTATTATTACATTGTTACTTAATAATAGGACTATTTAAGTTAACATTGATGTTTCCATCACAATCTCATGAACCCCTTGCAGTACCATCACAAACCCCTGTCTTAGTATATCTTTTGGTGCTTCTTTATTACTTTCGCCCTGTATTGTTCACCTCTTAAACTCTTTCTCTTTCAGTCTGAGAAAAAGAGTAAAAACTTTGTTTACATGCTGGAGTTACACCCTTGCTATAGATAATAGAGACCATGTAGAACACAAGAAAGGTTTCAAACAAGAGGAAGCCATTTGAGCTATTTAGCTCAAATCAACTTTTACTAGTATTGATCTGAGAGTCTCATCCAGCTGTTCCTTGAACGTAATGCACCAGTTTCCACCAACATGGCTAGCATAAGTATTAATTCCTACATGCCTATAATTTACATGTAATTCTCTTGTACCCTAGAGCCCAGGCACTGCCGGCTGTGGTCCGACCCGCAACACTAACCAACGGTGACTGGAATTCCCTAGGGGGTAGTTCACAAATTGACCAAGATGTAGGCTAGATTTTCAGGCAGACTGTGGAATGGAACAACTGTCTCCTTAAAAATAAACCATTGGAATCGCCAATTATTTTTACACATATATCCACCCAGTTTAGAACTGTCAATTATTTAAGACTTGGCTTTTTGGTAGTGATTCCTCCCGTATCGCAGAGGGAGAATGAGAAAACACTTGCATGCTCCACTGACACATTCACCTGTCAGAGCCATTCATACAGTAGTTTTACAATACATGCTGCAAGCTCCACACTGTCTTACGGGAGTGCTTGTGCCAGTGGTTGCCAGGTACATCTCCCTGCAGCTCACAACAGGCAATCTACTGAAACTGAGCATGTGTGAGCCTGCCCAATACCTGGATGGGAGACCTCCTGGGGAAGCTAAGTTTACTGCTGGAACAAGAGTTAGTGGGACCAGTAGAGGGTGCTCACCCTGCGGTCTCTGTGGGTCCTAATGCCCTATCATAGTAATGAGGATTCTATACAATTAAAAAGGGTGCCTTCCTTCAGATGAAACATAAAACGGAGGTCCTGACCCCCTATGGTTATTAAAAATTCCAGGGCGTTTTCCGAAACGAACAGATGTGTTAACTCTGGTGTCCTAGCCAAATTCCCCCCTGGCCTTAACCAATCATGGCCTCATAATAATCACCACCTACGAATTGGCTCCATTACTCTGTACTCCTCACTGAGAACTGATGTGTGGGGAGCTTACTGGCGCACTCTGGCTACTGTCGCATCATCCAGAAGGGTGCTACACATTTCTGGTGGTGGAGGGACACCCCAATTCTGTAAAGTACATTGAGGGGAGTGTCCAGAAAAGCACTATAAAATATTATTAGGAAAAACTGGTAGACCAGTACAATTTTGCAAGCCAGTCTCCAGTTTCCAGTTTCTGTTTTGTTGAAACCCAAGCGACACCCCCACTATACTCTGATGCCACTTTACCAAATGTGGGAAGTCCCAGTCTCTGTCAGGTAGTGCCATGATCCAGGCTTGAACCTGCACCATGGAGCTCAATCGGTACTGTAATACGGCATCTTTGCTGGTTGCGCCATGGGAGATGAAATTATTTTCTTGTGTGAAACTACAGGAGCCACTCATAAGACAACCGCCTCAGGTTTTTTACCAGTGATGATCCCATTCTTATTTTCAGGCTCCTGCCAGCTCACTCGTAGAGAAGTGTCCAGGATCTCTGTAAAGCTCAGGTGACCCACTGCTCCTGGCTCTGGGAAACACAAATGAAAAAAAAAGAAAGAAATACTAATTAAACCCAGTCAACTGTGAAAGAAGAAAAACTTGTGCCCTCGGTAGGCTCTTAGAACAGGCTTTTTTTTTTTACAAAAACAAGATATTTGAGATACATCACCGACAATATTGATTTCACGGAAAAGGAAACCTGCTGGCAGAGGGAGAGCAATGAATTTATAAATATCCCTGTTTATGAAATGAAACATCCATATATTTGTTATAAGTTGTAATTCACTGAACAGGGGGAGAGAGAGAGTTCTGGAGACAGACAGGACATATATTATTGCATTTCATCTGTCTGTTGCTGTTTCCTTGAGAGGCAAGCAGTAGATCACTGCTACAAAACAGTTGACTCTAGCTGAATGCACGGTGTCATACTGGATGGCTACTGTATCTACAGCACAAGTAATTGGATTTCTAGCACTGTAATTCACTACCTTGCAGTACTTACATGTACTGAAAATACATAGTCTCAACATGTTGACCGTATCCACCTTATTTTATTGAACCTGACAAGAAGGTGGTTCAACTGAGAGGTTCAAAAGCAGAAAATTATTCAGAGCTTGGGTTGGACCCTAAAGACCACAGATCACTCTTCTGAACCTTTACAATACCATTAACCAACAACAAACAGGATTCCCAAATGCTGACTTACAAAAGGGCCCTGCGCTTTTGGAGTTGTGTTAAGTTGAAGTCACTAATGACATTCTTGGTTTACAGCCCAATGATTACCCTTGTGACTTGCAAATCTGTTACGAGCTTGTAGTGCAAAAGGTTAGGGCCCCAACTGTCCTCTCTGCTCCACCTTAGCTTTGAGGTTGGCGCTGTGGGAATTCAGTGCAAAAAAAAAAGCATGAATAGCCCATTAGAGATCCAACCAGTGTCTGTTGTCTTCATCAGTCCTTTGCTCGCGAAATGATTCTACTGGTTAATCTGATGAAACCTGACAAAACTAGGTGACACGTAAAAAAACAAAAGCTGATTCTGATGTGAAAAAAAAGTTTAGAAGTTTGTGAAACATAAGAATGTCTTGCAGATTTTACTCAATCAGGCCATTTTTTAAATGATAGAGAGATCTTACTGTTCTTTGCTCGGTGTTCTAGGATTTTCTCAGTCGTTTTAAGAAATGGAGTTGTGAGAAACCATTCAATATCCACTCATTTTTTATCTCTAAAACAGATGTTTTAACTTTTTGATGTCATTGTTCTGCACCAGTGTTAAAAAAAACATTTTGCAAGGAGGCAAGTGTTTTTGTAATATTAACATTTATCTATATGCAATACATAATCAATTAAATTCAAAGGAACATATTATACAATTTTAAACTTTGGACTTCTCTAAATTCTGGAGTTTTAAAAATCCATTCTATTCATTTAAAACTACTGTACTGTTCTTTAAAGTTAATTTATTTTATTCAGAACCTGATCAGCACTACAGCACAACAATGTGTGATTTAGGATTAACAGTTAAAACACATGAATCAAAACAGTCAGTATCAGATTGACGTTTGTTAGGAATGCAGAAACCCATGGTGAAGTTATGTTGTGATATTTTAAGCACTGCTGAGTTTAGCAAATGTTACCTTGTATCTTGACTTGTAAGACCTTATCATTACAGTTGCACATTCGAATTAAAATGTCTTTTTTAGCCAGATAAGACTTCATGGCTGTCAGGTAATGGCATGTGGAATTAGGAACTTAACATCGCTATAGTTATCTCTCATTCACACATTTGTCTTCCTTTAGAATACGCTGTACATTCAAATCAGATACACCACAGAGTGGTTTATCATGGCCTCATCATATTACCGATACACAGATTGTATGAGAATGGAGGCAGCTAATCACTAGTTTGGCTAGCTTTAACATAAAAATTGAAGATTCTTTTATGTTCATCACATTTCTCTACACTAATATTAATTTGTAATTCTTACTATATTAACATCATTTTAAAAATTTAAAGAGTACTCCTTTTCTGTGCTATGCTAGAGGGAAAAAAAGATATGTGAGTGTAGCTGAAAGCAACAAAAAGCACAAGAAAACACAAAACACAGAGGCATGTTTAAAACAGCATTCTGTTTACAGTGCTACCAGAGAACCCTAAAAACAGAATCCATATATTTTAAATACATATATTAATTTATATGGCTTGTGCTTTTATTCAGAGAAACCAGTATTTGCATTCAGCATATGACTGAAAGAATGTAAAGTACCTTGCTCAAAGTCTTAACAGCAGGGCCGCACTCAGGATCTGAATCCTCGACCTCTCTACCCCCGTGAAACATAAAAAAATCCATTATCATTGTCAGACAAGTTTTTCTTGTTCTACCGTTCTCTTTTCACAGTCAATAAGAAGTTTTGATTAAGAAATGTCTGACACTTACTGTCTTCATGTGTCTGCACAAGCTGTGGGGAGCTGCTGGGCCCGTCTCCTGGTGTTGTGAAGCACAGCACAGATGTCAGGTAACGGGTAAACTTCCGTAGCCCGCTAATATATCCAACATGGCGGGCCCCATGGAAATCAGGAGTGATTGTTACTATAGTAACAGTTTCAGGTGAATGCTCCGGCCATGCTAGGAGCTGAAAAAAAGAGTAATCATACAAATGTGTATAATGTAGATTAATTCATTTTATGTATTAAATGTATGTAGCCAAACAACAGTAAATTGTTTAACACAAATTCCTTTATAAACTGAATTGTTTGTTTTTAAGAAAAAAATAAATACTCCTATATTGTATTACTTTCTTTTGATAGAAAAATAGCTCAAAAAGTAGGACTTTGAAAAGACAGAGACATTCAGTGGCTTCAGTTGCATGAAATAAAAATTACGATTTTGGACAGTAACACTGGAGAGTTTGATACAGAAAGTGAAATGTATGTTACAAACGAATGTAAAGAACAGAAATGGATCTGTTCTGCTTTATGGCTGTTCGGCATTCTGTTGTCCAAATGCCTTTGTTATGACTGAGTGATGGATGGTATATCACATTATTTCATCCGGAAAACTGTTTCATTCGCTAAGAAGCTCAAGCTTGTTTACAAATTGACTTTCTAGCAGGATTGGCCTACAATCCAATAGAACGCTTGTATGAACTAAAGATAGCAGTTCACAAGCACAAGCTGCATAATCTGAAGGTGCTGGAGAAGGTCTGCTGTAGGAATTTTTAAAATACCTACTGAATAGTGCTCAAACGTATTACAAGGACACAATAAGCACTTTTTCTAGCTTACTTAACATTAGAAATTTAATAAACACTGATTGCGATGTGAGAATAATATTGAACACAAGTAAAAAAATAACTCATATCAATTTTCTTTGGAAACCACAGGGAAATATTATCAACTATTTTCAGCTGAATACCAATGCTGCCAAGAGCTTCACTGTAGGTTACATTGTACAACTGTCAAAAATAATTTCTACACAGAGATTTTCTTTAGGTCACAGCTGAAGCTGTCAGTATAGGGTAAACTCAGGAAGTACATGGAAACTGGCACAAAAACGTATCTATAGACAGAATATTGCGTGAATACCATGTAGAAGCAATTCCACACATGTAGCAAAAATGCTTCCCAGAATATCATTAGTGAATTAATTTTATCTTCTATAAAACAACTGTCAGTGCTGTTTTTCATTGACAAAAATAAAATCACATTTCAAACAACAACATAACCCATAAGATAACTGGCTTAGATCCTTTTACAAATCAATGAAAGGTATTTCTGTCATAAGAAGAAAGAAACATCAATTAAGCCAGCTAAGCAAAAAAAAGACTTTCTTTGACTTCAGTATGCTCCTAGAGTAACTGAAACTTCAATTTAGGCTTGCAGGCTCCAATTCTTCATGTGTCAAATTTCTAAGTTTACCTTAAGCATGCCTACCAGATCTGGATGATACTGAATCTCCATTAGCTTCAATTTGAATCTACCCGACACTGAGAAATAGCCCAAAGCTCTGCTGCCTTGTATTTTTATAGTGTCAGGTCTAAGAAGCTTAACAGAGTCTGGCCAGGCTAGCACTTGAATCTCCTTAAAGAATAGAAGTGTTGAAAATCCAATGCTGCAAATTAGGCTTGGTGTTTAAAAATGTCCTCAGGTGGTGTTATATGTGCAAAGGTTGATGGGACAGATTTTCCAATTGAAATTGTGAACAACAAATCTGACTTAACTCCAGTCTAGAGTTAGAGGCATTGTTGGCAGCCAAAATATATTGAAGAATAGTTTGACCTATGCTCATTGGCTCAAATCCATCTTGATTAAATGAAAACAAGCAAAAATGAAAGCAAAACCTAAAACCAGAACCTAGTCAGACAAATTGCTAGGCATCACCTGATTTTTAGTGAGCAGGCAACTGAAATACTGTATGGTATTGAGACAGCTTACCTTGTAACCTTGATTGATCCCATTAATAAACTGTTGCGGGGGAGGAGTCCAGAAGAACTTCACAGTGGTTGAGTTTATGGCCTCTGCCTCAACATCCTGAGGTGGGGCTGTAGGTACTGAGGACAGACAGGGGAAAAATAAGTCAATGCCACGTGGAAAACTGCAACTGTACCAGTATGATGGATAAAACACAAAAGGTCAAATGTTTCCTTTTAATAACATTCATGTTTCGAAATAACTTTGTAATTGTGTGATGCCTGGTGATATTTGGATTTTTGGTCTCATTCAACTGTTAGTGATTTTATTTCAGGTAGCTGAAGAGTGATCCAGTAGTATTCAGTGATGTCTCTCTTTTTTATCTAGAACACTGGCAAGCACAGCAGTGATGTGAAACTGTGCAACATAACTACAGGTTAATTTATATCCTTCTATCGAATCTAGGTGCAATGTGATCAAGAAATGTTTTCACCATATATAATGGATTTTCATAAAAAACAACTGTCATAGAAAAAGAAAAAATGTTATGTACTTTTTACATCACGCTCCACAATGTTTTTTTAAAAAATGTTCTGAACTGGGAGGAGATGCACAAAGTCAAACACAAAGCTTCTTCAGGACACTCTTCAGTCTGCTGTGTGTGACAGCCACTGCAATCTGATGTATCGCTCTATGCCAAGTGAGTTGAGCTCTAACGGCCCCATTCCAGTATCCACTGCATTCAACTAAAAACAAATCGGACTCACATGTTACTTGGAAGTATAAAAAACCTGTCACAGTGATTGAGAGATACCCTTCAGTAGAATACTAAAGATGTTAATTATCAAGGCCCACTCAAGTAACACACCCCTTCTCCTCCACACGCCTCATATGTTAATTGACAGCTGTGTGATTCTGAGCCAGTAATGTGAAGTGACTTGTACACTCCCCTACAGAATTACAGTGAAAGGTGTTAGCTTGGCTTCATTCTGAAATAGGCCTCCTGACTTCATGCATTCCACTTTAACCACTGGGCCACACTGAGTTCCCCAAGGTAAATGTGCTACTTTAATATGATCTTCTTTAGTACACTTTTGCCATTGGGAGTGAGCATGTCAAAGCAATTTCAGTGAATCCTTTCTTTAACCTTTAGACTGTCATTCGTGGAAGCAGAGAGCCAAAATAACAGTTGATTCAAGTCCCTGATGGCACACAGCTACAAACTACTGGAAATAATTGCATACATGACAATGAAGAGTTTTAACTTCTCACTTATGTACAGTATATGGATAAAAAAAGAGATCCTTTAGGAGGGGGGATAAGGAAGAGCTCAAGCGCTTACAGAGGGAGCTAAAGCAGAAGTTAAGAGAGAGCAAGGACGCCTACAGGAGGACAAGCTGCAAAGGAATAGGGTGAGGGATGTATGGAGCTGCATGAGAGAGATCACTGGCTTCAAACAGGCTGGGGGTGCAACAGAGGGGAACCTGGAGATGGCCAACGAGTTGAACCAGTTCTTTAACAGGTTTGATTCTGGGTCCTCTGTGGCTCAACACCCATCCCCCCACAGCCACACGCTCCCTAACCCTTCACAGCTGCGACTGCCCAACACCTCCTCCATCCCTCCACAACCATGGCCGCCTACAGCTACAACCCCCGACAGCTACTCACCCACCCATCCCCCACAGCTGCCACTCTCCAACACCTCCGCCATTAACACCTGCAGCACTGAAAGAGCTATGAGCACCATCCCCCAGGCCAGGCTGACCATCACGGCTGACCAGTTGAAGAAGGAGCTGAAGAGGTTTCACCAGGGTAAGGCCACAGGACCAGATGACTCTGCAATTGTGGGATGTATCAAGGGTGAGGAGGAGGAGTACAGAGGACTGGTCAGCAGCTTTGTGGAGTGGTGAGGGGTGAACCACTTGGAACTGAATGTAACAAAGACAAAGGAACTGGTGGTAGATTTCAGGAGGAAAAAGGTCAAACCTACTCCTGTCTACATCCATGGGAGTGGCGTGGAGATGGTGGACTCGTACAAGTACCTGGGAGTGCACATAGACGATAGACTGGAATGGTGTAAGAACATCGAGGCCATCTATAAGAAGGCACAGAGCCAACTTTACTTCTTGAGGAGGCTCAGGTCCTTCAATGTATATAGTAAAATGCTACATATGTTCTATCAGTCGGTGGTAGCGAGCGCCATTTTCTATGCAGTGGTTTGCTGGGGCCCTGGGATTAGAGCAGTGGATTCTAAAAGGCTGAACAAGCTCATCAGGAGAGCGAGCTCTGTCATTGGTTCTGACCTGGACCCCTTGGAGGTAGTGGCTGAGAGGAGAATGGTGTCCAAACTCGAGGCCATCATGGACAACATCTTCCATCCCCTCTATCACAGGCTTGTAGAAATGAAGAGCACGTTCAGCAATAGACTGATTCATCCATGATGCGACAGGGAGCGCTACAGGAGGTCATTCTTGCCTTCTGCCATAAGACTGTACAACGCATCCACCTCACGTCTGGGCAGAGGCAACATTGACAGTGACCTGTTTCTGGACTGAATGCATCTACACATCTACTGCTACATCTGTTCTCTTTCTTTTCTTTTCCCATTTACAACCGTTTTTTGTGCAATATATGCCAGGGACCTGTGCAATACATTTATATTTATATCTATATCTATATTTACATCTATATTTATATTCATATGTGTGATACGATTTTTCTGCGTACTGTTCTGTTCTAGTTTGTTCTTTGTGTGTCCGGACTATGAGTAACTCTTTTAGTGCACCCCTCACTGTACTGATTGTAGATTGTATTGTATGTATTGTACTATTATTATTATTGTATCATTCGTTACACTGTGGCTGTGTTGTCTGTGTAAAGCTGCTGTTGCACTGCAATTTCCCTCACGGGATCAATAAAGTATCTGTCTATCTAAATGAAAAATGATCTTTTTTAATTTGGAATGACAGTATGGGTTATTACTAGCCATATACAATTTCTTGTATTAGGAATTTGTCTTTTCGCATACTCCAACTTGCTCTCCATGAGACACACAGACAGGGAGAGAAGCTATTTATACGGTACCCCTGGAGCAGTTGGGGTTAAGGGCTTTGCTCAGGGGCCAAAGGAGTAGGATTCCTCTGCTGGCCTCAAGATATGAACTGGCAACCTTCCAGTCACAGACGCAGATCCTTAGCCACAGAGCCACCGCACTGCCCCAATCTTACAATCTCATTTATATGTCACAATGAAAAGAATGAGAACAGTATACTCTTTTCTCACACCTGCATCTGTAAGAGTCAATTAGCATTTTTTGCTCTCTGAATCCAACAGAAACATATTGTACGTGTGCAGTAGCACTATTTGGAAGAGTAATGTGGATCTGACTGACAACAGAACAAAATGACAGAGTTATGTTCATTTAGCCAGACAGGCAAGTGGGCACATATGTGATCCTACATCGGGAATCCCAATCACACCTTACTAATATCATAGTTTAGGCTTGAACCAGTGATGCCTGGACTATAGGACTCAACCCATTCATTGTTTTCAGTGTCTTTACTGGTTGACACACATTGGTGTTAATACAAGTACTATCTGAGCACATTTTCAGAGGTGACTGATAACGGATATCAGCTGTGAACCTGTGTACATTCATAACAGATTCATGTCACAGGGGTGCCACAGAATTAAATTAAAGAAGAACTGTTAAGAACTTAAGATGATGTAACTGAAATGGCAGTAGCTAGATCTGACAAGAAGTACGGTCTTACTGCTTTGGCATTAAAAATTCAGGAAAACTGATAAAAAAATCTTTCTAAAGTAAACACTGATAGCATGCAAAGCTGGATTAGTTGAAATTGCAGCACCTCTGCTGAAGAGCACAGATTCCTGTGATAAATGAAGTGTTCTCTCCCCTTGCCAGTGGCTCAAAGCATCAGAGGACTGATGTCTGCGCAGATTTCAATCCAGACTAAGAATTATATCTCAACAATGCTTATTGGATTTACCATTTTATTTAGCGAACTTCAATATACGTTAGATGTGGTGAGAGCTTGCTTATACACAAAATCAGATGAATTCCATAAAAAGTGTATGTTTGGAAAATAATCCTAAATGAAAAATCACAGTTCAAAACACATAATATAATATTACTGCTGTCTCACTACAGTGATTTTGATTTATTTTCTTGCCTCCATTAAATATAATTTCTGGTAAATAAAATAAAAAAAAATATTATTGCTAATTACATCATCTGGAGTTTGCTCTATACAGCTCACAGTTTTACATGCACTTTCATAAGGTCATTCAAATATTATGTACTTAGATATAAAATAGCCTTTTTACATAATAAATTTAGGTCCCTGGACATCAGGGCTGGAGAGTTATGAAGGGAGCAATTTAAACTGATATGTGGTCAAAAATACGACACAGAGGCAGTCTGTGTCAAAAGAAGGGAATTTAACACTTATTTTGGTAAGTAACTGCTTTCATCCGGGCCTCATGAAGATGCAGAAACAGTGGGCATTTACTTTCTTTCCTTTCTTTTGTGAAACGGCAGGCATGATGCATTTAAAAACACTGTGTCGCACAGAAGTACACTGTGGTTTATCCTCACAACAGGCCATTCTTATCTAAGGCAGATTTTTAATCTTCTTATTTTATTTGCAAGGAAAGTACATTTCAGGCTTTGATAGAAGCACATGGGAAATAAAGAATTAAACACATAATACATTATGTATTATGGTGCATATCCAGCTCCACGTTTACTATCTAAAATAACATTCACAACTGGACACAAATTTGATGACAAATGTATCCTTCCACACTGCCAGTTTGGAGTTTGGTTTCACAAAGGGCATACAGCACATCCCCAAAATACTGATTAACCATAATATTGTAACTAACCATGACAATTCCAAAACATGTTTGGCCAACTCAAACCAGATAAAAGCCAAAAACGGGTCTTCTGACTTTATAAACATTACTGATAATATTTCTATGAAGACTGCATGGTCTTCATAACATGCTTATGAATAACATGCTTATACAAATGGTATGGGTATTACTGGTAATGCCTATTTCAATTTAAACATTCTAACTGATAACACAAAATGTGATTATGCTGTATTTCAATGCTTGGGTTGCTCTGGATATCTAATCTGTAATCCAGCTGCAATTGTACACAACAAATTACAGTAAGTGGTGTTTATTAGCAAACAAATTTACCAACAACCTTAAAAGGTCAAGATTTTCAACCTTTACAAACTAGTTGAAATTATCATGTCAAAGCAATATCACACAAACACAAAGTAATGTCTTCTTGTCTTACACAGATGGAAGATACTGTGAAGAACAGTGATTTTAGCTGAAAGGGACGAATTTTAGAGTAAATAACCAATTCCAAGGCGATCCAAGAAAGGAAAACTCCTTGGTGAACTGGTTAATTGCCCTTTCCTAATGCGTCCTAGTATCAGTGGATAGGCTACACGTGGATGAGGAATTATATTGCAACAAAAACATCAACTCCCTGGCTATTCTACACTAGATTCTTACTCACTTTAATAGAATGCTGTCAACTAAATGTGAAACGTGAACATCACCCATTAGTCAAAGCTCTTGCAGTCAATTGAGCTACAGTATGTGTCATGATCGTCATCCCTCCTCTAGAGGGCGCGCCGACTCTTATGTGTTAATTTCATTATCACATTCACCTGCCCCTTGTTCTGTTCTTTATTTAAACCCGGTGCTCCGGTAGCTCGGGGCTCTGCATTGGAAGACAGACGCCTGGAGGCCCACCTAACATCAAGTCACCCTACATCAGCGGCTTGAGGGCTTAGGCTTCAGATCGGCCTCCTGATTTAGCTGAGTCAGGGGCTCGGAGCGCCTAGCCTCGTCAGTCTGTTTAAACCTCCTGTTCCTGTTCCGGATCCCGCTCTGGATTTTAACCCTGTTTTGTCTTGGATGGATCACCTGGCTTTGGATTTTGGCCTGCGTTTTGGACTTCCCTGGACTTGTTTGCCTGCGCTCCCCCCTTGCACCTGATCACTGTTAGCATGGCCCCCTGTTCGCCATCCCTTCCTTTCCTAACTGTGTTTTCCCCATAGTCCTTTTCCAGTCACTTCCGGATTATATAATTTGCACAGGGTCCTAAACTATTTACTACATGGGAGTCAGGACCGGCTCCCGTGACAGTATGTGCCAGACTAATTAAAGTTTAGCTTCCTCTCAGTGCCTCACTTGTGTTTACAGTATGTTATGTTATACCTTGTATCCATGTAGGTCCATACTATATAGTAGTATATAGACAATATATATAGACTATTATATGCAACTGTTCGTTTTTTTCTGCACTTTTCTGTTGCTTGGGTGTAAGATTAACAAAAGGATAAAGAAAAGGAGAGAAATGTTGTCACCAGTCCTTTGGAAGTAATATTTTGCATGGTAATGCCATTAGATACTGTATGTGGATTGAAAAGACTAACAATGACAATAATAAATGATGGTGGCAATGTTGATGATAGCTTATTTTAAGAATGTTTAATGTACACTATGATGTACATAACAGAGACTGTGGATACAGTATAATACAGTATGTATAGTTACAGGTTTAGGTGAACGTAAACACTTCCAGGTTCAAAGCAGAGAGGACGTTTGTTGAGATGTGGGGGACCCTAGATCAGAATTCATTGTAAAGTTTACCTTGATATACCTAGGTAAATTGCTGGTTAATGATTGTTAATGAGCAGTACAGAAACTCACAATATAAGATCACACTAAGAACAAGGAGAGGGGAACAACAATAAGCAGGGAAGAACAAGGAGAGGAGAGAGACAAGAAAGGAGTCAGGAGAAATTGGAACTTGAAGCTTGCGCTAGGCGAGAGTCCCTACTTCATGATTATCCAAACAAAACCTGACTGGAGCTAAGTATTTGAACCTTGCTAGAGAGAGATTGTTATTCTATGTGTTGGGGAACGTGGGTTGCCTGGGTAAAAGATACCTCAGTTAGAAATGTCTTTCCTGCTTATCGTGCATTTTTAGGATAGGGTGATAGGCTCCCATTTATTTTGTAGAATCCTGGGAGAGACTCAACTGCAGGTCGTATTGCGTTCCTTTAGAAAGGTAGCTTATTTCTAATTTGGCCTCTGTAGATATTAAAAGTTTCATACTTAGTAGAAGTCTGGAGGTTTTTCGGGGTGATTAGAATGTGAGGCCTCTGAAACGTCTTGTCTGTAATTACTGTACATAGAGTAACTTGTGTGTTGTTTGTTTTTGTTGTGTGTAGTGCAGTTTGTATGTTGTCATTGTAATAAATAATTTTTTGACCAAGTGTGCCTGGCTTATTACTCCTTCCACCAAAGCTGTGCCAGAGAACAAAGAATTCACAAATTCCTGTAATTATACCAACCGTTCAGGTATATTCTGGAGAAATCACTTACAAGTTGCGTTATGAATAATTATTTTACTTATGGACTAAAACGTTTGGTCAATGCCTGATTTTCACCATTTTTGTAATACCCCCACTTGTAACAGTAAGATTTCATAACATAGCCACATATTATTCTATACTATTTATATTGTGTTATTACTGTTATTATGTATACATATGTATTATTATTATTATTATCATTGCATTCACATGTGTCATATTGTTACAATACAAACTGTCACACGACTACATATGCAAAATGTTCCTCTAATGTCCACATTACATTTTTTTACCTGGTGAATTAATACCACTAAATTTCCATGGTATTAATTAATCAGCAAAAATAACTAAAGTTATAAATCAATTTATCAAGCTCCAAGTAGACATGTTCTTATTACAGGAAACTCATCTCGTGGAATCTGAATTTCTGAAATTAAGAAAACCATCAATTTAATCAAGTTTACTTTGCATCGTATAACTTAAAAAGATAAGTTTCTATTTAAATGAATAAAAAAGTACATCTGATTAATAAATCCTCAATAATGGAACCTGCAGGACACTTTATCATTATTAATGTGTCCATCAACAATAGCTGCTTGACCCTTGCAAACATTTATGGCCCAAACAATGATGACGCCGCAGTTTTCCATAACTATTTTCACATTTAACAGATTATTCCAAATGGCCAATTATCACTGGAAGTGACTTTAACACAGTCATCAATCCTATCCTTGATATATAAAACACCTCTCCTAATCCCAGAATTTGGCATTCTTCCAAGACAATCAAAGAAAAAATGAATTGATTTTGGCCTTGGTGGCAGTTAGAAACTGTAAAACTCTTCAAGAAGAGAAAATTCCTAGTTCTCACCTCCACATGATATTTATAAACTGGCTGCTTACTTATAAGTAACTCTATACCTGATATATCCAAAACAAAATTTAACCCAATTATCATTTCAGACCATGTACTGTACTTATAAGCTTCAATTTCTATACATATGCAGCCACTTATGTATAGAATGCACATTAATCCTCATTACCAACAGAAGTATTACAGCAGAAGTATAACATCTCTGAACACCATACTGTATATACAGTGCCTTGCGAAAGTATTCGGCCCCCTTGAACTTTTCAACCTTTTGCCACATTTCAGGCTTCAAACATAAAGATATAAATTTTTTATTTTATGTGAAGAATCACCAACAAGTGGGACACAATTGTGAAGTGGAACGAAATCTATTGGATTTTTGAAACTTTTTTAACTAATAAAAAAATGAAAAGTGGGGCGTGCAAAATTATTCGGCCCCTTTACTTTCAGTGCAGCAAACTCACTCCAGAAGTTCAGCGAGGATCTCTGAATGATCCAATGTTGTCCTAAATGACTGATGGTGATAAATAGAATCCACCTGTGTGTAATCAAGTCTCTGTATAAATGCACCTGCTCTGTGATAGTCTCAAGGTTCTGTTGAAAGCGCAGAGAGCATCATGAAGACCAAGGAACACACCAGGCAGGTCCGTAATACTGTTGTGGAGAAGTTTAAAGCCGGATTTGGATACAAAAAGATTTCCCAAGCTTCAAACATCCCAAGGAGCACTGTGCAAGCGATCATCTTGAAATGGAAGGAGTATCAGACCACTGCAAATCTACCAAGACCTGGCCGTCCCTCTAAACTTTCAGCTCAGACAAGGAGAAGACTGATCAGAGATGCAGCCAAGAGGCCCATGATCACTCTGGATGAACTGCAGAGAACTACAGCTGAGGTGGGAGAGTCTGTCCATAGGACAACAATCAGTCTTACACTGCACAAATCTGGCCTTTATGGAAGAGTGGCAAGAAGAAAGCCATTTCTCAAAGATATCCATAAAAAGTCTCGTCTAAAGTTTGCCACAAGCCACCTGGGAGACACCCCAAACATGTGGAAGAAGGTGCTCTGGTCAGATGAAACCAAAATCGAACTTTTTGGCCACAATGCAAAACGATATGTTTGGCGTAAAAGCAACACAGCTCATCACCCTCAACACACCATCCCCACTGTCAAACATGGTGGTGGCAGCATCATGGTTTGGGCCTGCTTTTCTTCAGCAGGGACAGGGAAGATGGTTAAAATTGAGGGGAAGATGGATGCAGCCAAATACAGGACCATTCTGGATGAAAACCTGTTGGAGTCTGCAAAAGACCTGAAACTGGGACGGAGATTTATCTTCCAACAAGACAATGATCCCAAACATACAGCAAAATCTACAAAGGAATGGTTCACAAATAAACGTATCCAGGTGTTTGAATGGCCAAGTCAAAGTCCAGACCTGAATCCAATCGAGAATCTGTGGAAAGAGCTGAAAACTGCTGTTCACAAACGCTCTCCATCCAACCTCACTGAGCTCGAGCTGTTTTGCAAGGAAGAATGGGCAAGAATTTCAGTCTCTCGATGTGCAAAACTGATAGAGACATACCCCAAGTGACTTGCAGCTGTAATCGCAGCAAAAGGTGGCTCTACAAAGTATTAACGCAAGGGGGCCGAATAATTTTGCACGCCCCACTTTTCATTTTTTTATTAGTTAAAAAAGTTTCAAAAATCCAATAGATTTCGTTCCACTTCACAATTGTGTCCCACTTGTTGGTGATTCTTCACATAAAATAAAATATTTATATCTTTATGTTTGAAGCCTGAAATGTGGCAAAAGGTTGAAAAGTTCAAGGGGGCCGAATACTTTCGCAAGGCACTGTAGCTGGTAGTGGTAGCTAAAAATAAAAAAAGTGCACAATGGTATTGCGCCTTCTTCATAAATATTTTGTGCATCAAAGTTTTTTACTTGGTTACTTTCTGTGGTTATTTTTGAAAAGTTTCATTCTAACTATAAAACATTTACATATTTTACAAAACAATATAATGTTATAACCTTGTCTATAAATACTTAATATTGTTGTTAAAAATTGTAGTACTTTTTTAAATTAAAAAAAATATTAGGGAATATTAATAGCCATGTAATCATGTAATTCCATGTAATCGTGGAATCACGTAGCTGAAGGGAAATTTTGGTAGCTAAAAATAAAAATAACTGAAGTTTAATGTCGTCTCTACTGAAAAATAATACACTCATACCCCGGTATCCAAACCTAATTTGTTCCTGAAAATCTGTTTTGAAAGCAGGAGATCCTAAATCAAAAATAAAAATTCAATTACTTCTTATGGGGAAATTCTACCGTTTCAAACCGAAAACAAGTTCACTCAAAAACCACCGTAAACATATAATACCATACAGACCATTATAGCAAGCTTAGTGAACAACGCAGTTCTACTCAAATAAGCCAACTGTAGCTGTAAAATAATTAATTATATCATATTTACATTTTTCATTCTTTTGTAATAGATTGCTATCCAAGCGATCAGCTAGAATGACGTGCATACTGTTGTTGACTATGATGCTACATAATCTATTGTCTCTTCTTTAGAGCCCATAATGAACAGCAACTATGAAACAAACACAAAACTACAAAAACAAACTAACTACAAAAAAACACTTTGAAAATGAGAGCACAAGGACTGCTGCCTCATGGTGTCTTTAACCATAATGCCTTGTGCCCGCACAGAAACAAGCAGTTATTCAGTGGCACTGAATTCAAATATTTATGGAACGTTCTCAGCCAAAGTCAGTCACTTTCGAATTAAAAAAGTTCGGATTAGTGAAATTTCGTTCTTATAACAAATTACAAGGTACAAAATCTTCGTGTTCGGATTAGCGAAGATTCGTATACCGAACATTCTTATATGTGTAAACTATGTCTACTATATTTTTATAATCAAAATCCTAAACAAACAAAATCATTCTCTAAAAATTAAATCGAATTAATATGTATACTATATTTTATAGTTTTATTAATTTTATAAATCACAGTATGTTAAATATTCACTTTACATTTACAATCTCTTAAGCCTAGTAGTACTGGGGACATAGATATTAAACTAAGGAAGGGATACGGTAACTTCAGCCCCCACCTCACACCCCCAGGACAGACTGAGAAAACAAATCTGAGACATTAACTATCCAGTCATTGCAAAAGGTGCAGAGTCGCAGAGATGAGCATATTAGCAAGGTAATGTGTGGCTATGAACTGCAGCACTCATGAGTTCTGAAAAAAAAACTTTTTACAATTATAACTGTAACAAATTACATAATGTTTCAATCATGACATTTCCAAAACATTCATCTTCTTATTTATTAAGTATTCACACTCACATTAAAATATTTTTCTTAATTTAGTTTTAAAACAAAATTGTGTGGCTGGCAATGTATTCAATTTAAAGATCAAATAGCGGCATCACAATTATAAAACAGCATATAAAATTTAATAACATAGCAACATCACAGAATGATGCATACCCCGAAAAATAAGACACTACTGTATATCTTGTGAGCGAAATATGGAAGTTGTCACTGTTTGTACTGTTTATAGAGCAGGGGAACACTTCATGTGCAGGAGGGGCAGATTTGCAGGTGTAACTATTCCTGGGGTGCTGGGGTGTAGAGTCTGCATGTTCAATATGTGTTCACATGGCTTTCCTCCCATAGTCCAAAAACATTCTATATCCTACTGGGTGCTGTTCTGTCCAGGGTGAGTCCTAGTTTGCGCCAGTTTCTTGCCACAACTCTGTACTGGATAAAACGGTTGGCAAAAGAATTGTCTGGTGATTTTATAATTGTAAAAACATTCCATTTAAAATACAATAAGGAAGATACTGTCTTCAAAATGTATTTACTTAACTCCTACATATTTTTTTAATATTACTGAAGTGTGTTTCTAATGTTGTTTTACAGATTTGTTATTAAGTGAATTTAGAGGAAAGAATACACTTTAACTATTCCTATGTCCATATTAATACAACTCTTATATCGGTACTACTAAAGCCAGATAAATACCCACATTGTGCTCTATCTATCTTCCTCTTTTCTTATTAATATCAATATTAAAATTATAAGGAAGGCATAGCAAACAGAACAAGTCATCCCATTACTTACACATCCAGATCAAACTAGATTGAAGGCAGAATATACTATCAATAACAAGAGTTGCCTAATTAATAAATATTTCATAACAAAACAAAATAAAGATGATATTTTTTAGATGATATTATAACTAGATGCAGAAAAGGTCTTTGACAGAGTAAACTGAAAACTTTTATTTGCTAATCTAGAAAATTTGGTTTTGGAGTATAATTTGTCCAGTGGATTAACATTACTTCACAACATTACAAATCACCCATGGCAACTGTTTTCACCAATGACCTCACCTCACAAAGCTTTAGTTTGCACAGAAAGAATGTCCACTCTCTTGCTCTTTTTAATATTCACAGAAACATTTATAGCAGCAATTCATCCAAATAACAAAATACAGTATACAAATCCAATATATTCCATAAAATCAGTTTGTATGAAGATCACATACTACTTTATCTACAAAATCCATCCAATTCACTTCCTGAAACAATCAGACTAATCAACATTTTTTCAGAGATAGCTGCAAACTCAATATACTGGACAAAAATTATTATATTACCTCTACCAAGTTGGAATACTGCAATTCTCAAACTGCCTGTGTCCATCACCTCAGGCAACCTCAAATACCTTGGAATCAATATCTCTCCCAACCTGTCAGAACTGCTTCATCTTAACTTCGACTCACTCTTGAAAAACATTGAAGACAATCTTAATCATTAGATGAACCTTCCATGAACTATTATTGGATGAATAGCATTAAATTAAAAGATAACCTAAAGTTAACTACTTATTCAAAAAGATTCCAATTAATACTAAAAATAACTGGCTCAGATATCTGAAATCTAATCAAAATTAAGACTCTCTCATCACTAAATTTTACTGGAATAACATAAAACCTTAAATTGGCACTATTACACAGAGAAAATACCTTCAATACCAAATATGTTGGATCCACTCAAACCAACAATATAATCCCTGTATTAAGAATGAACAAGTAGAAATCAGTGGAGAAATAATGATTAATGATGTACCCTTTCTCAGCAAATTCATAAGGCATCACACTCTTTTTAAAAACTGTAATTTCTATGATTCTGCAGGCGTGGTGGAAAATAAATTCAATCAATAATTTTACAATGACAACTTGTAAATACTCAACAGTTTAGCTCAATTTTGCTTGTATGTATCTCTGTTAAAAATAATATTCAATAATAATAAGAAAAATACTCAAAATCCTCAAACATATTTCTCTAAGGAATCATTTTTCATTCAAATTTAGTAAATAAAGTAGGATTCTAGATCACATGGAAATGCAGTACCAGTATACTTTTGTCTACTGTGTAAGTAGAAGGCTGTGGATAAGGGGCCTAAAAAAAACTGTATTCTTCAATTGGCTGCAATAGACTGAGACGGGTTAGAAAAAGAAATCAAGCAGTGAGATTTTGTAGGAAATGCGAACATCATTTAAAAAGTTGTAACTATACTATAAGAGAAGGTGTGTTACTCAAAAAAACTGCAAACTTCAAGTGTTAATACTGTTCCAGTTTGAAAGAAGGCCAAAAACAATGTTTGGGTCAGTTCAGATCATTATATCTTCAGAGAATAGAAATAGAGATGATTGTTTACCCCTTTGTTGCTTTATTTCCAACAATCTGCTCAATCAAGTCTTACATGAGGTTTCATTAATGAGGATAATAAGCACAAACTAATTTACCATACACAAACAAAAAATACACAAACTTTTACCATTTTTAAGTACTATCTATTAAAAGGTAAGATTTTAACTACTTTACATAAAAAGAAACAAACCATTGACATTTATATACTGTATATGCAATACAAATAACATAATAAGGGCTGTGCATCATAACTGTATGTAAGCTATTCCTATTTCTCTTCTATCACAATATGTTAAATCCCTGAGATGATAAACTTTTAACCATCCTCTGCATCCTCTAATGTCCTCTACAACTTTTGACATTATTCCTTTTAGACCTGTTCAATGTTGTGATGACTACGAATATATCAGAATGTTAAACAAGACCACATTTTGAACCAAGGCCGAAAATGACAAGAAATAATAATTTCTTATTTGTTCAAGTATATTCACATTACTACTTCGAACACATGGACTATACAAACCCAATATAAAATGGATAATGACTTATAGTTCCAGTAGAAATTGTGAAATATTTCACTTGTCAAAGATGCAAACAGCTATGCATTTTTAAAACAAATGAAATGATTGAATAATGCAAAGCATCATAACCTTGTAGCATGATTTTATTACCTTTTTGCAAATACATACGTCTCAAAATACAATTTCAGAAGACAATAAAATCAAAAATGCCTTTCTAGCAGTTACCTTGTCAATAAGATGAAAGAAAAACAGTTTAATGTTATCAGCCTTTCCATATGGAGATATATTTGGACTTTTAGTAATCCTGAACCCATGATTGCCTTGGTTGTATTAAGAGCTTTCAACTCCATCATTCGTGCACTTTCACATAAAACAAATTAGATAAATTAATGGTCTCTATTCTCTGTTGCCCCGGAGTCAATAAATTTACTCTTCTTAAAAATAATCATTTAAATGGCCCATCAGGCTAGCAGTAAAATCTTCTAATGGTTTTTCCTGCTTCTGCTAAGTTTATTGCATTTGAAAAGCCACTCCAGTCAAAAACCCATGATTCATTATTAGAGACTGGGTCTGAGGCATCTAATGAGCTGACAATACGCTTTAACATATTTGTTTTGAACAATATTAACCTTAAAGTCAGAAGGTTATGGCTTTCACCATTCAGTCTACAGCAAGGGAATTCATGTATGTGTATATGCAGACCTTTGAGTAGGAATTTTGAATTTTGGGGGGGGGCACAGGTTCAAAGGAAAAGGAGCACATGTTGAATATAAACTTAGGTGTACAAAAAGTCACCATGACACTTACGTTCCTCTCAATTATTTCTTGTATGATTTTATTTAGAAGAAACCTGTAAGCAAATCAGAAAGACTAAATCTCCTACCTCCCTGCAGCGTGTACTCTGTCACAGGAAGACTGAAGACTCCCAGGCCTGCTCCAGTATAAGCAGCCACCTGGATTTCATACTGCGTCCAGATGATGAGGTCCCTAATCAGGCAGTAGTTAATCTCAGGGCTGGTGATGTTCTTCTGCTGGTACTCACCAGGAAGGCCAGCAAGGCGATACCTAAAATCATGGAAATGAATCATGAGACAACAGCTGGCAATATCACTCCACTACTGATTAATTGCAATCCACTTCCATGAAAGCAATAAAGACTGAAAGTCTTTGGGCCAACTTTATAGCATTCCAATGTAATCCAATTTGGAGATCCTGCTGTTCGAATGTTTGAATTTTTATAACCACAAAATGGAATTAAGTACCAATAATAAGGTCTATACTGAGAGATGCAGAAACACAATTACTGTAAAAATTAGGATTAAATTATTAAGTAATACTCAAAACAAAACGCAAACACTGTGTTTTTGTTTTACAAAACCAGAACTTGAACTTGTGAATCTCACTTTTTAGAATGGAAGTTTTAGAAAAACCTATAAACAGATATACAGAATATACATTACAATTCCCAACATTTAATGTCAAACGGCACAAGAAAGTTATTTAATTCTTAATTTTCTGGTAAGTACCCAGCTTATATAAAATCCACACAAGCATTGAGCAAAACAGTGTTACTTTTAACGAGCAACAGCAGAAGTCAAAGAGATGACTAATATTGGAGCTTTTGCCAAAGGTACAGTTTGTTATTCAAAGAAATCTCTTTATGAATACTGTTAAGATATTAATTTAATCCAGAGTGTTACAGACATCTCTAATGGAATTACAATAATTACTTAGGTATGTGTATATGGAAATTTTAAATGCTTCTTTTTAATTTTCTCCCAAGCTTTAATGACAAAGCAGCACTTTCCTGTTTTCACAGGCTTCAGAATCCTGTCACCTCAATTTACTACAGTTTTGTAAGAGTGACAGGAGAGATTATGACCCCCAAAATAACAGGTGAAAATTTGACCATTTGATGACTAATAGATGCAATTCCCCTGAAAACATCTCTGAGCTTCTACAAATGGACCACCATGTGTATTGAAGAAAATAGGAGAAAAACATATTTCAGCTCCAAAGACCAAAGACCCCACATCCCACCCAAACCCCCCATCCAAAAAAAATATAACAAACTTGCAAAATAACATTCAGACCATATTACACATCTGACAAGTTAGTACCTTGGTGACTCTAAACATTTTGATTAGTAATTTCTTAAAAGTACCAAGAATTTGGTCCTCAACTGGGAAGCCAGCTCCACACATCCACAATCCTGTAAAAAAAGTTTCCTTTTCACTCTCTTAAATTATTTCCCTTTTAGTTTCCAATTGTAACCCCATGTCCATGTTTCAATAGTGAGGGTGTAACAGTTCCCTGGGATAACCCCATCTATATCTCTTAGGATCTTATATACTTAAATTAAATATCCTCACAATCGCCTTTGTTCTAAACTACACAGACGTAGTACCCTTACTCTGTATATGTATACCAGTAACTTATGATTTCTAATGCTATAGTGACCAAACCTGATACTACAATTTCCTCAGTGGGATTTTACTAGTACTTACTATTGTATTGTGTGTATTGTAAAGGTTTAGCAGAACACCCATGTATTTAAATTCCTTTCTATAAACCCAAGCCTTCTGTTAACTTTTGCAATTGCTTCCCCACATTGCCTCACTGAGGACACTGAAGAATTGAAACACCCAGATCACTTTTGTGATCCAGAATCATCCATGTTATATGTGTAGTGTACGTTCCTAAAGTTTAATCAGTGGGGATCTCTTTGACCTGACTGATGTTAAATTTAATTTTTCCAAGTCATTGTTTAATTCTCTTGGCTTTTTTAATTCTTCTCTGCTGTAGACACTGAAAAAAACACCTTATGGACTTTTTTTGAAATCATTAAGCTCGGAGACATTAAACTCATTTGCTATATTAATACAAAGAGCTGAGAGAAGATTAAAACATAATAAAGCATCAAACATTACTTTGAGGTCTCAAAAATGCTTGGATTAAAGCTTCAATCACTTCAGGTTTACCGTCAAACATTTGAACATGTAAGCTTGGAAGCACATTGATTGGTTTGTTTTTCTAACTCCTTACATTATTAATATATATGTAAATACATATTAAAACCAAATTGATGTAGTGATGCCTTAGGAAAAGGCAGGTTAATTACTATGCTGAAAAGTAAAACAAACATCATTTCAGCTGTAGTGCCTTGTTCAGCTGTAGTGCCTTGTTCAGTTGTGCAGGGTAATAAGGGAGAGCAGGAATAGGAGGAAATGGACGGGAGACCACCAGTCTGCAAGAATGACACAGGAGGTTCCAATTTAGCTTCCCTATTGTGTCTATGGACTTTCAAGACAGAGCCTTGCAGTCTGCTCAGTGTCACTTTAGATAAGAAAAGCTGAGTCCACTACTTGCTAATGTTTTTTTATCCTTCTTTCTGGCAGTGTGAGGAAAAGCGGACTGTGCAAGCAGGCATTGTGTCATCTTACTTTTAATATGTCATTCCTTAAAGGGCAATATTTCTTTGTTCTGAGTACTTTTGGCTGTAGGTTTAGAACTGTTGTTTTAAGGGAATGAAAAGGTGGAAGACTACGGAAAACAGGGTTTATACGTCACTTTAACTTCATAGTTAGCCTTAAAATAAAGCTCTCTTGAATATTACAATAACAAGACTTTTGGCAGAACTGCAAACTGGGTATGAACTTCATCACGTATTTGATCACACTGTTTTAGGCCACAGACCAACTCCTAAGAAAACTTCTGATGGTACTCACTAAGACATGCTACCACACACTTTAGTGATAAGGATACATGTTTGTAGTAAAATGGGTTTAACGTAAAATCTTGTTTTAATGATGAGTTTATGGAGTAATTTTGGAGTTTTATAACAGTCTTTGGTTAATTTGGAATTTTACAAAAAGTTTAAATGTAATGTGTTTTTTTTTTAAATCTGGGCAAGGTATGAAGAGGACATTAAAGTCATAGTCACCATCTCTACTTATAGATACTGGTTTTTAAAGTTAACAAATATGCTATGTAATGAAAATGAACACAAAGGAGATGAGTACATATTTACTTAGCCTAAAAAAAGAAAGTATTAAAAATAATACACTGTATACTACAGGTTACACATTTATAATCATCTTTTTGTTTACATGTTCAATAATTTATTTAGCTTCTTGTCTTGAAACTAAACACACTGTATATTACAGGGATAAGCACAGACTGTCTTTTCCCAAATGTTTCGGAACACCTCTCCTTGCATCCTCTGAAAAATAAGCAGCAACATATGTGACAAAGCAAGAGTAAATATAATCTGAAACACAGAAGAAGGTAATATTACTAATACTACTAATAACAATTTATTATAGATAATAATATTAATGTTTAATGACCATGGAGAGACATGACCTCACATCATTCAAAGGACTACACCTTTTTACAGAGGGTCCCCGTCACTATACTGTGGCATGAGGACCCACACAAGACTGCAGGGTGAGCTCCCCCTACTGGCCCCACTAACACCTCTTTCAGCAGCAACCTTGGTTTTTCCAGGAGCTCTCCTATCCAGGTACTGACCAGGCTCACACCTGCTTACCTTCAGTGGGTTGCCAGTTGTAAGCTGCAGGGTAAAATAGTTGTTAATGTAACCTGAGATGTGACCCGAAACACTCCCGACAAGGCTCTTATCACTCTGGGTCAGTGTAGCCCACCTGAGAACGTATCCTCTCAGCACTCCGTTCAGCTCTGGCTCTGGGGGAGGCTGCCACTGGACCATGATGGACTGGTTGGTACGCCCGCTGGCAACAATGTTCTTCGGGGGAGCACTTGGGGGTTCCTCACGAAGCATCAGTCTTCAAAGAGAACCCATTAAGGACATCATATTTCATTCAGCACATTAAACAATCCAGGCATTGTTTTAGAGCACAAAATGACATTTCCACCATCTGCTTGCTCTTCATCAGACACTAACCACCAGTTCTGCTACTCTATGGACACATAACAGAAAAATGCCCATGACTGAAAGCATCCATCATCTTGTTGGCTTGTCAAAGACAACAATTTAAACACTCCTGAAGGACAAGTTTAATGCTAAATTTGAGGTACTACTCCAGCATTAACACTTTTCCATAATACCTTAAATTAAGATCTCGTAGTTGTGTGTTTTCAAAGACAAAACAAAGATATTTGGAAACAGCCGGCAGCTGTTTTGTTTATCAATAAAAATGCAGATATGCCGATTGCAAAATAGTGCCAATGCACTTATATTTCAGGAAACAAACTCAAGAGGGAAATGAAAAACTAAACAAAACCCGGTCATTAATGAAAAATCAGAGTGGCATGTTTGAAGTTGATAAGTAGCTGAATGAGCCAGCTTCTTTAGATCCCAAATTCTGTGCCTGAGGTATCTAGACTGTCTCAGTGCCAGCTGTCAAAGTAAGTGCTTATTAGGCTGTATATCTAATATGCAAAGTAACCCTGAATTTATTTCTGCTTAACAGTCACTGGATTGATTATCAGCTATATAAATGACTTCCTTTTTGATCTCCTTTGCCACATTTACTTCAATTATGATGTGCTGCTTGTTACTCGGATAGTGCATGATCTCCCATAACACTTTAGACTCAAAGCCTAAAAAACTGCCCACGATGTCCTCAAACAAATCTTGTTTATTTCTTTTCAGTGCTATTCTTATATCAGCGGAAAATGTGAAATTATCTAATACTCTAATTAGACTAGTTATTACATGCAATGAGTTATACGCATCAAAAAGAAATGCTTAAGATTCATTGTACGATTTGGTTGTACAGTGACTTTCAAAAGAAGACAAGTATCTTGTTTACACCATACAAGAGCATGAACAGAATACAATTACAAAATACAAATCAATGGGAAGATTTGGGAGAAATGTGTTTTAACATGTTTCTAATAGGTTTTCCCTGACCTGAAATGAACTGGATCACTGATATCACTCAAAAGACTTCATAATAATATAGCATAATAATCCAATATTATCAAGGCGTCTTACAAAAGCACAATGTACAATACATATTAATTAAGAATTAATCTGATGTTTTGGCTATTATGTCTATTCCATTCAATAGCCATTGAATGTCAAACACTGACAATGATGCTGTAGATACAAAGTCTTGCAAACTATGCACTAGTAGACTTAATTATTTTAACGACTGTACTAAAGTCTTAAGCAATGATCACTGTAAATAATAGAAATTATATTTAATAAATTATACCTATAGAGTACATATAGAAATACACTATATATAAATACCTATATTTAATTATATACCTGTATACTGTTATAAGAACATAACTGTAAAGTAAATTTTCAAGGACAGTAGTATTGAAGATTCACACATTGCTTATTAAGTCTTTTCCTTTGTACTATAGAAATGCATTCTTTTATAGTCCATGTACTGAACATTGGAGCATTATTAAATCTGAATTAGCAAGTATTCCTGAATTCACTTATCTTGAGAATTCAAAGTTTAATGAGGAATCCTTGGGTTCTTTTAGATTTATAGTTGGTGTCTTCTTAAATCTGGCTTCATTTATTATTCTTTGCTGGAAGTGCTTTTCTTAATTAACACTTTCAATTTCAAATAATAGCAAGCATTACTCCCATATTACTTTGTAAATCTGTCCTGTCTGAACCATATGGAAAACAATCTCCAGCTTGAATGCAGCTGTGCTCTTTGTTGATAGCATTTGCACTATAAAATACATACTAATTAATGTATTCACACTTTATACATCTGATGTGTAACATCTTGCTCTTAAAATAAGATATTTTTATGAGAATGTCACAAATCTTACAGTACAACATAATTCTGATGACAGGGTACAGAAGTCTACAATTCAGAAGTAATGTTCTGCCAGCCATACGAAAATGCTCTCTACAGTGTTACTATGAATAAAAAGTCATATGTACAGATATGCTCCATATCTTTGTATTCTACTTTCTTTTTCGTGTGCTATTAAACCAAAAAATACAAGTACATTTGTATGAAAAATATTAACTTTTTAGTTCCATTCTCTTTGAACATCTTTCCCTGAATAAAGAACTGCAGCTTCTTACACAGACAGCATGTAGCAGAAAAGAATAGCTGTGAGGCATGTCTCTCTGACAAGTCTCTAATAGTCTGCATTGCTTTCAGTCACCAGGAAAAAAGCATTCCTGTAACTACAGCTATATAAAGTAAACACCATGGTTCTTATCAGTTTTATATAATTTTATTACACAAATTCTCTCTATATGCTGTTTATGTCTATTTTCTTCAGCAGTTTCAGGTGTACCACGTGAGATTTAACTCCATCACTTCTTTAAAGCATTCATATCAGGGGAAATCAATTAGAAAAAATGAGAAGACCTATTATTTGAATTAAGGTGCTGTAATTAGAATCTAGTTTTAGTTTAAAATGCAAATGCACAATTGCAACAGCGTATGGCTTAGTTAATAGATAATAGCACATACATGAGTATTTTAAATAAAAATATGTACTTCTTGTTGATTATGATCTTTTTCTTAGCGTACCACACATATTATTATCTGTTGGTAGAGTACCACATGAATTTTGTTTCATTTTCATTTCATGCTTCAAAATATTTTGCAGTTATCAGCATTGATATATTTCTAGATGAATCAACATGGTTAATATCTGCACTCCAATGAAATCTCAAATAAAAGCAGGCCTGGAACAATAAGATAAAATAAAAAAGCTAATACTTCTTCCCACATGGAATGTCCAGTTGCTATGTCTGCAAGCCAGAACTGACAACAGTGAAAGTGAAAGTTCATTTACGAGTGTTGTGGCATTATGAGAAAAATCAACCTCAGGAAACTTTCCCACACAAGATGGGCAAAACTTACTTTATTAAATGTCTACATGTAAAACTGGTAGAGACATCCCGTCTATTGATGAATTCAAATGTGATAGCCAATGGCCATGGGATCTTCTAATTTTGTTTCCATATGTTTTCGTGACTACTTAAATGACATAAATACAAATCACTCTATCCATCTATCCATTTTCTAACTGCAATATCCAGCAACAAAGGGTGCTGTCAAAATCATAATCCCTCCTCTAAAGGGTGCTCTGGCCCTTTTGTGTTTTAGTTGATTTCATGCACCTGTCCCGTTTTGTCCGTCTTTATTTAAGGTGGGCACTCCTGCCATGCCGGGTTCTGCATTAGAAGACGGATGCCCGGAGGCCCGCCTAGCATCAAGTCGCCCTATGTCCGCAGCTTGAGGGCTTATTCTTCCGATCGGTGTCCAGACCTGCTGAGTCCGGGGCTCGGAGTGCCTGGCCTCGTTACGGTTTTTATCCTCCTGGTTCCCTGTCCCTGTTCCTGTTCCGGATCCAGTTCTGGTTTTAATCTTGTCAGTCTCGGATTGGATCTCCTGGTTACCTGGACTTTGGATTGCGCCCTGTTTTTCCCTTTTGGATTCCCACTGGACTTGTTCGCCTGCGCTACGCCCCCAGAGCACCAGATCACAGCCGTCACGCCACCCTGTCTGTCTTCCAGTCCCACTCCTGCTGTGTTTCCCTAGAAGTCTTTTTCCAGTCACTTCCGGATTATACCATCTGCACAGGGTCCTAAACTACACACTGTGACAGGTGCAAGGTAAGATGCACCCTGGATGGTACACCAGCCCATCACAGGGCACACACCGACACAAACATGCACACACTCAAACCTAGGGAGATTTTCTCAGAAGCAGATTAATTTACCTGAATGTCTTTTGGGAGGAAATTTATGTGAAAAAAGGGAGAATATGCAAACTCCACACAGATAGCACCCCTGGAATCGAACGCAGGGTACCAGAGCTGCATAGCAGCAATGCTAACCACTGCGCTACTGTGCTGCCCTACAAATCATTCATTGATACGTAAACCCTTAACTAGCTTTTCAATAACTGATTATTTGGAGCGACACAAATGTAAGGAAACTAGTTATACATACTGCGGGATTTAGGCACTGGAGGACCTAATACATTATGGGAGAACATTTCCTGATTGATTAGCATATTCAGTGTCATAGCCATCTGCTAACAAGGCAGACAATCTCCAACTCTAGGAAAAAATATCTATTAACAGGCCTAAATACAATCAGAGCTCTAGCTGGGTTCTTTACAACTTAGACAACCTAATTTAAAGTCCCTTTACTGGATGGATACAGGTGTATCCAGAATTTTAAAATGCATTTATTTATTACATATATATTTGCCTGAGATTTAATTCAAAGATAAAAAAATCTTTAAAATAAAATTTATACAAAAAAAATATACAAAATAAAATTGTATAAATACAAATTTATAAAAAAAATAATTTCTACAGATAAAAGAATGAAAATATTTTATCAGGATGGTAAAAATTGTTTCATTTCAAAGTTAAATATTTTCAACTGTCAAAACATTTAAACAGACAGTTCAGACATACTCCAGAAGATCTCTTGCTTGGTTTCTTGAAGTGGAATTAGAGCTTTTCACAGTGAGCAGCTTGCTGACAGGCTTAGTAAATTTAAAAAAGATACAGCTTGCTTTTTCATATACAGAAAAAAATAATGGTAAAGTAAAACTTTTAAACAAATAATGTTTTTTTAATAAGTTCATAATCAAGTTCATTGTCTAATACAATATTAATTGGGGGCATGAAGTTAAGCAGCTAGGTGTTCAAATTTTAATAACTTCATCAATGTTTGATTTTTCAGCTGACAAGATTAAATGGGGTGCTATGATTAAGTAGCACTGATTACTTGGTAAGTAATATATACTCATGCGATATGATGACAAACTTGTTTTGTAAAGCTGTTATTCAGAGGAATTTAATGGTTGAGGTAGCCTTATTATAATAAACATGTGAGAATAACAGAGTCATTAAGACCATCCGAGAAACATTAAAAAATACTGCATTTTTTCCAAGACAGTATTTATTTAAAATTCTATTGTCAAATTAATCTCGTTGTTCCATCATTTTCAAATACATGTTAATTCCCTTTCAAATGAAGAAAAAAGAAAAATCACTGCCTGACATTTCTTTGTGTTTTTTCTGTGATTTTATTTGCTAGATTAATGAAATATGAAATAAAAATCAATGGTTTAATTATTCCATTATGCTGAATCAGTGTTATAAATTAAGTCTGTACCCCTTCTAAGATGTGTTGTGGTTTTGGCAAAGACAAGAAATGGGAAATTTAGGAAGCTCTGTTCAATAAAGTCTGATGAATATAAATTGCTCAATATGGAGTAAATGGATGCCACATGCCTTTGGAACAAAAAATAATGCCACTATTTTCCTGTGCAAAACAACTACAATTTAGTATGTCTTGCTGAAGGAACTGTGGTTATTTCCACAGCATAAATGCTGTGCCAGATTACACTCTGTGCATTAACTGTAGTGGCACTGTTCTAACTCAGTGACAACTATAAAGGAACAAATGCTTTACTTATCTATTACAAAGATATCTACTTACAAAATTAATTGTTTAGTGTATAAATGAACAAAATACAACTCAAAAAAGGAAAAATCACACAAATCAGACAAAGGTCTTTTCTTGACCCCCTTAATCATTAAGGCTGATGTTACAGTATTGTGCGATTTTACAGGAAATTGATTCAGCTTTTATTCAGCGATGAGCACTAGATTAAGTTACAAGTTATTTTCTGATCATAACTGAAATAGCTTTACCTTCATGGTAAGTTACAATGAGTTTTTTCTGCCCTAATTAACAAGGCAAAAACACAGCCATCTTGTGGATGAATGGTCTCATGCATGTTATATATGTAAAACTTTTGTAGTTTTTTCCTGCTAAATTACTTTAAAATCGCATTATTTTATTTAACAAGTTTTGAAAAGGGCAGCATGGTGGAGTGATAGTTCATATAGCTTTCTCGCAGCTGTAGGGCACAGGTTTGGATTTGGGGCTAGGGGGCCTTTATTTGCGGTGTTTCTCAGCTAGTCCTAGTTGTCAAAGACACTCTAGAACACTAAACAGGGAACACTAAATAGCTTCTCATGATGGATGGGACTTCTGCACCCTCTTTCAGACCAAAAACAGATTGTGACAGCAAGCAAACATATTTTGTTTATTCTTGAATAGTGATCACAACTAAGAATAATAAAATAAGCTGTTCTATGCTTGACAAGGCAAAGGCAAAGAATACATACCTGTTAGTCTCTGTGCTGTACTGCCCCTTCCCAACCTGGTTAACTGCACACACTCTGAACTGGTAGGTTCGAGCTGGCGTTAACCCCTTCACCACTGCCCCCGTCATTGCGGGGGCTACTTTGGGTAAATAGACCTTCCATGGGGAGTCTACAATTCAAACAGAAAATAGTTTTTGACAGAAAAAAGAATAAGTAACATTTTTAGATATTTGTAAGAATTTTAAAAGCATGTTCACCTTTGTAGAATTGTTTAAACAATTTCAGAGGGAGGCATAAAATGACAGTAAACGTCTTTCACCCAAAAAAACGACAGTACCAACATGTGTCACAAGGAATTATGGGTTAAAGCTGAAACTGAACGATTCCAAGAAACAATTACAGAGAATGGAGTTTTAAATTTAAAATCTCAAGCATGCTATACAATATTTTGTAGAAAATATTTCAGATGCATTATCTATCCCTATGTCCAATAAAAAAAACCTACATCCATCACTGTGGCTTTCAAATTGCATTCATATAGACTTTGCATTATTTTAAATTTGTAGCATGGCCTGAAACAGCTGTTGTTGCTCTGAGCTCTGTACAAAGGGTTAAGCAATATAATTTAACATCTTGAGATATCCATCTGAAATTCAGTAGGCAATAATATATTTCATTATTTCATAGTATTTCATTATCGGTTTTGTTTAAAAGATCGATGAGTCTTAACCTGTAGACAAACAGAACCTTAATTGAGCAAAGGTTGAAAGCCATCACTTCTTCACAGTTGTATTTTCTGATGTCCTTCTGAAAGGGGTGAATGATCCATCAATAAACACTTTCCACTTTACAAATCTTCCAAAAAGTACGAGTATTGTGAAAAGGAAGTTGAAGAATTTGATGGGAATCAGATTTACAAGTAAACACCTGAGCTGATCCTAACGCTGAGCAATCCCAATGTTCAATCATATCTAGGATACATTAGGTCCTGTGCTGACTCAGGATTGCCCTGTCTTCTAAGTACAACCTGACTTTTAGGCAGTTTTCTTATAAGAAGGGGGTGTTAACAAGTAACACCTCCCACAGTTGATAAAAAAACACCCTATCAAGCCAGAAAACAAAAACTGGATAGCCATCTGCATATTTGTCAAAATAACGCTTACGCCATGATGACACATGATTCACTGTCCTTTGTGATTTGTTATTTGGTTTTCTTGATAATGACAGACGCAGCATGTGGTTTTTCTGAGGCATGCTCCATTTTTGACTAATTTTTACCTTTTTATAGGGATCAAATTCTGCTTTTTGTAAACAATAGTTAGATGGTTGCTCTTCACTCCTCTGTTTCTGGAAAGAAGAGAATCTTTCATTTCAGGGTGGTGAATGTGATGATTGTTGGCACATTTTAATTAAAGAAGTATGCTTGAGCAGCTCAGATTGGAGCTGACTAAAGCCCCCTTCAGTAAATGCTGGAGCTAAAATGATGAAGATCACTGTTTGGACAGAAGCCAGTTTAAGTTAAGGTTCCACTGCAAATGGGGCATGAATTAAACATTTGTCATTGTGTTTTCTTATCTTTGCAAAAGTCCCAATCTCGGCACATTACAGGAACTTCATCCTCAGTTCTATCTTATTACCCTGCGGTCTCAAGACTTCATACACCTGATACAAGCAAATTAACGGTCTATAAATCAAATAAAATATCCACGGCATGCTCCTCAGAAACACAGAATTTGAGTACAGTATGTACCTGAACAACTCTGACTATTACCTGCCCTGCATCGTATGTTTACTATAGAACTCAAGATGGCAAGCATGTTCTATTTCATTTGTTTTTGGTTTCACAGAGCTCTGCCTCAATTAATTCAGAAATATATTAAGTGGTAGGTGGTATAGTGGAGCAGTGGTTAGCATTTTTTCCTTGAAGTTAAATCTTGGGTGCTATCTGTGTGGAGTTTGTACTGTATGTTTGCCCTATGTTTTATACCCATGCTAAAGTATTACATAAAATTAAATAAAAATATTGAAGATATAAATACAAATATATAAAATGTAGTTGCATACAAAGTAGTCTACACTGTCGAAAGATGTACTTGTAAGTTAATTGGTTTCTAGGAAAATTGACTCTATGACCCTATGAAAAATGTGTGCTCATGTCTGTGTCTCTGTGTGCCCTGTAATGGACTTGCATCCCATCCAGGGTGTGCCACTCCTTGCACCGATTGCTTGCCAGGATACGCTTTGCCCATGCCCATGACCTTGAATTGGATGAAGCACTTAGAAAATGGCTGGATAATTTGTTGAGTTTTTAATGCCATGTCAATCAAATGTATATGTCAATCAATTTCTCAGTTCAATGCAGGCTTTCACTGCACATACAGGAGTAGTGTTCAAAACATGAGCAAGAGAAAAATTGTTTCTTATTTTAAATGTGAAGACAAAGACAAGAAATAGTAGAAGAAACTAGTCATCAATTACCCTACATGGACTCTCATTCATGACTGTGTTGGGAGAACAACACCATTCACAACTAACTTTATTAGTCAATAAGATATTGTGACCTTTTGCCTGAAAAGATATGGGCAACTAATGTAAAAACTCCTGGGAAATGTAATTTCGAGGGAATGTTTTTTAATCTTTAAGGCATTGGGGACAAAACTACTTTCCAGCTTTTTTGCAATGCAGTATATTAAAACATGCATCGTGCAGAGATCACCCTGTCTTTTTTAATTGGCACCATAAAGGGACTGCTGTGAATGGCATAAAACCAAATTCAATGAGACAATCAATTATCTAAATACATGTGGTGGGATTTCAATAACAGCTTTCTGAAACACACTGGGTATAATAGGATAACAGGCAAACCTGATGCAGCAGCCACTTCAATGACATTCTAGTTCCTATTACAGTCTATGCAGTGCATGTGGCACTATGAGTCAGGTTTACACTGAAGAAGTGCTTTAAGTTCTGCTTATAAGCAGCTTAATGTAGCACATAGTCGAATTCAGCTCTATAGTCTATTAATCCCCATGTCACCTCAGGGCTTGGCTCTGTTTATACACTGCGTCTGTAGAATACTTTATTTATTCATTCCTTTCCTTTCCCTGTCTCAGTCTCACACACCCTTCCCTATGCAAGATAAGTGATCTAGGAGTAAAGAAAGATTAAACTGAACAGTAATGCAAACCAACTGCATTTATCTCATTTTCATTTGCAGAGGGTAGAAGGGTGTTATTTGTGTGTGTACCTGTGTTGATGTTTGTTGCTATAGTTGTAAAGTTAATGGCTAAAGCACTTCTTAAAAAAATGACAACTTGGCTATAGTGGCAATAAAAACAAAGGAATGCCCCACTCCCCTGCCAAACACAGGATAGGGGAAGGAAGTTAATGTATTGTTCAGTAACCAGTTTTATCAATAAAACACAGAGATATGGTTTCTGAGTTTCTGCAAGACAGAGCAATAAAATTGCAATTCACAAGCTGTACTTCATTTCCAGTGTCTGGGAAAAAGCAAGTGCCAGACATTCATTTAACAGCTTATATCTCCATGTCACATGTTCCAGGAGCTGTTTTAGGAAACATTTCTGCTTAGGTGCCTTGAAGTTCGTGAAACAGGAAGGAAACAAGACAGGGTGAACTCTTCCTTTGAGGGACTGGTATTCTGTCTTTGAGAAACACACACAATGAACATTAATTGACTAACTATCGTTAGTTGAACATTAATTAAGTTCAACTATGACCTGGGATACAAAAAAATATCGTTACAACTACTGAGTATAACAGGCACTACCATTTTTTCCAGACAGGGTAAAAGAGAATTTTAACATGTCCTAACTGTAGTGTCTTTAACACATGTCTAACATAAGAAATTTAAGTTGTTGTGAAAAGCTATTGCTGTTTTTCAAATATACTGTATGCTCTTTAATCTAGTGGTTAAAGAAACATTTTAAAAGACACCAAAATTACAAATTTGCAGGTCTCTATAATTCAGATTCAGAAGAGACAAGATGGAGAACACTGTACTTTGTCAGTAATGATGAAAAATAATCTAGACAATTATTCAAATACTGGACCACTACTGTGCTCTTTGCAAAATGTCTCCTTGAGATGAAACTGGCCTAAAGTATTTTAGAAATAAAAGTGAGGAGATATTCTCAAGCATTTAAATTTAAAGATCTCTAGGTTAGGTTCTCTGATTATCTTCAGACAAATCTTTTTCTGAGAATGCATTTAAAGATCAATGTATGCACTGAAGACTGGTGTCGTTACATCATGTATTATAGCCAACATGTGAGCTAACCTAGCTTTCATGAAGATCAATGCATGCATCACTTAGTGTTAATAACTGGACCGTTAATAACAGAAGCATTCTTGAATCTGATGGGAAAGGCAAACACAGAGACCGTCACCCTGAAGCAATGTGACAGAGCTGAACAAGGGGCTTAACCATCTTCTTACCACCTAAAACAAACTAAACACACTACCACTACTGCCAAGACAAAAAACCACTGAGGCTATCAAAAATAAACAAATAAAAAGACAAATAGAGAAATAAATTACATCTGATATAAGCTAAATATTGCTGGAGTACAGAAGAATATTTTTCTCAGAAGATGTGACAGTGTGTACTGTTTCATTTGATTACACTCGAAGAAATGACAGAGAGATAGAAAATAGTACATCGTTGCTGAAGGCATTCGTTCAGATCTTCCACACATCCTTATTTTTCAGGTTGACTTACTGTTTTCAGACAGCTCCACAACATAGTACAGGAGGGGACTGTTTCCATCAAAAGGGCGGACCCAGAAGAGATCCACTGTGCGGCTGTCAGAGGCATTCAAACTGGCCTGCAGATTACGAGGGGAGTGGGGCAGTTCACTGGAAAAAAACAAAAGACCAGACAAAAACATGAAGCCCAGTTTGCCTCTGAACGACCAGGGCTGGCCTCTCACCAGCTATACCACATGCAAGAACCAATCTGGCTGAGAGGGTCCACCGATTCTGAATCTAAGGAGCAATAGTTTAGCTAGTTAAGAGAGAATTAGCAATGTTTCACATTTGTATTAGTCAGTAAATAAATGTATATACAAATAAATAAAGATTTTGCCACACATTAACTATATTTAAAGCTTTTGTAATGTAAAACCTTAAGTTAATTTAACCTGCGTTGTACCTGGCTCATGTTTAAATATTCAAGCTTATAATGGAGAGAAAAAATGTTAAGTAGATTTATTGTGCTCTCAACAGCTGCTGAGAGCTCTCGTTTTTTTCTTTTTTATGCAAATAAGGAATTTAAACATGTACTCGCTGAACTCTCAGCACTGCAGTTAACAAATTTCAGATCTGTAAAGCTATATGAGATTATCTGTAATTGCAAGTACCTGTAGTAAAATTATTTGTTGATATATAAAACCTGATTGAGAATAACAAAGGCAAATTGATTTTTGTATCAGTTCAGCACAAATTCCATTTAAAGGACAGCACCCATAATTAACAAGTTAGTATCTGAATAAAGTACTCCCTTTCCTAAGTTTACTGTAAATATTCAAAGTATTTCTACTTTGACAGAAAACAAACCTTTAATTTGACATGTAGAATTTCATCCAACTATAAACATTCATAGCCAACCTACAATATGCTTAATGGTTGATCTCTACTTTTTTAATAAGAATATAAAACATCTTATTTCTAAGAACACAATATTTCTCTTTCTTTTCAAACTAATGATGATTTTCCTATTAAATTCATATAAAGTTCTGACTCACTGTATAAATATAAGTTATTATTAAATTCCTACTTGTCTAATCAAAGCCTTACTCCTTAAAAATAAAGTTTAATTAAAAAATATGCGCTCCAATAGTAATTATTAATTTACGAAGCTGCTCTGTGAATATGACAGGAATGTTTTATTAAAATGCAGAGACGTTCCTGAAGAGTAAAGACTTTTCTTTTTAATGTGCCCTGGTTTGATTAAGCATTATGGTTACGGGGCTGATATTTTTGTGAATTACTTATCAGCCAAGCTGGACAGGTATAGTGTAACAATTCTAGCGACCACTGTGAGGACCTGCAGGGCTCAACAGTAGCTATAGAACAACTGGTATCCCTCTGAGAGCCATCAATACAATTGCTACATTTGTGGGGACTCTTCGAGAAAAAAATATCTACCCCTCAAGTTGATTTTTCAGTAATCCTTCCAGAACTGAACAGCAGAGCTGCAGAAAGTTATATTGTTTATGCAGAGAACACAATATACCAGAAACTCATTATATATAAAATGAAATCCCTTAACTTAGTATTATAATGTACATCTATTTCAAGGCACATGCAGTGCCTTGCAAAAGTATTCAGACCCTTGCACAATCTTCACATTTTTGCTGTAAAGCTTGCAGTCTTGATAATTTAAAACAGCAACTGATATTTGTTATATACACACCCTAATGTTCAAAGCAAAAACAAAAGAAACGGAGGATATGAAAGAAAAATAGAAAAGTCCCAATTGCATTAGTATTAAAAATGACCTTAATGAGCCACACAACTACAGTAGGTGAGTAACCTCTAGTTGACCCCTATGTGCACTCATGGTTCTCATGATTTCAGAATTAAAAAAAATAAGGTTGCTTGATAATACAGAGAATTTCAAGAAAAGATTCAACCATGAAGACTAAGAAGTTTTCAAAGCAAGTCAGGGATAAAGTGGCTGAAAAGTACAGATCAGGAAAAGAGCACAAAAAATATCACAGACTCCCTGTGAGCTCAATCATCAAGAAATGGAAGGTGCATTATAACACAGAGACATTGCTTAGATCAGCAATGAGCTGGTAGGAAAGGTGGAAACTGGCAACAAAACCAATGGCAACTTTAGAAAGAGCTACAGAGTTCAATGGATGACTTAGGGAGAACACTTCACAAAGCTGGCCTCTATAGCCAGAGTGGAATACCCATCTCGTATTGGACCTGAGTAATCTGCAAAAAGTGGCAAAAGTTATTGTTATTTTGCAAGTTTTTGGTCTAAGTGCCAAACAGTATGTTTGGTGCAGACTCAACTCCAGACCCAAGAGCAGTACATCTTCTTGTCAACATCATCATGACAGTCAAGAGTGAAAGTCCTTTATAAGATCACTTTATTGGCCATATACAATTTCTTGTATTAGGAATTTGTCTTTTTGCATACCCCAACTTGCTCTCCATGAGACACACAGATAGGCTTGGGGGCAGAGCACAGGGTCAGCCATTTATACATTGACGTTAAGGGCCTTGCTCAGGGGCCCAACGGTGTAGAATTCCTCTACCCGCCAGATTCAAACCGGCAACCTTCCAGCCACAGGCGCAGATCCTGAGCCACAGAGCCACCACACAACCCGGCCCAGCCAAAGTCCTGATTTGAATCCTATTGAGAATCTGTGGAATATCTCCCATGCAACTTGAGAAAACCTGGGCAAATCTTCTCAGATGAATTAGTATAAATTGCACAAAGCTGGTGTGAGTTCAAGGAAGTTGGTTAAGACTTATCCATTTGCTTCCACCAAATATTGAGTTCAAGGATCTGAATATTTATGCAGTCAACATATTACATTTTTTTTCTTTATTTTTTCTGACATTTCATGCAACCTATCTTACCATAGAAGTCTTTAATTCAAACATTTAGATTTTGAATGATAGATTAAGTTAAAAAAATATGTATCATTTCATAATTTCATAAAACAGGATAACAAGGGCCTGAATACTTTTGTTAGACACTGCATGTCACATTCTGATAGAAAGGGTGTGCTGTAGCTCGAAGTGGTTTTGTTTGCCATCGTCTTGGCTAATATATGATGGCAAACCATTAGCAGGAATTCAGGGACGCGGGTATTTGTGAGTGAGACGTTACTCTGGCCAAACAGGACCGTCTGCAAAAGTTAGTGATCGGGAAAGTTAGTGAAGTTCTGGTATTTAATGAATAAGGAATAATATGAAGATTAATGAAGACTGAGAATTGGGCAACAAAGAGTAAATCTCCTATTAAGGGAAGACCAGCTGATGGAAGAGGACCTTGCAGTCTTCCTTAAGAGAGCACCAATGGATCAAAACTAGGATCCTGGACGGGGTCCAAATAAACATGACAGACCATTTAAATTGTGACACAATGTCTCCTTGGTAGAATCTTATTTGCAGAAAACAAAGAAACAACTTAGACATAGCCTTTATCTTCTTTAACAACACATGTATGTAAAATAATAGAAATGACACTGTATATGCAAAAATACAATGCTATTGTGTCAAAATAAGCAGGCAGGTGGATGCCCAGGACTTGGGTGACATTCAAGTGGAATTATACAATGCAATAATGCAAAGACATTATTATCTGTCACTGATGTTTCCATTGCAGGATCCAGTTGAACAACATAATAACAGAAGGAATGAAGAAAAAAACATGTCTTTTAAATCAAAGAGTGAGCCAGTAGTAGAGACTAATTTTATAATCATCTCAGGATTCTGTTCTGCTCCTTAAGGGGGACAGGAACATAAGAAAGGCTGAAAAACCATTGCTATCATATTACCATTGACAGTGACCCCCCCCTTGACGGAGCAAAAGTGCACTCTCTGTCTCTACCCTCCTGAATTTGCTAGTCAGGGACAGAAATTACTGAGCAGTCTGTGGATATAACCTCTGATCCCACGCTACTTTGAAGCAACATCTTCCTATGACAGTTAATAGAGTCTTTTAATGCTACTTCTGAGAATTTTCCAGTTCAATATACGATAATTAGCAAGTCACTGCTACCTCAAAATGAGATTCACTTAACTATTACAAATGAAAAAAGGAAACTGCAGACATACAAAGAAATATAGTAAACACCGATACTTTGTTTTAAAAAAGGAGCAGTTCAGTCTAGCACAAGACCGTTCAGCTTGTTGTGTTTTCCAATCCACTCCTGGGTAAGATCTCAAAATAGCTAGCATCCTAATGATTACACTGGTCCTGGTAATTGTAGAATTAACTAATTAAGAAACTGGTTGTAGTAACATTCTGCAATGGAGTATAATGCAGGTGCTGTGTTTTCGAGCGAACCTGATGTAGTGGGTTGCCATGTTTCAATTAATTAAAGCACACACAGTAAAAACCTTCCAACATAAGATAAGCATTTCAAAACTGAAATACTCACATAACCTCCAGACGAGCTGATTTTGAGTCATTGCCAGCCTGAGACAGCACCTCACATGTGTAGTCTCCGATGTCCCCTGACCAAGTCTGGCTGATCTGGAGAGACCCCTCCTTCACACTGATCCTGCCACCCTTTGTGCTGCTGAGAACTGTTCCATCCTTTTTCCACACAAACCTATGGATCAATCAGTCAATCAAGGTATATTTATCAAATGCACAACAATACAGCATATAGCAGTGGTTGTCGGCAATGAAATACTCTTCCGCAAGCTCACAAGGAGAGATAGGACAGAAGTTGATAGAATTAAGGTTACAGAGTTGAATACAATAAATTATACAATTTACAGGATTTACGCAATTAATAACATAAGGAGATATGGTAGGGATATGAGGTGTCAGGGTAAAGGTGCCCCTTTCAGTTTCAAGTGGACTGACTATATACAGTATCAGTGGTCGTTTGGGTAATTGCTGATGGCTGCCGTGGTTGGCTGTTTTGCAGGCTTATTGCCTGAGAGAAAAAGCTGTTTTGAAATCTGTTCGGTCTTTGTATGCTTCGGTATCGTTTTCCAGACGGTAGTAGAGAAAACAGATTATGGTTGGGGTGACCAGGGTCCTTGAGAAAAGACCTGGCCTTCTTGAGGCATCTAACAGAGTAGATATCCTCTATGTTCAGTAGCACGCAGCCGGTGATGTGCTGTGATGATTTCACCACCCTCTGCAATGCTTTGCGCTCAAGGATGGAGCAGCTCCCATACCAGGCAGTGATGCAGCCAGTCAGGATACTCTCAATAGTGCACCTGTAGAAGTTAGCCAGGATATGTGACGGCATGCTGAACTTCTTAAGTCTGTGAAGAAAGAATAGGCGCTACGGTGCTGTCTTGGCTACGCAGCTGGTGTGGTAGAACAAGGTTAGGTCTTCTGTGATGTTAACACCTAGGAATTTAAAACCGCTGACCCTTTCCACTGCACTCCCGCTGATGTAAATGGGTGCGTGGTCTGCTCTTTAATGTTTTCTGTGAAACACATTTGTAAATGAAGCCCCATAAATTAAGTACTACAGTCATGAGGGTTGTTCAAAGGAATTAAAAGTGTTTTAGTAAGTGACACATAATGATCAGTTATGGATATGGATTTTTTTAATGGGCTCTATCTGTAAGCAAGTGTTAACAGCTTTTGTAAAAAATGAAACACATACAAACAATGAATAAAAATAGTAAGCATATAAAATGGTCACAGCTGTTTGTGTCGAGATGTAGACAGACATACTGCTAATATCTTTAAAGGGCATATCATTTTCTTTCACCTGACAGACACTCTAGGGTCATAGGTTGCATGGCACTCCAGCACTGCGGTTGTTCCTTTGATGACACGCCTATCCTCAGGAGGCTTGGATATGGAGGTGCGGCCTGGCAGAAACAAATACATTAGACAAAACAGAAGAAATTCCCTGACATGCTATGCAAAAAAGAAAAAAGAGCTATGTGACTAGATAGAAGGGAATTAATTTGGACAGGAATACTTTAGAACACTGCTTCTTCTTCTTTCTTATGTGTTACAAGTCATTGAATAAGAGGGCGAAAGGTTTTTGAATATTTTTTTTCTCAAGAAACATAATCACAGTGTAAAAAACAGACATATCATGAAGGAAAGACTAAAAGAATAACTTTGCCAATTGGATGGTTAAATTGCTGTTTTTTACATCATATTTATTCAGCAAACGATCAGAAACTTTCATTTAATTAAGTGAAAGACTTGGAAAGAAAGACTTGGTAGGCCTCTATTGTCTTAACAGGAAAAATATTGCACGTGCATCCTTACTCCACACAATCATTGAGGCTGTTGCATTGATGGCTCCCTCGGAGTTTGTGGAGTAGCAGGTGTAGTTCCCCGAGTCCTGGAGGAAGACAGGGCTCACCTGCAGCCCCCCAGACTCCAGAAGTGTGAATCGGGGTATCTGGACAGAACCACTTGCCAAAATCTGACCACCTGTAATACATAAAGGGACAGGAGTCAGATTCACACAGGGCTGGGAAACTATGTTAAAATCCAGCATTTCTGAATGATTGTAATACTGACTGAGAGACCCATTCACAAGGGAAGTCGCTTTGAAAAGGCAAATTAATGCTACCTGACTCAGAATGGCTAAATAATATCTTATTTTATCGATTTGCAAATTACCTTTTTTTCTAGTTGCAAAAGCTTTTTACATTTGATGGTTAATGAATACAGCAAATATTGAGAGACAATAATTACTTTTCTAACAGAAGATAATAATTTCAGTAACCCTGCAGTGGCAGCAAAGATATATATATAATGGCTAGTCGCAGTGGCAAAGAAAATAGCTCTGCATTTCACGTATCAGTAGGTTGTAATAATGAAGATAATGGTACCTGAAGAGAAAAACCTTTACTTCCTTAGTTATGTTTTGGTCGTATCTACATCCTGATAACATGTAACTAGGCAACATTACACTAAAAGCGTAAACACTGTTTAGGCAGTGATCTAAATGAGGTAGACAGTTATAAGCAGAGGTTAATTCCAAACTAAAAACAAAAAAAAAAACAAAACATATACACCTAAAGAAGGCTCTCTAGCCAAAATGCTGCTTTTGTCTCTTTCTTTTGACTTTTGTCCAGTAGCTTTCCCTTGCAATATGTAGCTAATATGCATTAATTATTGTTATTAAACACAGTATTAAAGGGCCATCCACTATTGTTTAGGCACAAAATCAGGTTCCTATTAAAATATACAAAATAATAATTAAAATATAAGCTGTTTTTGTATGCCAGTTACAATTATAGTAAACACTCTGTCTTATTAGGTTAAATAAATCATTCTTAATATGTCAAAATAAATTGAAAAAGATTCCCTTAAGACATATACAAAATAACCATGAAAATAATTTATTTCTGCAACATCTCAATGGAACTGATGGTAGATTATAGATGGTAGATGGTAGATTATCATAGCTTTGATCCTTATAATGTCTGCTTGGGAAGGAACATACTGTAGGTAAGTTCTGCATTTGTCCATCTACTTGATACATAAACTCTTCTGCAGTGCTGTTGATATAACGGTTGCCTTGTTGCCTATGTTTCAGTACCTTAAGATAAGGTAGGAATGATGCATGCATTTTAGACCCTCAGTTTGACAAAAAAAAATAATTTGGTGATTTTCAACAATTCACCTCCTCAGGATGCCAAAGGCTGCACTTTTAAAGTGATGGGTTTAAAGTGATGTTGTGAGTTTTTGTTAATGTCAGCATTCCATGAAAGATAACTGCACAATGACACAAATGAATCTGAATCAACAGGGCCACAATATTTGCATTTAGAGCTTGATTCTGGAGTTTAGTCTCGTATTAGTTTAATTCTCATCTTTTCGTAAAAAAATATTTACCCTAGTACAAATGTTGACCATTGACTGCAGATCATTTCTATAAAGAATAATACTGCAGTATCATCAACATGCTGGGGCATGTTTAGTTTAGAAGAGGAGTCGCTAAAGATTAAATTACCGTCCACTAGTGAGTTAGGTACCCTACAACAGTGAATTTATTTGCAATCCAATGGAACATGGGACTCAGAAATGTTGTGAAATATAATATAGCTCTGGTGATGACACACCTTTTTATTAATCCTGTTCAGACTTCAAAGGGCTCTATAATGAATCCTTGCTGAAGATTGCTCCATACATATCATGATGAAACAAGCATAGCATGTTGAAGATATTTTAGGACATCCATGGAGCAGCTGTATCTTTTAAAATTCATGATTCATGATTCATAGACTCAAATGTCTTTTAAACAATCCATGCAATGTAGAGGGGTACGTTTTGCTCCCGGTATTTTTTCTGCAATTAATTGGTTAAAAAATAATAACACACATGCCTCCTCAACCACACTAGGATTCTGAGAGTATTTCTTCAGAAAGAGGAATGAGACAGTTTAGTTTATTTTGTAGTGATCTTGCCTGTGATGGAGAGCAAAGGGATAACACTGTAATTTCCACAGCTGGATTTGTCACCTTTCCTGAAAAATGTAACAATCACCCTTGATATTTAGAATTACCTTTTCATTTTCGATCTGTATGATGAGGCATGGAGGTATAGTGTTGGTTCCTGTCCACCATGCTGAAAAAAACCTGAAAAAATTCCTTCACCCCCTGCTGCTTTGTTGCTCTTCATTTATATGAGAGCTTTTATCACCTCATTAGGTGTTGGCAGAGTTCCTAGTGTGTCTCTAATTAGGTTTTATGGGATGGAATCAAATATACTATTGTTGACAGTGGATTCTTGATTGGCCTCCGTGCCAGATCATGACTAGAGGCTCATCACTCACTATTCTGCTCTCGCTACTATTATTTGATCACCAAAGAACTTTGAAAATGTACTGGAGATGGAAGACTTCTGTTAGAAATATCTTTTATTTTGTAGAAACAGTTTCACACCAGTTTCCACACATATCTTGACAGAAAGCAACCTTGATCCAATGTTAAGGAGACCAAGACAATTAGAGGTCTCATTCTAATGCAGCCTTTATCTTTCAAACAGTATTACATATTCCAGGTGGTACATTTCCATACAGCTATTCTGTCACTAAAGACAAGGGTTAATAATCTAACCTTTGGATGTGATCGCAAACTGACATCTTGCCTATTGTATCAATTTGAAGGGCCCACACAGTGAAAGATCACTGATAATAAGTAATATAAAAATTTTAAGATTTACTTTTTTTCCAAGTGATGGCAGGTTTTGGTGCTCCATTAACCTCACAAGCAAAGATGGCCAGAGTCCCATCAGTAACTGTGATATCCATAGGGGCCCGAGTGAAGACTGGTGCCATACCTGCAAAATTCAATTAGACGTTTTAACTTGAAGTCCCACTATCCAATATGAAGGCATTTGAAAACAGCAATGAGCTGACAATCTGCCACCAAGCAATAGGTAATGAATAAAAATGAATTTCTCCTGCTGTCAAGACACTGCCATACCTTTCAGTGTCTGCCCAGTTCTGCACGGCCTGCCTGCTATGACAGGAATTTGTCTCACAAAACCCATCATAAATACTACCTTATGTCTTTTTTTGTCTGTGTCCAAAAACGTTTTGATTTTTCAACTGATTTTTATTAATATGATATAGCATCAGTGTAAACCAGACAGACAGGTAAAGTAAAGGAACTCTGTTTATAGAGCTTGAGGTTTATGCTGTGTTTCTGTCAGGAACCTGATGGCTGGGGACAACACTGTTTATATTTGATTTGATATAAAAAGTTATAGATTTCACTGTTGAATCCTTGTCATGATAAGAACATCATAAGGCTCTCAATTGAAAAAAAAAACAAACAACAAAACTGTATTACTATTCTATTTCCACCTGCAGCTCCAACACAGGTCTATATAGTTAGCAATCCTAACTTTAAAATACAGATCAGAAAGTATTATTGTTCAAACTGTAGTAGTTACTGATGGAATTCTTAAAAAAATGATGCAAACTGAATATTATAATGGCAACTATAGGTGTTCAATTAATTTACAATTGTTTGGCAGACAATTTAATCCACAGCAATTTACAATTGTGCTAATACCATGTATACTGGAGGGCATTTTAGTGGAGTAATTCGAGTGAAATACCTTTCTCAGCGGTAAAACACAGTGTCACCACCTGGATCTTTTCTGTTAATATAATCGAGCTAAAATATAATCTTTGCTAATTTCACTTAAATTACAAAATGCTGTTTGTTGAGTAGGATATCTTAATCTGAGAAATGCATCAGAATCACTAACATTTTAACTGAGATCCACAACTGCAATTGAATCAATTCAGTGTCACTCACACTTCAACAATCATGAACAACTTTCAATTCAGAAAACATTTCAGACAAGTTTAACTGCTCAACTAGTTGGCCTTTCATTAAGGAAAATAACACTTTTGTTGAAATACTTTTGATTTAAAATGAAAGTGCTGGTCAATCGATACAATTAAGTTAAAGATCAAAGGATGGCATCACAATTGCACAATTAATGCGAATAAAGCTGAAAACTAATTCTCCGCTTGTAGACATTAAAAAGTTTATACTGTGTATGTTAGATTTATTATAAACTGTGCACATAAGCTATTTAGAAACATGAAGTGTAGATTTGCTTTTTACACTGGATAGGAAGCTAATTAAAGGGAAAGGATTTATGCCTTAGCTTCCTAAATGTTTATTTCTCATTGAAATCAATCTAAGCTCTAAAACGATGACCTGGGGGAATGATTGACATCCCTTTATTTCTTTTCTATATTATTATTACTACAGTCAACAAAGTCAAAATGTACAATCAACATCTCCAGAGAACACAATTCAAAGCAAACCAAACACAGTTTCTAAAAGATCCTTTGTGTACTTAAATAATCACCATCATCAAAGGTTTGTTTTGTTTTTGTAGGTGAATTAAGAAGCATACAGCTCCCTGAATAACATCTTTACATGAAAGAGCAAAGATAGTTACTATCAAAAGAGATCAAACTAAGTTTCTTTTACAATAGATGTACAAGAAAATACAGGGGTAAGCACAAAGTGTTTGCTGGAGTTTTATAAGACACTTTTCTTGTTTCATGTACCCAGCAAATCTACTTTTCCTACTCCTAACGAGAAAGCCCTCGAGTTGCACACATAATCAAAGCCGTCACCAAACCCAGAAATCTTCACCAATTACACCAAGAAAAAGAAAAAGCTGCAGAGAAGCTTCAAGCTACTCTATAATCTGAATTGTTAACTACACTAAAGAAGTAATGTATACACTAATTATGCAGAAATGAAAAATAAGCTGTTCTGTATAACAATGTGGAAGCTTGTCAGTATGTTTTATATTGCAAATACAGTGTAATTTAGCTAGCAATTTAGAGATTAACATGTTTTTAATATCACCCATTTTGAAAAAGAAGAACACTGACCTAACTTACAAAGGAATAGGATTTATAGTTTAAACATTTAATTTTATGCTGAGCACGAGCTCTTGTGTGGGGAATCGGCTGTGAACTACTAGTATACTGAAGACCCTCATAAAGAGCTACAGAACACTGCAGGTGTTCTTAGTTCTCCGTTTGTAGACATTATAAAGTTTATACAGTCTATGTTAGATTTATTATAAACGGTCTACATAAGCTGTTGAGAAACATGAGGTGACTCATTGCATTGTGCACTTCAAACGGGAAGGACAAAACCGGACGTTGTATTTTAAATGAATTCCGAGTTCCTAGATCTTTAAACTTACTTGTAACATCAAAGTAGGCATGTGTTTGGATTTCTCCAGCTGAGTTCCTGGCAAAGCACTGGAAGATTCCAGAATCATCTGGTTGAACCCTTCTGACTTGAAGGCCCATATTAGACACCACCTTGTATCGAGGGTTATTCAGTTTATTGAGAGGCACAGAGTCTTTGTACCACTCCAGTCTGGGCATTGGAACACCTGTGAAAGGATAAAGGGGAGTCCCACAGTTTAATCAATTGAAGTACTGAGTTTCTCATAAAAAAAAAAACAATTTACTGGCTTTTAAAGTAAAACAAAAAACTAAAAATGCATTAGAAATGTTTTTTTTTTCTGAGGGGCTGATACTATTTTAACCTTTTATGATGTTCTTCTCGGTGCAATATTTTTTATTTACTAATAAGCTAGTGTTAGGACACTGAGTCACAAATACATTATTTAGAAATTACAACAACCTCGTACGGCCTATTAATGCTTCGTATTACTACTTGAAAAACACAAGTTAAATGACAGCCTTGTAACAAATGTTTCCCTGTACTTCTTTTCACAGCTTTTAAGACATAATTGATAGTAACAGAACATTACTGCAACATCTAATTTCAAGATCTTCTTTTTCCACAAATTCCATTTATTTTACAACTACATTCATCCTGACATTTAACTCTCTGGACCCTTTAAAAAACTGCAGTCCCCATGACAACTTTCTTAATCTTAAATCTTGCCATATTATGTATCTTATATTGTATTGATTTTAAATGGTAGAATAGCTCTTTGACATCCGTTTCCTTTTTCTAAATGTATACCTTTTAATAAATTGAATTGGTATGTTAAGCAAAGAAAAGAATCTCCAGGGTGCATGATTGTCAGGGTATGATAGAGTTTTACAACCTTATATAAAAGAATGTGTTCACCTGAAGAATCTTTACCCCTTGAAATGTCTGTTAAATGTCCTTTTTCAAAAGACACAAATAATGGCAGGAAATTTGATTCTTCTATACAAACTCAAAGCATAACATCCATATTTAGAACACTAGTGGCATTTTGAAAGAAAAAACACATTTAAACACAAAAACCCCTAAGCTGATGAAGCACTAACCATTGACAATTGTCTTCTCACTGTAGATGAATATAACTTTAAAATGCGTGTTCAATCAACCAGCAACAAACAACCGTCATTTCCATCTTACTCATAATAATAATAAAAATAAATGTTGCAAAAACAAAGTTGTTTAAATGTGTTTAATTTATTTCTCACATTTGAATAGTACTTTTTATTTTTATAGCATAGGAAGGGACCCTCTTCATCTATCACTGAAGTACAGCACCAGGCAAAGAAGTGAAAAACTGCTTCACCAATTGAATTGAGGGAGGCCAGACCGTATAAGCGCAGAATTTAATTTAGCCATCGAGACATCATGGTTAACACCCCTTCTCTTATGAACAGTGCCATGGGATCCTTAATGACTAAGAAGTCAGGACCTCCATTTAATGTCTCATCTTAAGGGCAGAACGTCCCACAGCATAAAGCCTCTGGTCACTGCTATGTGCCACTGTTTAAGAAATTGTGGTCCAGAGGGAAGACTGCTACCTATGGGTTCACCAACACCAGCAGCAAACTGGTTATCGCTAGAGGTCTCCCATCCCAGCACTGACCAGGCCCAGCTTTACATGTGACTGAGATCTAAGAAAATCAGACAACAAGGTGGTAAAAGAGTCAGATTCTACCAGTACTGTACCATTAGACCAAAAAAATACACATAACATCCTATAAAGTTTTGAAAAGCCCAGGTGAGAGAACTAAGAGGAAGAATTCCAATTCAATCCGTTATTACAGCAGTAAAGTTTCAAAATAGAAATCAGCTCCTAAAGTTTGTATCATGGTTCCAATAGGAAATCAGCTAAGAAATTCTACAATTCTACCTAACTGACAGAATGTCCTTACCTTATTTAATCAACAAAGCAAAATACTGACAAATGCATAGGAGGAGATTCAGTACGTTTTTGTGTAGCATACTTCTTTGCTGGCTATGGGTCAATGTATTTATTTATTAGTGGTAATTTCACATTTTTTACATTAATTTTTTACATTAATCATTGACATTTGTCAAATCTTAAAAACTTTATTTTATATATATATATCAGCCAGCAGCCATATCATGCAGCTCACAACTAGCCCCACACTGAAGCTCAGCAGGTATAAGCCTGATTAGAACCTGGTTGGGAGACCTCCTGGGAAAAACTAAGGTTGCTGTTGGAAGAGGTGTTAGTGGGGCCAGCAGGGGGTGCTCACCCTGCAGTCCATGTGGGTCCTAATGTCCCTGTATAGTGATGGGGACACTATACTGTAAACAGGCGCCATCCTTCGGATGAGACGTAAAACTGAGGTCTCATCCCCTGAGGTCATTAAAAATCCCAGGGTATCTCTCGAAAAGAGAAGGGGTGTAACCCTGGTGTCCTGACCAAATTTCCCATTGGCCCTTACCAATCATGTCCTCCTAATAATCCCCATATATGAATTGGCTTCCTTACTCTGCTCTCCTCCCCACTAATAGCTGATGTGTGGAGAGCATTCTGGCGCACTATGGCTGCCATCGCATCATCCAGGTGGATGCTGCACATTTGTGGTGGTGGAGGGGAGTCCCCATTACATATAAAGTGCTTTGAGTGGAGTGTCCAGAAAAGCACTATATAAGTGTAAGCAATTATTATTATGATTATTATATAGCCTCTTTAAAGGTGGCTTCTCAAAGAGCTTTACAGAATGACAACAACAATAAATAAAAAGAATACATAAGATAAATCACAATTACAATATACAGAGGAGACCGTGGATGGTGGTACTAAGTATAGTAGGAGCAGAGATGTAAAGAATGGAACCAGTTAGGTACAGGCTCTTCAAAGAAGAAGGTTTTGAGTCTGGGTTTGAAGGAGTTTAGAGAAGTGACTGAGAGAGTTCCAGAGCTCTGGGGCATAACAGGAGAAGGCCCTGTCACCCATAGAACAAAAACGGGCTTGGGGAACAGTTAGGAGACCAGAATTTTAAGAGTGAAGGTTGCGAGGTGGGGAGTAGGTTTTTCAGATTTTTTTTTAATGAAGCATCATTTTTTGAGAACATTGAAACTTTTTCATCTAGAATATTTAAGCTTTGTTAATACAGTACAGAGAAAAATACTAATGACATTGCTTTCAGCTCAAAAATGACAGGTAAGAAAAAAAACAGAATATAAACACCACCTAGAGCCTATAATAGATAAATTATTTCTAATTAATTAAATTAGATAAATTCAATTACATAGTCTTTATGGTCATACTAATGTGTCCTTTGAATAAAATGAGCGAATCCATTAAAAACTCTAATTATTACAAAAAAACATTTCTTTTTCCATTTTCAACCCAAATATAATGTAAAAATGTATTTCAAAACACCATAATTTGATTCATATTTGGTGTTACATAATGCTGTAATAATTAAGCTGGTTTGTTACAGCTATAATATATTATTTCATATTTTTAACATAAGAAACACGTGTGGGTATGTTCAGTACAGAGGGAGATTGGTCTTCCTGTGTACTGTATGGACAGTACAGTACAATGGCCCTCAAACAAAGCCCTGAGGAACCTCACTTCACTGCACACTTTAAAAGGATTGATTATTATTGAAATTGACAGTTTATTATTCAGTGATTATTATTATGTTTCAAGTCTTATTAATTAAATTTCATTTAAATAGGACAAAAAAGTGATAATCTAAGAGACTCTAAAGACAGTGTTTCTATTAAACTGAAATTCACCTCTATCTAGTTGAGAATTTATTCTTTTCAAGAAAGCTTTGATATGACTCTGAGCTGCAGTTAATGTCTATCTTTTAAATGTGCAGTTCTGCTATTAAGTTAGCAATGCTAAAGCATTCATAAGAAGGGCAATACTGGTCAGTGAGCTTTCAGATATGATGTACAATATTCTTTTCTTGAGATAGAATGGATATCTAATGGAACTTATAATTACAGATTTAAAATAAAGTCTGTGCTTTATGTATGCAATAGGTTTTCTTATCAAAGACTATTAACACAGTCTATTGACATTTTTGTCTTGACATTTTGGAGAAAGATTTGTCATTCATTTTTATGAATGTAGAACATAAACTCAGGAACCTCTGGAGAGACACTCCTGCACTTTTGTATGAATCTCCCTATCTTGGAGAACAGTAAAAGGTTTTCATGCTATCTAGAAGTAATGTGACAGAAATTCAGCACAGAGACCTGACATGTATCACAAGAAGAGAACAGCAATTTTATTTAAATGTGTTCATCTCACATTATGTATACAAGAACTACATAACAAATATCAAGGGATGCTAAATAGAAAGCTTTTGAGATTCTAAGCCTTTGAAATTTAATTAACTAGTTTCAATGTTCGATTAAAAATTAAACAAATACAGTATATTGTTCTTAAAATGTGAATATACAAAGCTGATGTATAATATACAGAGCCTATTGAAAGTCTACACCCCCTTTCAAAATGTTCATCTTTTTTGCCTTATAGCCTGGAAATATAAAATGCATTCAATTAATTTTTGTATAAATCCACAGACTGTTTTCTACTCCACAGCTTCTAAGTGGAAAAAAAAAATTAGCCGTGTTAAGGATATTATTAAAAAATAAAACTGAAATAGCTGGGTTGGATAAATGTCTCCCCCCCCCCCCCCTTTTGTAACAGCAGTCCTAAATTAGCTCAGGTGTGACCAATCACCTTCAAACTCACACCAAGTTAATTGGCCTCCACCTGTGTTAAACTCTAGTGATTCACATGATTTCAGGATAAATTCAACAGTCCCTATAGTTTTTCTCTGCTGGGTAGTGCATTTCAAAGCTAAGAGCACCAAGGAGTATTCAAAAGAACAGCTTTGGGACAAAGCTGTGGAAATGTTCAGACCAGGGAATGGGTATAAAAAAATAACACCTGTGGGCACGGTCAAGATGACTATTAAGAAGTGGCAGGAGTGTGGCATCACCAACACCCTGCCTAAATCCTTGTATTCTACCAAACTTTATAACTCTGACACACTGTTACTCTGTCACTCTTCATATAAAATCATCTGTCACTCTTCATATAAAATCATCACATGGTAAAGTATTTTTTTAAAAATAAACTGAAAACTTGAACTGAACATACAACATAAGCAATGTATATATTTTTTTCATTTACAATGTACAGTAAACAATATAACGTATAATAATTACATTATACTTTGTAACCCTTTTCACCCTTATAGTTATCTTGAGTGCAGGCACATCTGTTGAAGGCATCCCACACAACACACAATATCCAACAACAATTTCAGCATTTTGTAGTCTTCAAGGAGGAGGTCTTCCCTTCTTTTTTTAAACAATACAGCCACACTCAAAAATCTAACGCCTTCTGACAACATGTCATTGGAGCAAAGTATTAAGCAGGATTAAAGGTTAGGAAACCACTTACCCTGAGCTTGACACTGAATGTTGATAGTTTTCTCCACTTCTCCCATAATTTTTCTCTCAGGTTCTGCAGTGAAGTAGGGTGACTCTGTCAAAAGCAAACAGAAAGTGAAGAATATACAGCTTTTTAATCAGGTTAGGTATCACAAGCCGTCTGTGATGTGGAACTCGATTTGGCTGAAAATACTGGTTTGCATTAAATGAGACCATTGCATTCAGTTTGTAAATCTTCTGAAACATTGAAAATAAATGACAAAGAGTTAGCCCCACACCCCATTGGCCCTTGAATAACATGTTGTAAACATGTAAAACATTCTAAAACCTTAAAACAGCAGAGAACTAATTTGTAAAATGTTCTCCCAAAGCAGGACTCTTCAAACTTTACCTTGGTATGCTTTAGGTTTCTAATTTATTATTGAAGGTAGAGTTAGTGTAGTGTAAGCAATTGACTATCCTAAGTTTTTTTTAATTATTTCTCTTCATATTAAATAGTAGCCTTGTTTTAATCTAGTTGACACTGTGTATTTGTTTTTGTAAATGGATTGTTTCCAATACATTTAATAAAGAATACAGTTGCAAAACTAAATATTTTTAAAGTGAAAGCAGTCTATTTCCCCATTTTGTATGAAAAGTTATGGATTAGAAGTGGTATGTACTGTATAAACATATTTACTATAAATACATAATATAGATTTACATTCAGACAACTTATAAGAATTGCTGAAAAATCATCTTAATATTGTGTATGTCACTTCAAGCTAAGAAAGTGCAATATAATTGTTTTTTTCACATTGTGATACACAGAATAATGGGCATCAAAAAGAGGCTAGCATTTCTAACAGATACAAATGTAAAAAGTTATTAACAGGAAAAAAATAAACATCCAGATGTTCAATGGGGCCTGAAGTCTACAATAAGACATGCATGCTACAAATGTCACATTCTCATCTCCTAGAGAAACTGTTGTTACATGATTAGTATGTGGACTCTTGAGCATATCAATTAGTACACCACAGTCGCTGATATCCATCAGGGTGTTCAACACAAAATGTTGACCATTACAAAAGTGGACATCACACAAATGGCAACATATTTCAGACTCCAACATACACAGGCATCAATATATTATTCGCCTGATAAACGGGAAAACTGTTTCCTTTTCTGTTTTTCTTACCTGAATTTCTCCATCTTGATATTCAACAGGTGAAATTATCCCACCACCTGTGCCCACTCAACTCTTTTACTGATGAGGCTATTTAGTGCTCTTGCAATAGTCAAAGTCACTTGATTGTATCGCTATCAGTCATGAATGATTAATAAAAATCTCAAAAACATTTAATCACTACTCAAAATCTGTTAACTTTATTTTTCTAATAACATTTCTGCATAAAAAGAGTGATAAGTTTCTCTGATGCTAATATACATAAGTGACTTTTCTTCTCCTATCACACTGGCCACAACTACGAGCTTAGTCTATAAATGAATGCTGGCTTTATAATGAATAGAGAGTACATGACATAAATATTCAACATGCTGTTTAGTTCTGTACATTAATCTGCCAGGACTATATAAAGGACAACTGTTATTCTATCATGGGCGTGTCAAGATAATAAAGCCCAACAGACAGGACTGTTACCTGGCTGTTATCTCACTGCTGGTTCTCTTGTACAGATTATCTCATTTAAGTCCTCATGAGACATGATGTCCTTGAGAAGCCAAGTCAAAAGACTTGAAAACTGTCTACATCCTTTATATTTCTACAAAATAAGATATTACTATAAGAGAATTAATACATTTCAAAGGCATTGTATACACAGCTCAATGA